>NC_140445.1:10792261-11514761 GCF_963576455.1 Neolamprologus multifasciatus
TTCGATGCCTTCAGTAAGAATCTACAATGTAAATAGTCATGAAAATAAAGAAAAAACATTTTAAATCCAAAATCCTGCTTCGTAGTATAGACCTCTGCCACACCGAATTCTGTCAACTTCAGGGAAGCAGAAAGCAAGCTTTAAACTTTCTGACTTTCTATTTTCTGCAAAAATAGGTTAAATATGGACAGTGGTAAGAACAGCTAGTCTTTTCTGCCAAATCCAGGCCCATGACATCTACCCAGAAAAGTAATCTGTTAACAGTCTAACTGTGCAGCAACTGTTAACTAAGTAATTTAGTAACAGCAAGTTAACTTTAACAAACATTAAATGCTGTCAGCTTTACTGAGAAACAAATTTAAACACACTGATTACAAGTTTTTTTTAATTGTTTCAAAAGAGAACATGATCCTCCAAAATGGTAATAATCCTGCTCTCTGATGCTGTTAAGCCAGTGGTTTCCTCCTACTGGTGAATTAATGTAAATGTTTTCTTTGTTGTTACTTGATTGCTTTAAGTTAACTTATTTATACTACCTATTCAACAAAGCATTTCTTTTTTTTTTTCCCACAAAGACAGCAAAGTGAACCAAAACAAATTCGTTGTTTGTGTGCACAAGCTTGGCCAAATGAAGATTTTTCCTACAGCTAACAATAACTTGGGAAAAACAAGTAAAAAAGTATATATTGTACATGATTTTACAGTGTAAGGTGAAACTGTGTGCACATTAGAAGTAATTTGCAGCGATGTTTTAACCACAGGCCGCACAAAGTAGCATTCAGTGATTTCAAGCAACTGCAGGCAAAATAACTGCTGGCAACATGAGGTAGGAGAGACCCAAGCTAACTTTTCTCAACTTCGAAGATTCCCTCTATGAGAGGGAAGAATAATGTTGATTGACATATGACCTGGTAGTAAATACACTAGTGAATCACCTAGGCAACTAAAGCCTGGATGCAAGTGAGCAGCCATCAACATCAAAGTGCTGTGCAGTGAGTGAACTGTTTCCAGTGTGGATGCAGCTTAAGATAATCAATGTTTAGTTTTCACTTCATGTTCTAACACACAGAAATGTGAGCGGTTTCAGTTTGGTCATGTAACTGTTGACAAAAAAACATCCACTCAAAAACCAGAAACTACTCCTTTCAATTTGTATATAAGTATTGATATTAACAATGAGTTGATACCTGCTCGAGTTAAAGGAATATCTGTAACTCACCAACAGTCCAAAAGCACTATCGTGAAATTAATTTTAAAGTAAATAACTCACCTTAAGTAAGGCTTTACTATTGTTTTATTTAAATTAAGTCATTATACAATTTTCAATTATATAAAAAGGGCCTTGACAAGTTTAATTAAACTCTCTGGCAGCTTTGTTCCAGCTACACTTGTTTTGGTATGCCATATAATATTTTTAGATATTTCAGTATTCAAAGTCTTGCAAACTACATCTTTTCAAAGCCACTGTGGTGTGATCAATCAAACGTGTCTTGGGCAAAAACAGTGCAGTCATGCTTACATACTCCTGTGAATGAATGCAGCATTTAGACTTTGATGTCATTTTGTCTCCCACACAGTCAGCTGTTTGTACAAATGTGTTCTGAATCATTATAACTCATCTTGAACTGATATCATTAGCTATACTGCAGTATTTCTTTCCCTTCCTCCTTGTCTTCAGACTCAACATCAGTGACAGTGACATGCTGACGATCACCGATGGAGATGAGGTCACAACTCGTATTCTGGGACGCTATGTTGGAGGCAGCAGCCCCTTCAAGCTTTCCTCAACGACCCCTGATCTGACTGTGACCTTCCACTCTGACCCAGCGGGGCTTGTCTTCGGCAAGGGGGAAGGCTTTATTATCAACTATATAGGTGACAATAACCGTTTAAGGTCAATTTTTACTTTAAGTGTTAAAAAAAGAGTATAAGCTGCAAAAAAAAATAATCTTAAAATCTACTTATCCATTCATCAATCCATCCATCCATTATCTGCTGCTTATCCAATTTTGGGTCATGGGGGGGGGGGGCATTGGATGTGTACTTATCATAGCAATCTAACATTGGATTCCACACTCAGTTATAGTTCACTATTCACCTCCCCTTAATGGTGCCACATTTGTACGGAAAATTCATTTAGGGTTTAGCAGCATTTTAGCAAGAGTTTTTTACTCTGTAAAAGAAAAGATAATTGGGAAACTTTCTGAAGAAAACCTGGTCTTGTTAGGAGACATTGCAACTATCCCAACTATAGTGGACGGATACTGGATGGAGCAGCTGTCATTTCTAGAAATCTGGCCACATTTATTAAAGCCCCAAAACTTTAAAAAACTGCTAAAAAATTAGAGCATCCCACTATTCATCACTGAATCGACACCATTTATATTTATACCATACCATATACCATACCATATTTACTTAGATTCTTTTTCTCTAATCAATCTTTCTGAGTTAACTTCAGTAATTATTTCCTCCAAACCATCATGTCTCTTAGACCCCATTCCTACCAGACAGCTCATTGAAGTCCTGCCATTAGTTAATGCTTCAATCTTAAATATTATCAGTCTATCTCTTTTAATCCTGAAAAAGTTTATTCTGTTCATCTGGACGTAGCATGTTCAGTTGGAGAAATGTTTTGTCACTCATTCAAATGACTTCCCACATAGCAAGCAGGTCTGGCCCAGATCTGGTATCAAGCCGGCACTGCTGGCTGACTTCTGGCATGATAAGACGTATGTCATCCAGATATGGGCCAGGCCTGGCATAGGTGGCACTGTCTATGTGATGGCATGCCACATCTGGTTCGATTGTGGTTTGGTTTATGTGGCCCAGGCTTATAGAAAACAGGCCTGGCCCGGATCTGGCATCAAGCTGGTACTTCTGACTGACTGGTGTCATGGCAGAGTGTATGTCAACCAGATATGGGTCAAGTCTGGCAATGATGCACTATTTATGTTCCTTTTTTCCTATTTTAGTTAGAAGACCCAAATGCCATGTTGCAATACTATACTGCTATGGTAGCCAATGTTTCAAATGCAGGTTTTGACAGGTTTGTGAGTGTACACTTTATCCAAATCTAGTGAGGGTTTACTCACCTTTGCCAGTGGGTGGCTGTAGCTCAGGCGGTAGAGCAGGTCACCTATTGATCGGAAGGTTAGTGGTTCGATCCTTGGCTCCTCCAATCTGCATGGCATGAATGTGTATGAATGTAGTTAGGAAGCACTGAGTTAAGAGAAAGTGTGTGATTTGGTGAATGTGGCATGATGTATAAAGCACTTTGAGTAATCTGGTAGAGTTGAAAAACGCTATATAAGAATCAGTCCATTCACTGGCTGAACAGAGTTTGGTCATGTTCCTTTTTTACTACTATGCACATGTTATTATTACATGGTTTAATTAAGGTACACATTAGGCTGACATCTGGGGCCAGAGCTGAAACCGTTCTGGGCCAGCATTGTGTCTGCAACTGGCCCGTGGCTGCACACAACTTACACATGGCCCACATACCGGAAAGAATGACGACCCTTTGATGGCCCAGACCAGGTTTGCCAGAGGTAATCCACACATGGGCCAGCAAAGGACCACCAGTGTGTCTGCAACTGGCCTTGTGCTGGCCAATGTGTGGGCCACCTTTGGCAAACCAGATCTGGGCCACCAATGGGCCATCATTCTTTCCGGTATGTGGGCCATGTGTAAGCACACTGTGTGGGCCAGATCTGGGCCATACCAATTTTGCTATGTGGGTTCAGTCTCAGCTGACTGCAGGTTTCTCCAACCTTTAAAACAGTACATTTGCACATTGACTGGAACTAGCATTCCCGATGAACAATGGGCTGTGAGGTCAGTTCCTTCATTAATATGCAAATTGTTATGGCCACTGATCAACAACCAGTACTCAAATATCATTAATCAATGACAATGATCAATGGCCATGAGTACCAGAGTTGGGGAATGGCTGCTATCACAGCATTGTAAGATTGTGAAAGATGTATTCTTAGGCCCTCTCCTCGATTCAGAGACGTTTTTTCCCTTTTCATGTAAGTGGCCTCCTTGACCCTTCCCAAACCAGCAGGATGTGTACATTCTCATCACTGAAAGAGTGGCCACTGGCCTGTAGGTTTGAATATGCTGTGTCCTTGCCTCACAAGTTAGCTCTTCTATGTTCTGCCATCCGCTTAGCCAGAGGTTGTTTGTCTTCCCTGATAACTATATCATGGCAATCGAGAATAGAAGAATAGAATAATCCTTTAATTGTCCCACAAGGGGAAATTTGGTTGTAACAGCAGCCAAAAAGACAAACAGTACACAGGACACGGAACAGAAACGTACACAATTTTTCTTACATATTTACATTAAGGACAATGGTTACTATAAACAGAGAGTACTGTACAGTTATTAAATTAAATAAAAATAGTTACAGGTAAGAGGCAAACAAGGTTGTAGTGCGAATTGGTTAAGTAATTAACTTATTGCAGTTACAGCGCAGATGTATCAATGATTTATCTATGTATCTATGTTTGTTGGGAGCAGTTCAGATTGTACAGCCTGACAGCCGCAGGGAGGAAGGACCTGTGGAAACGCTCCTTCATGCATCTAGGATGCAGCAGTCTGTCACTGAAGGAGCTCTGCAGTTCAGCAACATCTACATGCATGGGGTGGGAGACTCTGTCCATCAGAGATGTTATTTTGGCCAGAGTCCTTCTGTCTCCCACCACCTGCACTGGGTCCAGGGTGCATCCCAGAACAGAGCTGGCCTTCCTGATGAGTTTATCCAACCTCTTCCTCTCAGCTGCCGATAAACTGCTGCTCCAACATACCACACTGTAAAAAATGACAGATTCCACCACAGAGTCATAGAAGGTCTTTAAAAGCGCTCCCTGGACTCCAAATGACCTCAGCCACCTCAGCAGGTAGAGTCTGCTCTGACCCTTCCTGTAAAGAGCATCAGTGTTGTGGCTCCAGTCCAGTTTATTATTCAGGTGAACACCCAGGTACCTATAAGAGTCCACTATCTCAATGTCCACTCCCTGGATGTTCACCGGTGTCAGTGTGGTGGGTCTGCGTCTCCGGAAGTCCACCACCAACTCCTTCGTTTTCCCGGCGTTGATCAGCAGGTGGTTCTGCTGACACCAGTCAACAAAGTCCAGAGTCCACTGTCTGTACTCTGAGTCGTCCTCACCTGTGATGAGGCCGACTATGGCAGAATCGTCAGAGAACTTCTGTAGGTGGCAGCGTGGGGAGTTGATGGAGAAGTCTGCAGTGTAGAGGGTGAAGAGCGTGTCAGAGACACAGCCCTGTGACCTCACATACTGTGGGCGTCCTGTGAGGTAGTCCAGTATCCACTGGGACATGTGGTGGTCCACTCCTGATAGCTCCAGCTTGTCTCTCAGAAGTCGTGGCTGGATGGTGTTAAAAGCACTGGAGAAATCAAAGAACATGATCCTCACAGTGCTTCTAGGCTTCTCCAGGTGAGTCAGAGCTCGGTGCAGGAGGTAGATGATGGCGTCCTCCATGGTACCTCGCTGGTAAGCAAACTGCAACGGGTCCAATGAAGACCTCACCAGGGGGCGCAGATGGTTTAGAACCAACCTCTCGAGGGTCTTCATCAGATGCGATGTCAGGGCTACCGGCCTGTAGCTGCTGAGGTCCTTGGGATGGGAGGTCTTTGGTACCGGTACCAGTACCAATCCTCCTGGCACTTAACACTGTACACTATATTGTTCTGTTGGTGCCAGGGGACGGGTTCCATGCGGTTGTCCAATTTTTTGGCACAGTGTGTTTTGGGGTTTAAAAGCCACAGAGATACTGTGTTTAGATACAATGCGTCTCAATTGTTACCATACTCCTGACACATAAGGGATCAGTAAGGGTTTTCACTTAGGCTGTCATGGTCCTGGGTCTGGTGACCCAGAGTTCATGTGTTTTTGAGTTTTTGTTAATATTCCAATGTCATTCATGGTTTTTGTTCTCTTTATGGGTTTTGTGCTTATCTATAGTTTATAGTCTTTAGGGTGATCATGCAGGCTATCCACCAAGCTTGGTTTTCTGTTCTTTGTTTGTGATTAAAGAATGTTAGCTACCACTCACCACTTGTCTGCAGGCTTTATTTAATGGAAAACTTCCACAACACCCCATTCTTGGAGTTAAGCTTGTGTGCCTTTGTCTGCTTTTTCATATTTGTTGTGCTTCCAGTTTTATTTTGATGGTCCTTGTTCTGCGTAAAATGTATTCAGTTTTGCTTTCCCTTTGTCTCCTTATGTCAGATTAGTCCCCGGCTCTGTTCCAACCTGTTCCCCATCCTCTTGTTATCCTGTGTATTTAATCCCTCAGTCTACCTCTATTTGTTGTCGTATTTTAGACGTTAGTGGTATGTCCAGTCATTAGTGGCCAGTCAGGAGTGTCTTAGTTCTACTTTATGTTTGGTTTGTTTATTTAGTATTCATGTATTTTGTTTTTTAGTTAATTTTTCCTAGCAAATAAAGCTGCTGCTTTGAGTTAAGTTTTCCATCTGAGAGTCCTGCGTTTGGGTCCTAACCTAGCCTGCCACACAGCTTACCACACAGCTCACCACATAGGTAGCAGTTGTCCTTCTTCTCTGCTGGATTGCCTGGAGCTTTCTTTAGGCGCCTTCCCAGCTTTGATTAATGCCCAGCTTGAATAACCACATTTACTCAGAGCCTTCTTAATATGATGTTCTTCTGCTTCCCTGGCCGCTGTATCTGTGGGGATCGTGTTCGCTCTCTGTTGTAGTGTCCTGATGACACCCAGTTTGTGTTCCACTGGATGATGGATAAAACCAGCAGTCAAGGCAGATTGGAATTCTTGTGCAGAGGTCTCTTAGTCATAGTAAGCATGTTAGAAAAACAATACAGAAACAATACAATGCTAATATAAATTGTAAATTCTAAATTATACCCCCTTTACAAGAGGGGTGGAAGTATATTCCCAAGAGTCTAATTATACACACACACACACACACACACACATATATATATATATATATATATATATATATATATATATATATAAACACCCAGCACGCCCCTGCGGGCGGTTTATCCTTCAAGCTCGGGTCCTCTACCAGAGGCCTGGGAGCTTGAGGGTCCTGCGCAGTATCTTAGCTGTTCCCAGGACTGCGCTCTTCTGGACAGAGATCTCCGATGTTGTTCCCGGGATCTGCTGGAGCCACTCGCCTAGCTTGGGAGTCACCGCACCTAGTGCTCCGATTACCACGGGGACCACTGTTATCTTCACCCTCCACATCCTCTCAAGCTCTTCTCTGAGCCCTTGGTATTTCTCCAGCTTCTCGTGTTCCTTCTTCCTGATATTGCTGTCATTCGGAACCGCTGCATCGATCACTACGGCCGTCTTCTCTGTTTGTCTACCACCACTATGTCCGGTTGGTTAGCCACCACTATTTTGTCCGTCTGTATCTGGAAGTCCCACAGGATCTTAGCTCGGTCATTCTCCACCACCCTTGGGGGCATTTCCCATTTTGACCTCGGAACTTCCAGGTTATACTCGGCACAGATGTTCCTGTACACTATGCCGCTGGTTATGGCGTTCCATGTATGCCTTGCCTGCTAGCATCTTGCACCCTGCTGTTATGTGCTGGATTGTCTCTGGGGCATCTTTACACAGCCTGCACCTGGGGTCTTGCCTGGTGTGATAGACCCCAGCCTCTATGGATCTTGTACTCAGAGCTTGTTCTTGTGCTGCCATGATTAGTGCCTCTGTGCTATCTTTCAGTCCAGTTTTGTCCAGCCACTGGTAGGATTTCTGGATATCAGCCACCTCCTCTATCTGCCGGTGGTACATACCGTGCAGGGGCCTGTCCTTCCATGATGGTTCCTCGTCTCCCTCCTCTTTCTTGGGTTTCTGCTGCCTGAGGTATTCACTGAGCACGCTGTCAGTTGGGGCCATCTTCGTGATGTATTCTTGGATGTTCGTTGTCTCATCCTGGACTGTGGTGCTGACACTCACCAGTCTCCGACCCCCTTCCTTCCGCTTAGCGTACAGCCTCAGGGTGCTGGCCTTGGGGTGAAACCCTCCATGCATGGTAAGGAGCTTTCTTGTCTTTATGTCAGTGGCTTCTATCTCCTCCTTTGGCCAGCCTATTACCCCAGCAGGGTACCTGATCACGGGCAGGGCGTACGTGTTGATGGCCCGGATCTTGTTCTTACGGTTCAACTGACTCCTCAGGACTTGCCTGACCCTCTGCAGGTACTTGGTGGTTGCAGCTTTCCTAGCGGCCTCTTCATGGTTCCCATTCGCCTGCGGGATCCCCAGGTACTTGTAACTGTCCTCCATGTCTGCAATGTTGCCTTCTGGTAGTTCAATCCCCTCAGTTCTGACTACCTTCCCTCTCTTTGTTACCATCCGACTACACTTCTACAGCCCGAACGACATTCCAATGTCATTGCTGTATAGCCTGGTAGTGTGGATCAGTGAATCAATGTCTCGTTCATTCTTGGCATACAGCTTGATGTCATCCATGTACAGGAGGTGGCTGACAACTGCTCCGTTCCGTAGTCGGTATCCGTAGCCAGTCTTGTTAATGATCTCACTGAGGGGATTCAGGCCTATGCAAAACAGCAGTGGGGACAGAGCATCTCCTTGGTAGATCCCGCACTTGATGGTGACTTGTGCTATGGGCTTGGAGTTGGCCTCTAGTGTTGTACGCCACATCCCCATTGAGTTCCTGATGAAGGCTCTTAGGGTCCCATTGATCTTGTACAATTCTAGGCATTCCAGTATCCAGCTGTGGGGCATTGAGTCATAGGCCTTCTTGTAATCAATCCAGGCAGTGCACAGGTTGGTCAGTCTGGTCTTGCAGTCTCAGCTGACTGTTCTGTCTACCAGTAGCTGGTGTTTTGCGCCTCTGGTATTCTTGCCAATTCCTTTCTGTGTCCCGCTCATGTATTGACCCATGTGCCTGTTCATCTTAGCCGATATGATGCCTGACAGGAGCTTCCATGTAGTACTGAGGCAGGTTATTGGTCGGTAGTTGGAGGGGACTGGTCCCTTCTTGGGGTCCTTGGGGATCAGGACCGTCCGACCTTCGGTTAGCCATTCCGGGTGTCCCTCGTTAACTAGCAGCTGGTTCATTTGTGCTGCCAGACGCTCGTGGAGTGCAGTCAGGTTCTTTAGCCAGTAGGCGTGAACCATGTCGGGCCCTGGTGCTGTCCAACTCTTCATACTGGAGACCCTTTCTTGGATATCTGCCACTGTGATGGTTACTGGACCCTGTTCAGGGAGGTCGCTATGGTCTGCCCTCAGATCCACTAGCCACTGAGCATTGCCGTTATGGGTTGCGTCCTTCTCCCATATGCTCTTCCAGTATTGCTCCGTCTCCAGCCTTGGTGGTGCTGTTCTCTTATTATTGTTCCCTTGCCACTGAGAGTACACCTTTGCTGGTTCTGTGGAGAACAGCTGGTTTATTCTCCTGCCTTCTATCTCTCTGGTGTACCTCCTCAAGCGGCTGGCCAAGGCTGTGAGTCTTTGCTTGGCAGTTTCCAAGGCCTCAGGTATGGACAGCTTGCTGTATTTCTTATGCACCTTCTTTGTCGCACCTTTCTGCAACTCCGTTAGTTGGCTAACCTCCCTCCGTGCTACTTTGATCTTGCCCTCTAGCCTCCTTCTCCATGGAGGGTACTGCCCCTTGTGGCTGTTCAACTTGTAGCCAAGCATCTCACTATATATATATATATATATATATATATATATATATATATATATATACCAAGTGGCATGGTTTTTGTTTTGCCATCAGTCTGACTGTGGTGGGGAAGAAGCTATTGAAAAACTTCTGCTCTACTGTGTCTTAGGTCATGTGTGCAGTTCTTGGGTCAGAGCTTTTGTCTGGATGGAGAGAGTCCCTGATAATTCGCTCTTTTCCCTCTTTTTCGGCAGCACTGTGTGTGAGTCCATAGGTGGAAGTTTTGTTGTGTTGCTGAGATTGGGGTTCATCCTGTAATCTCTTATGAACTACCTCCACTGCTTCAGTGAATGGCACACAAGTGAAGCGCAATGTGGCATCATGCAAGGCCATTGTTTCATCTGCCTCCATAATGACATCTCTCACCTTCTCAACAAAATCCAAGGTGTTCTGGATGTGGTGTTCAGAGCTGCCTACCAACGGGTTGAGGATCAAAGCCAGAAACTTTGAGATGTTATAGGTGACTGAGCTGATCATACAGACAATTGGTCTTAAACATACACCCTGTTTATGTAACTTAGGTAAACCATACAGACTTGGTGTAGCTTCCCCTGGGTCTCATTTTAGGGGCTCATAAGTATTTTTGTCACTGAGCTGTGTGAAATTTTCTCATGATAGTCTTTCTGGTTTAGCAAAACAACTACCCTTGTCTGCTGGAAGGATGAAAATGTTTTTCTTTTTCTCTGTTTGGGTGAATTGCCTGTCAGACAAATTTTACACCCACTTGTCCTCATCCTCGGAGTGGCATTTCTTCTAGCTACTGAGGGCACTCTCCATGTTTTTGTTTGGTTTCTGACGCACAAAAAATAAGTCAAACTCAGTTTTTTTGCTTGGCCTTAGACTTTTCATGCTGTGCTAGACGAGCCTTTTCAGTTAATTTAAACACCTTTCGAGGAATACTCTCTAAAAGCATTGTAAGACACTATCAGATCCGCTCCTCTTTAGATTTGAGCACATCAATGGTAAAAATGTATTTGTCTCAGCTATTCATTGAGGATCTGGTTCTGTGCCTTCTGGAGAATTTTTGTTGCCCAGAGGCCCGATCAATGGTCATTGATCAATGATCTCTGATCACTAGCGGTTGATCATTGTTCATGACAATTTGCATATTAATGAAGAAACTGACCTCACAGCCCATTGTTCGCCAGCAGTGCTAGTTTCAGTCATTGTGCAAATTTACTGTTTAAAAGGTTGGGGAAACCTGCAGTTAGCTGAGACGGAAGAAGTCACTTGGATGTGTGATGAAATGTTTCTCCCACATCCAGATGAACAGAATCAACTTTTTGGGATTTCCTCACCTGGATGATAGAGATATCTTGATGTATCCTCAATCAATCACCAACAATTTGCCGCTTGGAGATTATAAAGATATTGATAATTTTATTTGTCAGGGTTTGTTGTTATGGCTCTGGGCAGAAAATAAACTAGGCATGAATGATAACAAACATGTATCCGATATTATATCTGTCAACAGGGTGCACTGAAGGGTATCAGTTGATGGAACAGCTGATATGGACTGGTTTTCTGATCTGTAGGGATTGAATTTGTAGAGTTTACACTGTGCATAATTTATTGTCTGTTATTTTTTTTTTAAAGTTTAAAGGTTGTGGTAGAAAACACTGGGTTGCCAGCTTAAGCCCACAGAAGGGAAGTCAGAAGCATTAAGTGCTAAGGCATACTTGTTTTAAACTTTGGTTATCACTGACAATCAGAACACAAAATAAAAAGACACTGGAATTATCATTTAAATAGTTTTTAACTTTAATTTGCTTTTCTAATTAATTTCAGTTTTCTCCATTCTCAAGCTGCCCACTTTATTTTTCATCTTCTATTTTCTGTCCTCTCATCTTTACTTGTTTTTTTTTTTTACTTATATTGCTCTGCTCCTATTCAATCACATCCTATTTATTTCAAAAATCATGCTCATCCATAAACAACCCTGAAGTTTCACAAAAAATCTAAAGAAGCTCTCCTGCTCTTTTATACACTGTATTCTGCAGTGCTTCCCATATCGACACTTTATAGTAATTTCAATGGCAACTTAGACACACTGTACAATTTACTCGTCACACGCTCACTGCAGGTTTCCCCAGGGATTATATTAAGTTAACAGTATGACTAGATAGTCTGCTGTCTTTGACTATATGTGGGTGCTGCAGTGTGTGTTTGTGAGGAGAATAAATTACAAAGCACACACACTGAGGCTGCACAGAAGAAGAGACTCAACTCAATAGAAATGAAAAACTGATTCAAGAACTTCGGTTTACAAATCCCTAGAGGCCCATTATATCCTATAGTGTAATGCAATACTTTACACTCTCTGATCAATCATCAGAATTACATATCTTCAGTCTGCACATTGGTCCCAGCAGGAGACTGCTTACGTATGTCTCTCTTGGCTAACTTTTTAAAAAAAATCAAACAGCATTAACTTTATAAGTATTCAATATTTAGGAGGAGCTTCTGAAATTGGTTTTGTTTATTTTTTTGGTTTGCACTTGAGACATTATAACTTTATATTACAATTGCATTACAACATTATAGGGAAAATAACAATAACTGATTATAAAGAATTTTTTTGATATTAATATTGATAATTATATTTATCTCTATTTGCTATCATGACTCTGGGCAAAGAATAAATGTGTCACGGCGAGTGAGAAGAGCCGTGTAGAAAAGGAAAAAGAGGATCCAAGGAAACAAAAAAAGAAAACAAGGAGCACAAGAGTCCAGAGTAAACCAAAAACAGGTCAACACAAAACAAGACTATTCATGAGTCCACAGGAAAGTCTGGGGGTCGACCTGGAGGCCGACAACACAAGAGCCAAAACAGTTCAGGGGCCGACCGTGCACACGGCAACGGCGGGCAAACAGTTCCGGGGGCCGACCGTGCACATGGCAACGGCGGCCACAGAGCAGTTCTGGAGGCCGACCGTGCACACGGCAATGGCGGCCACAGAGCAGGTCCGGAGGTCGGCCGCGAGGCCAGCGGCGGCGACGAACTCTTTCCGGAGGCCGTCCACAATGGCCATGAAGCCAACCTAGAGGCCTGGAAAATGGCCGCCAGAGGCGAGGCAGAACAGGCCGACCGGGCTCTGACGGCAGTGTCGCAACCGCAGGACCAGATGAGGCAGGACCAGATGAGGCAGGACCAGACGAGGCAGGACCAGACGAGGCAGGACCAGACGAAGGCGGAGCTGAGGCTGGACCAGACGAAGGCGGAGCTGAGGCTGGACCAGACGAAGGCGGAGCTGAGGCTGGACCAGGCGTGGATGAAGACACAGAGGCTGGACCAGGCGTGGATGAAGATGGCAGCGGGACGGCTGTGGAACCTGACGGCAGCGGGACGGCTGCGGAACCTGACGGCGGTGATGCTGCAGGAGGTGATGTGGATGCAGGCAACGGTGTAGGAGACACAGGGGATGATTCAGCAGGTGGTGGCTGAACAAACTTCCCCGGACCGTCAGCAGACGTGAGGATGTGCTTGCTGGGTCCTCCAGGACCCCCAGCAGACGAGGCGTGGTGCTGGGTGGGCTCCTCAGACCCACCAGCAGACGACACTCGAGGCTGGATGGGCGACTCGGGCCCTCCAGCTAACGTGGCTTGAGACTGGACGGGCTCCTCGGGCCCTCCAGTGGAAAAAGACACTGAAGCAGACGGTACGCAGACCTCTGCCAGTGTGGACACTGGCTGGGACTGAGCAGCACAGTGGCTAGACTCATTCAGCAACAGTGGGATGCAGTCCTCAGAGGGCTGAAAGTGTTCCCCAAGACACTCAGCAGAGGACGGAAGCGGACGGGTGGACTCACTTGAACTCTCGGGGGGGGGGCTGAGAGCCGAGACTGTTCTGGTGAGTCCTCCGGGTGAGCTGCTGGCGCTGGCGTCTTGACCTCTAGGGGTCCAGAGTTGGCTGATGAGCGACACCCAGCCTCTGGGGAGGCCCTAGAGGGAGCAATTGTCTCAGAGATGGTCAGCTTAAGAGAACCAGCAAAAGTTTGTATGAAGTGTGTTCCCTGCTTGTAATGCGGCGGTGAGGATGAAGACTGAATGAATGAGTGAGTAGGCTGCTGAGCTAGTGGCGACTGAACTGGGGGCAGCGGGCCTGCTGACTGAACTGGGGGCAGCGGGCCTGCTGACTGAACTGGGGGCAGCGGGCCTGCTGACTGAACTGGGGGCAGCGGGGCTGCTGACTGAACTGGGGGCAGCGGGGCTGCTGACTGAACTGGGGGCAGCGTGGCTGCTGACTGAACTGGGGGCAGCGTGGCTGCTGACTGAACTGGGGGCAGTGTTACAGGCCTGGCATTTGACTGGGATGGAAGTGAGGATGGGACAATGGAGCGGACACGGTCATAAACATGGAACGAGGGTTCAGAACAGGCGGTCTTAGAGGCTATGGCCATGGGTGAGAAATCAATGTTATCCTCAGTCGAAGCACAAAAAAATAGCCCCAGAATAAACAGTCACAGAAGCAACAGAGTCAACAAAATGTCCCTTTTACTCACCACAGCCGGCTGCTCTGACATTCTGAACTCCGGCTGTGGGGTGGCGCGCCGGCGGCGCAAACGTCGCTTCCTCCGTGGAGACGGCTCCGACGGGCCGGGTAACTCCTCATCCGGCGGTACGGATGGCACGTCCTCCGTTGAAGCGAGCGGGCGAGCAGTAGCGGCGGGGGGGTGGAGGTGTAGTTCGTGGAGAATGAAGTTTTGCACGAGCGGGTGCAGTGAGTCCAATAGCCAGGGATAATCTAAAATAAGCTGTTGTAGCCTGACTTCCAGAACGTAGAGAAACGCTTCTCCCTCATGCTCAAGCCACAGGTTGATTAATTTTGACACTGAGTCCGTTATGAGCTGTCGAAGCTCCGTGGGTGGGGTGAATGCCGCTAGATCCATATCTGGCTGGTCCGTACTGTCACGGCGAGTGAGAAGAGCCGTGTGGAAAAGGAAAAAGAGGATCCAAACGCAGGCAGTCGTGAAGGTGATTTATTGAACACAAAATATAGAGAGGCAAACGGCAAAACGGAAAACTAAACTATACTGGGACAACTAAACTACAGAGCATGAACAAGAACACGAACCTGAACACAAAGGAAGGAAGACGATGGTACATGATGGTGACGGCAGGGAACACACGGATGAAACATGGTGGGAACGCAGACGGACCAGCAACTACAATGACAGAGGACACGACTTAAATACACACAGAGAAACACGGGAATTACACACAGGTGGTGGACACAGCTGGGAATAATCAACAAGATGAGACAGAGGGAAAACTGAACACACTCACATGAGACGCAAACCTTCACAATAAAACAGGAAACGAGAACACTACACCAAGACGCAGACCTGACACTGAGAGACAGACAGAGAATGACACATGGAACCTGAACTAAACCAAACGTGAGATACAACCGAGAACAAATCCTTAACATGAATAAACAGAAACATAGAATTCTAATAATAATAATAATACTCATAGCGCCCAAAACCACGACAATTATTCAAAAATAAACTAACAATCAAAACTCAAAATACTGGGTCGAAACTGACCCAGAACCGTGACAAAATGAGTCATGAATGATAACAGACATGAGTGAGAAATGACATGGGGTGGAGGTGGGTCGCAGATTGGCTTGTAGAGGAAGCTGCAACCGTATGCAGGCCAAAGCAAGCTTAATATTGTGTTCGATATATATAAAAATCTAAAGCATCTTGAGGCAACTACTGTTGTGATCTGGCGCTACATAAAATTAAAATTGAAATGAAGTGATAAGGTCTATCTGCATTAAAAAAGTATAGACAATGCTGTATATGATTGATCACATAATTATATTATGTATGAACTACTTTTCAATACTGACATCGGAGAAGAAGTCCAAATAGAATAAAGTGATTTTCACTGCAGTCCTTTATAAGTCTTCCTAAGTCTCATTTGGAGGACTTAAATGGTTGTCTCCCAAAATTTGCCTTCAGAAAGGGCAACTTATACAAAAATCTATGCCATTAAGACAGTTACAAAAATAAGTGTGTCCATGCCAGCTTTGTTCCTCTTTGTATTATTAAAATAAAAAGGCAGATCTGCCCAAGACCTAACATAGCAGGAAGGTTTGAACTGCACACTTTAATGCTGGAAAGATCAGATGATCCAATCCAAGATCAAATCAATTTGTTTAAAAAAAAAACCTACTCAATGATGAGGAATGCATTGATCTCATTGAATCTCATTCTGTGTAATTAATTCATGATGTCTGAGGGCTTCTCACCATGTTACAGATGTACCATAGACAAATTTTCAATGCAGCCTCTTTAAAGCTACACTAATCACTATTTTTTATATAAGCAGTTTTTCAAATGACTTAAACAATTCAAATCAATTATGTTTTATTGATTGTTTTTGACTTATTGAGTTGAGCAGAGACTTGCAAATGGGGCAAGGGACAACTGAGACAATATATACAAAAATTGGTGACAAAGAAAATACAGAAGGAGGGAACGAGAAACATGGAGGAGGAGTGCGAGGGACATGGATGGAAAAAGATTTAAACACCAATGACTTGACACAGACTCTTGTCACATACAGGCAACACAGGGGAGAGACCAAGACACAAGAGTAACCTAACAAGAAACTAAACTGTGAATACAAGGGAACTCAAGAACTTGGAAAGAATAAACTCAAGATTGACTAGTGAGACTTGAATATCATCATCAAAATATAAAACAATCAACAAAACACAGGAAACTCAAAATACTGGTACGACGACCTAAAACAATGACAGTATATTAAGTGGTAATAAGTAGGAGTAACAGTTGGTATCAGTGCTATATACTGTCAACAATCAGCAATGACCTGGAAAATACTCTAATACTAAAATAATTTTAAAACTTGTAAACATTTTTAAAAAATGCCTAGAAAAGGTTCTAGTGTATTTTCTTTCTTATTCCAAATGAAGGTAAAATTTATTAAATGAACATCACATTCTTTATGGGATGATGTGAAACATCAGCTAAGAACGTGAACTCACAAAACACAGATTGTCAGTCAGATCATAGACTTCTATAGAATCAGTCATAGACATAGTCTAGACATAATGCAAGTTTAAGGTATATTCATTTATTTTCCACATATAAGATTATATTAACGGATATTAATAAATATATTTAATTTTCAGTATAGTGTTGAAAAAGTACTTCAAAAAAAGTGTTTGGTGGTGTTGTCATAGGGAGCATGCAATGCGTAAAAAGACATAAGTGCAATATCCTTCTTTGACAAGTGCAATATCCTTTCATTGAGTTTTGCAGAACTGTATTTGTGTGTATTTATACTTTTACATTTACTATTTTATTTTATTATACTCTCAATTTTATTATATTGTTATTTTATTCTGTGGAATGCTGAGTGAAAGCATGTAAGAATGTATGCATGCTAGCTCTGCTCCAGTTTTGCTGTACAATGCCTAAGTATAGTGATAATAAAGGAATATAATTTTTATAATCAGGAAGAGGTGCTAGGCTAAAACTAAACCCTTGTTCTTGTGTTAATCCTACACACACTCAATACTTCCCAAGGGCTTCATGGTTTGCACTTGGTCAGCAACTATCCTTTAACACCGCTGTCACAAGCTCACTGACCTAATAAATCAAAAATATGATATTTCTATGGATTTTTCTTCTTCTTCTTCTTCTCCTTCTTCTTCTTCATGTCCTTCAATGAGGGAAGACTAAGTACTACTTTGGCTCATTACCCTACCTTCAGGTGGAAAAAAGGGTGAAGACCCACCTGTGTAACTTCATTAGATATCTCTGTAACGTAATACATATGTTTGGATTTTCTTAACATAGTGTGATAGTATTTAATTATTAACAATTTTGTTAAGAATTTTAGTCTTTTTTGATTGATTAAAGTAAAAATCTTATATAGGAAAGTAAAAATATTAGGAGAAAACTAGTTACTGTAATGTATGAAATTGAAAGCAGTGAAATATTGTGAGACAGCAAAACAGTGGCATACCCTGAGACCAAAAAAACAACATCAATGTGAAGTGCCAATTGATAGAAGTTCTTGCTTTTTTTTTTTTAACGCAAGTTGGTAATCAATCTTGCTAGCATTAGATAACAACATAACAAATACCTTGCCTAAAGGTGTTTGCTTCTTCACCAAAAAAACAAAAGTGAGAGTCATTGCAAAATAGTTTGAACAGCACGATGCTAATGCGTTGATGCCAAAGTGCTAACATTGAGGCTTCAAGATGTGTTGTCTAAGCTGGCTATGTTCATCATTTATGCACAGTGTTGTATTTGTTTTTTCTTTCATTAGAACTCTTTGAGGGAGCACAAAGTCAGCCATTTGTATTGTTTTAACTCAAAGGTATGACTTTATTCAATTCAATTCAATTCAATTTTATTTATATAGCGCCAAATCACAACAAATGTCGCCTCAAGGCGCTTTAAGTGTCCAGAATCTGCTGGAGTAAGGCAGCAGCAGAGAGTCACATGAGAATGTGTTCATTTAAATGCATTCTGTTACTTTGCAGCAACCCCCCAAAATTATGACTGGTGGTACATCAATACAGCCAAGACAATTACCTGAGAGCTTTTAATAATTTTGTTGAGGACGCCTTCAGTGGAAATCTGAATTTAAACTCTGTCTTTTCATCAGCAGCTTTAGTAGCAAGGTGTCTGTGCCAGAGTGAATGTACTGGAGAGTTGATATTTGAAGACAGTCCATCACTGAGGAAATCCATACTTCCATCATATTCTATCATATTGGGGTGGCTGTAGCTCAGGAGGTAGAGCAGATCATCTACTGATCGGAAGGTTGGTGGTTTGATCCCTGGCTCCCTCTAGTCTGCATGCCAAATATCCTTGATATCCTTGGCAAGATATTAGTCACTCTCCAATGCATCCATCGGAGTACGAATGTGTGTTATTTTAGATAGTAATACAAAAATATTCACTATTTACATGGAAATCAGCTGTGCTGTTGTCTTGACTTGTTTTTTTTTCTTGACTTTCAGCTACCTGAACTAAGCCTGAACAATATATATTGGCATCGTAATAATAAAGCCATTAATCAGAATGTCTCTTGTCTTGTGACTCTTGTCAGAGGTGTCTCGAAACGACTCTTGTCCAGATCTGCCTGAGATCCAGAATGGCTGGAAGACAACATCCCATGTTGCACTTGTGCGAGGGGCTTGTATAACCTACCAGTGCGATCCTGGTTATGACCTGGTGGGGCGAGAGACTCTCACCTGTCAGCTGGATCTTTCCTGGAGCTCACAACCCCCATTCTGTGAAAAAAGTCAGTTCTGCTTGTTTTATTAGTTTGTACAATAACCTTTATCTGTTCTTCATGGAATTAATTAATTTTAGGTATTTCCTTGGTCCCTACAGGAGGAATTTTTAATATAGTTGTTGACAAATTGGCCATTCATCTACTGCCATGGGCCTCATTTATCAGTGTGATTCATCAATATTATCATGCGCATGCGCATGAAATTGTCCAAAATGTCTTGGTAAGCTCGAACTAAGGGGCTAAGCCCAACTACTTAAAAACAACTCCACACTATGGTCCCCCTCTACCAAACTATACACTTTGCACAGTGCAGCCAGAGAAGTACCCCTCTCCTGGCAACTGCCAAACCCATACTCATCCATCAGATTGCCAGATGAAGAAGTGTAAGTTGTTGCTCCAGAGAAGGCCTTTCCACTGCTCTAGGGTCCAGTAGCGGTGTGCCTTACACCACTGCAACTGACGCTTTGCATTCCATTTGCGAGGGTAGGTGTGTCTCTGACAGCATCACCACCATCTCACCGCTGCTGTACTCCCTCTATACTTCTGACTGTGTGGCCACTCATGGCTCCAATACCATTGTGAAGTTTGCTGATGACGCAGTGGTGTTATGCCTCATCTCCAACAACGATGAGGTGGCCTTTATGGACAAGGTGACGAACCTGGCATTGTGGTGTCAGGACAGCCACCTTCTGGTCTTGCAAACCAAGGAGCTGGTGGTGGACTTAGGAAGGAGTAAACACCAAGTCTACAAGCCCCTTATCATTAACAGCGCTCTAGTGGAGAGGGTGTTGTCCTTCAAGTATCTCAGTGTCCACATCTCCTCAGACCCGACATGGTCTGCTCACATTAAGGTCCAGTCCAAAAAGGCTAGGCAGTGACTGTACCATTTCCAACAACTGAGGAAGTTCGGGGTCTTTCCAGTGATCCTCAGGACTTTCTATTCAGGCACTGTGGAGAGCATCCTCACACATATGTAACTTTTACTGCTTGGAACCATATTTGTGCATTTTGGATCTCAAACAAGTTACCTTGAATTAAAAAAATTAGCCCTAGCAAGTACATTCATGTAGATTGTACCTGCTCTGCTCTTGGGCATATAATAGTGTCTATCTCTGGGCTTATTTTATTTTTTATCAAAATGTATTGTTGTTTTTATAAAATTATATCTCTTATCATTCATCACAGTCTCTGCTGTCTTTTTTCTCAGTCATGTACTGTTCAGATCCTGGCCATGTTGAGCATGCTACCAGAACCCTGTCTGACCCGAAACTCCTAGTGGGGACAACCATTCAGTATAGCTGCAACACAGGCTTCATCCTACAGGGCGGCGCCACTATCACATGCTATGGACGTGAGCCAGGAACGCCTGTGTGGACATCTCATCTGCCTCACTGTGTCTGTGGGTATTTGAAAGAATGTTTCCAGACATAAAAGAAGACATGGGAGGTTAGTCAGTTCTCAACCGGCAATTGCTGATATGTATTTTAGCAAACTGGTGAGCTGAAGGGTCCCGTAGTTTACTAGTAGCATCAGAATTTCAGAAGCCTATCAACTGGATAGGGAGTCGCATATGACACTTAACTGAAGATAAGAGGCTCTTTTCCCTGCTTTTTTCAGTCCAAAATGAGTGGGTTTGTGTGATTTCTTGCAAAAAAGGCCTGGCTCTCTCTTTCCTCTGCTGACAAAGATCACAGCGTCTCTGCATGCCAGAGACGATGCTTCATCACTCGCATTTTATCTCAGCAGTCATGATATTTGCGTGTGTGTGTGTGTTTTCAGGGTTATTAATGTTTGGGTGAAGTGTTTGATATGTAAATGTGATGCTAATGCACCATAGCAATCAACCCTCAGCCACCTGGAGGTGGAGGCGGAGATTATCCGTGAGTCATGTCACCTCAGCCAGGGTTTGTCAAAACCTGTCAGTTGAGCTATGACGCAGAAACCTCTGATTTGTGCTGAGAAACTCAATGAGTTCCATGCAGTTTCTTTTTCTTTCTTCTTTTTATCTAGCTGAGGATTCTGTTTCCTGTGAAAACCCCGGTCTCCCTGACAACGGCTACCAGATCCTGTCCAAGAGACTTTACCTGCCTGGCGAGTCCCTAACCTTTGTCTGTTACCAAGGTTACGAGCTCATAGGAGAGGTTGCAATTAAATGCATCCTTGGAAATCCTTCTTTTTGGAGCGGCCCACTTCCACTCTGCAGGGGTGAGATTTTTGAAGGACATTTTATTTTAATATACGTTATTATAGAAATTTTTTAGAGGCTTTGGATTATTCTGATTCACAAGAACACTAACTCCTGTAAAGTTGCGATCAGACGTTTATATCCACCCATCATGCACATGAATGTAATGGAAATATGGGGTTTCTAACGATGTCTTTGAACTGTCAGAAGTCAGAAGTATACATACAGGCTTAAATTAAAAAAATAAAATAAAATAAAATATATATATATATATATATATATATATATATATATATATATATATATATATATATAGCTCCCCAGAGCTGCGCACCTGCTGCAGCCTCTCTATGCTGCCTTGAAGGGTAAAACAGCTAAGGACCCGATTGATTGGCTCCCTGAATGCATCCAGGCATTTTCTGGGGCCAAGACCGCGCTGGCAAATGCCGCCCTGCTGGCCCACCCTTTTCCGTCGGCGGAGATTGCGTTGACCTCCGACGCGTTGGACGTGGCGGTGGGTGCAGTGTTAGAACAGCGGGTCTCCGGTGTCTGGCAACCACTCGCTTTTTTTAGTCGCACGCTTAGGGACAGTGAGCGCAAATATAGCATTTTTGACAGGGAGTTGCTGGCCCTGCACCTTGCGACACGGCATTTTCGTTTTTTTCTCGAGGGTCGGAGCTTCACCGCGTACGTCGATCATAAACCTTTGACATTCGCGATGTCCAAGGTCTCTGATCCGTGGAGCAGGCACCAGCAGCGCCAGTTGGGAGCCATTTCCGAGTTCACAACTGACATTCAGCACGTGGCTGATAAGTCCAACTGTCTATCCCGCGTGCTGGTTTCTCCCGTTTATGTTGGCATAGACTTTGAGGCTATGACCGCTGACCAACTCAGGCGCGCCTCGAATCCTTCCGCGTTCCAGGGAGGCGTTTTGATCATGTGCATGTGGATCTGGTGGGTCCTCTGCCGCAGTCACAAGATTTCACGCACCTTTTGACTGTAGTGGACCGCACAACCCGCTGGCCTGAGGCAGTGCCTCTGGCGTCCACTACAGCAGCAGCAGAGGCCAGGGCATTTTTGTCAACGTGGGTTTCGCGTTTCGGTCCCCCCGCCGACATCACCTAAGACAGGGTCCCCCAGTTCGTTTCCGAGCTTTGGTCTGCCATGGCTGACGGCCTGGGGGTCAAGGTCCACCGAACCACTGCGTACCACCCGCAGGCCAACGGGATGTGCGAACGTTTCCACCGGTCGCCTAAGGCCGCTTTCCGTGCTTCTCTCACAGATGGCAACTGGGTTGACCGCCTTCCATGGGTTTTACTGGGGTTGCGCTGCGCGGTTAAAGAAGACCTTGGGGTTTCCCCGGCTGAACTTGTCCTCGGTCAGCCCCTCCGGGTCCCCAGGGAATTCTTGCCTGAGAGCCCACCCCCGTGCTTCGCTCCCTCTGTGCTGTCTCTCCGTCCCCCAAGAGACTCATTTTCTCTTCCTGGCCCAGTGCACCATTGTGTGCCCGACACCTTTGTTCCGAGGTTGTTGGACTCTTCACAGTTTGTTTTTGTCAGGTATGACGCTCATAGGCCTCCGCTGCGTCCACTGTACGACGGCCCCTTTAGGGTTATTCAACCGGGCCAGAAGCATTTCCTTTTGGATTTTGGGGGTCGGCAGGAGGCTGTTTCTATTGACAGACTTAAACCAGCACATGTGCTTCTGGATGATCAGGTGGTGCCGGCACAGGCCCCCCGCCGTGGCCGCCCGCCTTCCACTGGACTGGACAACCCTGCTTCTTCCTCTGGGAGCGCCCCCCACCTGGCAGGGCCCGAGCTATCTTCAGTTTTTCCTGACCGCCCATGCCAGCCTGGCCCTCAGGCTCGTTTCCCCTCCGCCAGCTCTCCACCTCCCCGGTTCAGCCGTTCTGGACGTTTAATTAAAGCAAGGGTTCTGGACTAGGGGATAACCCTACTGGGTGTTCGGGGGGGACATGTGTGGTGGACCACTGGAGGGCTCCACTCACACCCAGTTCTCAGGAAGTGTTGTTGCTGTGTTTTGGAGGGAAAAGTGTTCAGTTGTGTGGTGATGAGTAATAAACGAGCAGTGTTAATCGAGAGCTCTCGTGTCGTCTGTGTTTACCTCCACAATATATATATATATATATACATATATATATATCCTTCAAGTTCGGGTCCTTTACCAGAGGCCTGGGAGCTTGAGGGTCCTGCGCAGTATCTTAGCTGTTCCAAGGACTGCGCTCTTCTGGACCGAGATCTCTGATGTTGTTCCTGGGATCGCCTAGCTTGGGAGTCACCACACCTAGTGCTCTGATTACAACTGGGACCACTGTTACCTTCACCCTCCACATGTTCTTGAGCTCTTCTCTGAGCCCTTGGTACTTCTCCAGCTTCTCATGTCATTCAGAATTGCTACATCTCTCACTGCGGCCATCTTTCTCTGCTTATCTATCACCACTATGTCTGGTTGGTTAGCCATCACCATTTTATCCGTCTGTTTCTGGAAGTCTCCTATTTTAATGTCGGAACTTGTTTCTGTATATTATGCTGGCCACTTGGTTATGGTATTGTCCTGCATAGCATTCCACATATGCCCTGCCTGCTAGCATCTTGCAGCCTACTGTTATGCTCTGGATTGTCTCAAGGGCATCTTTACACAGCCTGCACATGGGGTGTTGTCTGGTATGATAGACCACAGCCTCTATGGATCTTGTACTCAGAGCTTGTTCCTGTGCTGCCATGAGTAGTGCCTCTGTGCTGTCTTATAGTCCGGCTTTGTTCAGCCACTGGTAGGATTTCTGGATGTCAGCTACCTCCTCTATCTGCTGGTGGTATATACCATACAGGGGCCTGTCCTGCCATGATGGTTCCTCCACTTCCTCGGGTTTATTGCTGCCTGAGGTATTCACTCAGCACGTGGTCGATTGGGGCTATCTTCCTGATGTATTCCTGATGTCCCCTGGCTCCTTCCTTCTGCTTAGCATACAGGTTCAGGGTTCTGGACTTGGGGTAAAACCCTCAATCCATGGTCAGGAGCTTCCTGGTCTTGATGTCAGTGGCTTCTATCTCCTCCTTTGGCCAGCTTATTATCCCAGCAGGGTACCTGATCACGCGCAGGGCGTAGGTGTTGATAGCCCAGATCTTGTTCTTACCGTTCAGCTGACTCCTCAGGACTTCCCTGATCCTCTGCAGGTACTTGGTGGTTGCAGCTTTCCTAGCAGCATCTTCATGGTTCCCATTTGCCTGTGGGATCCCAAGGTACTTGTAGCTGTCCTCTATGTCTGCAATGTTGCCTTCTGGTAGTTCGATCCCCTCAGTTCTGACTACCTTCCCTCTCTTTGTTATCATCCGACTACACTTCTCCAGTCCGAACAACATTCCGATGTCATTGCTTTATTTCCTGGTGGTGTGGATCAGTGAATTTATGTCTTCTTCACTCTTGGCATACAGCTTGATGTCATCCATGTGGAGGAGATGGTTGACAATTGCTCCATTCTGTAGTCGGTATTCATAGCCAGTCTTGTTAAAGATCTCACTGAGGGGGTTCAGGTCTATGCAGAACAGCAGTGGGGCCAGTATGTCCTTGGTAGATCCTGCACTTGATGGTGACTTGTGCTATGGGCTTGAAGTTGGCATCTAGTGTTGTACCCCACATTCCCATCCCCGTTCTTGATGAAGACCCTTAGGGTCCTGTTGATCTTGTACAATTCTAGACATTCCAGGATCCAGGTGTGGGACATCGAGTCATAGGCCTTCTTGTTATCAATCCAGGCAGTGCACAGGTTGGTAAGCCTACAATTGCAGTGTCGGGCGACTGCTTGGTCTACCAGTAGCTATCTATGTGTATAGCCTATATACTATTATTAATTCATTATGTAAATCTCCAATAATCTAGGAAAATGAAGGCCATGTCAAAGTTTTTGCATGTCTTTTCCATGCTGTTATCCTTGTATAGTTTTTGCTGTTGTGCTGAAAACTCAAGGAGATGAGTGTCAGGGTCAGAGTGCTGTCTCACTGCAGGGAATTTTCAGGCTGAATCCTCCTGAAGGTTCCCAAGCTCAGAGAGAGTTAGGAGAGAGAAAAATACAGAAAATGTTGGACATACCTGTGCAGGCTTGGACAGGTAAATGCAGGACATAATGTGTTTTTTTTTTTATTACCCAGATTACTTTAGAGTAATGAATTAGTTGTCCATGTTAAACAAAGTGTCACTAGTCACTATGAATTTGTGCAGTTAATATGTACTAATACAGTGATTAATTGGATTAGTGTGATATTTAGTTTAATTCATAATTTATTTTTGATTCTTTTACTGTATATGGTTAATTTTTCAAAGCTGGAGGCATATTTAAAACATCTTTTGGGTCTTTCACCTTCCCTCTGCTTTTACCATCACCTGAGCTGCCACATAATACAAATGGTAACATTCCATAAAATTGCAAAGCCTAAAAACAAGAAATCTTTAATATGCTCTGTGAATTTTTATTTATAGACATTTATCACAAAAATAGCTGGCTGTGTCACTGAATATTGTGCAAGTATCATTTTGTTATACCATATTCACAATGGACCAGCATTATGGTTTGGCTGGGGCTTATTGCTAAATTCTGGAAATTACTGAGGCTCCATGAGTCACCTTTTCTGGAAAAAAACAAGCATCTCTTACTTGCTTAATAGCTCTGTTTAACCCAAACCTCAATCTTTAAACTGAAACAAAAATAATCCCATGGAATTAATGTTGATGGATTAAATAAAACTGATCAATTAAATATTACATAGTCTCCTATTTCACAAATTGCTGTGAGACAGGGTTGAATTGGAATACATAGGAAAAGAAAGCTTGACAGATATTAACAATAGGAAGAGTGGGCATTAGCGAACATACAATTCAAGAGAACGTTATGTAAACAAATTCAACATAAAAAGTTATGTCAATTTTCATATGCACTGACTGACAGAATGATGTCTTGCAGCCAACCAAGACTGCTTTGGCAACCATGCTTTGGAAGGTGAGTGTCTGTGTACAGTATGTGCTGTGGGCTAAAACCCTACACAGTCTGTTTTATAGAATTACAAAAAAAACCCCTCAAACAAACCACCTCACAGGCAACAAAGCTTTACCTATCTGTGTGCTCTCCCTGCATTTGCATCAACTTCATTCCCATGTTTTGTTTCTACCTCCAGCTGTGTTTATCCATGTGATTTCACAGAGCATCCACCTATGTTTGCTAAACAACCTCTAATGAAACCTTTAGAAGATTTATGTATTCTCTGGATAATGATCTGCAGTTAAATAAACCTTGTTTTATTCATGTTTTGTCTGTCAGTTGCAGAAGCGACTGCAGGTTCCCCTTTGGATGGAGGAAACATAGCACTGGCCATTTTCATCCTCATTCTGTTGCTGTCTGTGCTGCTGGGAGGAGTGTACGTCTATGTCACTCGGTAAGATCCTAGACCATGAAATTTATATACAAGGGTGAGACCTTAATTGTTTCTAACTGTTATTGTCTTGATAACATTTGTTTGATTAGCACAGTCTGGGTCACAGCTCATACTATGCAGGCTCTTGGTCAGAACCCCATTGGTGTCACCTTTTAACTCACTGCTATAACTGTAGCAAAAAGTTAGGGGTCTTTCACATAATCTAGACCTCAAAAGTAATGCAACATATTTGTTTCTTAGAAAACTAGAAGCAAAGTCTTTGGCAGTCGCACACTGGCGCTGAGCCATTGTGAAGGAACAGGTACTAAAACTCCGAATTTGTGTTTTTTTGTGTCTGTTTTTTCCTCATTATGTATATTAGGTGCAGATATAACTCCAACTTAAGGCTGCCTCTTATCTACCCTCACCCTTACCGACAGATCACTGTGGAGACAGAGTTTGACAACCCGCTCTATGAAACAGGAGGAGTAAGTGCTATTCAGTTAAGTTCGAACGAATTGAATTGAATTTTATTTAGATACTGCCAAAATTGCAACAACAAATACCTCAAGTGTGGGGTAAAAGCTGCAGGAGTACATTCAATGTGTCCATTCCTTTGATTTAATAATTCTCATTTCAATTACAGCAGGACACTCGAGAGTATGAAGTATCGATATGAGAATCTTCTCAAAAGATATTTGTGAAGCGTGACAAGACTGACCGCCCTGACCTAACTCTTCACACTCTCCTCTCTCGCTTCTCCACCCAGGAGGAGGCGATGTAAATACAAATAATGATGTCCAGCCCCTTCTGCATTGATGGATCCTGTTCTCTCCTTCTCTGATGTGACAGCTTTTGTAGACATTATGGGAATTATGAGAGGTTACTTGAACCAAAAAGGAGAAAGACAATTGATAGTCAGCAACTAACCAGTCTACCAGTCTGGGAGAGGTTGAATGATAGAGGAAATGGGGAAAAGGCCCAAATAACATCTGAGAACATCAAACATGGGTCATTTTCACACATGTACTGCAGTTCCTAACTTTTCTAGATAATATCTAATTGAGGTCTGAGAGTTGGATTGAACATTAGGCAGCCATTAACTTGCCAGCTGCCTAGTCTGTGTGATAGCAGGACTAGTGCACCCACTAGTGCAAGTAAATGCACGAGTGTGTGTCATATGTGCTGCCTAATGCACACACTATACAAGCAACTTTCTCACCTAAAACACATGAATCATTTTCCAGAAAAACAAATTCCTCTGAAGTATTTCTTGTTGTGTATTACATATAAGGAAAAATATGGAAAATATTCCAGTTAGGTTCTTGTGAAATTGTCTGAAGTTCATGTGTGAAAATGGCTATTGTGGGAAATGAAGGAGGGGGGGATAGGAAATGAGAGAAATGTGGGTATCAAAGCACTTTTTAGTATATTTTTCTTGAGAGGTGAAGTTATAATCCTTAAGATTTAACAGATTTTTGAAACTATTTATCATGATTTTTTTCTGCAGTAGTCTTTGAATAGTCTCAAATTCTGTAATTCTGTAATCTCTATACATTAATTACCAGTTCCAGGCAGCATTCAAATTGTCTTTACACAAAGAAGATATTCACAGAAATCAAGACTCACAAGTATGCACAGCAGAGTGCTGTATCATTAATCAAATATCCACTTAAATGTTGAGAAATTTCCAGAAAATCTGCAAAGGATCCACCTTATTATGTAAATATAAAGAGCTGGTTTATAGAGGTTAGCAGTTTTGTTTTGTGTTCCTCTCACTGCAGAAGAACAGTTAATGTGAAAAACATCTCTAATGTATTTATAAGTTCCTTTTCTGTACCAGATTAAGCTTAATGTTTATACTCTGAAACGCTGTTGAGCTAGTTTCAGTTTGAAGACTCCAGTTTTAAAAACTGAGACTTGTGACTGTGAAACAATGAAGCACATATGGCTGCCACCTAGAGACTACTTACTGTATATATTTGAAATCACACAAGTATGTCTTTCATTCTTCTTCTGTTGGTACTCTTTTCCCATTGCCATGCTTCCTCAGGATATGGCTAATTCTAACATTCATCCATCCATTCGCTTCCGCTTATCCTTTTCAGGGTCGCGGGGGGCGCTGGAGCCTATCCCAGCTGTCATAGGGCGAGAGGCGGGGTACACCCTGGACAGGTCGCCAGTCTGTCGCAGGGCCAACACACAGA
Source organism: Neolamprologus multifasciatus (assembly GCF_963576455.1). Lineage (NCBI taxonomy): Eukaryota > Metazoa > Chordata > Actinopteri > Cichliformes > Cichlidae > Neolamprologus > Neolamprologus multifasciatus. The sequence goes on from NC_140445.1 coordinate 10,821,086, forward strand.
GACAGACAACCATTCGCGCTCACATTCACTCGCACATTCACACCTAATGGCAATTTGGATTTTCCAATTAACCTATCCCCACAAGCTGCATGTCTTTGGACGGTGGGAGGAAGCCGGAGTACCCGGAGAGAACCCACACAAACACGTGTAATTCTAACATTACCATTGCATTTACTTTACGATGAATTCCTATCTGTGTTTAAGCAACTTTGACTGATTAGCACTTGTGTGCTATTTTCAGTAAAAATTTACCTCAGCGCATGTATGATCAGTGTACATGAATAGTCATTGTGATATGCAGGTTTGTTTGTATAGACACGGGCCGTTTCAGAAACTGGATAAAAACAGCATTTCAGAAAACATTTTTTTTTACCTGTTGTGTAGTTGTAAGCTAGCCTTCTAGTAAGTTCCTGTTAAATTCAGCCTTTGACTGAATTCTGCAGAAACTCCAAGAAGCATTTTTTATGTTATTTCCATAAAGTCTCTCTGTTTTTTTCTTTTCATCTTTGTATGTTTATGATTCAGGATTTCGTATACAGTGGTCTCCAAAAGTATGCTAACAGTACGGTAAAATTTCACTTTACTTTAGCATCCATTTTTATCACATCATGCAAGCACACCAGCTTAATGGATACAGAACTTCTGCAGAATAAGAAACAATAATATGAACATTTTTAAACAGAATTTATAGTGACTACCTGTTTCAGATGTACCTCAGATGTTGGTGCCCAGTGCCCAATGGAGCTGTGTGGTACAGCCCATCTGATAAGTGTGGATATTTTCAGTAAGGTTATACTATATAATCAGTCTATTACTTAACACTAGTTAGCTGATATTTGTGTCTTTGTATTGTACACATTCACTTTAGCAAAACAACATGCTAAGCATGCTCACTAGCATTACAAATTATTTTGTGGCAACACTGATCTTACTTAATACATCTATGGTCTGGTAAAAGCGCCGTTTGTTATTACTATGGTAAACACAAGTGTTCTTAAATTACCCAGGACTGAAATCTTAAGGATTACAACTTCTAAAATGTCATATAGAATGCTAAAGGTGGGTTTATTTCACATATCCATTTCATATTCACATTCATGAGTCATGAATGGTCCTGTCTTTTCGTAAACTGGAAATCAATATTTAGAAAAAAGTAAAGGTCAGTGCTTTCTTTTATTTGTTACCCAGTCTGACACAGGATTTGCAGTACTGTTGTTATATTTCTCTCACATGTAGTTCAATTGATGGACTGTAACAGACTGGCCTCAGTATTGCTGGGTCTGGACTAGCAGCGTAAATAGTGTAGCTGTAGTTAACTTATTGGTTTTCTGGTACAAGCTCAGCAAACCAACCAGATGATGTATTTATTTTGATGTACTGTACATGTGATGTTTTATGCGGATGGATAAATGTACATTTTCGTTATGAGAATACAAATGTTAACAGTTTCCCTAAATAAATGGTAAAACCTTAAAAACTTCAAAGGATTCTTTTTAAACACTGAGGTATTTTGTTTTGTCTTATTTTGTTAAAGGAAACCAATGGAAAAATGATTACACCTTTTTTTTTTAATCCAATGTCTAGCCAGACAAGACATCTGATACTCCCAAAAAGTTGATTTTGTTCATCTGGACGTAGCGATTTCAGTGGAAGAAACATTTCATCACTCATCCAAGTTACTTCTTAAGTCAGCGTCCCTCCTTGTACAGGATGTGACTTCCTTATCATTGAAAGAGTGGTTACTGGCCTGTAGGTGTGAATAGACTGTGGAGTCCTGGCCTGACGAGTTAGCTCTTTTGTGCTATCCACTTAGCCGGAGGTTGCTTGGTTTTCCTGATGTATAAATCATGGCTATCCTCCTGGCACTTAACAGCATACACCACATTAGTGTGGGCGATTGTGGCTCAAGAGTTGGGCGTTCGTCTTGTAATCAGAAGGTTGGTGGTTTGAGCCCCGGCTCCGACAGTCTCAGTCGTTGTGTCCTTGGGCAAGACACTTCACCCGTTGCCTACTGGTGGTGGTCAGAGGGCCCGGTGGCGCCAGTGTCAGGCAGCCTCGCCTCTGTCAGTGCGCCCCAGGGCAGCTGTGGCTACACTGTAGCTTGCCATCACCAGTGTGTGAATGGGTGGATGATTGTGTATAGTGTAAAGCTTTGGGGTCCTTAGGACCAAGTAAAGCGCTATACAAATACAGACCATTTACCATTACTCAGTTTGTGCCAGGGAGATTTCCATCAGTAATGGGGAACATTTAAGAGTTATACTGTAAATCAACGCATACGTATTGACTCTCATTGTATAAGTATTGACTCTTACTCTGTTTGTGCCAGGGAATGGATCCTTGGAGTGGACCAATTTTTGGCGCAGTGTATTTTAGAGCTTGAAAGCCACAGAGACACGGTCGGCTGGCTGTTGCTCAGGTGGTACCGCAGGTCACCTACTAACCCGGAAGGTTGGTGGTTTGGTCTCAGTGTGCTCCAGTCTGCATGCCAAGTATCCTTGGGCAAGATACTAACCCCATGTTACTCTCTGAGTACTCTTTTCGTATGGGGCTTGGGTTTTTCACATTAAACCCATATGGGCAATCCCAAGTGGGCACTTTTAGTAGGTCCTAGCTGGGTCCAAAATGGGAAACACACGTAGGACCCACTTGGGTTTTCCACTTGGGTTAGACATGGGCAAACACAGTCATTTAAGGATAGGCTGTTGTTGTGTGCCCCATATGGGGCAAAGTGAGGTAATCATTTCTTTAGCACTGATGACACAGGTGGGGCCCACCTGGTCAAACTATATGGGTCGCACATGGGCAAATGCAAGTCAGACCCTGAAAACATGTCTATGTGGGCCCCATATGGGTTATGTTAAGTTAATATGGGCATATATTTTATGTGGGCTCAAGATTGTTTAGTATATATGGGACCCACTTGGGTTTCTCACATCAAATCCATATGGGCAAAACCAAGTGGAAACATATAGTAGGTCCTTGCTAGGTCAAACATGGGCAGTGTTGGGTAAGTTACTTTAAAATAGTAACTTAGTTACATTACTAGTTACTTCTATCAAAAGTAACTCAGTTACTTCAAGTTACTCGTTACTTTCAAAGTAACTAGTTACTAGGGAAAGTAACTTTGGTTTTACTCATAATTCTCTTGTTAATGTGTTGCTTCCACAACTTTGCCAGTCTTCTAGCTTGCTTACTTGCCACAAGTGCACTGTGCCACCTACCAATAGAAAGGAAAAGATAATGTGCATATTTCCACGAGAGAAGTCATTGACTGCTGCCATGATTCTATCCTACGTCACAGCGTCATGTGCGCTTTTTACATTCAACACAAAAACTGCAGTCGTGGTGCTTTGATTGTACTCAGAACTCAGAAATTCTGCCTTCTGAATAGGAAGATGTAGGTAACACCAGACTGCAGATGAGCTGCATACAGGGCTGGACTGGGACAAAAAATCGGCCCGGGCATTTTGACTAGAGACTGGCCCACCATTATAGGAAAAATCATAAAGCCTTTGAATGAAAACAAACGCTGTTGTGACAGTGATGTTCACTGTTTTGATGGTATATATGCATCAATCTATCAATCCTTTGTTGTAAGATTCAGATAATTATTTTTTAAAAGCTAGACATTTTAAATGAGAATAAGAAAGAAAAGTATTTCTTTGTGCCCCCCTCTCCCTTTTAATGCCCTACCTGGCCCCCCTGGCAAAACTTTGCTAGATCCGCACCTGCACAGTTACCAGCTGTCAGCTACCTAAAAAGGATCCTGGAGTTATCTGTCTCTCAGAAACAGTTCATAACTTCCCTTCAACTCATTTATGTCACCTAAAAGGTAAACCTGTTTCTCCATCACCTGTTCAGCTCTGATGATTCAGTAAGGACGTCTCCTGGTTTCATCTTCATGTTTCCCTCTCACCAGATAACCAAACCGATATCATGACCAGCAGCGTTTTTGCAGCTGTGGCTCCAGCAAACATCAGCTGATACTAGAAATTAATATTAAATAAATTCTAACAACAGCTGATCAAGCTTAAACGTGCTGCTGTTGTTTAACGCGACATCGGCTGGTTTCCTGTTTCTGGCGCAAAGTGGGCGATAAACAAACAAGAGAGAAAAGCCAATCAGCTGATCATTGATCAGTTTTCATTCGAAGTAGAAACGGGAGAGGGAGGGGGGAGAATGAGAGACGAAGAGGCAGCTGTGCAGCAAAGACACAGAATAACTCCAGCTTTGTGTCTTTTTCATTGTAGCTGAAGTCTGGGACAAACTGTTCCTTTTCACCTCAATAAGAAACGCGTAATATTTTCTCTGAATACCAGACGGGACGGTTGGCAACTCTAATAACTTATGAACAAAATAAAGTTCAACATCATTAACTTCATAGCACCCACCCAGCTGTATAGAAACTCCGTCATGCTAGCTAGTACGCAGTACGGAAAAAGTCAGAATAACGAAAATAAACTCCACCTAAACTTGGTTTATATCTGACCCAGATAGACTGCAGGTCATAACTTCTTACCTGAAGTTCAGTTCACACTTGGACCGGCGGCCGCCTCGGGTCTCTTTTCCTTCTGCGTCCCCTTTCCCTCATCCACCTGCTGGCCTCCACCACTTGCTAATGTTATTGAATCTGTGGAAGCTCCGCGATAGCCACCACACGAAGTAACGAGTAACGACCCTATCTAAATCCCAGTAACGACTAACGCGTTCCTGATTTTGGCATAATAACTAGTTACCGTGCTCGTTACCACAATAATAACGTAGTTACTGTAACGCGTTACTTAATAACGCGTTAGTCCCAACACTGAACATGGGAAACACTTCACTTGGTTGAAAATGGGAAACACACGTAGGGCCCACTTGGGTTTTCCACTTGGGTTAGACATGGGCAAACACAGTCATTTAAGGATAGGCTGTTGTTGTGTGCCCCAGGTGTGGCAAAGTGAGGTAATCAATATATGTTTTAGTATCGATGACACAGGTGGAGCCCACCTGGTCAAACTATATGGGTCACACATGGGCAAATGCAAGTCAGACCCTGAAAACATGTCTATGTGGGCCCCAAATGTGTTTTGTTAAGTTAATATGGGCATATATTTTATGTGGGCTCAAGTTTTTTTTTATAATATATGGGACCCACTTGGGCTACGTTCACACTGCAGGCGAAAGCCCATCAAATCCGACTTTTTTGACCCTATGCAACCCATATCCGATCATGGTATGACCGCGTGAACAGCACAAATACGATATTTTCCAATCCGATCTGGGTCACTTTCGTATGTGGTACTGAATCCGATACATATCTGATGTTTTCGAAAGCGACTGCTGTTTGAATGGTCATGTCGCATTAACTCCATCTTTTACATCAGTGACACAAGACAGACACCAATTATCAGCGCCCAAGAAGACACCGTGAACGCTTCCTGACCATCCCGTGCAGATGTCAGTGAAACTGTTGGGTGCACCTGTGGATGCATAAAAGGCAAAACACAGAGCCTGTTTCTTTGACATGGGAAAATCAAGAGATATCAACCAAAACACCAGGAAAAGAATTGTGGAGCTCCATAATTGTGGCTCAATTTTGAATACAATTTGGTGCCATTTGCAATTAAGAAATACATAAAATTTCTCTCTTTACTCTTAAATTTAACAAATGTGTTTTTTTATATTTATCAATCTAAAAAAAATAAACATCTAGTCTGATTTGATGTTACAACTAAAAAAGTGTTTTTATCTGAAGAGTTTGTAAATATCTGGTTTCCACTGTATATTTGATGATGTTGATGTTTGGCTTGATTGTCAGCACAAAGAGGGAGAGAGAGGAACAGAGAGGGAGAGAGAGGAACAGAGAGGGAACAAGAGCAGGTGAGACACACATGTTAGTCAAATGGTTGTTTGCCAAAACTCATCAGAACATGTATCTAGTACCTAGTGTATCTTTTTAGATACCATTTGTTACTTTTCAAATTCTATATTTATTAAGTTATGCAGGCTTGTTTGCACAACAAGGCTAAATAATTATATAAACTTTTCTGAATCTAAATAGTGTACTTTGGTAGAATTAAAAAATAAGTGTAGTGCAGGTCTATGATGATTTTTAGTGCTACTATCATCTAGTTTTGATTCTGGTTCTGTCTTGGTTAAGTCCTAAGTAGTCCTGATTTTGAACTGCTGTAGTCCTGTTTTAATGCCGGATCAGTTCTGGGTCTGGTTGAATTGGGGTTTAGTCCGCGTGTCTTGATACAGCCCTCATTTTGTTCTGCCTTGCTGCTTAATTAAAAAAACTAGTTTAAGGTGTCCTGCATATGTGATATATTTTTTTTTCCTATATGAAGTCATTCTTTTTTGAACAAAACTCAAAACACAGCCTAATAAATCTTTCAGCCCCCCTGGGTAGTACATGCATACTACCCTTTAGGGCTAAGCCCTGGGTGTATAAAATGTCTGGCTCCGCCTCTGGAGTCAACAGTATCCATGACACACAATGTAACGTTCGATAATGTGTCATGCGCAAAAGCATCAGCTCTAAGGCTACGTTTACACTGCAGGCGAAAGCGCATCAAATCTGACTTTTTTGACCCTATGCGACCCATATCCGATCATGGTATGACAGTGTGAACAGCACAAATCCGATATTTTCAAATCCGATCTGGGTCACTTTCGTATGTGGTACTGAATCCGATACATATCCGATGTTTTAGAAAGCGACTGCTGTTTGAATGGTCATGTCGCACCCTCTACTGCATGACTTTTCAATTTTTTGGGAAAAAAATATTTCTCCCTATTTTGGGGGAGCTTTAGGGTCCCTAATAATATAGCAATCATAAAATTTGACACCCTGCCCCCCCCAAAACAGATATTGGTTTGTTGCTTCAAGGCAACACTGTGCGACAAGGGTAGTAAAATGCCAAGTTATTCTATAATAAGTTGTATTAGTACAACAAGGATGAACATATAAATAAACAACAAATAAACAATGTAAACATTTCACAGAAAAATAAAACACCAAAATACATCCAACATTTGACCCTAACCCCATGCACGCGTGCACACACACCCACACACACACACACACACACACACACACACACACGTTGTGTTTCCATCACTTTTGGGGACATTACATTAACTTACATTCATTTCCTGGAGACTTATCCTGACTCTACCCATCACAAGCCCCTGCCTGAACCTTACCCTAACCCTGACTCAAGCCTTCACCCTAAAATTAAATGATTTACCTTGAAATTTGTCCCCATAAAGTAGGCGAGACCTCACACTGGGAGTGTGTAAACAAATTTGTGTCCCCACAACAATAAGTAATACACACGCACGCACACACACACAGCAAAAATGGTATGGCACGGATCTGGCCCACACAATGTGCTTACACATGGCCCACATACCGCAAAGAATGACGGCCCTTTGGTGGCCCAGACCTGGTTTGCCAGAGGTGGCCCACACATGGGCCAGCACAAGGCCAGTTTCAGACACACGGGTGGTCCTGTGCTGACCCATGTGTGGATTACCTCTGGCAAACCTGATCTGGGCCACCAAAGGGCCGTCATTCAGTGCGGTATGTGGGCCATCTATAGGTGATGTGCAGCCATGGGCCCGTTGTAGACACACTGCTGGCCCTGTGCTGGCCCAGAACGGTTTCAGCTCTGGCCCCAGATGTCAGCCTAATGTGTACCTTAATCAAGCCATGCAATAACAACATGTGCCAGAACATGCAAAACAGTGCAAAAGTAACATGCCGAAACTCTGTTCAGACAGTGAATGGACTGATTTTTATATAGCGCTTTTCTACTCTCCCAGATTACTCAAACTGCTCTATACAACATGCCACATTCACCCACTTTTCTTAACTCTTAACTGAGTGCTTCCTAACTACATTCATACACATTCACACTCTTGACATGCAGACTGGAGGAGCCAGGGATCGAACCGCTAACCTTACGATCAGTTTGTAACCTGCTCTACCACCTGAGATATGGCATGCCATCGCATAAACAGTGGCGTCATTGCCAGACCTGGCACATATCTGGTTGGCATACACTCTGCCAAAACACCAGTCAGTCAGAAGTGCCAGCTTGATGCCAGATCTGGGCCAGACCTGTTTTCTGTAGGCCTGGGCCACATAAACCAAGCCACAATCAAGCCAGATATGGCATGCCATCACATAGACAGTGCCATCTATGCCAGGCCTGATGACATACGTCTTATCATGCCAGAAGTCGGCCAGCAGTGCCGACTTGATACCAGATGCTGGCCAGACCTGCTTGCTATGTGGGCACTAACACACACACAGACACAGTTACTTTACCAACTGACCCCTGAGCTCCTAAGTATCCCCCAAACCTCATTCAGGGATCCACTCCTCTACTTCAGTGTCACTCCCTGAAAGCTCACTGTCCTCACTGTATATCTGAGGACAGAAAGTGCACATTCCCTTGGTTTCCTTCCATAAAAGGTATTTACATCCATGTCCTGTAATTATGAGTAGATTGTAAAGTAAAAAACATTGACTATGATCATATAAATGCACACAAACTCATCTCTACACTCATATGCAAATGCATTATATTGCCTGAAAAAAATTGGGCTAACTGTGCAGTGTTGCCTTGAGGCAACGAATGAAAATTAACGGTTTTACTGTATAAATAAATTTAAAAAAGTAGAACAAACAATCAAATATGCTTCTTAACATATTAATGCACATACAAGTATTTTTTAATATACATTTATTTCACTATAAACATGTAAAATAGTGATCTTTATCTTGCCTCCTAATGGAGATGTCCCTCATGTAGTGCAGCTTGCAGAAAGGGGTCCTCCCCCACCAAAATGAAAGTCACACCACCTTCAACTCATCATTTTATTGGAAAGAGATGTGTCTGGTAGCATTATTTGAAAAAAAAAAGTTGTTTTTTTTTGAAGGGCCAGTGTGAGGCATGAAAATGTGGTTTGTTGCCTAAGGGCAACGCTATGCTGTAGAGGGTTAAATCCGTTTTTTACGTCACTGACACAAGACAGTCGCCAATTATCAGCGCCGGAGAAGACATCGTGAACACTTCCTGGCCATCCAGTGTAGATGTCAGGGAAACTGTTGGGAAGACAACGTTGGAGAAACGTGAACATTTTATTTGTTTATTTATTTGTTATTATCTGCAGATTCTGACAGAAATCTGCAACTATCCTTTGAAGCACCGCTCCTCTAAAACAGCAATAAGGATAATTATTAGGTTATCTACATTATTATGTAAATAACAAAATAACTTAAAGCAAAAATTTGGAAACGTAAAGTCCGAAGTCTTTATATTAAGGGCCATCAGTCAAACAATATTGTTTGCTCTGGTTCTAAACAGAGCGCGTTGTGTGTGACATCTTTTGCGCATGCGGGCCGCTTTGAGCGTTCACACTAGAGAGCATTTGCTGTCACATTTTATTTGTAGTGTGACAAAAAAATCGGATTTGATCAAAAAATCAAAATTGAGCATTAAGATCTGCAGTGTGCTTAGAGAGTGCTTTGTAGTGAATCAGAAGAGTTGACTCCCATTGAGCGAGAGCCGGCTCCTCACTTAATTTCCTTTCACTGCTCAGCTCTCACACAGTGGCTCAGCTATGCTCCAATCCCTCCATATTGTGGTCAATCACATGCGAGGATATAGGATAATATCATTATGTGAAAAACAGAGAGGGTGAGAGACGCGACAGTCAAGTGGAGCTCTGTCCTCTCATTAAGTGAGTGAGACAGTAGACAGCGGTGAGGAGGACTGTGCGAGTGCATCGCAAAAACACATAAATATGCCTGACACTCATAAACGAAGCAGCGGTATACGGTACACACCTTAGAATGTCCCACCTCTAATGGGTGTACCCCAGGGCAAGTCAGGGGTAGGGAACTCCAGGCCTCGAGAGCCGGTGTCCTGCAGGTTTTAGATGTGTCCTTGATCCAACACAGCTGATTTAAATGGCTCTGATTTAAAGTTCCCTAGAGGCCTGGTAATGAACTAATCATTTGATTCAGGTGTGTTGATCCAGGGTGAGATCTAAAACCTGCAGGACACCGGCTCTCAAGGCCTGGAGTTCCCTACCCCTGCTCTAAGTGTATTAACATTAACAACCTCAATTAAATGTAGGTAAATTATGCTTAATATATTATAAAACACACACCACACAAGAGTTTTCCATTAATTACTTCTCATTTATTTTGTAACAATTGTAACAATCAATTGTTATTATTTGAGGAGTTTCAGTCAGCTTTCAGAGCTGTTCACAGTACAAAAACTCCTTCAGTGAGGGTTTAAAATTATCTTCTTATGGCGTCTGACGATGAACTGTCATCCTTTCAGCTTGTCTTGCTGGACCTTAGAGCAGCATTCAATGACTTCAATGACTAGAGCATCTTGTAGGTCTTAAAGGTACTGCGCTACAATAGATTGCATCATGTCTATCTAATAAACTCTCATTTGTTCATGAAAATGGGGAAGCTAAGCATCGTCGGCCTGATTAGCACTTGGATCGGAGACCGCCTGGGAATACCACGTGCTCTAAGCTTGGGAAAGACACCCTCCTGTTAAAAGGAAGTTTTTTCTTCTCACTCTCACCAAAGCACTTGCTCAGAGTGTGTCATATGATTGTTGGGGGTTTCTCTGTTTTCTTTGTATTATTGTATGGTCTTGTTTCACCAAGGCAGTATGATTAGAAGGCATAGCAGGCAATTTTATTGCTATGCAGATGATATCATGGATAGATAACTTTATCTATCCATGAAGCCAGGTAACACACACCAAGTAGTTTAACTATGACCTCTAATTTCCTGCTGAGGTTTTTGCACTTGGCACAAAACCCCCCTGCTTTCTACAATTTGTGCAATAGCTTAAAATTACAAACATCCTGTCCCACAGTGATGCTGAAATACTAGTTCATGCATTTATCTCTTCTAGGCTGGACTGGTAGAATTCATTATATCAGGATATTCTGAAAACCCCCTGAAAAACCTTCAGTTCATCCAAAAGCCTGAAGCAAAAGTACTCAAAGGGACTAGAAAGAGAGAGCATATTTTGTCCATACTTTAATGACTACTCTTCATTGTACCCTTGAATTCAAAATCCTTCTCCCACCCATACAAAGTCTTAAATATTCAGACCCATGTTATTTTACAGACCTCACAGTACCATATCACCCCAATAGAGCACGTTGCTCACAGACTGGTGGGTTACTTGTGGTTCTTAGGTCATTTGAAGGCAGAGCCTTCTGTCAGCCTGCAAGCTTATATCTGTTAATCAAGTGCAGCAGCGGATCATCATTCTTCGCCAGATCGTCTGCTGATCAACCCCGGTAAATTGGCTTTGTAACTTCCTAACTTTATTTTCTTCAGTGATTTCTTTGTGTAATCTCATCTATTCAGTGATCATACTTTTGGCTCACTCTTCATCCCATCTCCATACCTACCTGGACCATCTCTGTTGCCGGTCCCTTTTCATGTGCTGCTGCCCTAACTCTTGGACTTCACACCCGTGACTCTTTCTAAGGAAAAGAATGGAACTCACCTGCCTGCCCTCCAGTCGACTGCTGCTGTCTGCTGCACCTCTGGAAGACTCACCAGATTACTCCTCTCCGCTGACTGCCTGCCCACCGACTCCCACAGAGCTTTCCCTCACCTCCACTGCTTCACACACCTGGAACCCAAGTAACACAAACCTCTATCTACAAATACACATACCTTATCATAAGATCAGTACAGCGACTATCTCTGTTCTCTTCCGTTACAGAATAACCTTCCCCTGGTAAACTCTCCTAGTGTCTGGTTTTGCCTGTCTGACAAAAAATCAGTTAAGGACTTTGAAAATTTGACGTTTGTGTCTGCTTTTGGGTCTATCCTTGCACCGCTCACGACACCTTCAGCTTTCAGACCCCTCTTCTGTGGAACCAGCTTCCAGTTTGAATTTGGGAGACAGACATCTCTTTTAAGATTAACCTTGAGGCAACTGTTGTTGCGAATTGGTGCTATATAAATACAGCTGAACTGAACTGAACTGAATTTGGAACGAAATTCCCAAAGATACAGATTGTTTTAGAGCAAAGCGAAATTCTAACCTTGCGAACTTATCCATTTGCATGTAACAGGTCACTTCTGAGAAGTATGATGAGAGTTAGGTCAGATTTGCTTGAAAAAATAGCTTCAGAAGAATGAAATGAAAATGCAATCTCATTACATGCATGTTGGCATCACAGTTCTTCTAAGATTTCTATTTGGGTGTCAGAAACAGAAAAAAAAATCCATAAAAAGTGTGGACGTGAACCTAACTCTTACACATCTACTAACACTCAGTAGTAACCTGGTGGATGTTATAACCTGGTGGGAAAGTGAGGTATAAACTCACTTTCCCTACTCCATACAGTTTTGACTAGCTTTCTATTTGACAAGGAACATTTCTTTGAACAGATAGCTGTTGTTGTGCAAATATACACCAAAGGGTTGGAGACAAATCCTGCCTTGCAGCATTTTCCCAGCCTCCAACACAGTTTTATGTCTCAATTATTTCATCTATTTTATCTATGAATGGTAAAATAAGAGGATGATTCTTGGCATAATAACAATTTACACAGGCCTTCCTGCTGAGTGTAATTCTACTGGTGAGAAGGTTTTAACCAGATGCTTGACAACTGCAGATGCTCTGAACAAACCAAGTGCTAGCAACACAAGTTTAATGATGCAAAAGACATTCACAGAGAGTGAAGTAAATTACTTTAATGTGCAATTTTAAGGGATTTAGTTGGCCTCATTATGCAGAGAAACTCATAATGAGACCAGTAATAGAATGAAATGATTATTATTATAACCAGCTAACAGCATGGGTCAGTTCACCGAGGCAGAAAATGGAACAAACACTGTGTTCAAGTGGTGCAAGTAAAACTTGTGAATTCCATCAAATATATAGAATACTTGAGATACATTTAAATATATGTGTGTTTATATGTGAGAATTGCAAGTCCTTAACCTTTTTCTCTAGTTAGTTTTTTGTCCTGCTTGTTATTTTTGGTCTTTCTATGTTCCTCTTCCCCCTCCTCACCAGCTGGTTATGACCAGCCCTTCCTGACCAACTGGAAGAAGTGGTGAAAGTCAGCTGTTGTTGTGAACTGACTATAGAAATCTAATTCAGTTTAATCCAATTCAGTTTCATTTATATAACTCAAATTCACAAGAACAGTTGCCCCAAGGTGCTTTATATTGTAGGGTAGACCCTACAATAGTATATAAAAAACCCCAATAATCAAACAAATCTGTTTGAGCAAACGCTTAGTGACAGTAAGAAAAAAGCTTCCCTTTTGACAGAAAGAAACCTCTGGAAGAACCAGGGAGGGCAACTGATTGGGGGTGAAAGGAGGGAAAAAATAAATAAATAAATAAAATTGAACTGAATAATTTGCATCTCTTTTGATTACCATTAGTGTTGTTTCTCTCTGCACCATGTTAAATCTAGTAGCATTTCTTTTTATTCTCTTTACAGTCCTATTTAAATGTCTTTGGAGTAATTTTGTCACATGCCTGGTGTTACATTCATTTATGTGGTTGTGTTCCATCCATTTTTTAGTCACTGTTTTGTTACTGTTTGCTTGACTTTCCAATAAGCAAGCAGTTAGAAAACAGTTATGTCAAACTGAAGCTCTAGATAAGAAGGTTCCAAATGCAGGGGTCATTTCCAAATGACCCCGTTTTAGGGCGATCGTGGCTCAAGAGTTGGGTGTTCGTCTTGTAATCGTAAGGTTGCCCCGGCTCAGACAGTCTCGGTTGTTGTGTCCTTCGGCAAGACACTCCACCTACCGCCTACTGGTGATGGCCAAAGGGGCCGATGGCGTGATATGGCAGCCTCGCCTCTGTCAGTCTGCCCCAGGGCAGCTGTGGCTACAACTGTAGCTGCCTTCCCCAGTGTATGAATGTGAGAGTGAATGAATAGTGGTATTGTAAAGCGCTTTGAGGGGTCCTGAAAAGCGCTATATAAATGCAATCCATTATTATTATTATTATTGTGTCCCATGTAGTCCCATTGTGTAACTACTCTTATGAATGGGGTGGCTGTAGCTGAGGTATTAAAGCAGGTCAGCTACTAACCGTAATGTTGGTGGTTCGATCCATATATCCTTGGGCAAGATACTAAACCCATGTTGCTCTCCGATGCATCCATCGGAGTGTGAGTGTGTATGAATGTTAGATAATAAGAAAAAAAAACGTGCTTGTGTTAATGGGTGTGATTGGGTGAATGAATTAGTTGTATAAAGCACTTTGAGTGCTCAGATAGAGTAGAAAAGCGCTATATAAGAGCCTGTCCATTTACCATGAAGTTTTCGATGTGTATCTGTTGTTGTGTATAATAAGAATACAAAATGTGACCCTTTAGGGCTCAACTTAAAGCTCGCAATTAGGTTTTTTTCTTTGGCAGCTTATTTTCTCAAATCCTGAGCTCGAGGCAGTAGATGAACTTGAGACAAAATCTTGTGTTAGTGATTGTCTGAAATCAGAATGTAATTAGAAGCCATTGTGCATGTGATACAATGTACTCTTCTCCCAGAGCCTAATCATATGTAGTTAGTCAGTAGTCTTTCAAAAGGTGCTATATTCCCTAATAGCTGAGTAGTTATGAAGAGTAACCTAAAATAAAAAATGTCCCTCCTGTAGGGAACAAAATGCATAAACACTGAGTCAGTGCATGACTAATGACTTGGGGGAGTTTGCTTATTTAACTATTAATTCATTATGTCCTTACCTCCAAACATGAACTCTGCTATCATTAACCTACGTCTTAAACCAGCCAAAGATCCCACACTCCAATCCACCTCCTACCCAATCACACTCTTAAACATAGACCTTCCGCAAAGCCCTTGCCAGAAGTTTAAAAAAAAAATCACTCATTCAAGATACATCCTGATCAGACAGGTTTTATCAAAGGCAGACACTCAAACAATAAAATGTGCATACTAATTAATGTAATAGATTATTGCTTCATCAAAAATTTTGAAACCACAGTTGTCTCTTTAGATACAGAAAAAGCATTTGACCTGGAAAACTGGAAATTCTTATTAGCAGTTCTGCACAAAATTGGATTTGGGGCATTCCTCATAAATTGGATCAAAACACTATACATCTTTCCAAATACATGTCTTAGGACAAATGACCTTACTCCCCAAGGCTTAAATCTAAAGAGGGGAACCAGACACGGCTACCTGCTTTCCATTTTGCTTTTTGTTATTTTTATTAAGCCACTAGCAACAGAATTCCGACAAAAGGTAGGTAATTAAAACTGAAAATACAGACTTTAAGATAAGACTATATGCTGACAATGTATTACTTTTCCTCTGGAATACATAAACCTCTCTTACATAGATATATAGATAAGTTTCATTCACGGTGGCACGGTGGTTAGCACTGTTGCCGCACAGCAAGAAGGTCCTGAGTTCAATTCCAACATCAGGCCGGGGTCTTTCTGTGTGGAGTTTGCATGTTCTCCCCGTGTTTGCGTGGGTTCCCTCCGGGTACTCCGGCTTCCTCCCACCGTCCAAAGACATGCAGCTTGTGGGGATAGGTTAATTGGATAATCCAAATTGTCACTAGGTGTGAATGTGCGAATGAATGTGAATGCGAATGGTTGTCTGTCCCTTTGTGTTAGCCCTGCGACAGACTGGCGACCTGTCCAGGGTGTACCCCGCCTCTCGCCCTATGACAGCTGGGATAGGCTCCAGCGCCCCCCGCGACCCTGAAAAGGATAAGCGGAAGCGAATGGATGGATGGATGAAGTTAGTTTTCAGCATTTTTAAATCGGCGAACTCATCACCATTGGGTACATTAGGTATGACAGTGACACTCTTGTTTCTATTGGTATACAATGTACTCACAATTCGAAGTTTTTAACTCCGGATCCGAGCTGGCCGAGTGAGACCTTGAGGGAGAACAAAGGACACGGCGCGACGCGGCACAATGCAACGGCCTCGAGGGAAGCAAGCCGGCGTCAGGAACAGGCTGAGAGCTTGTGCACACCGCCCACCTCTGCCTAGCATCCTGCTCACCAACGTCCAGTCACTGGAGAACAAGCTTGATGACCTCAGGGCCAGGATAAAGTTCCAGAGAGACATTCGGGACTGCAATCTCCTCTGCTTCACTGAGACATGGCTGAACCCAGCAGTGCCAGACCACGCCATCCAGCCGGCCGAGTTCTTCTCGGTTCACCGCATGGACAGGACATGGGACTCGGGGAAGTCAAGGGGAGGCGGCGTGTGTTTAATGGTGAACAACAATTGGTGCAACAGTGCGAACGTTGTTCCTCTCACACGCTCCTGCACACCAAATCTGGAACTACTGTCCATCATGTGTCGTCCTTTTTATCTACCTCGAGAGTTTACATCGGTCATTATAAGTGCCGTTTATATTCCACCACAAGCGGACACGGTCACTGCCTTATGCGAGCTGCATGAGGCACTCACACAGCACCAGACACAACACTGGGACGCCGCGCTTATTGTGACGGGGGACTTTAAGAGTGCCAACTTCAAACGCGCAGCGCCGAACTTTTATCAACATATCACCTGCCCCACCAGAGGTGAAAGGACACTGGACCACTGCTACACTACGGTCAAGGACGGCTACAAGGCACAATCTCGCCCTCCGTTTGGCAAATCCGATCACGCCGCCATCTTCCTCATGCCAAAATACAAACAAAGGCTGAAACAGGAAGTTCCGGTTCAGAGGAAGGTCGCACGCTGGACGGATCAATCGGTGGCCGCGTTACAGGACGCACTCGACGACGCAGACTGGGGCATGTTCAGAAACAGCTCCGATGATGACGTCAACGTATTTACAGAAGCGGTTGTGGGATTCATCGGGAAACTAGCGGATGATACCGCAGAGACAAAGACTATCACAACGTTTCCCAACCAGAAGCCGTGGGTGGATAAAACCATCCGCGACGCT
Organism: Neolamprologus multifasciatus; assembly: GCF_963576455.1. NCBI lineage: Eukaryota > Metazoa > Chordata > Actinopteri > Cichliformes > Cichlidae > Neolamprologus > Neolamprologus multifasciatus. Next base: position 10,838,055 of record NC_140445.1, read on the forward strand.
CTGAGATCCTGCACCGCTGCCTACAACACGGGACTCACGACGGGGGACATGGACCCGTACAAAGCCGCGTCACATAACGTGCGGAAGGCGGTGAAAGAGGCGAAGCAGCGCTACGGGAGGAAACTAGAGTCACAACTCCAACAGAGTGACTCTAGGAGCCTGTGGCGGGGACTAAGGACAATAACGGATTATAAAGCACCAACAACCGGTATGACGAACGCAGACGTGACTCTGGCAGACGAGCTGAACACCTTCTATGCTCGCTTTGAGGCTGCAGCTAAGGACTCCAACGATGCTAGTGCTAGCGGCGCTAACGGCTGCAGACAGGAAGATACTGCCAACACCGGAAATGTGCTCGTCATCTCCGAGCATGAAGTGAGGAGAGCCTTCAAGAGAGTGAACACCAGGAAAGCAGCAGGACCAGACGGCATCCCAGGTCATATCCTCAGAGACTGCACATACCAGCTAGCGCCTGGTCAGAGACTTCATCATTTCTTCACTACCAGACACACTGGACCCACTACAGTTCACTTACCGTCCAAATCGTTCCACAGACGATGCCATCTCTCATCTCCTCCACACATCACTTACTCACTTGGACACTAGAAGGGGGAATTATGTTAAAATGCTCTTCATAGACTACAGCTCTGCATTTAATACCATAATTCCCTCCACACTCACCACCAAACTGGAGCACCTGGGACTCAGCTCATCTATGTGTCAGTGGATCTCCAACTTCCTAACTGGCAGACCACAGGCAGTAAGGATGGGCGGACATGTCTCAGCCTCCACCACTCTCAGCACTGGAGCCCCCCAGGGGTGTGTTCTGAGCCCCCTGCCAGTAGCGGTTTTAGATACGGGCGACACGGGCAGTTGCCCGGGGCGGCATCGTGGTGGTGGGCGGCATCACGGGCATCGGCAAAAAAAAAAAAAAAATGCTCGTACTCATGCTGCCCCGACGTCAGGCAGCGCATATTGGGAATGGTACTTGCATCGATCGGTTTTCTATCGTACATTTGCTGGGGCGCCCTCCGTGCGCCTGCTGCTTGCGACACTGGGAGGAGAGGGCGGGGCGGCGGGGGATTCTCTGGCTGGCTGGAGCAGCATCTAATAACCAACTCGCAAAATAAAACAAAATTAAAACAAACCAACAAACATGAAAACACCAGACATCATGATAGAGACTTATAATTTGCACCGATGTTTTTTCGAAATTCTATACACGAAAAGTGAGCGCGAGAGCCCTCGGTGCGTCTGCTTGCTGTTGAAGTCAAAGTAAACTTTATTGTCATCTCCGCTACAGTCCAGTATATAGAGAGACAAGACGACGAGGCTCCAGTTACAGCAGTGCAAGTAAACAAACAATAAATATAAGAAGAGTAAGAAAATAAATATACACTTTAGGACCAGGGGTAAAGGGATCAATAACAATTTAAAATTTACAGTTTGATGATTTAAAGTCTCACACACAAGCCGTCAAAAGGGGATGGGGGGCCTGCTGCTTCCAAGTAGAGCACATTTCATTCATAATGTTGTAAATCCAAGCCCATTATGTATTCATGATTTGAATCCTGGGTTGTGTGAAATCTCAGAAATAAACCCTAGACAAAGTGAATCTGTGAACTAAGGTGTAGGTGTGTTAGATCATGTTGTGGTGATCCTCGAGTTGGGGGATTTGTGTTCATACTGGAGTGCAAAATTAAAACCAATGGAAGATGGACAAGAAGAGTTCAAAGCCATCAGGTCCTCAGTTTAGAAAAAAGAGAAAAGAAGAGGAGAAATGAGCAAAAGATGCAGGTAAGCAGATGTGTCATTGGATAATGGCAGGTCATCCTGAAACAATCAGAATCAGAATACTTTATTAATCCCTAAGGAAATTATGTGGGTTACAGTTGCTCCAAAAAGAAATGTTTAAAATAGTAACAGTAACAGACTAAACTCCAAACAATGCATTATGTTACAGATTTTAATATTAATTAGTCATTGTCAATTGTTGATTTGTCCTGTTCTCATTGTATGACGAATTATGATGGCTGTTTGGTAGCCATTTGCATACTATGCATACTCTCTCTCTCTTCATATGTGTGTGTGTGTGTGTACAACAGCTTTATGGTAATGTACAATCCTTAATATGTTTTGTGTGTGTGTGTGTGGGGGGGGGGCAGAGGGAGTGTTCGCCCAGGGCGCCAAACAGGCTAGGACCGCCACTGCCCCCTGCTGTACTCTTTGTACACATATGACTGTGTGGCCACTACCAGCTCCACCACCATCATTAAGTTTGCTGACGACACCGTCGTGGTGGGCCTGATCTCTGGTAACAACGAGACGGCCTACCTGAAGGAGATTAGGAATCTGGAGAACTGGTGCCAGAGGAACAACCTCCTTCTAAACGTCAGTAAGACAAAGGAGTTGATAGTGGACTTCAGCACTAAGCAGGAGAGGAACTACCAGACCCCCGTCATCAACGAGTGCCCAGTGGAGAGAGTGGACAGCTTCAAATACCTTGGAGTTCACATCACGCAGGACCTGTCATGGTCCTGTCACATCAACACCGTGGTGAAAAAGGCCCGACAGCGTCTCTACCACCTCAGACGCTTGAGAGACTTCCAACTGCCCTCCAAGGTGCTCAGGAACTTTTACTCGTGCACCATAGAGAGCATCCTGACGGGAAACATCTTAACCTGGTTCGGGAACAGCACCATGCAGAACAGACGAGCTCTACAGAGGGTTGTGGGATCAGCTGAGCGCACCATCCGCTCCGCGCTCCCTGACCTGCACTCAATCTACAGCAGGCAGTGCTGGACCAAGGCCAGGAAGATCGTGAAGGACCTCAGCCATCCCAACAACGTACTGTTCTCTCTGTTGAGGTCAGGAAAGCGATTCCGCTCCCTGAAGACCAACACAGAGAGACTGAGGAGGAGCTTCTTCCCGCAGGCGATACGGTCTCTCAATCACACCACCACATAGTACTGACCCACACATATGGTTCTTACACACACACTGAACATTCTGGACATTGTTTTCACTTCATCACTTATATCACTTTAAGCATATTTGCACTGCACAAGTCACTTACAAATGTGGATTGCACAACACTGGACATTATATTCTTCATTTCCATTTAATACTTGTACAGCTGCTGTTATTGTGTGTATGTATATATATATATATATATATATATATATATATATATATTTCTTCATACATTCTTATATATTTCTATACTGTGTATTGTGTATTTTGTTGTACAGTTATTTTATTTTCAACTTTAATTTATATATTTTATCTTATTCTTTCCCAGTTAAATTTAACATTCATTCTAATTTGTGTTGTACAGTTATTTCATTTTTAACTTTAATTTTTATATTTTATTTTACTTTATTCCTTCCTAGTTAAATTTACCCCTTTTAATTTTCATATTTATTTCCTATCTTATTCATAGCCTTTTCTTTTTTTCTTTAGGTCACGAGCAGTTGTGTAAGCATTTCACTGCATATCGTACTGTGTATGACTGTGTATGTGACAAATAAAATTTGAATTTGAATTTGAGCTGTATTGACATATATCAACCTTGTGACCAATTCAATTCAATTTTATTTATATAGCACCAAACCACAACTATTGTAGTCTGAAGCTGCTTTATATTGCAGGGTTAAGACCTTACGATATTACAGAAAAAGCTGAGAAAACCCCAATAATCATATGATCCCCTATGAGCAAGCACTTTGGTGACAGTGGCAAAGAAAAACTCCCTTTTAACAGGAAGAAACCTTTAGCAGAACCAGGCTCAGGTAGGGGTGGCCATCTGCCATGACTGGTTGAGGTTGACTGGATGAACACAGTCTAAACACATGCTGTGCAAGAGAGCCAGAGATTGGTCCTAACACAGAATCCTGTGGAAGTTCACCTCGGTGTGTGAAGAGGACTCTCCATTTACATGAACAAATTGGAGTCTAATAGATAGATGTGATTCAAAGCACTATAGCACAGTACCTTCAATACCTGCTCTAATCACTTTAATAAAATACTATGGTCAACACATCATATGATGCATTATCGAACGCTGCCGACATGAGTCTAAGGTTTAAGCTTAAGTTTATAAGATCCCCATTAGCTACAGCAATGCAGCACATATTCCTTCTGGGGTCAAAAATCTTTACATTTTGACTGTGGTGACCCGCCAGAGGGCTCCACTCACACTCAAGCTGGGAGGAAGGGTTCTGCTGTGTTTGGGTGCAATATGCTCAGTTCATGTTTGGAGGTGAATAAAGTTGGAGTGTAAAACTAGAGCTCCTGTGTCGTGTGTCACATGCCTCCATATTGGTGACCCTACTTTGAACACGCAGCGAACCATGGAGTTGCCATGGACGCGCCTGCTACTGCCGGCCCTCTGCCTCCTGCTGCGGCTACGTTTGCCGTGGCGCTCCAGTTGCCAGACTTCTGGCTCCATGACCCCTCGTCTTGGTTCGTCCACGTGGAGGCTGAGTTTGCTCTCCACAGCATCTCGGCTGATGACACGAAATTTCATCATGTGGTGGCATCGCTCGACCCGCCAGCCACCCGCCGTGCGATGGTGCTCCTCCGAGACCCGTGCAAGGAAAAATCAGCGCGGCAGCAAAACACGGAGTTGCGCATTATATCCCCATGGTCGGACCCCCGGTGTTCGTCCGCGTGCGTCGCCTCGACCCCGCAAAACTGTCCGTCCTTCGGGAGGAGTTTGCGACTATGGAGCGCCTGGGCACTGTGCAGCACTCGAACAGCACCTGGGCCACTCCACTTCACATGGTGCCCAAGCCAGACGGGCGGTGGCGACCGTGTGAGGATTTTCGGCATTTAAATAACGTTACAGAGAACGACCGTTACCCGATTCCCCACATTCAGGATTTTTCCGCCCATCTCGCCGGGACCTCGATTTTTTTCAAAAATCGATTTGCTGCGGGGATATCACCAAGTGCCGGTGCGCGCTGAGGATGTTCCGAAAACCGCTGTTATCACCCCCTTTGGTTTGTTCGAGTTTCTGAGCATGCCGTTTGGGTTGAAAGGTGCCGCCCAGACCTTTCAGCGACTTATGGACTCTGATTTGCACGGGCTAACTTTCGTTTTCGTCCACCTGGACGATATATTGGTGGCCAGCAGCACGGCGGGCCAGCATGAATATCATCTCTGCCAGGTTTTCCAGCGTTTAGCAGAGCATGGCCTGATCATCAACCCGTCGAAGTGCCAGTTTGGTTTGCTGGTCCTGGATTTCCTGGGGCACCGCATCTCCGCTGACAGTGTGGTCCCGTTGCCGGACAGGGTCCAAGCCGTCGCAGCTTTTCCACATCCCGCCTCGGTTAAAGCGTTGCAGGAGTTCCTGGGGATGGTCAATTTTTATAATCGTTTCCTTCCCCGGGCTGCTCACCTGTTACAACCGCTCTATGCTGCTTTAAAAGGTAAAACCCCATTGACTGGTCCGCTGACCGCCTTCCGCGGTGAAGTCGTTTTCCGCGGTGAAGTCGGCGTTGGCCGACGCTGCTCTGCTGGCCCATCCGTTCCCGTCAGCGGAGATCGCATGGACCACTGATGCGTCGGATATAGCGGTGGGCGCTGTGTTGGAACAGTGCGTCTACGGCATTTGGCTCTGCATCTCGCAACGCGACATGTTCGATTTTTCCTCAAGGGCCGCAATTTTACCCTCCCTCCCGTCCCTGGGGAATTTTTGCCTGAGAGCCCCTCCTCCCCATGTTTTGATGTCTCGGTGCCGGCTCTCCGCTCCCCTGGAGGCCCCTTTTCTGTCCCTGGCCCCGTGCGCCACTGCCTGCCAGATGTTTTTGTTCCGCGGTCATTGGAATCTTCTCCTTTTGTTTTTGTTAGGTGTGACGCCCATCAACCCCCCTTGCGTCCGCTTTACGACGGCCCATCTTGGGTTATTGCTGTCAGAGAAAAATAAAGGAGGATCCAATTGCAGGCACTCGTGGAGGTGTGAAGGAGGTTTATTGTAAGACAAAACACAAGTTGAAAATGGCAAACAGAACTAAAGATAACCTGAACTGGGGAAACTAAACTACTAAACACGAACATGAAGGAGGGTGAGCAGAGGCGATGACGATAGACAGCACAGAGAACACATGGATGAAGCACAGTAGATTCACAGAAGGACCAGCGACTACAACATAAGAAGACACGACTTAAATACACACAGAAGAACACAGGGAGATTACACACAGGTGGGGAACACAGCTGGAAGTAATTGACGAGACGAGACAAGGGAGGCAAAACTGAATACACTCACATAAGACACGGACTTACAATAAAACAGGAAACAAGAAACCACTACACAAAGATGCAGACACAGAACTAGACCTACACTAAACATGAGACACAAACCTAAGAACTAATCTCTTAACAAGAATAACTGAAACATAGATTATTATTATTATTATTATTATTATTATTATTAATAATAATAATAATAATAATAATAATAATAATAATAATAAAGCACCACAAGAGAATGAGAAAAGAATCCATAATGCAAAATCACACCAAAACACGAGAACTTAAACTACTGGGTCAAAACTGACCCAGAACCGTGACAATTGCACCAGGTCTCAAGCATTTTGTTCTGCAGGATGCTCCTGTAGTGCCGGCCCGTGCCCCCTGCCGCGGCCACCCACCTGCTGCCAGAGCATTAGACTCCGACCCTCCCTCGGAGATCGCTCCATGCCTGCCAGCGCTCGTGAATAAAGTTGGAGTGTAAAACTAAAGCTCCTGTGTTGTGTGTCACATGCCTCCATATGACAGTGCATTGTAAGACAGACATATATTTACAATATAACATTCTGACAAGATAAACCTCACATACACACAACAAAACAGCTCCATATAACACAAATTAGACCTCATATCAGGGTAAGTATTTGCATAACATAAAACTGATGTACCATGGGTTACCATTGTAACACTCTGCCAGAACAACACACCCCTAACACACATGCAAGGGGAGAGTTCAGTGTAGTGCTCACTATTTATTATACACACACAGAGACAGGCTGGAGCCATTCACTCTGTTCTGTTCTGCCCTGACTCCAACTCTGTTCAGTCTCAGTGCGTCTCTGCTCCTCCAGACCCCAGCCACTACTAAAATAAGGAAAAAAGGTAATTAGTGCGACAGGCATCAGCTGTTTCTGCCAGCATGCTCTTCCCTGCTTCACCCCTCCCCTGCAGCTGAGCCCCAAACCACACCCTGCCACATACCCCCCTCGCTTGAAGAGCCTATGGATCACCTATGGACTGGCATCCTTCATAGATCCGCTGCAGCGGAATGTGATCCGAACAGACGGTGAAAGACCGTCACAAGAGGTAATATCGAAGAGAGTCAATTGCCCACCGGCTCGCCAACCACTGCTACCCAAGTATGCTGCTGACTGCAGGTTTCCCCAACAGTACATTTGCACACTGACTGAAACTAGCCCACTGAATGAACAATGGGCTCTTAGGTCAGTTCCTGGATCATTAATATACATATTGTCATGTTTGAGTGACGAGACATTTCTCCCACTGAAAACGTTACATCCAGATGAACAGAATCAACCTTTGGGGTTTTTAAAGAGTCCATTGGGTGGGAACCAAGAGGACGGATGCCTGGAGTCCACATCCTGTTGAGGCTAAATTCTGACATTTCAAGCAGAAGAAGTAGGTGAAGATTCGCAACGGGGGCTGAAAGGAACAGACTTTAGGGTAACGACCAGTTTCCCAAAGACACAAGGTCCCATTCCCAGTCCTACGCAGCTTCAAGCAGACAGGCTTTCATGCTGCCATCGCCATGAACTTTCTCTACGTCGATGGACAGCTTTACTGCGACCCCAGCACTACTCCCTGATTGTATTTACGCCACTCCAGATTTTTATGTGCACGATCATGCACATACACACTCAACATCAGCATGTCCACTACAGCATCACAGCGCACAGACACATATAGGACGCTGACATTTGCTTATATAAGTTAATGGGCACACACATAATGAGACAACACCAAGCACCACTCGGGTCTACATACTGCACTCTTATTGAACATCACCCCACACTTTTTTTTTTTTTTTTTTTACATCTGATGGACTTGTGTTTTTTCTCATTCATTTGAGCATCACATGCAGTGTGCAACACTAGCTACACACACAAACTATGGGCACACTAAGGCTTATCACATATGTTTTATTTGGCTCCAGAGAAAAAAGGCTAATGATATTTATCCACCTTAAAAGACTACAGGCAAACGTCTTGTATATACACCTGGTGAATTGTAAATAACCCCTTCTTGTGAGCATCAGAACCGGAGTCCTGCACTTGAGTCCTCCTCCAAACCGTAACAATAACGATCCAGCCGTCATGGACTCAGCGGACTCAAATCCCACCCAGCAACCCGTCCTCACCCCGGAGGCAATTCTGGAACGCCACGAACACATGCTTCGGCACATAAATCAACAACTGGCTGCACTCACTCAAGCCCTCGCTCAACATCTACCGTCGGTAAGCCCACCCTCACCCCCTTCGTCTGTTTCTCCTCAGCTATCGGCCCCGAATTCATCTGCAGCCGCTCCACCTATTTCCCCCATGCCGGCTTCCACTGAACCTCCGGAGCGATCGTTACCAGCGCCGGAGCCTTTCTCGGGTGAGTTCGATAAATGTGGTGGATTTTTGACTCAGATCACACTACAATTCCGTCAGTTACGAAGAACGTATGAGACAGACGGGGCCAAAATCGCCTTTATGGTTCAACTGTTACGTGGGCAGGCATTAAACTGGGTGCAAGCCGTTTTAAGAACAGCCCCTGACATTTCTTACGAGGACTTCCTCACCAAATTTAAAAGTGTTTTTGAAAGAGGCACCGGAGCGAAGGCGGCCGCCCACAGACTGTTAAATTTGAAGCAGGGGAGGCGGAGTATGGCGGATTTTTCGGTCGAATTCTGGACCTTGGCCGAAGAAACTGGCTGGGGGCAGTCGGCATTGATAAGTACTCTCTTGAATAATATTTGTGATGAGTTAAAGAGAGAACTGATGATGAGAGATGTTCCTAAGACCCTATCTGATGTGATTGCACTATGTGTGAAGATAGATGAGAACCTACGGGCGCGTCGGGGAACCAGAAACTACATTTCCCAGAGGCCCCCGGGGCGCATGGAGACGTCAGGTGGAGGCGCGCCTAGCGGCAGTCACTCATTGGACAGCATGGAGGAAAGTGAACAGCCCATGCAACTGGGCCGCTCCAGACTGTCGTCCGAGGAGCGGTATCGTTGCTGGAGAGCCGGTGAGTGCTTTTATTGTGGCTGCAAGGCCCATATTGCCATGGATTGCCAGGCGCGGCCAAAAGACAGCGCCCGCCAGTAGTGAGGAGTGTACGGGTGGGCGAGGTCACCTGTTCTCAGTCTCCTCCTCATCTCATGATTGCAGCTAAGCTAACGGTTCATCTCAAGACTCATTCTCTCGACGCTCTGATCGATTCCGGGGCAGAACAGAATTTTATTGATGCCTCGCTGGCGCTCAAATTAGGTTTTAGCACGGAGCCTCTGTCTCATTCACTCCAAGTCACAACCCTTAGTGGCCAGCGTCTTCCAGACATTACTCATGTCACAGAACCGATTTCCCTGACTCTTTCTGGCAATCATGTTGAAACCATGCAGTTGTACGTCTTTAAAGCCCCACTCACACCACTAGTCTTGGGCTATCCCTGGCTATGTCGACATAACCTTGTGATTGATTGGAAGAAAGAGAGTATTTCGGGGTGGGGGGAGGAGTGTCACATGTCCTGTTTAAAAGCCGCCACCCCCGCCATGAGCCTACCACCCAATAAAACTATTTCAGAACCGCCTGATCTGTCCTCCATACCATCTGTTTATCACGACCTGGCGAAAGTGTTTTGTAAAGATAAGGCACGCTCCCTCCCCCTTCACCGGCCGTACGATTGTGGGATTGACCTCCTCCCATGCGCGCCACTCCCGACCAGTAGGTTGTACAGCCTGTCTCGACCGGAGCAGGAAAGCATGGAAAAATACATCAATGAGTCACTTGCCGCTGGTCTCATTCGCCCCTCGTCCTCATCTGTTGCTGCTGGTTTCTTTTTTGTCACCAAGAAAGATAAGAGTTTACGGCCCTGTATTGACTATCACGGCCTCAACGCCATCACAGTTAAAAACAAGTATCCCCTCCCTCTGCTGAGTTCCGCGTTCGAGCTTCTCCAGGGTGCCACCATCTTCACAAAGTTGGACCTGTGCAACGCCTACCATCTGGTGAGGATTAGGGAGGGAGACGAGTGGAAGACGGCTTTCAATACTCACCTGGGCCATTTCGAATATCTTGTAATGCCTTTCGGTCTCACCAATGCTCCAGCTGTGTTTCAGGCTCTCGTGAACGACGTGCTCCGAGATTTCATCGACCATTTCGTTTTCGTCTACTTGGATGACATCCTCATCTTCTCCCGCTCCGTCGCCGACCACCAATATCATGTCAGGCAAGTCCTTCAGCGTCTCCTCGAAAATCGTCTCTTTGTTAAAGGGGAGAAGTGTGAGTTTCATGTCTCGACTGTTTCCTTCCTGGGACACGTCATCGATCAGGGTAACCTCAAAACTGATCCCGCAAAAGTTCAAGCCGTTGTTGACTGGCCAACCCCTTCCAACTGTAGACAGCTTCAAAGCTTTCTGGGGTTCGCAAACTTTTATTGTCGCTTTGTTTGCGACTACAGTAAACTTGCCCTGCCTCTGACCCGTCTTACTTCTCCCAAGGTTCCCTTCTGCTGGGATGAGCTGGCTCAACGAGCATTTGCCCATCTGAAGGACCGCTTTGCCTCGGCGCCCATTCTCGTCCAACCCGATCTCAACCTGCAGTTCATTGTGGAGGTGGACGCCTCGGACGCTGGAGTGGGGGCGGTGCTTTCCCAGCAGCAAGGAGGTAAGCTGCATCCCTGTGCCTACTTTTCACACCGTCTCACCTCCGCAGAGAGCAACTATGATGTGGGAGATCGAGCTAGCCCTGGAGGAGTGGCGCCATTGGCTAGAGGGCGCTGCCCAGCCATTTGTGGTCTGGACCGATCAGAAGAACCTGGAGTACATTCGATCGGCAAAACGCCTCAGCGCCAGGCAAGCCAGGTGGGCCCTGTTTTTTACTAGATTCCAGTTCACGATCACTTACAGACCCGGTTCCTGTAATGTCAAGCCAGACGCCCTCTCACGCCAATTCGCCGCCTCTGAAGACGCAACTCGGGACTCTCCCATTCTACCGCCCACCTGTGTAATCGGGCCCTGACCTGGGAGATCGAGTCAGCTATTCGAGAGGCTCAGTGGACAGAACCAGACCCCGGAACGGGACCTCCAGGGTTGCTTTTCGTCCCCTCCTCAGTAAGGTCACGAGTGTTACATTGGGCTCATACTGCCAGATTCACCTGCCACCTGGGGGTCCACTGCACTATTACCTTCCTTCAACGTTTCGCCTGGTGGCCTCCTCCAACCTCTGCCGACTCCGAGTCGCCCTTGGTCGCACATCGCTGTTGACTTTATCACTGGTCTGCCCGTCTCGTCAGGTAACTCACCATTGTGGACCGTTTCTCCAAAGCTGCTCATTTTGTCGCCCTCCCTAAGCTCCCCACTGCTCTAGAGACCGCCCGGCTACTAACTAACCATGTTTTTCGCCTCCATGGAATCCCCACGGACATTGTGTCAGACAGAGGACCGCAGTTTACGTCACGTGTCTGGAAAGAGTTCTGCAGTGCCCTCGGAGCTCAGGTCAGTCTCTCCTCTGGTTTCCACCCACAGACCAATGGCCAAAAGGAGCGTGCCAACCAGGAGCTCGAAGCAGCTCTCCGGTGCCTGGTATCCACCAACCACTCAACCTGGAGCGAGCAACTGTCGTGGATTGAGTATGCTCATAACAGCCTTACCTCCTCTGCCACCGGTGTCTCACCTTTCGAGGCGTCCTTGGGCTATCAACCGCCACTCTTCCCGGCCGTCGAAGGTGAGCACTTTGTTCCCTCTGTTCAACAGCATCTTTGGAGGTGTCGGCGCGCCTGGAGAGCGACTCGGGCCTCCCTTCTCCGCACAGTGGAACACAATAAGCGCCTGGCGGATCGCCACCGGACCCCTGCTCCCACCTACACACCTGGACAAAAGGTTTGGCTGTCTACCAGATTCGTCCCACTCAAGTCTGAATCCAAGAAACTGTCTCCCACTTTCATTGGTCCCTTTGAAGTTGACTCTGTGAGTAACCCTGTCTCTGTCCGTCTTAAACTGCCCCGGAATATGAAAATCCATAACACCTTCCACGTGCCTCTCTAGTCCTCTGTGCCCTCCTTCCAGACCCCCTCCACCCGCCCGGGTCATTGATGGCAACCCGGCTTTCACCGTTTCGAGAATCATGGATGTCCGGCGCCGGGGGCGCGGTCTGCAGTATCTCGTGGATTGGGAGGGCTACGGGATGGAGGAGCGTTCTTGGATCCCGCGGGCGGCCCTCCTGGATCGGGGTATGGTGCGGGCATTCCATGCGGCTCACCCTGACAAGCCTGGGGGTCGCCTCCCGGCGAGGAGGGGATACTGTCACGGCCAGGCGGATCAGCTGCACGCTGATCAACACTCTCTCTGTTTCTCTCTCTCTCTCTTCATCTTCTCTCTCGCCGGGGCGGAACTCACTGTGGGTTCACGCCCTCGGCCCACGCCCACGGGAGATGAGACACCTGGGTCTCATTAAGGGGAGCAGCATTTAAGCCTGGAGGCGACTGCTGTTTGTCGCTGGATCGTTGTCTACCACGCGCTAGTGAAGTCAAGCTACAGCAAGTCAAGTTAAAGAGTATTTTCCTTTGTGCGTCATACTTAACCCTGTCTCCCTGTCTACAGGGCTTCCTGGATTTTCCCCCGTGTGATTCCCGTGTGGCATTTTCGGAGTGTGAGCCTGTGATTGTGTGAGTGGATAATCTGAAGAACGCGTGCCCTGGACTTGCCTGGAGACCCCTTCTCCCCCCACTCAGCTGTATATAGCACCCCCCGCACATTCTTGTATATACACCTGGTGAATTGTAAATAAACCCTTCTTGTGAGCATCAGAACCGGAGTCCTGCGCTTGAGTCCTCCTCCAAACCGTAACAACCCTAGTAAGCTATACTACTTTTTCCTTTGGGAAGGTACCATCTGTGCAGTCTGCAATTCTGTAGAAGAAAGATGTTGAATCTATTTAATTATTCTTGAAAAATATATATTTTTTTTTTCACACTGCATCAAATTAAAGTTGATTACGTCGATTAAGCATCATGAGGAAGAGGGTGGGGGGTTCCCTATTTATTTTTTTTTGCTGGGAATTTGCAACCCTATTAGTTCGGTTGCTTAATATTTCTGCTAAGTACTCCTTAAAATACCAGAATAGGGAGGATGGAGTAGGTTTAAGTTTATTTGATTGATCAGTATTGCTGAACTATGAAATATTTTGGGTGCAGTGTATTTTTTACACACAGGTATAAATGAATAGCTTTAGTGTTGTTGTTTATTTAAACTTGAGTATGAACTTATACAAAATGCAGCAAAATATTAAAAAACAGTTTTACTGATTAAAAACACTATATCGGATTCATATCTGTATCGGCAGATATAAAAATTTATGATATCGGTATCGGACATAAAAAAGTGGTATCGTGCCATCTAGTCCAAAGTACTCCTCATTCTATGTCTCAATTCATTAAAAATAAAATTCCAATAAAGTTTACCATTTGTACATTTTACGTTAACTAAAACTGAAAGTTCACAGGTTTGGTTGTCTAAAATTTAGATAGCTTCTGTCACTTCTGAACCTTTCACTGTGATTTTTTTTTTTGTACCACTGAACTGGAAGGTTCAGGAAGGTACATCACAGATTAATACATGAGCTAAAACCGCTTCAGAACATGTAATGGGTCAAATAAGGCATCTACTGGTGTTGTAGATGGCATGTCATTGCATTGAACTGACTCTTTCATTAGCTGTGATTAGAAGGCCAAGATGTATTTTCAAATTTAATGAACACTCCGCTACATGCTATCATTTGCTTTAAAATTGATTTCATATTTATATTACAGAAAGTACTGCATTATACAGTACATTAAGTATAATTTATTCTAAATACAAGTAGGGAAACTCTGGGGAAAGCATTTCCTGACAAGAAAATGAATTGCATGAACGCTGTTATGACAAAAACAAACCAAGAGCTTTTAAATGGATGTTTCTTTTTTAATTTTTTAGATCAGGGTTTTACATCAGAAATGCACATAAACATGTAGATCATGCTTGACCACTCATTAAATACACTGACCTATTAAACTGACCTATTTATCAGTTATCTAATTGCTTCAGAGAGGGATTGTGCATTCATTAATATGCTTTGGTTTTTCTCATTGGAACTACAAGAAGCTGGTTTCCAAAGCAGACCTGAGAGCTGATAATTACAAAAAAAACCCACTTAAACAATGTTAGACATGATCTGTGATCAGTAAGCAACACTTTGCACCTTTCAACATTGTTTGTTTTTACAAAATGGTTTCAGCACAGGAGTTATGAAAGTGATCTTGCTTTTTCTTGCAAGATTCTTTCTCCATTTTAGGCAGTGGCCAGTCATCAGACAGGTAGAAGTTGTGCTGCTGCTGTCTGAAGTGGAAGCCAGACTCCTCGCAATCGGACTCCACACGGATGCTGACCCTGGGCACAGGCTGGTGTTGTGGGTGTTGCAGAGGAGGGCTGAGGCTGAGTTCAGAGTCGGCACGTGAGGGGGGACAGGAGATCTTCAGGTGCAGAGTGATGCTGAGGAACAGTGGTGATGGAACACTTTTACTCTCCATGACTTTCACAGTTTCCAATTTTTCAATTTATTAGGAAATCAGACCTCAAACTGAACCAGCAGTCCTGCAACAAATCATCCTTCTGTTATGTATTTCATTATATCGTCTTTCATTCATTCATTTTATAATTTCTGGCTAAAACATATTTTTATTAGTACCAGAAAACAAAGCTTTAAATATATTTCTCTACAGCATTTGGCAGTTACCCTCTGCAAAATGTAACCAAAGGTTTAACCACTGAGAGGCAGTGTTTAATAAGTTGGAGTGTTGAGGGTTTTCATGAGCTGTTGTCTTTCACTTTTGATATTTCTGTTTTGCTCCATGTCCTCAAGAGGCTTTGCTTTCCACTGGTCATAGCCACTGTGTCAACAACTGGTGATTACTCTGTGCCACAGCGGCTACATCCTGCCAGAAAACTTGAATGTGAGTGTTTTTGGCATTACCATCTGGTGTTTTGAAGCTGGAAACAAAGAGCAATGGGTAGATCTGACTGTGAAACTCAGGACTCAGGCTCATTAGCTGTCAACTTGAAACAATGAGTGTATGCTCAATAATTTTTCTGATTCCAATATTGACCATAATTTATATAATAAACTTCATGTGTGATTGATTGACCTGAAACTTGCAATTGAGTTTTCAATTTCATAAAAAAATAAATTAAGGAATTCCTAGTTATATATTACCCTCTCGCCCCTGCGGGTCCTCTACAAGAGGCCTGGGAGCTTGAGGGTCCTGCACAGTATCTTAGCTGTTCCTAGGACTGCGCTCTTCTGGACAGAGATCTCGGATGTTGTTCCTGGGATCTGCGGGAGCCACTCGCACCTAGTGCTCCAATTACCACTGGGACCACTGTTACCCTCACCCTCCACATCTTCTCGAGCTCTTGTCTGAGCCCTTGGTACTTCTTTAGCTTCTCGTGTTCCTTCTTCCTAATATTGCTTTCATTCGGTATTGCTACATCTATCACTACCGCCATCTTTCTCTGGTTTTCTACCACTATTATGTCCGGTTGGTTAGCTATCACCATTTTATCTGTCTGTATATGGAAGTCCCACTGGATCTTAGCTTGGTCATTCTCGACCACCATAGGGGGCGCTTCCTATTTTGACCTTGGAACTTGTTTCTGTATATTATGCCAGCCACTTGGTTATGGTGTTGCCCTGCATGGCATGGCGTGCATGTGATAGACCCCAGGCTCTAAGGATCTTGTGCTCAGAGCTTGTTCCTGTGCTACCATGGTTAGTGCCTCTGTGCTGTCTTTCAGTCCAGCCACTGGTAGGACTTCATGATGTCAGCCACTTCATTTATCTGCTGGTGGTACATGCCGTGCCTATCCTTCCATGATGGTATACATATATATTTATATTTTTTTGGAATGCCATTTAGGAAAATTTTATATATATATATTATTTTTAAAGAGTCTGAATAATTAACAATGAATGAACAATGAATATATTGATTGAAAACTTTATAAGATATATTTACATTGTAGATTTTCACTGAAGGCATCAAAACTGTGAATGAACAGATATGGAATTATGTAGTAAACAAAAGAAGTGTGAAATAACTCAAAACATTATGGCAAGAACCGTTTAGCTAAGTAAAAAGAAAAGCCAGTCCATCGTAACTTTAAGAACTGAAGGTCAATCAGTCCAGAAAATTGCTAAAACTAAATACCTAAAACTAAAAGGATCTAAAATATAAAACATGTTTTGAGTTATTATTTTATTATTATGTTATGTTATTTTAAAGAGTGCAGTGGTGAAAACCATCAAGCACTATGATGAAACTGGCTCACATGCGGACCACTCCAGGAAAGGAAATCTAAGAGTCCTCTTTGCTTTTGATGATGAATTCATCCAAGTCACCAGCCCCATGAAATGGTGGTTATTTTGAAGAATCTAAAATATTAAACATGTTTTGAGTTATTTTACACTTTTTTGTTTACTGAATAATTCCATATGTGTTCAGGGAACGCAAAATGGGTTAACAATTTAAAGCTGTTCTGCAGCAATGGAGGTTGATCAAACCTTGAAATTTGGTGCTACTAATTTCTACAGGTGTTCCACTTTTCTGGAATACTTACAACTCTCTCTGTCTGCATAAAAGCAGTGTTGAAACACACTGTGGTACCGTACCCTCATGAGCATCAGTAGAACAGTATTCTACTTCAGAAAGTAGTGTGTTGCTACAAAAATTGCGAGAAAAAGGCAATAAACAATGGAAGCGAGACAGACCATCACTTAAACACGAACAGTTAAAAATGTAGGTCTTTCCTACAGAGAAATTGCAAAGAAAGTTAAGGTGTCAGTGAGTACAGTTTCCTTCACCATCAAAAGGCACTCAGGAACTGGGGCAAACTCAAACAGGTAGAGGTCTTGCAGACCCGAAGACATAACTGAATCAGAGGACAAGTTTCTGAGAGTTAACGGCTTGCCTGATAGGCAGCTCACATGACAACAGCTTCAAAGTACAGCTTAGTATTGGTCGTATTAAGCAAGTCTGTTTCAGCTGTGAAGAGAAGACTTTGAGCTGCAGGTTTGACAGGATGAGTTGCAGCAAGAAAGCCATTGCTAAGGCATGAATGATGATGATAATTTTATTTTAAAAAAAAAACAGGGAAAAAAAGCTTGTCTGTCTTTCTATTCTTTCATTATAAAAGATGGATATAGCTACTGTGACATCCTCCATTGGTTTCTAAAGTCTAATTACCGAAGTATCAACACAATTTTCACTGTCACCATCTTTTTAAAAATTGATTTATATCTGATCATAACAAAACAAGCAGTAAAAAAAAACTTGTTTTTCTGGGCTATCGTGGCTCAAGAGTTGGGAGTTCGTCTTGTAATCGGAAGGTTGGCGGTTCGAGCCCCGGCTCGGACAGTCTCGGTCGTTGTGTCCTTGGGCAAGACACTTCACCTACCGCCTACTGGTGTTGGCCAGAAGGGCCGATGGCGCGATATGGCAGCCTCGCTTCTGTCGGTCTGCCCCAGGGCAGCCGTGGCTACAACTGTAGCTTGCCTCCACCAGTGTGTGAATGGGTGGATGACTGGGTGTGTAAAGCGCTTTGGGGTCCCTAGGCGGGACTAGTAAAAGCGCTATACAAATACAGGCCATTTACCATTATAGTGTTTAGCACAGAAAAAAATACAAGTCTAACCTTAGCTCTGTAGCTATCTACCAAATAGCATGTCACTAACCCTCAAAACATCACTGCTATTTTTTAGTTTAGTTTTTGTTGTTTATTTCTTACATATGAATCCAAAGTTACAGTACAGCATGTTGCACATACTTTTTTCAAAAAAGATTTCAGTCGCAAAATTATATATATAGATACCAACTGTATAACTAATTTTCTGCTAACTTCTAATCAGCTGGATCTTGTAAATCCTCTTGGATTCCTAAATGCTGCAGTTTATTGTGACAGCTGGGAGATCATGTTATTGGAGTTAAAATGGACCGTTTTAAACATATTTGAAATGGCTAATGACATCAGGCTAAGTGGACTGAGCTGTGTGGATACATATTCAGTGAAAAGCTTCACTTCATCACAAAACTCTGAGAAAAGATTGCAGGACTGTTGTATCAGACTACTAGTTTGAGCTAAACGGAGTGTCATGTGCACATAAACAAGATGTATAACTGAATCTTTGAGTTGTATCTATTTAAAAATGTAATCTGTTTTGCATTAGTGAAGGTGTAGTGTGTTTTTTTTAAGTTGATTTTTTTATCCCAGACTTCAACATGATTCAGATACACCTGTTAAGATCATACTTAAAGGAAAAACATGTTAAGATGGAGGTCCATTCTCAAATTGGCTTCAAATGTTTTGGGGTATTTACTGTTTCAGATTAAAACATCCTAAATTGAATTTTTATAGCTATGGTTTGCAGGATTAAAGAAGAAATCTCACCACCAAGGATTATCAGTTTACTACATGGTATCTTGAAATTGTTTTTGTGGCCTTACAGGATCCCTGGAGTGATTTTGGAAAGAGGCACAAACACAGTCTCTGGGGGTCACAATCCCCGATAAATGGCAGGATTGTAGCAGAAGGTGTATCTGGCATAAAATCTGTGTAACATGATTGAAGCAGCGTGGGATAGTCTTGAGAACAGAACAAAAGGCAGAAAGGTCCAAAGAAGACCTTTGAATGTTCTTCAAGATGCCTTTAGAAGTTTTCTCTATGACACTTAAATAAATAACTGAAAGCTGCCTCAGTGGCTTTAATTTCCATTCATGTTTGCACATGTTTGAATAAAGCACTGCACCCCTTTCCCAGTTTTCTAACAAAATGTAAAGAAATGAGTTGTGGCTCGAGATTTTTCACATTACAGTAGATAGATTTTTTTTGGGGGGGGGGGGGGGAATAAAGTCCCTGAAGAGTTTGAAGAGTTTAAAATGATTTCAATGCACTATTGTACAACAAGTAACTTTAACTTACTTTGTTTTTGAAACAACTGATTTCTTTTAAGTGTTATACAACTTTGGGAAAACTGGGCTAAAATTCAGTGAAAATAGTAAAATAAAAAATAATAATAATTTTTGCAGTCACAAACTTATGAACAGTATTTATAGCAGGAATCAGAACAAAGCTATAAAACAATTGTCACGTAGTACCAATGGCTCCAATTTCACTCCTATTGGTATCAAAATGTCACAGTTGACAACACACGTTTTGCTTATAACTTCTTGCTTTTAACAAAATCACAAACTTACAGTAATGGAGATAGCTGTCAAATACCAAACATACAGATCTGCATAGAAATAACAATAATAATAATAACAATTAAAATAACAGTTTCATACGCTGCACTATACAGTTTCTATGAAAGTGCACTGGATTACATCTCCGTTATCTATATACTCCATTGTCTATATACTCTATATCTTTCCAATACAGAAACATCACAAGCTTTCAAACATAAGCTCTACAAATAAAAACGTCTAAGTCTATGATCATCTAAATCATCACCCTACATACTAGGGATAGAAATACAATACAGAAGCTGATAATTCAATGAAATGTGTGTTTCTTATTTATAACTGTGTTTTGTGGTCTGGAAATAACAGTTTTGTCCCCAATGTTCCTGTCAGGTGAATATATCAGATCACTGTAGGGCACGTGCAATTTCAGCACACAGTACCTGTGGTCTAGCTCATTTTGATCAGATGTGACTGTTGAGTAAGGGTTCATCTCCTGTAAGAAGCCACATGCACACATATGGACAGAGAACATATGCACAAAACAACACCAAACAAGCATACACAGGCATGTAAACAGATAACATAAATACAAACACAGAAACACAAGAAATTATTAAGTACATTCACTGAAAACTGGTAGATACTGTGCATTACTGCAACAGTCAAAGTGAAATCTACAAAAGATCCAATGTCACAAACAAGATTGAATGCTGTTTGCACCTCATCTGTGTTAGTTAATAACACTGAATATTTACAACATAAATTATGCTGACACATAGATAATAGAAATTATTAGTGTACTCACAATCTGAGGATAGGCTTTGGGTGGGAGGGTTATTTTGGGAAAGGTCTGACTTTGAGTGGGGCTTTGTGGTCTCCATGTGAATCTTCACTGGAGGGTTTGCAGAGCTGTCAGGCTAAGTGACAAAAAGAGGAAGCAGTTGGCATGCAGGAGAAATTAGAATCTTAAAGGATAAGACTTGATGTTTTTATTAGAGACCTTAAAACCCAGGTACACCAGCATATAGCAGCAAGCAGCAACCATCACTCCTGTTAACAAGTCATCTACCTTAAAGTGTCTCAGACCTATCACCTTGATGTCTGCAGTCACTAAATGCTTCGAGAGGCTGATCCTGCAACAAATAAAGGCCTCCCTCCCGCAAAACCTAGACTGTTATCAGTTTGCCTACAGCACAAACAGATCGACAGAGGACGCCATTGCCACAGCCCTCGACACACAGAAATCTGCCACCTAGAGCAACCAGGAAACTATGTCAGAATTCTGTTCATAGAATACGGTCACTACCGTTATTATTCTTCGAATCCTGGTTGACAACCTGATTAACATCAGTTTACCCCCCTCCACCTGTGCCTGGATCAGGGACTCTCCACCCAAGACTGTCATCAGGCTGGGCCCTGGCTGCTCCAGTCTGCATGCCAAGTATCCTTGGGCAAGGTACTAACCCCAAGCTGCTCTCCGATACATCCATTGAGTAGGCAAAAGGATGGTTCCACAGTGTGCGGACTCAACTTTAAAACATGGAGGAGGAAGTGTGATGGTCTGGAGCTGTTTTACTGGATCTAGGGTTGGTGAGGGGCACCCTGAACCAAAACAGCTACCACAGCATTCTGCAGCGTAATGCAATACCCTGTGGTATACGCCTAGTTGGACAACAAGATAATGACCCAAAACATAAGTCTAAGCTATGCGAGAACTACCGCAGAAAAAAGTTCGAAAACATGGAGTGACCAGCACAGACTCCATACGTAAACCCCATTGAGTTGGTTTGGGATGAACTGGACAGTAGAGCGAAAGCAAAGCAACCTTCATGTGCCACACATGAAGGTTGCAAAAGGAACTTGTGCAACAGATATGTGTAGAACTTTCTGAAGAATATTTGATTTCTATTGTAGGAAGAATGCCACAGATGTGTTCAGCTGTTATATCTGCCAAAGGTGGCTACTGCTACTGAGTCCAAAGTTTAGAATACATTTTGGTCTGATAATTTATTCCATTATTTCTTTTTTAAATCACAATTGCTTATTTGTATTATGCTTTCATTTCAGAGTGCAGTGAGACATTAAAGTACATAATATTCTGTAAAAAACAGGAAAAATTGGATGTTCTATCCTTCAAGATTAGGTACTCTAGCAGCTTAGGAGCAGCCTAAGAGCTTGAGGGTCCTGTGCAGTATCTTTGATGTTCCTGGGACTGCGCTCTTCTGGACAGGATGTTGTTCCTGGGATCTGATGGAGCGACTCACCTAGCTTGAGGGTCACTCCCCCGAGTGCTCCGATTACCACTGAGACCACTGTTACTTTCACCCTCCACATCTTCTTGAGCTCTTCTCTGAGCCCTTGGTACTTCTCCAGCCTCATGTTCCTTCTCCCTGATGTTGCTGTCATTCGGTATCACTAAGTCTATCACTATGGCCATCTTCCTCTGCTGTCCACCACTGCTATGTCCGGTTGGTTAGCCATCACCATTTTGTCCGTCTGTATCTGGAAGTCCCACAGTATCTTAACTTGGTCATTCTCAACCACCCTAATGACCTCCCATGTCTACCTTGGGACTTCCAGGCCATACTCATCTCAAATGTTTCTGTATATTATGCCAGCCACTTGGTTCTGGCCTTCCATGTATGACCTGCCTACAAACATCTTGCGCCCTGCTGTTATGTCTCAGGGGCATCTTTACAGAACCTGCACCTAAGGTCTTGCCTTGCGTAATAGACCCCAGCCTCTATGGATCTTGTACTTAGAGCTTGTGCTATCATGATTAGTGTGTCTATGCTGTCTTTGTCCAGCTTTGTCCAACCACTGGTAGGTTTTCTGGATGTCAGCCAGTTCCTCTATCTGCCGGTGGTACATACTGCGAAGGGGCCTCTCCTTCCATGATGGTTTCCTCTCTTGCTCCTCTTTCTTGGGTTTCTGCTGTCTGAGGCGGCAGACTGAGAACATGGTCAGTCGACCCATCTTCCTGAAATACTCGTGAATGTTCATTGTCTCATCCTGGACTGTGGTTCTGATACTCACTAGTCCCTGGCCTCCTTGCTTCCACTTAGTGTACAATCTCAGTGTGCTGGACTTGGGGTGAAACCCTCAATGCATGGTCAGGACCTTCCTGGTCTTGATGTCAGTGGCTTCCATCTCCTCCTTCTATTATCCCAGCTGGGTACCTGATCACGGGCAGGTCGTAGGTGTTGATAGCCCAGATCTTATGATTACCGTTCAGCTGACTCCTCAGATCTTGCCTGACCATTTGCAGGTACTTAGTGGTTGCAGCTTTCCTAGCAGCCTCTTCGTGGTTCCAATTTGCCTGTGGGAGTCCCAGGTAGCTGTCCTCTATGTCTGCAATGTTGCCTTCTGGTAGTACAGTCGCCTCAGTTCTGACTACCTTCCCTCTTTTCTTTACCATCTGATTTCACTTCTCCAGTCTGAATGACTTTCTGACCTCTTTGCATCCTGGTGGTGTGTATCAGTGAATCAAAGTCACATTCACTCTGGGCATATAGCGTTTTGTCTTCCATGTAGATCACTGCTCCATTCCGTAGTCGGTACCTGTAGCCAGTCTTGTCAGTGATCTCACTGAGGGGGTTCTGGCCTATGCAGAACAGCAGTGGGGACAGAGTATGTCAGAGTATGTCCTTGGTAGATCCCACACTTGATTGTAACTTGTGCTATGGGATTGAAGTTTCCAAGGCCTGAGGTATGGAGAGCTTGCTTAGGCATCTTTCTGCAGCTCTGATAGTTAGCTAACTTCCCTCCACGGCCTTTGGTCTCCTTCTACTGCTCTTTGTGGCTGTTTATCTTGCAGCCAAGCACCTCACTGATCACTGCTGCTGTGGAGCAGATCAGCTGGTTAGTCTCAGTATGGTCGTAGGAGGTATTGCCGAGCTTGAAGGATAGACTGCCCGCAGGGACAAGAGGGGATTCTTTTGCACGCACGCACGCACGTACAATCCACATAATGTGGAGTAGTAGCCGGGGATAAAAGGATTTGACACCCAACCTTATGTGTTAAAAAGGTGTTGAAAATGGCCAAACTCCTAAAACAGAACTTTTCCTTATCTGCTAGTAAATAGATCCTTTTTATTGTTAATCAAAGGTAAATCAAAGCAATAAGTCTGATCAGTATCTTAGTAGAGAGATGTCTGATTATTGAACTGAATCTGGTGTCTAGATTTTGTGTGTGTAGACATCATCAACTTTTTTATTCAAGTTTGAGTTTGAGAAGATAACAACTATGTCATCAACCCATCATCATATTTTTCATCAAGAACGTAGTTTTAAATGTTGTGAGGGATAAACACAGAATTATGATTTGTATGTGAATTTGCTGATAGTTAATTATGCACAATAATGATCAGAACACAATCAGTAAATATAAAGACAATTGAGTTTGCCTAAAGATGATTAATAGAAATAGAAAGTTAATAAAAAGGAAAATAATGAGTTTAGAGACAGGTGCAACTCGGGGCTTAGCTGACAGCCTGTATAGAAATGGCCTTGAGAAATATGAGAGTGAGTCTGTGTGTGAGTAAATAAGAGCACACACAAGACACAACACTCTTAATGCCTGACTTTTAAAGTGTTCTATTTAGTGAGAAAGGGGATTGTATTGTATGTATTCTATAGAGTAAACTGTGACTGACAAACACAGAGCTTTAAAGAGAAACATATTTGAATTAAAAGGGACTGTGCTAAAGTGAATGTGCTAATGAAATCTCAACTGAAGCCTATTCACATGTGACTGAATGTTCAAATGTAATGAAATTTTCCATGTTAAAAGAGAGAAATAGAAAGAGGGAATAAGGTGGGGTTGAAGATCAGTGAATCTCATGTAAACACACACTTAGTTGACTAGAGATAATAGAGAGAGAGAGAGAGAGAGAGGTGGGGAGTGGGCACTTAATTGGGATGCCTGGAGGCAATCTGGGTCAGTCTCCAGCACCCTGCAAGATGAGTAGTTCGAAAGGTTGGATTCCATAAGTTCATTGTTGGAGATTCCAGCAGAGGCGCCAAGGCGTCAGGTGTTGGAAAACCAGGACACACACACACACACACACACACATATATATATATATATATGGTGAACTTACAGAGGCACGGTGTTCCAACATTCAGAAGAAGGAACTGCTCTCATGGCTAGAAATTACATTTTTTAAATTCATGTTTTCATGTTGTAAATTCTTTTTTGAATCTGCATGCTCCCTCTGCCTGTTACTTTGCTGCTGAACACCTGAATTTCCCTAATGAGCGACAATAAAGGATATTTCTATTCTATTTGTATTCTAACTCGGCCATAATTGGATCTCAACTCCAGCCCACATCAGCTGATGGTTCAGCATATACCCTTCCACAGATTTTCAAATCTCAGATAGGGCCATTTCAGTTCCTTCAGCCGCAACAAGCTGCTTTGCAACCCACATCCACTCCTGCTCCTCCACTTACTTTCATGTCTATTTTCATGGATGATCGCTTTGGTCTGTGCTGGGTTTCTGACTGAACTGAAGAGTGTAGTTTATTAACTGTGTTGCACAATTCAGGAAAACATCTCCCCCAGGCATGAATAGCAGAGGCTTATGAGACAAGAATTTCAGTGTTTCAGTGAACTGGGCAAAGTTAATACTGCTGATAGTGACCAAGCTAAAGATGCTAATAAAAATTTGATCAATAACACCAAGCTTATCCTTTAAAGCCATCAGTGGGCATCACTTGTGCTTCTACACAGCTGTCAAGCAACCCTTTTAGTATGGACAAAGACTTGGATGAAGCATAAATACAAAGGGTATACATAAGCACACACACTGTTTCTAAAGGTTGGAACAAAGTGGGAGAGGTGAAAGATGTACTGAAAAGATGATGGACAGACAGGAAGACTGTAGTAAGAGGGAATGAAGTGCCTTTCAGCAACACTGTGGGAGAGGAGAAACATACAGTATTAGTTAGAGAAAATAAACCCAGGATCGACACAACCACAGCAGATGGAGTGACACACACTTAAATACACAGTTAATACTAAGAAAGACAGATCCACACTTGACAAATAGTGCATTTCCTCACCTCCTCATCACTCTCAGGCTCTGGTGCTTTCTTGTCTTTCTTCTTCTTCTTCTCATCTTCCTTCTTCTTCTTGTCTTTGTCTGGCAGGATATCATCCAGCCAGGCCAAATCATGTTGTGAGAACATCAAATCCAGCAGCTTCCGTACAACCATGAGACCGAGAATCTACAAAACCAGGTAGATTAACATTATCTTGCCATTGTTGTAAATCGCCGCTATATAAATAATACACAATTGAAGAGAGTTGTACTACTACTAATACAATTATTATCATCATATCAGTGAATGAGGCCCAGTGGCTCAGTAGCAGACTTTCTGAAATAGAGGGGCGTGGGTTCGAGTCTGCTCTAGACCATTTCTAAATAAAGCAAGTTAACAAGTAAAAATGATATGCCTTGGAGAGATCCTTTGAAAGTTGGTTTTGATGTGACAAAAACCAACTTGTACAAGCAACATTACATTTTTCATTGTTTTGTATAATGTTTAATAGATTTATTTTCAATACTTAGTTGTATTTGGGAATCATTTGGAGAATATTTTACAAAACAGTGTTTTATCTTCAGGTTTTCATATGACAAAAGAAAGAAGAAAAAAAGGACGACTGATGAATTTTTCCAGGGTCAATCCAATTTGGCAATCTACTTGAGTAGAAAATATTAGATTGATAATGGACGAAATTCTGACTGTGTGCAGCTTTTCAAGAGTGATGTTGGAATATAAGTATTATTTCAAAATGGATGAGCTGGAGGTTTTTCAAAATTTTGGGGACTATAAAGGTAGTCTGTTTACATTAAATAATTCTGAACTTTTATTTAGGAATGTGTCGATTTGAGCTGAATGTTTATATGGATCACTATTAAGTGAAATGCATTTTTAAAATCAAATCAATATCTGTCAGATTTCCTGTCTACTCTTTGCCATATCAGAGTAGACAGAAAATCTGAAAAAAGAAATGAAAAGAAAAAACTACAAAGCTTTAGAGTAGAAAATAAAGCAGTTTTTCTAGCTATCCTCTTCAAAATTTAACAAAAACTTTCATCACTAGGAGCAGCATTTTAATGTTTTTGAATGTGTGATACTGTTTGAACAAGCACATAACAAATATGCTTATCACATTTCCAGGGGTGAGGGGAGGAAGCCAGCACAAAAAGAAACACTATGGCAACAAGTGTAGCTAAAGATGGAGAGTGGTGAATAAAACACGTAGTGAGTGAAAAAAGGTGACTAAAGAGTGTTCATAAAGCTTTATTTGTATTTAAGTGACAAAAGCATGCACTTTTCCCACTTCTGCATAGATACTTTAGAGGAAAATGTCAAAGCCTTTGCTTCTTTATATCCTGTTGATAACTTTAGTTATTTTGGAAGGTAAAACATGGAAATTTACAAAAGGTTCCAAACGGGACCAATAAAATAAGACAATAGGGCATTCTTAAAGGTCATTGAATATTATTTAAATCAAGCTAAAGTTATTAGCTGCATCATAACCGGAATGTAACCTTTTTTCAGTACAACTGTAATTCCTGCTTTCTGCTTTTTGAGTAAATGATGATAGAAAAGCATCTGTTTCGACATATTTTTTTGTTCACGTCAGAGGACGTGCCAGACAGTTTAATCCGTGTAATTTTACTTTTAGCCAGAATAATTTTTAGTTTAATAGCTATACAATGACCCTTCTTGGTAGTTTAGTTTGATAAATTGTTCCTGTAGCTCAGTATGTATAGCAGATCATCTACTGATCGAAAGGTTGATGGTTCCATCCTTGGCTGTTCCAGTCTGAATCCCACATATCCTCGGACAAGATACAAACCCCAAGTTGCTCTTTGACGATTCCATCAGAGTATGAATGTGCGTGATTAGTAGATGGAAAGCATGTAAGCATAGAAGAAGTGCTTGTGTGAATGGGTGAATGAGGAGGCAAGTTGTATACAGTGCTTTGAGTGTTCTGGGAGCATAGAATGATGCTATGTAAGAATCAGTTCATTTACCCAAACAGAAGAACACAGAACACCCTCACCATTACTGGGAAGATGATAGCCAGAAATGTAGACTTAAGGATCCAGAGAACAGCCAGACACACAATCTGGACTAGGGTGAAAAGGTGGACGCGTCTCATAGGGACATGACGCAGGAAGGAGAAGTCTGGCTGGTGTTTGGGCGGCATTGGATACAGCTTGATGCGCTCCCAGAACTGGAACAAAGAAATCGAGAAAATATTTTAAGGTATTCTTTTATTTAGTGTTTTAGAGATGAAACAAGGATTACACCGGTCTAGCAAGCTTGGAAAGAAAGTGTCTCACTCCTCCTCCTAGATGAGAGGTGAAGTGTAATAGTTAATACATAACGCAGTCCCGTCACTTTCTTTCCAAGCTCCTTAGATTACTATGATCTGGAAGACTGAGAACCTACAGACATGGGGATTACAGATTAATTAGAAAACTAGCACCCAACTATATTCAAGAAGAGGTCAGTAAAATTTCTACAGCATTCTTATAGGCACCTGGGCATTATTTTTAGACAGATGCTCTAAGACAATAGACAAACTATCTCAATCCAGACTGCAAAAAACTGAGTTGATGATTAATTAACCTCTACCAAGTTGCTGCTTTGGGTTAGTGATCCAGCCCTAACTATAAGCTTCTTTTTTTTTTTAAAGGAAAGTTTTAAGCCTAATCTTAAAAGTAGAGAGGCTGTCTGTCTCCTGAATCCAAACTAGGACCTGGTTCCAAAGAAGAGGGGCCTGAGCCCATTTTTCTTTTAAGGGTCCTAGGAACCACAATTAAGCCAGCATTCTGAGAACAAAGTGCTCTGTTTGGGTGATATATCACTATGAGGTCTTTAAGAGAAGATTGGGCCTGATTATTCAAGACCCTCCATGCGAGTAGCAGGAATTTAAATGCAGTTCTATATTTAGGCAATGAAGTATAGGCAAAGTATACTCTTTTTCTAGTCTCTGTTTTTAGAACATCCTGATGATAATGAATTAGTAGTCCAGTCCAGAAGTAATAAATGGATGAACTGGTTTTTCAGCATCACTCTGAGACAGGATGTTTCTAAGAGATTGTGCAAAAATGGAAGAAAGCACTCTTACATTCTTAATATGCTCATTAAAGGTGGTCATAAATGATTGCAAAATTTTCAGTGTTTCTGGAGCCCCAGGTAATGCCATCTAGAGTAAGCATCTGATTGGATACCATATTTCTAAGATTTTTAGGGCAGAGAAAAATAACCTCAGTTTTATCTGAATTGAGAAGCAGAACATTATGTCATCCAGGAAATTACCAGAAATGAAAAATTCCAATTATTCCATATATTCCATTCCTATATCTTCTAATGTTGCTGCCTAAGTTAAACTTGTATAATGTAAACAGAATTGGTCCTAACAAGGAACCCTGTGGAACTCCACAATTAACCTCAGTGTGTAAAGAGGACTCTCCATTTACATGAACACATTGGAATCTATTACATTTCAATTTGCAGATTCTAATTTGATATGATTCAAACCACTATCTTTAATGCCTACAACATGCTCTAATTGCTTTAATAAAATATTAAGGTCAACTGCACTGAACACTGTGCTGAGGTGTGGCAGGACAAGTAGAGATGATTCTACCATCAAAGGCCATCAGATCACTTCTAACCTTCACTAACACTGTTAATTTGATTTGATGAACTCCTAAACTTGACTGAAACTCTTTAAATAAACCATTACTCTGCAGTTGAAGATTTTTTCAGAGATTTGAGATTGACCTTTAATTAGCTTAGACATCTGTGTCAAGTGATGATGGTTTTTCAAGAAACGGTTTAATTACTGTTGCCTTTGAAGGCCTGTGGCACATAGCTGATTAATAGAGAATAGAGAACTAATAGAGTAAATTTAAATGTTATTAGGAAGTGATAAGAGAAATGAGGAATTTCAGAGAATACTGTTAAATATTCTATTTCTATGCCATATGTTCCACAGGGTTCAGTGCAAGGACTGCATATCATGTGCACATTATATATGCTTCCCCTAGGCAGTATCATTAGAAGGCATAACATACAATTTCACTGCTACACAGATGATACCCAGCATTGTCTATACATGAAGCCAGATGAAACACACCAAATGGTTAACCTGCAGAAATATCTTAAAAATATCAAGTCTCATTGATGATGATCTAATTTTTTACTTAAATAATTTACCTTATAAAACTGAGGTAATTGTACTCAGCCCTAAAAATCTTAGAAACATACTGTCTAACCAGATACTTAGTCTTGATGGATATCCTATCCATTCTTTCTGTTTTCTCTCTAATATTGTAGGGTCTTTACCTTATAATATAAAGCACCTTGAAGCAACTCTTGTTGTGATTTGGTGCTATATAAATAAAACTGAATTGAGTTTAAGTGCTTTAATTGATCTGTCAATTATATTATATGTTATTATAAATTCATTCATTTCCTTAAGCTTGTACAATCTGGCCCTCTGAGAAAAAACAAAATTGTCGTCCACCTTTTTCTCTTCCAGAAAATAACAAGTGATTTGAGTGTAGAACAAGCTCTGTAGTATAAGCATTTGAAAATAGGATTTGTGTGAAAATGTTACACATTACAAACACAAATTACTTTTGACTTTAGACAGTCTTGGCAAAATTGCTGTCAGCTGCTATATCTGCCTATCAAGTAAAGGTCACATGGTGTTTGAAAATGAATTCGTTTACACTGAAAAAGACTATGGATTTTTGTTATTCCTGTTTTCTGCTTGTGTCTGATTTTTCATCTATGCACCATTTTCTTTTAATATATATTGGCATATAGATTATAGTTTCCATGAAGAAAAACATGGAGAAAAAAAAGTATATATATATGTATTTTTTTGTAGTATACCTGGATGCCACTCAGTGAAGCCACTCCCATGTAGAGGAAGACTCCATAAAGGACAGGCATGGGGATGTACTGAATTGAACAGAACATACATTTTAAAATAAAACCAATATAAACTTTCTACTGACACCACATCAGTCTCATCTACGAACTTACCTGAAGTATAGGTGCAAGAAAGACTGAGAGTCCTGTTAGGACAAACACCAAAGTGCCTGTCAACCTCTGCTCTCTGGAAGTGAAGAATCAAAAGCATAGCCTAAAACTTTATTCTAGGTCCACACAAAAAGGTGATTTAGGCAATCAGAAACCACACAGACCTTAATTTGAAATAAGGACTCTTTTTTTTATGCAGTCTATCTTTAAGATCTCAAAAGTGAAGTAAGCATTTTCACTTTTCACCATCTTAATCCTTCCTTAAGCCAGCAGGGGACACTCCTCTGGTTCCAAAAATAAGTTTTATAGAATTTATTCCCCCCCACTTTGTCCCCCAATCGATATATTACCAGCCTATGAGCATGCAATAGTTCAAAACACCAAGCTGGTGATGGTTAGCTTTTTTTTTTCTGGGGGAGGGGTCCCACCTGACTCCAAGGAACTGTGGTTGCTCTCCAGGGGCACTAGATTCACTCTCCATCTTCAGTGAGTCGATATGAGCAATGGAGATGACAGTGGCTGCTACATACCATGGCATGCCCATGAAAGAACACACAGCCATCAGCACACCTACCCAGAACAGGTCCAAGTGGTAGCCACAGCTTTTCTGAAATTGGGTGCAATAACGGGAAATTACCCAGAAGATCCACTCCCCATGTAATCATGAACTGTGTAAACAGTTCAAAAATTACCAAAAACACAAATAATACATTTGCTTTAAATTTGAGTATCACAAAGCATCATGACACTTTCATTGCTTTAGTATAGTAATGTATTGAAGCAGTAGTGCAGTACTGTTACAATTCAAGTTACAATTGTTCAAGTTGTAAACATGGTATTTTTTCTTCTCATTACCTTTCACAGATAATATCTATATCTATAACTGTTAACATTTAGGCAGAATTTTTTTAATATACTCTATATATTTATCTCTTCTGTGACCATTTCAACTTAGGTGTTTGCAGACCTTTAATTTGTTTTCCTTGCGGTTGACAATGACAGCACTAATCTGCTGGTCCATGAAGATGAGGATGGTGACCAGAAGAGCAGGAACGAAACTGGCCACACACCACCACCAGGGGTTCTTACCAAAGGGCATCACCAGCCAGCCCCGGTCACTACGTGTAGGCTGTATAACAACAAAGAAGAAATATTGGTAACACTTTATAATAAGTTCACACTATTAAGCATTAGTTAATCATCTGTCAAATATTTTATATTTCAAACCTATATAAATACAGTGAAGCTACCATACTAGCAGAAAATAGTGAAAGAGGAAATCAGAGAATTGTGTTAGGTTGCAACGGCAAAATAAAAATTGTGCAGATCATTTATTAAGTAAAAGTCATGCATATGCTAGAAAACGCTTGTCTCAGCCACTGTGATTATGTCCATTTCTTTCCAGACTACCATTTTAAACCCATTAATCTGCCATTTGGCCATTTTACTTTTTCAGGGGTGGAACAGTGAGGATTCACCTTTTATCAGATGTTGACCTGATGATAGCAATTAAGGTGCCATTTACTGAATGAATGATATTTGTCTAGTATGCCACATTACTTTTGCATTAAAGAACAGAGACTTTTAAATAATCCTTTTTTTATATATAATGAAGAGATATGTTTTCTGGACACAAAAAGGGGAACATGGAAAAAAAAGCAACAAAATTGGCTATCGGCCAAATTGTTATTTTAGACACTAAAAAAGAATTGCACATTTTATCTCTGTATGTTTTATAAATATGTACATTTTGAGCTACACATATAAACGATAGCATATTTATATAGCTTGGATAATTTCTATGGGTTTGTAAAATTCCATTCTAAGTGGGTCAGTGCCTTACCTTAATTGAACTATTTAAGTCTTTTCTTTTTGATATTAAATTATTTTAAATACACAATCATTGGTTGTTTAGGTATACCTGTTAAAATGCACACATATGTAGCACAAATATCTAATCAAATTTTCTTCCAGAAAATAACAAGTGGTTTGAGTGTAGAACAAGCTCTATAGTATAAGCATTTGAAAATGCAATTTGTGTGAAAATGTGACAGATACAAGCACAAATTACTTCTGACTATGCCATAACTCAATTGAGTGAAGGTTATAGACTTAGTCAAAAAGACCTGCTGATGTTCAAAGTGAGATTGGAAAATGAAATTAATGAGATTGAGTGAGATTAATAACTCATGAGTAAATGCAGAGTGGTGTATGACAGTGAGTGAAAAGAGGTGAGAGAAGGAGAAACGTTCAGCGCATTATGTGAAGCCCCCAGCAGCTTAACCTAATTGCAGCATAACAAAAGAAGGATTCGGGGTCACCTGATCCACTGCTAATAATAAGCTTTGTCAAAAAGAAAAGTTTTAAGCCTAAACTTAAAAGCAGAAAGTGTGTCTGCACATCATTAATAGTGGGCCAATGACTACCTTCTAAGGGACAACCTCCAGTACGGCTTAAATACCTGAAACTCTTCACCTATCAGTTTAAAAACTGAAGAAGCTTGAGAGTTGAAACATATTCCAAAAGCTTAAAGTCCAATTGCCTTAGCCTACCATCAATTGGATGAATGAGAACCTACATAAACATATTTTCCACCAACTTGTTGAATCTATCCTACAAAGCATTAAGACTAAAGCTAAAATGGGGTTTACATTGCAAGGCATATCTAAGAAAGTGTCCAGTGAATGTAAACCTGAAATAGTTCCCGCTAAAGAGCTATACATAGGTGGCGATATTGGAAGCATAATTTATATCATGTTAGAAGTATAAAAACTTCCAATATGATAACAACAATATAACAGCAACTACATTAAAAGTTATTTTCTAACCATTGCTAGAATGCACCCAGAATTAAGGAGGGAAAAAAACCAAAATTAAACGCATATATATGTTTTAGCGACAGTATTCAAGATATCATTTTCAGACTTTGTGTAATGGTCAATACCAGTAACAGTTTGAGCTGATTTAACTTAGGTGAAAATTGGGTCAAGGACACAGCACATGTGAAAATCAGTAAAAATGTTATATAAACCACTATTTTATGGTTTTTAAAATTCGCATTAATATACTAGGCCTCGGTGGACATGAGTACCATTTGATGCAGAGTACTATTTGATCTTCACAGTTAAGGCTCAAGGTCGAAGTTGATATTGGGAGGGAGAAAAAAAATTCAAGGAAACATATTGAGTCATTTTTTATATGAAACGACATGGAGAGAGATGTATTTCTATTTTTTTTATGCGATGACCTATGACATCAGAATAATGCCATGAAGTTTTGGAAAAATCACACACTGCATGGTAAATAGACTGGTTCTTATATTGTACTTTTTTACTCTACCTGAGCATTCAAAGTGCTTTATACAACAATGTACTTTAGACTGCTTTCAGTATATATTAAAATCTCAATTTTTTACAGCTTATAGAAGCCAAAGATTTTAGCCAATTCTGGTCCAAACATATAGGTAAAGATAACAAAATATAAAGTCAGGGTCCCACAAATTAGAGAAAAAGCCTTAGTTTCCATTGAATCATTTCCAAACTTTAAAAGATAAACATAAAAATTTTCTTTTTGAGCTCTTCAAAAACTTTTTTTCTTTTCCAATACAACATTATGACTTCATGATGACACAAAGAGATGAATATACTGCAAAAGATTTCCATATTATTCTGACATCAGCACAAATGATCTACGAAAGCAATTTCATAATTGGGGGATTTCCACATTACATATACATCAGTATAAGTTTTAGTATAGCTCTTGCTGCTTGGGGGGAGTTGGGCTCATTGAGTGCTCTTGTTAGAAGTATAATTATTCTTTGAAGTGACAGGATATATATATTTTTTTAAAAATAATTTTGTGAAAAATCAAATACCTTGAACTCTGTTGGCACGATAAGTTTGGGTGTGTCTAACCCCATCAGTATATCGAGACCCACAAAGGACATGATTGACATGAAGATGGCAAAGTCACTGATTAGCTTCCTCAGCTATAGGTCAGTCCATATACAATTACACAGGACAAAAGGAGGGCAAAGACAAATGTGCACAGTAAAAGTGATGACGGGAGACATACGTTTAAGTATAAGAAAGTGGTAGATACATGAGGAAAGCAAGACAGTGAAAAGAGAAAAGAGATTATTTACTCAGTTAATGTGTAAAATTGATCAATCCACACACTCCAAATCCTGTTTAGATGTGTAAACAACTACATTGCTGAGGAAAGAATTGAGTGGCCAGTAGTGTCCTAAGAACAAGGTCTGACAAGATGAGAGAGGTATTTAGGAAAGGGTGGACCTTGAGTTCAGTGGGTACGTGCAGTTTGGGTGTGTCCAGCGCCAACAGACAATCCAACCCACAGAAGACCAGGATAGACATGATGATGGCAAAATCACTGATCAGTGTGCGAAGCTGGAGCACATACGTGGAAAGCAGTGGGGGGAAAACAACATGGAGAGAACATTCTGGTAAACATATGGAAGTGTAAGGTTGGTTGTCTGGATAACGAGCACATACTGTGTAGGTGAAGTTTTAAAGTAAAACACTGGTAATATTCTACATTTCTAATGAGTATATTTAGATGGACTACGTAAGTAAGTAGACAAAGTGCATATAATTATGCCATGCCAGAAATCGCTTGGCAGACGTTTGGATGTCTTCTTGCAGTATGATGGCATTTGTCTTTGCCTATTAGGCACTTCCCATGATGTGTCATTTTATTGAGAACAATTTAACACTCACTCTAAATCTTGTGAGAAATTGAAAGTGCTTCTGTTTATAGTAGCCAAACAATACTTTATTATTTCTCATCTGTTCCAAAGTCTCATTGGTATTTAGTTGTTGCTCTTCATTTTCATCATGCAACCTTACAGAAGTATACAAGTTTGGATGTTTTCAGTCCTCTGTGAAGCCTAAGTGCTTGCATGAAAACTGAAAACTGAACCATTCAGATGCTAAAATAGCTAAAGAAGCAGATCATCTCACTTGAAGAGGCTGTAAAACTAGCCTTTTAGTCTAAGTGACTGATTATTGTAAAAATGAGTTTTACAATAGCCTACTTGGTAGATCTTTTTGACCTTAAAAGGAATATCACCAGCGTTGCTCTTTAAATGTCACTACTTTGATGCTGTAATTATAGGCATAACATCAAATGAAAGGAAACCAGCATTTCACATGCAGGAATTAAAGGCAGCCTGGGAGAGTTTTCTTTGTGCAGTTATTGAGTATAAGGATTTGCTTACCTTTGTTGGGAAGTAGCGGCTAAACTTGAACTTCTTAAGAGAAACTGTCATGGAGTAGGTGCCAAAGAAGAGGATGAAGGACATGAGGGCCAGGTCAGGAACATACTTACAGGAGTTCCCCACCAGCATACCACCATACTTGACACATTCTTTCTTACTCAGCTGACTCCAGTCCAGATCTGTTAAGTTAAACTAAAAACGACAACGGCAGAAGGAGAAGCAAAAGTAGAGAATCGAGAGGATGAAGGATGGGGGGTTCAAGAAACGAAGAGATGAGGAAGGAAGAAACATAGCAGAGAAGGGAAAATTGATGGATAGGTAGCGGAGTGGAGAAAAAGCAGACACAAGAAAGAGAAAAAAAACAAGCAATAACAAAAGAAAAAAACACAGCACATATAACTGAAAGCCACAGTGCTTTCTGATGGCTGGATTAACACCGCTGTCTTGGCCCATATTTATCAAGCAACTGGACTCAATTATAGGAATCACACTGAACTTCATTCTGGACCTTTACATTATTTTTTAAAAATG
This sequence comes from Neolamprologus multifasciatus, assembly GCF_963576455.1. Classification (NCBI taxonomy): domain Eukaryota; kingdom Metazoa; phylum Chordata; class Actinopteri; order Cichliformes; family Cichlidae; genus Neolamprologus; species Neolamprologus multifasciatus. The sequence goes on from NC_140445.1 coordinate 10,874,437, forward strand.
TTGCCACATAGGAGAAAGCATTGTATCCCAGCTTTATGAAATTTAGAGTTGCAAATTAAAAATCATGATGGAATTTGTATCCTTTTCCTGCTGCTTTCTGAGGAATAGACTAACACTTTTAAATAATGCTTAATGGTATTATACAGTTTTTTAAAAGCTGTATAATAATTAGAGTAGCCATCAGAAAAATCTGCTTTAAAAACAATGCTTGACTTCCAGCCACCCGAGGTCACCTACAGTCAGTATCAGTACACTGAATCTGAGTATTTAAACACTCTAAAATAACCATCTTTAAACACAAGTCAGCTAAAGCTATTCATTTAATGTAGGTTAATAACAGAGCAAAATTTCATCATCATTCATCCAAGAATTGTGAAGCTTTGAGGATCTAATCACACACTATCATTGTTCAATACAGTATGCCCAGCTCTCTGCACAAGTTTATGAGTAGCTGGGCCCAGGGGAAGAGTGCGTAAGCTACATGGCGTGTGCTAACAGCCATATATGATCCTGTGAAATGCAGCAATCCCTTCACTCAGAGGATTGCAAATCTGCAAGCCGGCTCTATTTCATGTTGTCTCTGACCATGCCACTGACCATGCTGGAGATGTTGATGCGAGCCAAAACTGAATCAGAGGACAAGTTTCTGAGAGTTAACAGCTTGCGTGATAGGCAGCTCACAGGACAACAGCTTAAAGCACAGCTTAATAGTAGTCATAGTAAGCAAGCCTCAGTTTCAACTGTGAAGAGAAGACTTCGAGCTCAGGTTTGACAGGATGAGCTGCAGCAAGAAAGCCATTGGTAAAAAGTCAGAATAAGACAAAGAGGCTTTCCTGGGACATGAAACACCGCCATTGGACTACTGAAGACTGGAAGAAGGTATTATGGACTGATCAATCAAAATTCATCAGTCTGTATATATGTATGTATCACTCTTATAGTAACAACCCCAAAACTCTTTAGTAGTAGTATCTGCCATCTGTAGGGGAACTTTACTGGTCATATTTTTTTCTCTTGTGAATATAGAGCAAAATATAAAAGTTTGTGTTTTTGCCTTTTAACATTAATGAATGCTATGAGTGTCATTCAGGAGGTTGTCCACTATCTAAGATTGTCATTAAAACTGTGGCTGTTCCTGTCTACATTGCAATCTCTCTGTGTAATATACTTACGAAGAAAAGTTGTTTTGTCTCGGCCAAAAAATTCCTGTATGACTATGACATGTAGTATAAAAGGAGGTACAATTTTAGATCTGGTAAAATAGAGTTATACTGAACACCATAGCATTTTGTGGCTGGAAAAAAAAAGAGACATCTAGAACTAGGTGTAGATTCTACAGTCTAAAAATTAAAGCCAAAGTGGAAGTGTCTTGAGCCTCAGCAGTTCTTTCTAATAGCCAGGTGAGGAGTCAGTGAAAAAAACATTTTGGTTTCCTTAATTCTCTAATGTCAGTAAACACTTTAGAGTGAGTTAATGGACTCCATTTCAAGTTGTTTTGAATACAATGTGATATTCATTTTTAAAATTATGATCCTTAGGAGTGTCCAGAAGGATGGTGAAATGGGTGGGCCTTCCTTGACAGTTAGTGACAGGTTGCTACTGATTGAGCATGCACTGTCCAGAGCCTCCCCTCACTCCAGTGAAGAGCAAAGATTGCAACACAAACAACATTTAATTCTAGGCCACAAAAACTTGACTTTGCAAATCAATGGTAAATGGTAAATGGCCTGTATTTGTATAGCGCTTTACTAGTCCCTAAGGACCCAAAGCGCTTTACACATCCTGTCATCCACCCATTCACACACACATTCACACACTGGTGATGGTAAGCTACATTGTAGCCACAGCCACCCTGGGGCGCACTGACAGAGGCAAGGCTGCCGGACACTGGTGCCACCGGGCCCTCTGACCATCACCAGTAGGCAACGGGTGAAGTGTCTTGCCCAAGGACACAATGACCGAGACTGTCCAAGCCGGGGCTCGAACCAGGAACCTTCCGATTACAAGGCGAACTCCCAACTCTTGAGTCAATGTGAGATATTTTAGTAACAACATAGAGTTTATGCACACCACATCATAATTCTAAATGCATTAAATATAAACCATTTTGTCTGAAAAAAAGCCAAAGCAATTTGTTAAAAATGGATGACAGCCATTTTTTCTAAATCAAAAGTGTTCCGTTTTGTTTAGTAAATGACAAAAAAAAAGAAAAATTAATTATGATTAAATTAAATTAAATTAGGATTCATTACATAATTTAAGAAAGCTGAAAAAGTGTTTAAAGTTGGCGCAGCTAAAGCTGAAAAAGTGTTTAAAGTTGGCGCAGCTAAAGAATTATTGTCTATTTAACTTCCTAGCGTCCTTCACTAAAATGCTTGATAAATAGGGGCCTCAATTACTTCACTCAGTCTTTAGTTCAAATTTGTTCATATCATACCATGTGCAGATCAAAACAGCCAAATAAACTGAGATACAAATTATTTTCACCAATGGGAATAATGAAAATTCATGAAAGTGACGCCAGTGTAACTCTTTGCGGTCTTCTGTCACTTACCAGCAGAGTCATATTATCATCTGCAAGTGGAGCTGAAGCATTCAAGCCCAGTGCAGGTGCTGAAGAGGAAAAGGCATAAGTTGAAGAAGAGAAAGAAAAAAAAAGAATGAATGATGGATGATGTAAAATGTAAAGCTTTACGTAATAGTGTTAATAATGCAATATAACTTTCTATATCCCAGTTCAATCACTATTTTTTCATTATATTGGAATGTTTACAAGAGATATTTAGATGCATACTCACTTTTTTAGTGAGCATTCAAAAATGAAGCAGAAAAAAAAGTACACAAAATCATGACAGAGTAAAAACTAAACACATGCTTCTTATGCAATCAAATATGTCCATCAGGAACACAGACAACCAAACATGTTTTAATATTAGACTAGTAAACTGCATTTACTCAGGTTATCTTTGTCTAATGTTAAAATTTGTTTGATGATCTGAAACATGCAACAGTGACAAATAGGGGGAAAAAGTACAAATGAAATCAGGAAGGGAGCAAATAGTTTTTCACAGTATCCTAATATTTTCTTTGCAATGCATTTAAAAAAGTAGAGGGACTTCCTAAGTCTATTAATGATGCTAAAAAGTAACTTAATTAAATGTATCCAAAATTGATTCCAAACACCTTACATACACACAGTGTATAAATATATGGACAAAAATACTGAGCCATCTACACATTGCCTACAGGGGCTGCTCGAAAACCCACACAACAAAGCTCTTGGTGCACTGTGCTGATGTTAACTGAAGGAGAAGGAAGGCGTTTAGGACGCTGCAGTCAGTGATGGGAACTATTATTTAATGTGAACTGCACCTAGTGACCACACTTTGTAAATGTACATGGTTTGTCACTTATGAAATTTAGTCTGGGAAAGGATGAAATTTCACAGGCTGAATTGTTGTGCCAGTGGCATCCTGTTATAGTACTATCCCCAAATTCAGTGAACTCATTAGAACAACCCAGAGCCAGGCAGACTGCATGGCCAGGTCCCTGATTTTATACACCTGTGGCAATGGGACCAAAAACAACTGGATTCAAAAACTAAGGGATTTGACCTGATACTTGTGGCCATTAAGTGTGTGTCACAGTAATAATAATAAATTTTATTTGTGGGCCACCATACAAAGCATAGAAGACATCATCTTCTATGTTTTGTACGACATCATCTCATTGCTCGCCCCTTTTCCATACTGACATGGAAAGACCAATATCAATCTCCTGGGGATTTATGATATAATTAGATATATCAACATACAATTAAAGGAGCTCAGCATTGCAAATGGAGTGGAAGCAGAAAGAAACAGGTAACCCTCTATATTTCCAGAGTTCAAAGACACACCAATCAAATCCTCTGATGCTCATGTATTAACAAGCTCCATCTCATTTCTGTAATCTGTACCTGGTCATTGCCATGTCCACCCCACCCCAACAATAACAGAAAATAAAATTAAATAAAATATTAACATAAAATAATAAAAAAAATAGTTTGAAGACTCACCCTGGTCTGGAGCGATGCATTCACACTTATAAGCTGTAATGTAATCAGGTTTGAAGCCACGGTTGATTGGGTAATATTTAAACGCTCCGACCTGCGAAGAACAAACCATTTTTCTCTTTGTGTAACATCTAAATTCCCATCGTCATTTTATTTCTTGCAGAAGATATTTTTGCACAAATGTATATTCTTCTACACAGAAGATTGGATTATAACTTGTATGCATAAAATAATAATTTTTATGCACAAGATCATCTGTTTTCCTGTAAGAAACTTATCTTGTGAGAATTTTTTTTTCCTACAAGATAATTATCTAGTGTGTGCCAGATTTTTTTTAATGTCAGCTTACTGGACTTTATGGGCTCTGTACTATGGTGCATCATAAGTGTTGTGTCTCTGTTGTGTGAAATGTTTGCAGAGTGTACGATAAAAGGAGATGTAAGGATAGAAGCAAAAAACATTGGATGCTTAACCATATTAGATTAAAGAATATTACCTACCATCTTCTTGATTGCATCAGAAATGAATATAAAAGAAATGAGGCTGGAGAAACCCTCCTCTGTGAATCGGGTCATATATTTGATGATGTAGCTAGCATCTGAAAAAACCAGTAAAAAACACTGCAGACACGAGTGAAGGCCAATCCACAGACGAAGCTCCATATAATCCACATCATTGTTTCTGTATTGACAATGATATAAGGTAGAGATGTTTATGTTTATGTTAGATTTTTTTTTAATATAGAATTTAACTATGTTCTAGTGCATCTTACTTGCTGAACTCATAAAGCAGTTTTTCAAAGATGAGAATGGGTCCAGTTGAACTCAAAATGATGAGAGGCTGTCCTCCAAACAAGCAAAAGACACTTCCTGCTAAAGCAGTGCCAAGAAAACTCTCCATCACTCCCTATGAGAAAAATAGGGAACAGATAATAATATGTCAAGTTTTGTGCTATGTGCTATGTATTACTTTGCAGCTCTCTAACCTGGTAATTGTCAGTAGCATCCCCTAGTAGTCCTCCAAAGGTGATAGCATTGGTGATGCAGCCTAGGTAGATGAATAGCACAGCAGAGATGGACTGGATATGGAAACCATCATAAATATCACTGCAATACCATGGGATCTTCCTTTTGATATCCAGCCATAATCCACCACCAATCCTGTTTAAACAGAGTAGGGTGCTCATTTAGAAATGCAGAATTAAACATATTGTAACTAGAGTGGTATAATCCTTTTCAGTTATATACCTCCCAGTGAATTTCAGCTCCTCTCCCAACTCATGTGGGGCTGGAAGCTTCTCATCTTCACCTCCAGCTGCTCCGCCAGCTAAACCATTCACCTGACCCAGCTCATTCAAGTTCAGCACTGACTTTCTGGGATAAATGCAATAGAGAAAGCAGGTTTTAATTCAACTCTGGAATGTTAAATCTCCAGTTTTGACATACAGTCATTATACATATTATTTTTTTAAAGTCCATTATGGTTTTTAATGTACAAATAATAAAGCTGCTTTATCTAAAGAAAGGGCTTTGAGAAAGCATGAAGAAGTGGACATTCCTAACATGCACCAGATCACTGGCACCCAATCTAGGATTAGGGGTATTGTTTGGACTAGGGATGCACCGATACCGATACTGGTATCGGGTATCGGGGCCGATACTGTAAAATGTGTGTGTACTCATACTCGTAAAAGTTAACCGATACCATGAACCGATACTAACTTATTTCATTAATCAGAGGGTGGCTTGTCATTTCTGTTGTAGTTTTTTAGATTGGCCACTAGGGGGACATCCCGCGCTAAACAGGCACAAGGTTAGATGAGTCAGACTGGCGGCTCCAGATAAAAAAAAGAAACTGGAGGCTGCTGTAGCTAGGCTAAACAAAATGTCAGCAGTGTGGACCGGAACAGCCAACTTTAACTCAGGTTTTGGAAAAGCTAAGAAAAATGTCAAGAGAAAATCCACAAGCAGTTAAAATAACAGAGGCTCGACTCATTTTATCGCTCTGGATGACCAGCCAATGCCGGTCGTGGAAAACATAGGATTGCACCGTCTTCTCAGCATACTCGAGCTGCGATATGAAATATAATAAATAAACAGAAGTGTTTATTTATTATTCTGAAAGCTCGGGACAGTGCCAATAGTTCAGTGATATTTTGTTAAATTTAAATTTGTTATTTTTTATCGGCAGAGAATAAAATAAAACTTGTCTTCCAATTCATTGCATTTGTGTGTGTGTGTGGTAGAAGTATCGGTTTTTGTACTCTGTATCGGCAAGTACTCAGATCCAGGTATCGGTATCGTATCGGTTTGAAAAAATTGGTATCGTTGCATCCCTAGTTTGGACTGGTTAGCAGCCTTCCTATTTGGCATTTAGCTAAAATAAAACCCAACAGTAATATATCTGAGATCAAAATTAAAACGTTATTAAAAGCACATGCCTCATTTCTGCAGATTGAACCTTTTTGGGTGGTTCAATACGGATCTTGGGGTCCCATTCTCCTGGAGGAAGGACAATCACTTCATCCAGAAACTCATCAACACCTGCAATCAAGTCTTCACGGTCCCTTGCCTTATAGGCAACATCGCTAAACAACTGAAAAAAAGAAAAAGAGATAACTCATAAAATATATTTGATGCATGCATATCTTGTTGGGTTAGTGCTAGTCACTTACATCATCCACCATGAGTGTAGCAATAGCTCTGCCAATCTCGTTGTAGGATTTGGTTTTGCCATGAGGACCCAGAAGAATGAAGAGAAATCTGCCAGAGGGGGAAAATGTTGATAAATTGATCAATTCAAAGATACACCCAGCTGACAGTGAAGCTGAAAGGACCTACCTGGTTGGTACAGGAACTTCAGTAAGCCCCCCCAGAGTTGTAGCTTGAGCCAAGCGTACAAAGGCGACAAAGGGTTTATCCAGAAAATCAACTTCACCAATCAGGACATTGGATGCTTCAGCATCACGAGGTATCTTCTTCATGAACTTATTCTTAAGCTGTCAAACGAAAGAATAATGCAAATAAAAATGAAACCTTTGGGATAAATGCAGGAGTGTAATTTGTGTTTCAACATAGCTGACATTTTATAGTTGCTTATGCATATCATAATCAGCTTGCTTAATCATGTCTGTCAGTAGCTAATCAGGTCGCATGAGCTAAGTTAAACAAAATGCAACAGCAGCTGGACAACAACAAAGCTCAAAAAATGTTCTTATTGACTTCTTTTTTATTGAGGGAACTCCTCAATAAAACATTTTGGCAGATAGTGTCCTGTGGTCCTCCTGTAATGAAATTTCTTGGAACAGATTTGAACAAGAAATATGATAATATGGTACACAGATGTAAACATTCAGGATCTATAGAGGCTGAGTCCTAGAGTTTCCTCTATCCCCTTGAGCATTTACCATTTTCACTTGAGACAACACCAATAAAAAGATGATAATGATGGAGAATGAAAAGTACTTTATCTGTCCCAAATGTTGGAAAATAACAATGTTACAGCACCAAAAAAAAAAAAATCAAAAAACAACTCAAAAATTAATAAAATTACAAAATAAAAATAGCTCAGGGAAGTAGAAAAAACACTAAAGAAGGAGCTCAACTGAACAAAATACAAAAGTGAAGCATTAAATCAAAATCTAAATATAATACAATAAGGAGCTTAAAATAAATGCAGAAAGTTTGGTATGAGATTGTAAAACCTTTTGTATCTGGCCTTGTGACAGCATTGTGGATACATAAAATTTGGACTTCATATGGATACAGAGGATGATCAGAATACACTGATAAAATCATCCACAGCCAATCACCACAGCCACACTCATTTGGATTACTTCTGCATCAGCTGATGAAGGAATTCTAAACTGTGTGTTGGCTTAAACTAAATTCCACCAGCAACAGCATTGAAAAGTTTCTTGGGAAGTAACATAGATGCATTGCCATGGCTAATAGTTAAAATTAAGAGAAGTGTTCCTTCAGAGTAACGTGTCCTGAACTAGACCAGATTTAGACTGGTATAACCCCTTCACATTTCTATAGCAAGTGCATAAAATTAAACTCACCGTGGTCCTAATTAGCTAACAGAATTCATGCGTATTACTGTTCAAGTGCCTCACATTCCCTATGACCGCTGGAACAGCTCCAGCACTGAAACCCTGTTGTTCACTCTTCTTTCTCTGTGATTACAGTAGTTTATTCTAAAGCAGAAACACTTGGTCTTGGAATGATGTTGCTTAAACTAAAATCTCTTCATAATCTGCTAATGCTGCTTCTAACTTCTTGACACTAAGAAACTATAAACAACACATTTCAAAGCCACGTCACACATTCCAGCGTTTTAGTTGCCTTTGGCAGTCATACTGTACACAGTTCACTTATTATTCTCCTTTTTTCAGTTGTTATGGTGTTGTAGAGGGGTTTGGTTAAGCTCAGCTGCAGGAGGTAATATTAGTTTGAGTCATTCAGGGAAAAGGTCAGAGAAAGGGAGTCTAGTTAGTACATGTGGTTTGTCTGGCCTAATCACGCTCTAGTTGTGCAATAGTGTACTGGAATCTACAGCCTTAAGAAAGACACATAGAAAGGTAGCAAAAACATGACTTGTCTGCTTCATCTGAGCAAAATAGCCAAGTTAAACTTGTAGTTACTTTACCTGAGCTTCTACAGGCTGGGTGTCTTAAAACTTGCATAGCCTGCCTTATTTTCTTGTTGTTTCAATAACTATGTTACACTCTGCTTTGTCCTAAACAGAAAGTATGCCCAGCAGACACATCTGTACCAGTGCTGATATGTGGAATTATGTAGCAAAGAAAAAAATGGAAAAAATGGATAAATATGTCTTATATTAAGTAGCCACACTTTGCTTTGTTGACAGTGCTACAAACCCTTTGCCTTCTCTCAATGAGCTTCACGATGTAGTCACCTGAAATGGTTTTCATTTTTACAGGTGTACCTTGTCAGGGTTCAAAATCAAAATCATGAATCAGAATCAACTGTAATGCACAGAATTATGTGGGTTACAGTTGCTCCAAGACAATAACAGTAACAGACTAAATTGATTAAATAATACAATATATTACAAAGTTTACAAAATATAAGAGATAGCTCTAATATATATACAAGCAGCTCAATTTAAATATCAAGAATATTACAGAGGTGAAATATATATTATTGACATTTAACTCTAACCTGTGAAACTTTTTCATTTTACTGTAGCGCATGTGCAAAAGGGTGTAACTACTGCAGTGCGTACTGTGCATTAGATGGCGGAGATGTACAGGGAGATAGCCACAGGCAGGAATGACTTCCTGTGTCGTTCAGTGGTGCATTTGGGTAATCTCAGTTTCTCACCGAATGTGCTCCTGTGACTGGCCAGCACATCATGGAGTAGGTGGGAGGTATTATCCAGCATTGTCCTTATTGAACAACATCATGGATTGGACAACAGCCGCCTCTCCAACACCACCCTAAGGGAGTACAGCTCTGTCCCCACAACATTACTGGCCTTGCGAATCAGTTTATTGAGTGGGTTGGCGTCTGCGACCCCTAACCTGCTGCTCCATCATGCAATAGCACAGAGGATGGCACTGTCCACAACACACTCTTAAACAATCCTGAGCATTGTCCGACCGATGCTGATGCCTCTGGCCCTTCCTGTAGAGTCCATATGTGTTTTTACCCCAGTCCATTTTATTTTCTATGTGTACTCCGAGGTATTTATAGTCGTGTACAATGTCCACATCGACCCCCTAGATTGAAACAGAGGTCAAGGGTTTCCTTGTCCTCCTAAAGTCCACAATCAATTCTTTGGTCTTTGTCACTTAGCAGTCAATCACAGCTCGGTATTCCATCTCACCACCCTCACTAATGACCGCTATTGCGGTCTTCTTGTCAGATAATCAACAATCCATAATGAATGAGTAGTTTATGAAAGACACAAAGCTAGGGAGCATAGGACTGAGGACATGGGACTCATCCTGCAGACCAGCAGACCCACCTGAGCGGAGTCTTTCTGTTTGTCTCTGAACCCGGTCGTGAGTGATAGTGACAGATGGGGGAAGGGCATCAGGACTTTTACAGGAGGCAACAGTGCAATGTGGAAAGGGAGGGAGAGAGAGTGGTGTGGCTGTGGATTGCAGGCTGATTACAGGTAAGGCTGTAGGGGGTGAGCATTCACTGCAGTGTCGAATCTGGTGAAAAACACATTCAACATTCATTAACTCTGTCCTCACTTTCCCCAGCTCCCTTGCTGCTTGATGGTGTGAATTCAGTGATTGTCTTCATGCCACCCCACACCTCTGTCATCCTGTTCAGCTGGAGTTTCCACTCCAGCTTTCTCCTGTAATTGTCCTTACCTTTATGATCTTGATTAACACCTGAACTATTCTCACCTCCTCTTTCTTGCCCACTCTGAAGGCCCTCTTCTTGTCATTCAGGAGTGCTTCAATGTCACCCAAGGCTTGTTATTTGGGTAACAATGGACAGTCTGAGCTGTACTTAGTGATACACTTAGTAAACCCATTGATGTCCTCACCATGAGGTTCACAGAGCGTCTCAAAGTCTGTCACCTCACAACAGCCCTGTAGCTCCACTAAGGCCTCCTCCTCCGACCTCCTAATATCTCTAGTGGTCACAGGCTCCCTCTTCACAATAGGCACATAGCGGGGTGTGAATCAGGTTATGATCTGACCTACCCAGTTGGGGGAGGGAGGAGGAACTGTATGTGCCCTTGACATTAGCATACAATAGATCTTGGTGGGGATAGCTCCGTAGGTAGAGTGGTCACCCCATGATCGGAAGGTAGCATCTCTACAATCTCTAATCTCTACACACTGCTCCCCGGGTGCTGGATTGGTAGCTGCCCACCTCTTCACTGAGTGAATGGGTTAAATGCAGAGGACTACAAAATTTCCCACGTGTGGGACTATAAGGGGTTTAAAACAAAATTCACTCCCCCCTGGTGGGCCAGACCACATAGTTTGTGAAAGTTGGCAAAGCCTTCTGCTCCAGCCAGAGGAAATGTACAGTGTCTCTGTTGTCAAGGTGTCAGACAGTTGTCCAACCTTAAAGTTACTGCATTAACAATCTGTTATGCTCCTGATGTATCTTCACATATTTTGTGGGTTGTTATTGTGGAAGTTCTCCTCAATGCGCTGTTTGTGCATGTACTTTGCCTGCTAAATTTCTTTTTTCAGTTCTTTCCAGGCCCTGGTATAAGCCAGCCTATCACTTGAGCTGTAGGCAGTATCTTGAGCTTTGAGCCTGGACTGCACTGCACTGTCCAACCAAGGTTTCTGATTTGGGCAAAAATCTTGGTAGTCTTTGTGGGAAGGGCAGCATCTGTACAGAACTAACCCTCAGCTCAGATCGGGATGGAGCAGAACTCCCTAACCATTTTGAATGGTTTGCATTTTGCTGCCAAGTATTCTAGGTCAGGAGAGTAGTATGCACCAATAATGTGCTCAATAATGTGCTCATAGCTGTTGACCAGGAGTTTTTTATGTATAGCGCCAGACCTCCACCATTTATTCAAAACTGCAGTCCCATCTGCCCAGAACAGAAACACCCTTCTATCTCCACCGCGGCATCCAGGATGTTGTTATTTAACCAGATATGGATAACAATCGCCACACAGCTGTCCATCCTGCATGAGATGATCCCCAGCCAAAGCTAGTCTACTTTGTTGGAGAACGGGCATCAATGAGGAAGAGACTGGGAAGAGCCAGTCTGTGTGGGTTAGCATGTAGCAGAGTGCGCAGGGCACTGCTCTCACCCTGCTTTTGTTTGTAATGAATTATCCTCTGTCTCCTAAGCCACAGATGGGGAATGGTGACAGCCCTGGTTTGTATTTCTGGTGGAATAAAATCCACCTTTGGGGATGTAAACAGTCTCTACACTTTCCCACTGTGCCTTTCATACTTTATTGCAGCTGTTTAATGAGCATGCATTTTAACAAATCAAGTCATTGCTTATTGAGACACAAATAAAAAGCAACAGTGGTGGTATTTTCACTGCTGTTCTGTTTGAGCAGAGAGCAATTACACTCTGGAGTAGAAGATTTTGGAAATCTGCTTATATACACCCACATTCATAAGAACAATCATGCTTGCAGTTAATGTTTTCAAGGCTGTTTCAATTATATTACTAGCCTGTGTACCGGTTATATTACTGCAGAAGTCTTTGACCTTTGTAATTAGTTATTACTGCTTCTACGGGATGCCTTCTGTCTTTCTTTCTGTTCATTCCCATTTCCGTGCCCCACCCTCCTTCCCCTTTTTCACTTTTTCTGTTTCATTGTTTCAGGAAGCCTTTCTTCACCCATCACTACCAAATATAGAGCAACCAACGTAATAATCCTACTGCTGCCACCAGATATAACTTGAGGGTTTGTTATGTGGTTTTGAATCTAATTAGCAAGATGGAGGCAGCTAACTTTCTCAGCAGCACCTTTACTCTCAGCACATTTACTCTCACACAAAACATGTAACCATCAATTTTATTATTTTAGGGTCTACCTTACTATATAAATCGCCTTGAGGCAACTGTTGTTTTGATTGGAAACTGTACAATAAAACAGTAAAATTGACTTGAAATCAAATATTTATCAAATTGATCGCGATAGTGACTCTACAGTTGTCATGGTCCTGGGTCTAGTAGTGTTATGTGTTTGTAATTTTGATCCTGGTTCATTTAATATTCTGAAGTTAAGATTTTGTTCCAGGTTTTGGTTCTTACTATTGTTGTAATTTCACTATGCTTATTGTAGTGAGGGTGTGGTTGGTTTCTCAGTTGAGGGGAGGGGTTGGACAGCGGTTTCAAGGGCAGTGATTACAGGAGGCTGGATGCCACAGCTGTTTCTATTTTTTCTCCCTATTTCAGTAATATGTCAGTTACTGAGGAGGCATGTGTGGAGGATACAGAGTACAGAGCACAAGTGAGGCAACACGGCTTCTGAGCAGCTGAAAAGCTACCCCTAGATAACATGCATGGACTGAAGCAATAAATAAAATATTGTTGTGTATGGGTCTTGCATTCACACTTAGTATTTATATTTTAGGCTCTTAGTTTGGTTAGATTGGTTTTGTTCTTTAATTTTTTCTATCATGCTCCCCTGTGTTGCCTGTGCCTTCTTGTGTAGTCAGTCTTGTCTCTGTGGTTGTTTCCCTTTCTGTGTGTCAAGGTTGCCTCTCTGCATTCTATACTTCCAGTCTTATTTTGCCAGTGCCTTGTTTTGTGTACCTTGTGTTCGGTTAAAATCTGTCACTTTCTATGTTCCCTTCCTCCTTTGTCAGTTCCCTTCTGTTTAGTCTATTCATGTTAATATGTTCTCTTTTATTTCCCTTCCCACTTCCTTTGACAATTTCCTGTCTTTCGGCCTTTTATGTCTCCTTGTTCAGCCTGTGGTGTCTCTCTTTACCTTTCGTCTATGTCAAGTTTGTGTGTTTTTGTCTCTGTTTCAGTGGTTATGCTTCTGTTTTATTTCGGGGGCCGGTGTGTCCTGTGCATTATATGCAGTTTTGCCTCATCTGTTACTCCTAATTTTCCCCTGCCGTCTCCACTTTCCTAATCACCCTGCTATGTGTATCTGTTGTCTGAGTCTCTCTTTGTCCCTGATCACTTTTTCCCTGGTGTCTCCTGGTTCACACCCAGTTTTGTAAGTTGACATTATATATTTCTTCTGTTCTTCATGTTTTGTATTTTATACCATGTTGTCGGCCAAATTAACAGCTCACTTTTTGTTAAACTATCTTGGCTCTGCATTAGGGTCCTCTCACTCTTGGCACCCCACCCGTGACAACAGGTTTCAAGCCTAAATGTCCATCAGTTTGTTACCTGTTGATTTGGGTTCTTGAGTAGCTTTGTGTTGGGTTCCTGTAGATCAGGTATCTCCAGTTTAATACTTTTCTTTGCTAATAAAAATGCTACCTCTCTTTCTAAGTTCTATGGCAGCCTTATTTCTCAATATAACACCTATCATGTTGGAACTCATTAGATTTAAATCCTTATGATCACCAGCTGCTCTGGGTAATGTTGGTTTCAGCTCAGCAGAGTGTAAAATAGCCTTTGTTTTCAAGCTTTTCAATTGAAAAGAAAAAAAGTTGCCTGCTGTAACTCAACAACACACCAAGGATGGGTTAAAGCTAAATGGCACTCTACAACTCTTTATGAACCTCATGCAGGTTCACGAATTTTGAATTTGTACATGAGCAAATTATATGAGCTTAGTGTTAGTTCAGAAGGACATAAATGGTAAATGGCATGTATTTGTATAGCGCTTTACTAGTCTCTAAGGACCCCAAAGCGCTTTACACAACCAGTGATCTACCCATTCACACACACATTCACACACTGGTGATGGCAAGCTACATTGTAGCCACAGCCACCCAGGCGAGGCTGCCGGACACTGGCGCCACCGGGCCCTCTGACCACCACCAGTAGGCAACGAGTGAAGTGTCTTGCCCAAGGACACAACGACCGAGACTGTCCAAGCTGGGGCTCAAACCGGCAACCTTCCGATTACAAGGCGAACTCCCAACTCTTGAGCCTCGATCGCCCCCGCCCCTGACATAATGCCAAGTTTCCACAATCCCGGCTGGCATCCATTTGCCCTCGAAAGCACCTCCTCCTTAGCTCTCCTATTTCAGATTTAATATCGTATTCTTATCACCAATGCCTTCTCTGTTCTGCCATACTTTGCATATAATCAGCTCCTCCCACCTGACCTCCTCAAAAACAGTCATTTATTATGCAATAGCCATTGCGTGCAATAGGTCGGCAGCCTTATGAAATTTCCCCTTGTGGGACTAATAAAGGTATATCAATCAATCAATCAATCAATCAATCAATCAATTTAATGAAAGTATCCAAAACTTGGAGTTATAGGCTCCTTAAAGTACAACAGTGGGTCAAAAAGCTTTTTCAGATTGTTTCCATATTTGAATGATTTTATATAGAATGACCCTGATGTATAGCATGAACAAACATGTAAGAGACACATGTAGATAAAAAATAGAGAGTAGCACACATGTAAAATATTGAAAAATAAGTTACCTGATCAGTGCTTGGTGTGTCTGAAATATCATTCATGCTTCTACTCTGAGCAGGATCTGTAAATGGAGCAAATGAGACCTTTTGGATTAGATAAAAATAAAAGGAAAATAGGTTTTAATGCTTGAGTGATGTTCCCATCAAGAGCATTTTGTTTCATTTAGTGAAAATTGTAAATAAACCCCAATAAATGGTCCTTTGAGCAACAGAAAGAGCATGAACTTAATCATGAACAGCCTTTTCTGTTGGGGATTATATTTTAATTATTTGCTTCTCTTTTTTCCTCAAGGAGATTTGGGAACAAATACAATCAAAGCAAAATAATAAGAACATACTACACAAATCCTTTACTAATCCCTTTCACGCAGATGGCTGCACATAAGAAATCAGCAAAGGTGCACACAATAGGACCAATAATCTCTCAAGTAAACACACTTTGTGTGTGAAATGTGTTAATTCACATATATACATATATACACACACACAAAGCCATCACAGGTGTTGAAATCATGCAACAGCTGGGATTGGCTGGGATAATTTTTGTCATCAAAAAAAAAAGATGAAAAGCATAGATATTAAGAAAGGAAGAGCAAAGAATTTAAAATCTGGCCACCAACTGGAAATACTAACAAGTTCTCAGTACTCGAATTTCATGGTGTACTAATACATCAATGAGAACCTATTTAGAAGTAAAAGTCAATCTTGTAAACGTATGTATCCTTGTGTAGTGGTGCATGTATTACATGTGTGTGTTTGTGTGACTCACGCAGGCGGCCAAGGCTGCTTGACTGCCGAGAACGTAGGTCTTCTGTGGAGCGGTGGATCCCAGAAGTTGAACTAGTGCTACGACTCAGATTAACCTGAGGACTACGGCCTGACAGAGCAGCAGCAACAGCAGTGATTTTGTGAGGGAAGGTGAAACAGGTAGTGAGCAACATGGTGGAGAAAACAAAGGTTGTCAGGAGTTGATTAGAAGGTTAGATCACTTTCTTTCATAACTACTAATTGGTACATAAAAAGGCATACACACAGAATACACATGCTTACTAGACGCAGTATTGGATGATTTTCCCATGTCTGCCAGAGAGCGGTGGATTGGCTTCTTGGTCTGATGACGATGCTTCCTGAGCAACACAAATATAATCTTCTCCTTAAGATCAGGAGGAATGAGACCATCAGTTATCTGTTGTTCCACAATCTCCTCTGAAACAGAAAGATTCCAGCCCAGTTAATATGTTAACATTATACTCACATCTTCTTATCAATTTGGTATATCCAAATGGAAGCCTTATCACTGCTTATCACTCTTATAACATATTTAAAATTCAACATAATCCACTTTTTGAATCCATACTTTTTAGTGTGTGACAAATTGAAACCATTTAACTGTCTGCCAGTTACCTGGTGAAGAGGTGAAATGTACATACAAATACATGAAGTGTGGCGATTGTGGACATTCCCTTTTAACCCCTTGTAAGACAGTATTTTTCAAGACCACTGAATTCTAACTTACTTAGTTATCAAATGTACATAAATAGAGAAGATAAATCTGATAACTAGTGTGACTGAGGGGGCTCGGGTTTGACCACAAGGCCACTCGGCCAAACACGGGATCAATATCAATATCTTAAAGACTGAGAAGCAGTTAGAGCTTGGCAAGTCTCATCCCTGGCTCCATCTAAGCGCTATTTGCCTAGTGGGTAATACTCAAAGAATCAGAGACTCTTTAAACAGGGAGTCAGTTCCAGACTTCCCTGTACTTGGGGTGCCTGGTCAAAATTCAACATTTGATGCCGTTACCCAGATCCAGATCAGAGACCTTTCAACATTAAGTCCCAGAAATGTGGTAGACAACAGCTACAGCCAAGAGAAGGTGTGCAGCCAACCGGATGTCAACCCAAAAATCCAGCAGGGGAAATCCCTGCTACAGAGACAAAACCTCGAGATAAAGAAGCAAAGGCTTCCGAACCCACATCAAGGGGGGCAACGGCCAAGAAATTGGGATATATAAACACAGGGGTGCATCGGAAACTGATGTAGGAGCAGCAGAAGGTCATCCTAGAGGCCCACCAGGCTGCCACCTCAGGGGTTGTGAAATAATGGCTTCAGAGGCATGGGTCATGATGTCTGTGGGTCAGAGAAGATATCTGCACATCAGCCTTCAAAAGGAGGAATACAGTGTGTTATGTATTTAGCAATAGCAATACATTGCTTAGTGGTACTATTTTATGTTCTTCGCAGAACAATACCAAATGTGGTGCATGTGCAGATGATCTGCCTATGCTCTTCCACAACATGTTTAATAAAGTAAGTCACATTTGCCTAAAAGGTTTGCAATGTGTCTAAGTAGTTAAATGGTAAAATGGTAAATGGCTTGTATTTGTATAGTGCTTTATTTAGTCCCTAAGGACCCCAAAGCGCTTTACACGTTCAGTCATCCACCCATTCACACACACATTCACACACATTGTTAAGTTATATAAGAGAACATAACAAACTAGCAATGAGGTGTGCCATTATTTGGGCGTGACTGGTTGAAACACATCCACCTCAACTTGAAATAAATTAAGTCAATGAGACTGGCAGTGTACATTCTGTGGCTCAAAGACTGAAACAGATACTTAATAAAACACGCTCAGATGTTCAAAGAAGGAATTGGCACTCTGAAAAATATTATATACTGGAGGACAACGCATAACCAAGATTTCACAAGCCATGTCCTGTACCCTATGCTGTAAGTACCCACTTCAGCAGATAGAAGTCATATTCACAGCGGTGGCAGGTGGCAAACACAAAAAATTTATCTCACCCAGGCTTACCTTCAGATGGAAATAGAAGAGACAGCCAGGAAATATCTGGTGATAAACACTCACAAAGGCCTATATCAGTGCAGCAGACTGGTATTTTGTATTGTCAGTGCCCCAGCAGTATGGGGCATTTTCATGAAAATGAAAAGGGAAATCAAGAAGTTGCGTCCCTTCTAATTTTAGCTACAAGGAGCCCAAATGGCCAAGGAATACACCAGACTTCTGAACTTAGGCTCTGAACAGGCAGAGCCTTGAAGAAACTGTTATTAAGCCAGGATAAGATAAGAAAGAAAACATATAAGAAAAACATCCTTGTCCATCAAATGGATGAAGACAAAAAATGGAGTGACGGGAGGAGAGGTAAGTGACAGAAGTGACGTAAAGGTAAGTGACAGAAAGGAAATACTTTAAGTGAGACTTCCAGAGACTTGGCAGAAAAAATAGAATGGTAGGTCAGAACTGAGTGGTAGCTCAGAATTAAACAAACATTTTTTAACCTTCAATATACCAAAGTATACCAAAGTATATATATACGTCAATGAGAATTTGAACACTCTCCAAGATCTCCAAGGCCCAGAGCACATCTTCCCTAACCAAGAATGAGATGCCATCCTGGAACAACATCGCTGGCCGGCAAAGACTTTGCCAACATCCTGAATTAAATCGATAAGCGATTGTCCTGCTTCAACGCAAGGTTGTCCTTAATGGAGATTTTGCACCGAGAATTTAAATCCCTGAGGGAATCTCTGAAATTCAGCCATCAGGAAGTGGAAACACTTGCTGCAAAAGGTCTGCAGAGCTGCTGCAGGGGAGGCGGACGCGCTGCACGGCATCTGCAATCACGGCATAAAAGACTGAACTAGGTCCTAATCTTTCTAGAGTGAATTAAATTAAATGAGTCTTCACTAATACCATGGGAACGTACACATATTTGGAACAATCCTGACATACTACAGAACAATAATATGATAAACTTCCCAGTTTGGAGCTGTAAATTTCCTTAGGGATTAATAAAGTATTCTGATGCTGATTCTGATTCTGAGAAACGAATGAAATACTTGGAACATATAATTGAAGGTAAAGAGTTTTCTGACAGATTAGTTAAACAATATGGGATTATCAAGAATAAATAAGAGTATTTTTAGAATATCAACAAATTAAATCTATATATCTATATAGATATTTATATTCTGTATGACTCACCCACGATCTGTGGCAGTGAGTAGCCTTCTAGGTCGAGCAGAATACTTCCTGTCTGCAGGCAGGTTCTCAGCTCAAACAGACTATGGAGGGTGAGTGTGGAAACATGAGGCTTGCTCCATCTTTCTCCTCCCTCCTCCACCTTCTCCTCAAACTTCACCCATCTACAACAAGGAGGGCAAATTAAGTTTTAATTCCCGAATTCAAGAAATTGTTACCTTACTGTGTGTATGTGCGTACCTTGCAGACTCTTTCCACTCTAATTCACCACCCTCCTGCTGTAATGTATCCATCTCAGTGAATATTGTTGGTGTTGGAGTGCTATCATCCTCTCCCAGTATGTGGCGCAGCCTTTCGGCAGCAGGGGACACTACAAACAGAGGTCAAACAAGAGACAAGGTTAGCTTCAGATATCCAGTATATCCCAGTCAGCCAGTTTAAGATGGATTTATGTTCATCATATACAGAAATTATATAAAATTTCCATTGAAGGGTTTGTCTAGGCAAATTACATAACATTACATAATTACATAGCAACAATATTTTCATGCGACTTCGGGGGGTGAAGAAGTCACTTGGATGAGTGATGAAACATTTCTCCCACTGAAAACACTACATCTAGATGAACAGAATTGGGAACAATATTTTCATTAAATTCTTATTCTTTTCTGTTGTCATCATGTTTTTAAGGGAATATTTTAGAGTTTTTTTCTGCTTCTGGAGGATTTAAATCCAGCATTTTCCAGAGTATTGGAAGCTCCCAATTGATTACAACACCATCTAGGGGTTAAATATCTTGCTTCAGGTGTTGGTTCATTGCCACAGAGAATAGAATATATATATATATATATATATATAAACATAGTAGGGCTGGTATTCAATCTGAATTGGCTGCAGGTTTGCTAGATTCTGATGAAGACTTGGTGTCAATACAAACTGATCTATGCTTTCCTGCCAAATTTCTCCTAAAATAAACTTGTATTAACTTGTAAATTAATATAAGTTTAGACTCATATTAAACTTATATTATTTTCCAAAATAGAATAGAATAATCTGCCCCACTGATAAAGCTCTCACATAAACATTTAGATTCTTATAGCACTTACTTTTTTCTTTTCTTTTAACTGTAAATAATTATATGTTATATAAACAATCCCCATTAGTTATCTCAAAAAGCAAAACACATGAGTCAGTTCTCTAATGACTATTTGAGAGTAATGTGCACTATTTTCTAATTTTACCCTGAACAGATCAATCTCTATTAACATCCTTAGCCTAGAGGCACTACTCATTTGCATCCCACTGTTTGTGTGCATTTGTGTGGGTGTGTGGGCGGTGCGTGGTGGGGGTGGGGGCACTGGTCTTCTTTTATTCCACCTTACAAAGAAGTAAAAAAATAGTCAAAAATCAATAACTCAAACAAAGTGATAAATCTGAGAAGTTCCTATTATAAGCACAAGTTTCACAGATTTTTTGCGACAGTGATGCTGATCATTTCAGTTATCTTTTTATTAAAATTATGTAATCTGTGTTACAGTGTGGTGTATAATGAAAATACAATAAAATGTTCCACGGTGCAACCAACAGAAGTTTCCATTACTGAGTTCTGTCACTATTGGTCGGACCACATTGGAGATTTGATTATGTTCATCTCTAACCAGCCAGTATAACTCCACAGAGGTTGGTCATGGTGAATTATGATTGCAATGTTAAAGATCAATTTGGACCACTGGACAAAAGGACAAATACCCTCAAGCTAGAAGCTGACTTAACAGACAAAAATCACAGATAAAAAAAATTTAGATTCATAAATCACAAAACAAATAACTAAAACTTTAGATAAACATTAGCTCTTTGTATCATAGTCTTCATGAACATAGTTGAATAGGTGTAAATATTTTCTTTTTGTTCTAAATACTACATAATGAGGTTGTAATAAATCTACTCAGAATTCAGAATTTGTTAAAATCTTAAAATAGAATCTTGTTCCTTCAGTTGCCATGGTTTGTGCTTAATTTAAAATAATGGGGCATACTTTTGGTTGTGATGGACTACTTTATTAATTCAATGATGTTATCAGTCATTAATGCCCTTTCAGAATAATCAAAATCTTTGTATTATCTCCAAAGCTAAGAAAGTGCACACTATCTAAGCAATATAAAATGTAAGGGAATGCTATTATACTAAAGGTAAAACTAGTTAGCTTGCAGCTTGTGCTTATTTATTTCAGGTTAATACGGTATTTTTTTAGTATTACTTTTTTATTCATTTATTCAACTTTACCTATTTGGGAGCCTGGCAATGTCCACTGGGAGGTTGTAATTGATGGGAAAAAGAGCCCAGAGTTTTCCATGCTCACTAAATCCTTAGACCAGAGACGCCAAAATCCCAAAAGTAACGGGTAAGATATCCTTAAACTTTGCGCTCAGAAAAAAAATATAGCCCTCCAACTTATTCTTGTTAAAGTTGACTGTCTTTTGCTCAACACTATTTGAGTGGAGACAAGTGACATACATTCACACTTTTTTCATATGTCTTTTCAGCTTGTCTTTTGGTATTTCAGTTAGCTGCAAATATTTTGGTGAGCAGACCTGCACCAGTCAAGCAGCTACAAAAAGGTTTCTGTAAGCTGTGATAGAATTCCACTAAAATCCCCAAATCAGCAAAGAGCCAGAGGCTTTAAGAGGGCTGATACACACCAGAGAGCCTTCTAGTACTCTGCTCCTGAACACAAATACTAACACACTCAGATGCAAGAAAAACAAGGACATTGCCCCCAACGTAACTTCTTCTTTTTGTCTCCGATTACTGCATCAGTGCCTTAACCTATCTATCTCAGACCTTGCGTTTGCTCTACATTAATATGAATCCTGATAGGAGCAGGTGAAAATAATCTGCATACCACACACACTTACAGTCACACCAAATAATACACGCATGCATGCATGCGCACACAGTTTTAAGTTCCTCAGCTCTAATCAGCTTACAGGCTTCAGACTTCATGGCCTCTTGGGATCAGGACCATGCTGCAAAAACATTCATCACATACTGTGGCATATATACACCAACTACGTAATTAAATTCTGTTCATGCAGGTGAAACTTTGGATTATCTAGCTAATAGCATAGATAGAGGCCAGATCTTGTGCCTCCACCACTGCTGTGTATATATTTAGCTGTGTTGTTAAAATACCAGCAAAGTCTAATGTGTTTCTGTGTTACTTATTTTCTAAATACTAGCCAGATTGCTATAACTCACTTAAGGTTGGAACTGAGGATTTTTTGTTTTAGGGCATTTTTTTTTTCAACTACACATGTCATGCTCCTGGGTCTTTAAGTTAATGTACTCTCAGGTTTTGTTAATTTAAATATCTTATGTTGTTTCTTGGTTTGTTTAGTCTGTATTTGGTGTGTATGTTTCTTTCATGTATTTATGTATTTTCTTTTTCTGTATTTTCTGCTAGTTTCATCCCTTGTGCCTTGCTTTAGACAAGTCAAGTCAAGTCATGTGGCTTTACTGTCATTTCAACCATGTGCAGTGGTACAGTACACAGTGAAGCGAGACAACATTCCTTAAAGACCATAGTGCTACATATTACATATAACAGACAATCAACACAGGGCTACATAAAGTGCACGTGTGCAAAAAAAAAAAGAAAAAAAAAGTAAAATACAAAAAACCCCTAAACAAATACACGGCACCACCAGACAGAACAGAATGATACAGACACAAGACACTGCAGACATAAGACACTGCAGACACAACAGTGAATTAGAGAAGTGCAATAATTACAGTGTGTTTTGCAAAAGACTGAGCATTGTGCAACACATAATGTGATGTTTGAAGGTTTGCGTGCGTGCGTGCGTGCGTGCGTGTGTGCATGAAGGTGTCCAGATAAGTGCTTGAAGTAGTGAGGTTTGTAGGTGTGTGTGTGTGTCAGACCAGTCACTGATTCTTTAGTAGTCTGGCAGCTTGGGGGAAGAAACTGTTTCGCAGTCTGGCAGTGAGGGCCCGAATGCTCCGGTACCACTTGCGAGAAGGCAGCAAGGTAAAAAAGTGTGTGAGGGATGTGTGGGGTCCTCCACATCGCTGGTGGCTTTGCAGATGCAGTGGATGCAATAGGTGTCTGTGATGGAGGGAAGAGAGGTTCCAATGATCTTCTCAGCTGTTCTCACAATCACCATCCGTCTTGTGATCCAATACGGTGGAGTTACCATAACACACAGTGATGAAGCTGCTTAGGAAACTCTCGATAGTCTTTTCTCAGCTTCCACAGGAAGTAGAAACGCTGTTGGCCCTTCTTAGTTATGGAGCTGGTCTTTAGGGACCAGGAGAGGTTCTCCGTCAGGAATTTGGTGCTCTTGCGACCTCCACAGAGGATCCATTAATGTTAAGTGGTCAGTAATCTCTCCGTGCTCTACTGAAGTTAGCAATCATCTGTTTTGTTTTGTCAATATTCAGACACAGGTCGTTGACTCTGCATCAGTCCTTTAGCTGTTGTACCTCCTCTCTGTATGCTGACTCACCATTCTTGTTGATGAGACCCAAAACAGTCTTGTCGAACTTGATGATGTGGTTCGAGCAGTGCTTTGCTGCACAGTCGTGAGTCTGCAGAGTGAACAGGAGTGGGCTGAGCACACATCCCTGAGGGGCTCCAGTGCTCAGTGTGGCCCTCACTGTTTCTAGGACCCCCTTGTCGTCTGCTCTGAAGGCGGAGTCTCAAGTCTTTAGCAGTTCACGCACCTCTGAAGTCATTCACAGTTTCTAGTTGGAGAATATTAGGATAGTCTTGGAGACAGTGACATCATCAATGCACTTACTGATGTAGCTGGTCACAGATGATGTGTTGATGTGGTGTTGCAGCCTCCCTGAACATGTCCCAGTCAGTCCTGAAGAGCAGAGAGAGCTCCTGCAGGCCAGGTTCTCACTTGTCTCAGAACCGGTTTGCAGTGTTTGATGGGCAATCTGTATGCCAGAATTAGCATGACAGACAAGTGGTCTGAGTAACCAATGTGGGGGCAGGGCTTCGCTTGGTACGCATTGGGAATATTTGTGTAAACATTGCGTACAGTGCGTTTGCCTTTCTCGTCACAAAGTCTACATAATGATGAAATTTCGGAAGCACTGACTTGAGATTTGCATGGTTGAAATCTCCAGTGATAATAAACGGTCCATTGGGGCTGGAGTTCTGCAGCTTGCTGATCACCCTATACAGCTCGCAGAGCGCCTCTTTAGTGTTAGCGCTGGGTGGGATGTATACTGCTGTAATGAGCACAGTAGTGAATTCCCAAGGTAAATAAAAAGGCCTGCATCTAACAGTGATAAACTCTACCAGCGATGAGCAGTAATTGAAAACTAGTACAGAGTTCTTGCGCCATTTCATGCTGATGTAGACACAGAAGCCACAACCGGGATTCTTACTGAACAGAGCTGCATTTCTATCGGCACGAAATAAGGTGAGTCCATGTAACTGAATATGATGCTTGTAATTTAGGAGTATTTGCCGTTAGTAAACATGAAGACCGCTTGTTATGGTGTCCACGTGGCTCAGAAGTCCCAATGAAAAAGCCATAGAAAGCACTAAAACAACATCATTTTGGTCCGGAGTGGCCACTGCGTGCTATTGCTGCGCCGCTGTGGGAGAATAAGGTTTTACTCGATGGTACAGTCCTGGCCATATTTTGGATCACGGTGGCTAGATTTTGTTCTGTGTGTGTCCTCTGCCTTTAGGAGTCTCTGCAGGTCCTTCCTGATTGGAGAGCTGGCAGCTGCTGATTGGTTCTGTCATCTGATTCTGTGACTAATTGCTCTTCTGTGTGTATTTATAGTGCTGTGTTTCCCCGGGCAAGATACCAACCCCAAGTTGCTCTCCAATGTGTTTATCAGAGTGTGAATTTTAGACAGAAAGCACTTAAGTATAGTGTTTTTTTGAATGGGTGTGAATGGTTTCAATGAGACACGTTGTATAGAATGTATTTGAGTGCTAAGGTAAAGCAAAATAGCTCTATGTAATTTAATTAATGCTTCAATCGTAAATATGATATGAGGTTACAAATGATTAAGGCCTCTGACCGTGGACTCATCTCTGTGCTTGAGCTGATATACCTCATTGTTGACCACGATATTTTATTGCAACAATTAAAGCTTGTTGTAGATATTAAAGCTACTGCGCTGCAGTGGTTTGAATCATATGTACTTCCAATAGACTCCAATTTCTTCATGTAAATGAAGTGTCCTTTTCACACACTAAAATTAATTATGCAGTTCTAAAGGGTTCCTGTAGACCTGGATGACCTCTAATTTTCTGCTTCTAAGTTCAGATAAAACTAAGTTTATTGTATTGGGCCCTAAAAATCTTAGAAATATGGTGTCTAACCAGATGCTTGATCTGGATGGGATTACCTAGGCCTCCAGTAACACTGTGAGGAATCTTGAAGCCATTTTTTGATCAAGATATGTCCTTCAATGTGCTTGTTAAAAATATATGTAGGGTGGCTTTCTTCCATATTCGCAGCATCTCTTAAAATAGAAACAGCCTGTCTTAAGACTTTCTTTTTTGACAAAACTTAGTTAGGGCTGATCAGGTGACCCTGAATCCACCCTTTTATGTTATGTTAGGCTGCAGAATGCCTTGCCTTTTGATGAACTCCATCTGCTTTTTTGGGTCCTCAGCTTTACCATAAACTTAGTCTGCATTATCTGCAGACTGTAACAACACACTAAGAAAGCAATTAGGCATAGAAAAAAGTGTTTGTATGAATGTGAAAATGTCAAATTAGAAGTTATTTTTCAAATTCAATTTCATACATGCAATTTGGTCTTGAGGTTTTTCTGTTGTTTATGTGGACATGCAAAACAAGTAAAAAAAAAAAAATCTAAAAGATGTGTGGTTGCCAGTAGGGGTAGGTTTTTATAATCGATTTATCGATTAAAATCGATTCTGGCTTGGATTACGTAAAATCGATTCATTAAAATCCTGAATCGATTTTTTAATATAAATTTATTTTGCCCGAAATGCCAGAATCTCTGGTGAAATCTCACAAAATTTCAACAACCACCAAACAGCTAAGACAGTAAATGAGAGCAGGAACACGGATTCTGCACAAAGAC
Organism: Neolamprologus multifasciatus; assembly: GCF_963576455.1. Taxonomy (NCBI): domain Eukaryota; kingdom Metazoa; phylum Chordata; class Actinopteri; order Cichliformes; family Cichlidae; genus Neolamprologus; species Neolamprologus multifasciatus. Next base: position 10,900,653 of record NC_140445.1, read on the forward strand.
TTAAACACACAGCGCAACCCGCGGATCAGAATCAGTTAGATGTCGCCTTTCTCACGGTCGGGGCTGAAAGCCGACAGCTCGCTGATTCTGATCTGTCGGCGGGTCCGCGCTTTGTGTTCACGCCCTTTTTGCACTGATTCTAAAGCTGTTAGTTTGATGTCTCTCCAAACAATATTGACCGAACCAGCAGCAAAAGAAGATCCAAACTACGCTTCACATAAACATCGTCATGAATTCACTCTTACTTTTACTGTTTTGCTTCGACCATGATGCACAGCTCTCTCTCTCTCTCTCTTGCTCTCTCTGTACTGTTTTCTGCATTATTCGCTTTCTTGTTATGCACAAGTCTACCGTTGTTTACAGCGCTGTTGGCCGACGTTTTTTTTCTTTTTCGTTTTATATACTTCCAAAAAGAAAACCTCATTTCTGCCGTTCAATACTGAACAAATTTAAACTTTTTAAAATTATGCAAAATGCAAAACGCTTAGCCCTGTCTCTAATAAAACCGCAGTAACTTCAGAGGTGATGTTCATATGTTCATTAATGGTTTTCTTTTGTTTTTGATGTACTGCAGAATATTTGTATAAAATCCCAGGCCAGGAAAATCGCCTTCATGTTTTTCTGTGTTTTATCTTCAGCTACTTTGACACAAAGGCCTCTGCTGTGATGCTCACACCTTTGATAAAGTCTTGCGTGTGTCAGCTTCCTTTTTATAGCTACAAAAATATGTAAATGTACTGATCTGAATTATAATACATCTGACTGTCAAAATTTCCCAGATTCAAATCGAAGTGAATCGAATCGAATCGAATTAAATCGAATTGTGGATCGAATCGATTCAAGACCTTGTGAATCGGAATTGAATCAATTCTAGAAATCAGTGACGATACCCAGCCCTAGTTGCCAGTGAGTCTTGTTGTTCATTTGTGGCACACAGTGGCCACTAATGGTACTGCAGCAGAAAAAATATCTTGTTGCCAAAGGGGGGGGGGGGGGGGGGGCAGCACAGTTTGAAGGGCAAAATGATTTTTTTTCAATGCATTCATATACGTTCCATCTACTTTCTACAAATTATCCAAGCCTGATAATCAGATAATAAACACGCATGTACATATCTCCACCAGGAGGTATGTACATGCGGACAGGACACAAATCAATGTTTTTCAGTAATTATCCTAACTTTAGAGTGATGTGTGAAGATCATCTAGATTGACATTTAATTTAAAGCTTCATGCTTCAAGCTTCACTTTCTTTACCACTACAAACTACTAAAGCATCCAGTCTGTCCAGCCCCTTGACATCCGTGAAGCCCTTCACTTGAGGCAGTAATCCACAACGCAATGCAGAAAAAGCACCCTTTTCCTATTGCATACACACAGGCTATGAGAGAAAACTATGTGAGAAACAACCATACTAGGCTGTAGGTGACCCAATTAATTAAATTAATAAAATTTAGCCTTCCCAAAATTAAATGAGTGAGCGATATTTAAAATAAATTAAAATACACTCTCTTTAAAATGCAAAGTAAAAGCAACTAGGTGCTCTCAAATACAGTGCTTGGCCATGTGTCTGCATGTGCCAATCACAGCTGTTCCCTGCACCGTGCAGCTTGAAGTTTCATGAACCGGGCCCTATACTGTGAAGCTTGTTCAACATAGCCAGGATATCTTTCCCTTATCTAGATTATCTTACCCTAACATTGGTGATAAGAATAAATGGTCACATGAATGGGGTGGTTCACATGAAAAGGGTGGCATTGTCAGCATCTAACCAATCATTAAGGGGATTTAACAGATCATATGACCTCCACAAAAATTGTCTGTATGATTACCATCTATTCCAGAGATGTTACCATCCATCCATCCATCCATCCATTCGCTTCCGCTTATCCTTTTCAGGGTCGCGGGGGGCGCTGGAGCCTATCCCAGCTGTCATAGGGCGAGAGGCGGGGTACACCCTGGACAGGTCGCCAGTCTGTCGCAGGGCCAACACACAGGGACAGACAACCATTCGCACTGTCATTCACTCGCACATTCACACCTAGTGGCAATTTGGATTATCCAATTAACCTATGCCCACAAGCTGCATGTCTTTGGACGATGGGAGGAAGCCGGAGTACCCGGAGTAACCCAGAGATGTTACCAAATAGTAATAAAAATCTTAAAGAAGAACATAAAAATATACCAGTAAAATGGAAATTCCCATGACAATGTGATGTATACTTTGCACTTCATTCAGTAGTTTTAGGAAGGTACAGCTTGACAACTTGCACTTATAAAATATATTCCCCAAGCAGAGTGTGCCGGTGTGTGGTATATGGCTCAGCTGCAGTGGAGGGGTGGAGTGGTGGGTTCAGGGGATAGTGCCAGGGAATGCTGGCCAGTACTGCTGATAGCCATCACGTTAACCATGCCTTCCCTATTTCAGCAGCTGCCAGGGCCCTGTGGGAGAGCTGGTGTTTGGAGGTGAAGGAAGTGGCTGGAAGCTGCAGAGAGGTCACAAAAGTGAAAAGCATTATGAATAAATGGTGGTTGAGCTGGTGGCCATGCATTGGGAGCAGGTGGTGGTGCATCATTGGCAATTAGAACAGCTACAAGACCAGTCAAAGAGCCACATAAAGGAGTTGGAGAGTGGTTGCTCTGCTTGTTCCTCAATGACACCACTAGAGTCGATGGGGGAAGGAGATGATCTTCAGGCTTTCTCAGATTTCTTTCAGGCAACAGCAGAAAGACCTGAGGAAAAGTAAAGGCTGAGACTACTCCCAGTGCCCAGGCGGTGACTCTCAACTTAGAGAAGATGGCCGTTGGCTGGTAGTGGACCAATTAGGCCTTGCACCACCAAATCAGCGAGTGGGGCTCCTCGCAGATACTGCAGAGTTGGTCCACTGCCACTGACTGGGCAGCTTGGATGTTGTTGTGACCCTGCCCAAGGATCACCTTTCAGCGCAGCTGAGGGAGGTGGTGGGAGTCACAACATCGGCTGGAAGCCGCCCAGTTCTCAGAGGAGGAGGAGACAGAAGGGCCTTCTCTGGAGGCTCTGTCAGGTCCAGCTATCTAGTCCACAGGAGATTTTCCACTACGGTAGTTTGGTGACGACACGTCTATAGTTATCATTTGACTAAGTGATAAAAACTAATCACACACGGATCAAAAGTACACTGACGTTATTCTATGAATATGGAATAAGAGGTCATATGGGTTATGCCAAAACCTTGGAGCAAATAATGGTCCAATTTTATTGGCCAGCCATTTGGGGAATTCTAAAAGTGTCTTTGTGCGTAACTGTTAATTGAGGTTCTGTTTGAGGGCATCAGCTTGAACCTCATATGTCATTTAACTGAGGTGCATAGGGATTAGGGCTGGGCGATATGGCCTAAAATTTATATCGCGATATAATTTGAAGCATGTGCGGTAACGATATATATCACGATATGTTCTTTTCTTCTGTATAACGTATTTTCCACACTATAAGGCACACTTAAAATCCTTTAATTTTCTCAAAAATCGAGAGTGTGCCTTATGTATGAATTCTGGTTGTGCTTACTGATCTCGAACCGATTTGAGCGTGCAGAAATCTGTTAAAAATGTTTTAGTACAACTTTGGTAAGCCGCACTGCTTGATGGATTGTCAGAGCATTACGGCTGCCGTAGTGAGGAGCTTCGCAGAGTAATCTGGGTCCAAAACTCCGCCCGTTTCAGGTCCCAAAGTCAAACGAACACTGAGAGTTAAAAACGGTCTAAATTATTTCATCTTTAATAAAATCATCAGCGTTGCTGCTTTACCAGGTGTAACAATTAAGTGTAACATCCAGGCATCCATGAAAACAGAATTTATTAAATTTAACGGAGTTACAAGTTAACAGGAAGTTAGCTCGCTAGTTTCCACCTAAACATTTCATACCATGTTCTGACTGACAGATTTTTGATCTCTGCTACCACTTCCAACATAAATGAAGACAGAAAACGAAATAGCAGTGGCGTTTGCAGGGTTACTGAAGTTGGACTACCTGGTATATAATGTTGTGCTACGTGATTGCTAGCGACACAGCTATGTTAGCATAACATTAGCACAGTGAAGCTGGAGGATGAACGCCAACTTTTTTTCCACTCGATAAAAGTTAACGTGAGGGATTCTGGTGGTTAGGGACAAATGCAATCGCATTTGAACAACTGAGATCATTCATCCACAATACAAGATTAGTTATTAATATACTGCAACAACATGGGAATAGAACAGCTGTGAGAGAATTCAACATTAATGAATCAATGTTACGGAAGTGGAGGAAGCGCAGTTTTTGGCTTTCCCCATATTTCAAAAGTGCTTCATCTCTTTGCTATGACTGTCGCCCGGCATAATTTGCAGATGATAATAGTTGTAGCCGCTGCGATGCTTTCGACCAAAACAGGCGCAGCTTGATGACATCATCAACATGCGCTATCGCGGTAGAGCGGTATAATCAAAATCTCTATCGTATAACGTTTATATCGCCCACCCCTAATAGGGATATATCTTCTTTCTGGTAGATTATGGAATGCAATATCAATTCAGTTCAATTCAGTTTTATTTATGTAGCGCCAAATCACAACAATATTATGAAGGCTATCCCGAAACAGTGCCACTGCACACCATTTCTGTAAAGAGTGTGGCACAGGCACTGTTTCAGGAAATCTCCCGAGTCGGCATCTTGAAAGAGATACTGACTGACCAGAGCTCATTCATGTCTCACACACTAAAATCTGTTTAAACCAGCTTCTACTGTCCACAGAGGAAACCATTCTTGCCTCCGTCCATTGTAATGGCAATCTCACACAGGCCTAGAGAGCGGATGTTGCTGCAGCGTTTTGCAGATGTGCTCTCCCCCTGCATGATTATACCAATATCAGAGAGCGACATTTTGTAACACATCCTGGCGTAAACTAAACACAAAAGAAAATTTGTTCAGAAGGAATTAGTAGAAATGCTGAACATGGGAGTTAGAGTCACACAGTGTCCATGTAGCCCCATAGTTCTTGTAGTACAGAAGATGGGTCTATTTTAATTGATTGATCAAGAGGTGGTGATTTCATTGTTGATCTTTTTATCTCTAGTCTGGATTAGTGACAAATCAATGTCTGGCATAGCCAAAGGTGAAGAGCCTGCCCCTCAAAGCAGATCACCATACTTCAAAATACTTCCTATTTAGCATTAATAATAACCAAAAATAAATCATATGCATGCTGAAGAGTTGTCTGCACCGGAAAGTTACACTAACTTACTCAACTGGTTGAAAAGACATCACAAACTACAGTATAATGAATGTATGAACGCCAAGTACAATAATTTCTAATGTTAATCGCCCAGCATCAGCTCACAGCTAATGAATTTCAGCCTTTACAGCATCCAGCTTGATAGGCAGAAAAACAATCAGTCTCATTACATTTGTGAAAATGATGTCGTACCATCCAATAAACACAGTGGTTAACAAATGCTTCAGGAAAACTTAACAAATGAAAGAGACGTTATCCCCTATACCTACCATGATTTTCCAACCTCCAGACTTCACAGGAGAACACTATAATGTTTCCAGGGTGATGTTCAGTGCGTTTTGACCTTCAAACTTGGTATGTATTTTGGCATCCAAAGAGTTTGATTTTCCTAGTATTTCACAGGCTGTCTAAATGCTTCAATATAGTTTTTCTTCAGGAATGGAGTCTTGCATGGTGAGCATGCATACAGACCATGGCAGTTGAGTGTATTGCTTATTGTTTTCTTTGAAACAATTGTACCTGCTGTTTCCAGGTCTTTTTGTAGCTCTCCACAAGTGGTCCTTGGCTCTTGGAAAGCTCTTCTAATAATTCTTTTTACTCCTCTGCCTTTTCCTAGGGTGAGGAAATCTTGCTTAAATCAGTTGGGACAGAACCAGCTGGTATTAATATTCATTAAGTAGTAGGATTGCTTTCTAATTACTGATAGAGTTCAGCTGGTGTAATGACTTTCCAAGCCTTTTTGCATCTCCATTTCTATGTGCATGTCTATGTGTCATTTATCATAGTTACTCATAACTTATGAGTACTAATGACAGATAACACAGCTACACAGTGCAGGAAACAGCTGTAAATGGCACAGGAAGAAAATTTATGGACATCTATGGTTTGATTTCTTTGCATGTGTGTACTGGATGGGTTGTTACTGACATCTGGTGAAAATTTTAAGTCAGTAACACATTGGTGACATGTTCAGTTTTACCCACTGTATATATGAATGTATATGATGAACTGACTGTGAAACACAAAACTCTTTCACCCATTCACTTATTTCTATGTCAAAGTAATTTCTGTCCAACAGTCACACACACTCACACTCTGATGAATGCAGTGGAGCAACTCAGGGTTCAGTATCTTTCCTAGTGATACTTTTGCATGAACTTGTTTTCTGATATTTTGTGCATAGTGGTTATATGTTGCAGTTTAATTACTGTTATTATTAGTTATACAATAATTGTAATTATTATATAATTACTGGATGATGGAGTAAATTAAGTATGTCAATCTTAAAAAAATCACAAGAAAAAAAGGCAAACAGTCACTTTTATTTAACACTTATGGATACTTTTATGAAAAACTTTTGATTTCTAACCTGTAGGATCGGCATGCTCACGACACTCTTCGCCATCCTCTTCATTATTATAGTGCTCGTCTTTGTTATAATATCCTCGATGTGAGTGTTCTCGCTGTGTATGGTGATCATAGTGTGTATGTCGTGAATCACGGTTGGCATCGCTGGCATAGGAGTGATGTCTGCGCCTTTTCCGCCGGTGGGAAACTGGAACACCAATGTAGAATGGCTGGGCCTCTGAGATGGAGAGAGAAACATTTCATTTGGATCTGATCAATGCAGTCAGAGCTTGAGGGGTGCTCTGAAAATGGGAACGTATTCTAAAAACTTCTGACTGGTTTCAGCATTATGCAGCATCTAACAGGTTTTAAAAATCAGATGTCATACATGAAATGTATCTGTTTTTCAATTTGTGCTCTGCCCTCCTAGAAACACAGTTCACAAGTTGATGTATTTAGTCTGGGAATACCACCTAAATTAGTTTTTTCTGGGTTTTTTAATTAAGTGGAGCTATGTTGTCAAGGATAATAGAGCAAAATCTGTTAGAAAGTAATAAAATGTTCAACGTAATTGTAGAAGGTAAGGATGTCATCTATGCTTGACAAATTTCTGAAGACACTGGAGAAACATTTAGCAGTAGCTGGAGTGACAGAAGAAACAGGGGATAGTGGCAGGAAGAGGGTGAGGAAGCATGTACCTTTTGTGTTTCTCCAAAACAAAGGTTTATAGGTCAGGGCAAGGGTTGGGATCATCACTGAAGATGACTTAGACCTCAGAGTTTAAAAAAAAATTCAGGGCACTTCCTCAGTTTTCTCTCTCATGGCAAAACTTTTTTCAGTTAATGTTTTTTCTTACTCACCATCATCATCATCATAGTGCCTATGACCCCTACTTCTTCCCTGTTGCCATTCATGGTGATCCATCCTGGAACAGAAACAAGATGACAGAAGATTACCTTGGAAATATGAATACTGAAGCACGAGAAAAAGCACCAGGTGGCAATTCCCTATGTGGTCTTTTTTTTCCATCAACGGGGCCTGGTACATGTAAGTTCTGCTTCCATGGTCCTTTTGGAACGTCTAAGAATCACAACAATCTTGCACTCTTACAGAGAAGTGCTCTATTGGGATGCTGTGGTAGTATGAGGTCTTTAAGATGTAATGGGCTTGGTCACACAGGACTCAAGGTGCTGTTGGCAAAACGTTAGAGAGGAAATGACAAGTGAACCCCCTATGAGCACTTTGCGACAGTAGGAAGGAAAAATTCCCAGTAGAATCAGCCCATCAATGCCAGATGGCTCCGTACCATTCAAGGCTCTTCAGGTTAAAAGCCAACCTTGCGTAACCCTTGTGGTGTCCTCGGATCAAAAATGGTACCTAGGTGAATGGCAAACAAGCATATGGGAATCCCGAGGACACCACAGGATCAGACCTGCAGCCCTACCAGTCCAGACTACACTTGTCACTGCAGTAAGATCTTGTAAAAGGCAGTAACAAATTCTGTACTGAGATCTAGCAGATGAGTCCATTGTCTGATCTTCATTGCTGTTTCTGTGCTATGATCGGTAGGAACTTATGAATGAATCTCTTCATCATTTCCTCTGCAAAAGATCCCAACTTTTTTTTGCAAATAATTCTCGATTGCAAGTTGTTTACAATATCATCATAAATCACCTACCCTCTAAAGGGGGGACAACAGATATCAGTGGCAAATAAACATTTGGTTTACCAGCTTTATAAACTATATGAGCTATTTTGGTTGCAATGTTATGAAGTGCTTACATATTAAAATATTTACAATGTACAATATTACAATGTTTAATAAAAACATTTCCTATTACATATATAAAAACACTAAGTTTTAACCCATACAAGTATTAATCATTATTTCAGCATTACGTGCATTGACAATGTTCTGTCAGTTTATTATTGCAAAAAATACAAAAACATGAAAAAAATAAAAATCCTAGATGCCCAGACATATCATTGCTTTTAGTACATGGTGAAGCTATCACCGGGTGTCTCTTTCCACTGATGACATAACTTTGTCTTTCTAAAGCTATTGCTTTAGGCTGTTTTCTAGGCTGATCAATACATGTCATTTGTGATTACTTACTACTTACTGAAGCCTGACCACTGACTGTGAAGGACAGTCACATGAGTGGGTGCACACACACACACACACACACACACACACACACACACACACAGGAACAATAACATGCGTACAACTGGAGTTATGAGAAGCATTGTAAGCATGCAGTTATACTTCACATTTTCAGAGCTTGTTAGTAATATGTGCATACAGTGAACACCGCAATTAGGTTACAGTAAATAGCTGAATTGTGTTATCTGTGCATTATCACTGTCACATGATCAAATTAAAACACAAATGTCAGGTTGGAGTCATCCTACTTGAGCTGTCCTTTTGGCATCTGTCCTAATTTGAGGAGTCAAGTGTTAAATATTTTAAGGCTGGGCTGAGTCACAGTTCTCTGCCAGATTGTGCCAACATTGTGATTGCCAGGCCTTCTTTGTTACCTTTTTGAATTTGTGCTCTTCTTTGTTTAACCCAGATTCTTGGTCATCCCTCCAGTTATTACTTCAGAGTTCTAGAAACCATTTTCTCTGGAGCTCAGCTTACTAGGTGACTGTGAACTCCTTCAGCCACTTGTGAGCTCCAGTCTATCTTCCCTGTTACTTGCAGATGAAAGGACTTATCTGTTCACAACCTTTTCGCCCATTCTCCACCCATATTTTTTTGTTGAGTGTTTGCCAGGAGGACCAAGTGCTCCTCCTGAGCTTACTTTGTGACACCAAGACTCGATCTACAATAACCTCATCTTGACGTCCGTCAACACTATCTCTCTTCCCTGTCAGAGATCCTGGTTATGTTCCTGTAGTGAAGCCACTCACCTGTTAGCCAAACATGAGTTGAAATGTTCTTGCACTTCAAATTTGCCTACCTTTCAAAATGATTTTAAAGCAGCTAATGGTTGCCAGAGTTTACTCCTTGAATCAATTTTAAACCAAACTATGAATCTGTTTAGCAGATTACATGTTTGGGAAAAACGAAATAGTTATAAATAACTTTGACTTTATTACTTCATAAAGGTAATATCACTTATCACTAATATCACTTGTGTTCATGTTGGGATGCCGGCTGGGGGTAAGATTGTATGTTTAGGTAAATAAAATAACACATTTAGGCTATTTCAATGAAAACGTGTTTACAAATACTCTTAATATACATGAACACCAATAACCACAGAAATTCCAGTTAAGCCACTGATTAAGATATTTTCTGCCAGATTTAAAGTAGGCACCCCAAGTTAATTAATGAGTTAATTTAAAACAGTTTTCCACAGAATCTGCATTTGCAGCGTTAGATTTAACACATATAGATTATTTTGTTTTTTGTTTAGTTTTTTTGCTGCAGATGTAGCAGAACCAGAGCTATAATTTTAATGCTCAAAAACCTGGCAGTTACATTGTTTTTCAATGCAATCCATTTATTCAGCTGTATAGATGCAGGAGAAATTTGCTACTGGTAGCTTGGAGCCAAAAGCATAACACTTCTGTATCTATAGCCTAGAGCTAATAGCTAAAATGTTCACAGAGCTTTAAAGGTTACAGAGAAAAGCTCTACAACCCGTTTAACTCCTTTTTTCTGTTGAATTTCTTTAAAGTTTAACTAAGTAATCATCTAAAAAAGGCTAAGCAATAGAAAAAACAAATAAGCATTCACAATAATTCTTTCACTTTCTTCTTAAAACTGACAGCTGTCTACTAAACCCTAAATAATTTGTAATTTATGTTCAAGCTACTTAAGATGGAATATAAAATGTTTTATTATTCTAAAGAGGTAAATATCAAAATATCAATTTAATAGCAAAATACACTGACAAATATGAAAAACATCTAGATAAAGAGGGTGTTTTAATGTTCTCTTACCTGATGTGACAGAAACTGAATCTGAGATTGCCCGTGAAGAGAAATTTATATTGCCTTTTGTAAGGAAGAGTAACAAACTACAAGATGCCAAAAATTTTCGGTCCTATTCTCTATAGAGCCTGTTAAGGAAAATGCAACTACACCCAACCAGACTGTAAATGAATGTACAGATGATGTAAGTATTGACTATTACATGTGACTCGAGTGTGTGTATGTGTTTGTGTGTGTGTTTGAACGAGTGCACACCCAATAAGATTAGAGCAGGGGTAGGCAACGTTTCTGATGCCGAGTGCCATTTAAAATTTCCTCAGAGGTCAATGTGCCATGTGATTGCATTAGCAATAAATTTAATAACGCTCTATATTAACAGTTACACACTGTATAGAACAACTTTCTAGAATTATATTTGTTCGCAGATGTTGGCAGCTATAAGCGAATAGTTATCAGCTATTTTGAAACAAAAAAAGACACTTTTTATCCATAACAAGAACTCCATAACAGCAAATGGACTGTACAACAGAAAATACAAATGCTATTTATGATCTCCTCAAAAGAATGATAAGAAAAATAAACTAAGCCAATATGGCATGTCTGTTAATACAGAGACACACATGTTAATATGATCTCTGGTCTCCCACTCAGAGACACAGGTCTCCGAGTGTCCAGCATTCAGACAGCTACCTGAGGCCATCATGTGAGAGAAAATCTGCTCACACAGATATGTAGAGCCAAATACTGTCAATAAGGCCTCTGCAATGTTCTAAAGACAGTTAAACTTGTCAGGTAGTGATGTCCAGCAGGTGAAAATGCAAGCTCCATGAACACGCTCAGCTGTGGATTCCAGCTGCTTCGATGTTGCATTAACTGGCATTAACTCAGCCAGTTAATGCGAGACAAATCCAGCTACTCATTAAAGATTTCTGGTTTGATCAGAAAATGAAACATTGGTCCAAACACCTGAAAGTTCCGAAAATGCATTGTGTCTCGAGTCTACGGATGTATCCGTGTATTTCCGTGGTGCTGATGCTGTGCTGAGCGGACAGCTTCTCAAGCTTTTGAAGTGTCGGAATGTGGAAAGCTAACAACGTCTCTCTCACCAGTAAGTTATTTTTAGCCAATTACAAGTTGAATCTGGTACTTGGGGTTGTTAGTTAAGATACCATCATTAAGAAGAGGCACAACTAATGTGTCTATGCGAGCTAATTTGCGATGTGTAACGCTGGCGCGGCCATTTATCTTTTGATGCACCTTCTCAGATTAATTCACTGTGTGTCGTGCCCAGGGCTGGACTGGGACAAAAAAACAGCCCGGGCATTTTGACTAAAGACCGGCCCACCAGGTATTAAAGCCATAAAGCCTTTGAATGAAAACAAACGCTGTTGTGACAATGATGTACAGTCTTGTTGGTATATGTATGATTTCTATACATTTTACATCAGATAAAAACTTTGGTTGTAAGCTTCAGATAATTATTTAATAACAGCCAGACATTTTAAATGAAAATAAGAAAGTATTTCTTTGTGCCCCCCTTTCCCTGTTAATGCCCTACCTGCCCCCCTGGCAAAACTTTGCTAGACCCGCCCCTGCACAGTTACCAGCTGTCAGCTACTCAGAAACAGATCCTGGTGTTATTTGTCTCTCAGGAACAGTTCATAACTTCCTTTCAACTCATTCATGTCACCTAAAGGGTGAACCTGTTTCTCCATCACCTGTTCAGCTCCGATGATTCAGTAAGGACATCTTCTGGTTTCATCTTCATGTTTCCCTCTCACCAGATATACAAACCGATATCATGACCAGCACTTTTTACAGCTGTGGCTCCAGCAAACCTCAGCTGATACTAGAAAGTAATATTAAATAAATTCTAACAACAGCTGATCAAGCTTAAATGTGCTGCTGTTGTTTAGCGCGACATCTGGCGGTTTCTCTTTCTGGCGCAAAGTGGGCAATAAACGAACAAGAGAGAAAAGCCGATCAGCTGATCATTGATCAGTTTCATGATTGAAGTAGCAACAGGAGAGGGAGGGGAGAGAATAAGAGAAGAAGAGACAGCTGTGCAGCAAAGACAAAGAATAACTCAACCTTTGTATCTTTTTCATTCTAGCTGAAGTCCGGGACCAACTGCGTCCCCTCTCAGCTCAACACCAAAGGGTAATAATTTCTCTGACTGCGGGAGGATTCCGTCTTTTTACTGGACGGTTGGCAACTCTACTAACTAACCTTATGAATTAAATAAAGTTCAACATCAGTAACATCACAGCACCCACCCAGCTGTATAGAAACTCGGTCATGCTAGGCAGTAGAGTTATTGTAACTGACTATAAAAGGTCAGCACAACGAAAATAAACTCCACCTAAACTTGGTTTATATCTGACCCAGATAGACTGCAGTCGTAACTTCTTACCTGAAGTTCAGTTCACCTGACGCTCTGACCGGTGTTCCAGATCTACTGGCGTTGGTCGAACAGATGTGTGGCAGTCTTGCGTTTCAGGAGCTGCTACCGACAAACCAGCAAAAAAACGCCAAATGTGTCACCTGTGACACTTGTGAGGTTATCTCAAACACACTCCGTCAGTCTTGATGCTGTTGAACAACAAAATGTTAAAAATGTGGCGAGTTTACCTGGTGATATCCTCACGTGCAACGCGATCGCGAAAACAGCAAACAATTAACACCACGCCGATGTTGTTCACAGGACAGCAAGAGTAAACGATCGGGAGACTCTTGTCGTCGTTATCGTTCCCCTCGCACATTTTATTTCTCCGGTTTCAGCGTTTTTGCTTCACAACTAAAGCGAGCAGTTTACTTTGTGCACTAACATGGACTTGAGTCAACCAGCGCCACCTCTGGCCAAGTGCCACAGCCTACAGCCAGATCAACTTGTGACACACATCTGCAGCACGTTTGAATTCGTTTCATGCACGATACATTTGTACCTTTCAATTGTCTCTGTTTGTGCGTCATGCAAATAAACCTTTGAACAGAATGAAATGATATCATATATTTCTTATTGGCCTACATTTGTACAACATTCCAAATTATATATACAAAGTCGTAGAAATCACCACTCCAATTGGTCATCATGATTTTAATATTCTCTTTTTCCATAACAATGAAATACGCCTTGGACAAATATGACGCATCAATATTTCATTAGTGTTGTCACATCACATCCTGTAAGCAGAGTCTGTCTGTGTCTTTCCTCTGGAAATTAATATTTCCAGCCAATATAGGCAATCCATCAACATGGCTGGAGAGTTGGTAGTTATATACAGTCTGTATAAGTGTGGTTAATCAAATGAACATTTGTAAGTAGATGGCAGTTACTGTGAATTCACAGCAGTTACACAGTGATTAGTAATGAACAGAGCCAGTGAGAGTGAGTGGATTTAAGAAAGTCAGTGACTCAGGTGTGTCGATTGGTTTGTCATCTGTTTTTGAGACTGGAGGAGACGTAGAAATTAATGTATTATGTTTGTCAACATAATACAAGGGTTAATTTCCAAAACTTCCTTATGATCTTCAATTTGTAGCAGATCCACTATCACATAGCAGCTGGAGCAGTCTCCAATGGAGGTCAGTCCACTGCTGCCACCTGTGGCCAAATACCACAGCCTACTACTAGATTAACTTGTGACACATCTGCACCTGCTGCTATGATCACATTGAGTAGAGGCTGAGTGGCTGCACTTACCCCTGGTACATTCAGATCTACCCACAAACATGTTGAAAGATGCAATGCCAGCAATGTGGATTGTCAACACTAAAAACAATCAGTAAGCAAAGACAACAGGGATCAATTTTTTCTGTTTATTTAGCAACCACAACATTTGTAGTCGCCTTCTGCAGAGGGGAAGTCCACACACACTGTGTGGTACCACTTCCCACAGAAGGTGCATTCAATCTGCAAGAAAAATTAGATTGTCAGAGTCATTCATCTGCAGTCAGGCTCTTGAGTAAAGCAACTAAACATGTTACAGTGTGCAGATACTGCATATTTCTGTGCAACAGTCTTATCTGTGTCACTTGATGTTTCCATGCGTCCTTTAGGTGCTCTAGTGTCTTTAAAGTGCAAAGGCATGCAGGTCACCTGAACTATAATTCCACTGTCAGTGCATCAAAGTGACATGTCACCCAGTGATGTTGAAGTAACCCAGTCAAGGTGCTTCCATCTGAGGTATTGATTTCGTTATCTTACCCATGCTAACAACATGTGATGTTACAACACTGGTGAAATATTAGTGTGTCTATATTTGTTCACGATATTTTTCTTATGGGCAAAAGTATTGATATCATGATGAACAAGGGGGGTGATTATTATGACTTTGTGTATATAATTTGGCATTTTGAATAAATGTAGGCTGATAGTACATACATGATATCATTTCATTCATTTCAAAGGTTTATTTGCATGACGCACAGACAGACACAATTGAAAGGTACAAATGTATCGTGCATGAAACGAATTCAAACGTGCTGCAGATGTGTGTCACAAGTTGATCTGGCTGTAGGCTGTGGCACTTGGCCAGAGGTGGCGCTGGTTGACTCAAGTCCAAGTTAGTGCACAAAGTAAACTGCTCGCTTTAGTTGTGAAGCAAAAACGCTGAAACCGGAGAAATAAAACGTGCGAGGGGAACGATAACGACGACAAGAATCTCCCGATCGTTTACTCTTGCTGTCCTGTGAACAACATTGGCGTGGTGTTAATTGTTTGCTGTTTTCGCGATCGCGTCGCGCATGAGGATATCACCAGGTAAACTCGCCACATTTTTAAACATTTTGTTGTTCAACAGCATCAAGACTAACGGAGTGTGTTTGAGATAACCTCACAAGTGTCACAGGTGACACATTTGGCGTTTTTTTTGCTGGTTTGTCGGTAGCAGCTCCTGAAACGCAAGACTGCCACACATCTGTTCGACCAACGCCAGTTGATCTAAACGCCAGCCTCGGGTCTCTCCTCGTCCTTCCTCCGATCTCCCTCATCCACCTGCTGGGCTCCACGACTTGTTAATTTTACTGAATCTGTGGAAGCCCCGCGATGCCACCACCAAACAACTGAGTTATTTTTACACACCGGCCAATCCAACACCTTTCATTGTTTACACCGTTATAAAAAAAATAAAAAATAAATAAATCATCGGGCCACCGAGCAAATGCTCGGTATGCCCGATGGCCAGTCCAGCTATGGCCGTGCCATCAGTTAACCCTTGCCAACAGTGGCACGCGTGCCTAGGGTTGCGAAGGATTAGAGGATTAGAGGCATCTGCTTTGCTGTTTTAATGGGGACTAATAAGCAGAGCTGCCTCCTATAGAATTGGTTTATATTGCCTTCTTCATTTCATGAGGACATAAAACACTGGGTTAATTTCTCTCTAAACCTGCTCCTACTATGTTAAAATTCTTGAAAGCAAGGCTTTCATTTTCATTGCTATTCAGATTATGTCGAGTTTTATTTACCACTTACGTTTAACTGTCCATCTAATCTTCCTCTGTTAAACAAACCCTCTATGTGTCACAGTCCGGGTGAATAGCTGGAAAATTCCACTTTTCTCCTGAGTCACCTGGTATCCGCTCCTGGGCAGGGTCACCATCCCCTCACCTGTTCTCCACAAATGGAGCTGATTTTGAGACAATCAGGTCAGGAGACTTACAGTGGGGCAAAAAAGTATTTAGTCAGCCACCGATTGTGCAAGTTCCCCCACTTAAAATGATGACAGAGGTCAGTAATTTGCACCAGAGGTACACTTCAATTGTGAGAGACAGAATGTGAAAAAAATATCCATGAATTCACATGGTAGGATTTGTAAAGAATTTATTCGTAAATCAGGGTGGAAAATAAGTATTTGGTCACCTCAAACAAGGAAAATCCCTGGCTCTCACAGACCTGTAACGTCTTCTGTAAGAAGCTTTTCTGTCCCCCACTCGTTACCTGTATGAATGGCACCTGTTTGACCTCATCATCTGTATAAAAGACACCTGTCCACAGCCTCAACCAGTCAGACTCCAAACGCCGCCATGGCCAAGACCAAAGAGCTTTCGAAGGACACCAGGAAAAGAATTGTAGACCTGTACCAGACTGGGAAGAGTGAATCTACAATAGGCAAGCAGCTTGGTGTGAAAAAATCAACTGTGGGAGCAATCATCAGAAAATGGAAGACATACAAGACCACTGATAATCTCCCTCGATCTGGGGCTCCACGCAAGATCTCATCCCGTGGGGTCAAAATGATCATGAGAACGGTGAGCAAAGATCCCAGAACCACACGGGGGGACCTGGTGAATGACCTGCAGAGAGCTGGGACCAAAGTAACAAAGGTCACCATCAGTAACACACTACAACGGCAGGGAATCAAATCTCGCAGTGCCAGACGTGTTCCGCTGCTGAAGCCAGTGCATGTCCAGGCCCGTCTGAAGTTTGCCAGAGAGCACATGGATGATACAGCAGAGGATTGGGAGAATGTCATGTGGTCAGATGAAACCAAAGTAGAACTTTTTGGTATAAACTCAACTCGTCGTGTTTGGAGGAAGAAGAATACTGAGTTGCATCCCAAGAACACCATACCTACTGTGAAGCATGGGGGTGGAAACATCATGCTATGGGGCTGTTTTTCTGCCAAGGGGACAGGACGACTGATCCGTGTTAAGGACAGAATGAATGGGGCCAAGTATCGTGAGATTTTGAGCCAAAACCTCCTTCCATCAGTGAGAACTTTGAAGATGAAACGAGGCTGGGTCTTCCAACATGACAATGATCCAAAACACACCGCCCGGGCAACAAAGTAGTGGCTCCGTAAGAAGCATTTGAAAGTCCTGGAGTGGCCTAGCCAGTCTCCAGACCTCAACCCCATAGAAAATCTGTGGCGGGAGTTGAAAGTCCGTGTTGCTCGGCGACAGCCCCAAAACATCACTGCTCTTGAGAAGATCTGCATGGAGGAATGGGCCAAAATACCAGCTACTGTGTGTGCAAACCTGGTAAAGACCTATAGTAAACGTTTGACCTCTGTTATTGCCAACAAAGGTTATGTTACAAAGTATTGAGTTGTATTTTTGTTATTGACCAAATACTTATTTTCCACCCTGATTTACGAATAAATTCTTTACAAATCCTACCATGTGAATTCATGGATAATTTTTTTTTTTTTTTTTTTTTTTTTTTTTTTCTTCACATTCTGTCTCTCACAGTTGAAGTGTACCTCTGGTGCAAATTACTGACCTCTGTCATCATTTTAAGTGGGGGAACTTGCACAATCGGTGGCTGACTAAATACTTTTTTGCCCCACTGTAAATACCACTTTGACGTCCCCTTACGGCTAGTTTGTCAACTATCCAATGTTGGTATCCGGCTCTTATGACCTATGCTTTTGTCGTTATGAAGTTTACTCACCTTCTTCTCTTGTGCTGTAGTTACCTGGAAATTCACTCGACTTGTTTCTCTGGCTCTAGCCCACCTCTCGCACTCCTAGATAATTGACTGTCTCACTTGGAAATCTCTCAGTGCTTCACCTGCCTGCCCTCCTGCCACCACCACTTACCAGAACCTTTGGAATTGAGGTCAGCCCTCTCGTACCATTCTGCTCACCCGAACTAACATCACATCCCCTCAAAGCTCATCTCTCTCCACCTGCAAGTAAGCAGTTTAGTTATAGTCACCATCTCCTGCACTCAGTAGCCATTGCCACACTAACCCCTTTCTGGGGCAGGGATAGCTCAGTAGGTAGAGTGGTTGCCCCATGATCGGAAGGTCGGGGTTCGACTCCACTGAACAGCTACCCTGAAGTACCCCTGAGCAAGGTACCGTCCCTACACACTGCTCCGAGGGCGCTGCATTGGTGGCTGCCCACTGCTTCACTGGGTGAATGGGTTAAATGCAGAGGAGTAATTTCCCTACGGGGACTAACACATTATTTCTCCTCGGTGGCAGGAGAGGTCCACGCCTAGGTTGCCACATCCCCACACCAAGTTATCTCATGCCACGTCATGTCAGTCTTTGTTATTATTGTGTTAACGTCTAGTCAAACAAAAGTTCTTAATCTCTCTTATTAATGTGCTCTCTCCTTTCTGATTTATTTTTTGTGCTGATTGCTGATTCTCCCTCACCTCCAATCCTAAACCTAACCATCAAAATAACACAGAAAACAAACACTGAGACAGAGACTGAGATATACGAAACAAGGAGCAGGAGAGTCCCATTGATCCAGGAGGGTGAAGGGGGCCGGAAAGGAGGGAAAGAAAAACACGGGCTTTGGCCAGAGGCTCAGAACCCTTGGATTCCAGTTTAGGCTTTGGCTTGAGGTTCTTTGGAGACACTGGAGGATTCTCTGGAGGTGCTGGAGGGCACTTTGGAAGATTCTCTGGAAGAAGTAGTCTTCTGGAGAAGACTCAGGAAGATGTGGGGGAGGCTGGAGCTTTGCTGGGCTCACAGCTGACTCTAGAGGCTGGGTTAGGACTGTGGGAATACCCATCCATTTCCTCTGTCAGTTGGGGCTGTTGTTAGGGTCTAGCCTTCCTCACTGAATAGATGTGGGTGCTGAGAAAGACTGGATCTTAGCTGTCCTCACTCTGGAATCAGGTAAGTTTAAGCCGGATCTTACTTGGCCCATCTTTGGAGTTGGTATGGGCTTGGAATTAAGCTGGGTCTTAACCCTCCTCACTCTAGGAAAAGGCAAAAGTGAGCTGGACCTCGACCACCCTTGCCCTTGGAATAGGTACAGGAGTGGGGCTAAGCTGGGCCCTAGCCATCCTCATCTTGGAAAAAGCTATGATATTAGAATGCAAGTAGCTAGAAAGACCTTGGTCACCCCCTCCCAGGGAAATGGAATGAGATTAGGGACCCCATTTGCCCTCCCTCTGCCAGTGGCTACAGGTGCAGGCTTAGATAGGGTGCTGACCACCCTTACCCTAGGGACCAGGACAGATGCAGGGAATGCCAGGACCCTCATTGCCCTAACTTAAGGAACAGGTAGGTGCGTTTCTTTTCATGCAGTCTAGATAATGTTTCGGTTGTAGGTGTCACTGAAACCATTTCCTTCAACTTCAAGAAGTTTGGGTAATACCATACGAAATGACAGACTGAAATGAAATACTGCTTCTCACCAGCCTCTACAGTGCAATAGTCATTACAAATTAAAATGTTTAAAAAGAGCAGTAAAAAGGCAATAATAAATCACAACAATAAATGGGGATAAATATAATAAAATCTAAATTCTAAAATAAACTCAAGTCTAAATAGTCACACTCGTACAGGTAGCAGCAGTCCTTTCCTGTGGAAGAAGTCATATGATTCATAAAACACCTCTTTTGTAGATTGGTCAGATGCTGCCAACACCACCCTTGTTTGGGGAACATGCCAGGAAAATCCTTGGTTAACTTACCAACTTGATAATCAGCTTCATGTGACCGTTTATTCCAATCAACAATGTTAGGGGAAATAAATTCAGATAACCGAAAGATAACCTGGGTGTGTTGCATGAGCTTCATAGTATAGGGACCTGGTAGTCCTGACTTGTCCACCACTACAAGCCAGATTCCCAAATCATAACTGGTTTCTTGGAGAACTGCTATCACTGACCTTCGGGCCTATTGTTTCTGTTGCTCTGTGACCTGGTCTGTCACAACAGAGTGATTCGGAGCAGACAAATTAAGAGTTTTTCAGCCAGTGTTTTCTATTTGCATGCAACATGTAGCATAGATAACCTATCCAAAAACCAAATTAGAAAAAAAAAAAAGAAGAAGCTGGAATTCAAATATGAAAAACAAAAACACACCACATAATGACAACAGGGACACATTTATACTTAACCTCCATGTTTCTTTTAATTTATTAACTTTTTTTAAGAAGGTGCTTTGCACCAAACTGCATTATTCTCATACATTTCAAGAAATACAGCTTTACAGAATACAGTGATACAGAAACAGGAGTGCATCAGCGCTGCTTGACTCACAGGTGGTCAGACGTTTGACAGCTTGAGCCTCGACAAGTAGTTCCAACTTCTCTATAATCCTCAGTGCATATGAAAATTAAAGCAATTGCAAAACCACTTGTGACAGTGTTTCAGTTAAAGTATACTTGGAGGTTGCTGGTAAGTCCACAACAACAGCTGGATGGGCTTATTTGCGCATCATTCAGTTCATGTCATCTTGTAGCAGAGAGTCCTTCTCTTCAGCTGAACTACATTTGATTCCATCCAGTAGGTTGCTGTGGTCAGGTTGATTACTCTGTGTTAGGAACAAAATAAAAAGGTAGTAGCCTAAGAATATGTCCATTTACCATCCCCAGCTTCCTGATGACCTTAACACCTTCTACTGCAAATTTTAAAGACAACCATTCACACCTCCCATCTGCTCATACCTATACAAAAAGACTACTAGCAGCCCTCACAACCCTCACACCTCTCTCCTCTGACCTGTTACTTACTAAAGATCTGTGAGGAGGATGAGTGTCCCCTCGTCCAAAAAAAGAGTTTTAAAGAGTTTAATGACATGCCAATTTTTGGTCCTCATGAACATGCTTAAAACAAGTACAAAGACACACACAGGTTTCTTTACATCTGTAGTTAGTAAGAGACAAAATGGTTACATTGATAGCAAACCTGGTTTAAAAACAAACAATCATTCCTTAAACTAGACCCAGGAAGTATTTTACCAATCACAATGCTGTAAAAGCCCAAAGAGGTGGTTGTTCATCCATATTGTCATGGTTGAACTGGAAGACTAAATACTCTATCAGTCAAAAACAATAGTTTGAGTTAACTTTTCAGTCTAGGCAGAAAATGTGCTTTTATTGCCAAGGTGTTCTAGGTTTTAAAAAACTTTGAACATAAATGAACAATACTCTTATAGGGTACATGTGTTCACCTGTATGTGTGCACCCACCTGAAGTACAGATACTTTTCTTCTTTGTTTCAAGGCCATGTGAGCCTTTTACCGGCTCTTTCTCGGCTGCCTAAAAGATGACCAAATTGCCTTAAAAATCAGCCAATCCGAAAATTGAAATAGAGAAGGATGCTAACGGGATTTTGATAGTCATTTGGGTTTTTCATATTAGACTGCTAGAGATTTTGTAGCAAGATACTGTAAGGATTCATGCAGGGAGTCATTTGAGGTGATAATTTGATTTCACCATGCAATTAATCAACGGGACATGCAGTTGGTTCCGTTAGTCTTTTTAAAATGATCGGATACTTATGAAAATGGACACTGTCAGCTTGTTTACATGGAAGATTATCATTCTAATTTTATGTAGCATTGAATTATAAATAATAATAATAGTAATAATTTAATGAAAACTATCAAATCAATTGCAAAAAAAATTTTCAAGATCCAAGTAAAAAAAGTAGGTTGTAAAATCAAAACCATAGTATTCGTATCAGAGAACCTCAAACCAATAATGGTTTAATAACCAATAAAGAAATTTGGATTGTTAACACCATTATATTCAGTGTGTACTTTCATGCTAATAACAAAAACCTGAAAGCAAGAAATCTCTCCAATTTCAGGATATAAACCACACATCTTTTCCCCTCCATTCTAATCAGTCTTTAAAAACTCCAAAAATGAATTCAGTTACTACAGTTTAAATCAAATAATCATTTGATCTTGCAAAACGATTTGGGTTTGAATGAGTGGAAGGTTTTACACACCCCAACATTCTTGATAAATGTGGAGCTCAGTGAAACATTTAAGTTAGACCGCTGCAAAATAAATAAACAAATTAATTAATTAAGAACAACAACATAAAAAATTAAGTTTGATATTAACAGCTGCCACTACTCAATAGCTTTACTGAAATCTGAACTTCTCAGTAAGTACACTTTGGCTCAAACAAAAGAAAAAAAAAAAAAAAAAAAAAAAGGCAAACCACATTTTGGTGTTACGTTTTGGGGCCAGTGTTGCTGCTACCTTCTTGACTCTAATAAGCCTAGTGACAATTTTCATACCTTAACAAAGTGGGAAAACAGTTATCTAAACTGTTAAATGTAAAATAAGAAATATACATACAATATATGAAGAAATTGGGGGGGCTTGCCATTAATGATAATTTATACTGACAGTTGAATAGTAAGATAACACTGCCATGTCTACATTTAATTGGCAAGCAAAATATAAATATTAGCTTAGTATAAATGGCTACAGCTTTATATCTGGCAATACAATACCTACCTTTTCATGTGCGATCAAATCCAAAAACTACTTGTTTTTTGCTTTTGTTTTTTTTTTGTCAAAAACAAAAGACAATATAACATGATGACTCAACAAGACTTTTTTCCTTATGCTTACTGACAAGCACTACTGTTTACTGTGCCACACCTAATTAAGCCATAGCTGATATTTTGCATGGCATTAGTTTGAAGATCAACAGACAGTAATAGTAATAATGTGATGTAGGTTACCACAGTAACATGAACTGATGTCGAGTCAGTCGGGGCGCGCGGGGGAGGGGGGTTAGATATCAAGTTAATGATTCTGTCACATGAATGCCAGGAAAGGAGCAGAAGTGAGTGCAACTGATCGAGATACTTTATTAATTAATATTAATTACTACCAATTTACCCTTTTCTCTGTTTATTTACTTATTGACTAATTTACAAATTTTAATCCTGAAACTCAATGAGAGCATCTTCAGGGCATGCTTTCCTACTCCTTTTCTTTCATCAGTGTAGGGAAGAAAAAAAAACCATAACAACAAAATGCAACGTGCAGTTAAACAAGATAACATGCTGGCCTGAATCCTGTGTGGCAGCTTTACCTTCACTTTGTGATACACCAAAGCAGCAACGATGATGGTTGCCAGACCAAGCCCTATGAGGATGTACTGTAGGTATTCCAAAAGAGTAGGTAGAACAACCAAGTTTGTACGGAATGTATTGATGATTGGGCCATCAATATATCCGTTCTGAAGAGGATAAATAAACATTTATGACATTTTAATCCACACAGAGAACCATTCTGTAGAATTTTAATCAGTTTGTGCAAAAAAAAAAAAAAAAAAAAAAAAAATGCAGAAGAATAGATGTAAAGACACTACATCATCTATATCATTAATAACTCACCTCCTCAAACCAGATCATAGGCATCACCACATCAGAAATCTTTCCAGTTTCACTAGAAGGACAAGGACGTTCAACTTTACACTCCAAGGTTACATAGCAAATGGTAAGAAAGGCAGGAAATATCTAAGACCCTTTCATATTTAATGATCACAACATATAAAACAATACATGACAATGTCTCTGGCGTGATAGTAGTTAAGGGAATAGTTCTTTACGTAATTCCTGAGACTTTTTTCATGTAGAGGTTGAGCTGCAGGCGGATGGACACATTCAGAGGGACACCGGTTTGCTGCAAATAGACAACAAAAATATACAGATCTCACACTGGGAATAAAAAAGGAGGGAATTATACCTCAAACACCATAAATGTGCTGGAACATGTAAATCTCCAGGTAGCAATTAAAGATATGGTCACATATAATTTTAACAATAAACTCAAGGAGGAAATGTTCTGTTTGACTGGTTCATCTGAGGGAGGATGCACATAACTGCTGTTCACTTTTAGCTTCATATTATTTATTTTTTATCTCTACAAAATGGCCTTAAGTAATTTTAACTTTAAAAGCTTTGCCAAACTCAATGTGGGTGAGCCTACAAGCCATTTCCAGTACAGGACATTTTGCATAGTAACCTGAAGCTGAAAGCAACCATTTGCTTTTTGAACCCACAGGAAATTACATGTAGCCTAGGCACAGGCTTGCTTTACTCTCTACATGAAAAGAAGTGCTTGAAA
The DNA here is from genome assembly GCF_963576455.1 of Neolamprologus multifasciatus. NCBI lineage: Eukaryota > Metazoa > Chordata > Actinopteri > Cichliformes > Cichlidae > Neolamprologus > Neolamprologus multifasciatus. Next base: position 10,924,982 of record NC_140445.1, read on the forward strand.
GGAGAAAACATGGTCTGCTACACTTTAAAAAAAAAAAAAAAAAAAAATCCATAGATCTATACACACTGAAAAAAAGTCTCCTCACTAAAAAAAAAAAAAAAAAAAAAGTGTAATACAATTAGCTCAAAGGCACAGCTGACAGATTGCAGTGATTTGTACTGAATCAGCTTTGAAAAGCAAAATAAATAAATAAGGTCCAGCTTTTCTATTACATTTTGTGAGTTAGCTAAACTTTTAAAATATTTTAATCTACTGCTGTACACAATTCTCTCATCTTTTATTGACATTTTTTCCAAGAGATTTTAGCTCAATGTGTCCATAAAACAAACTACAAAGTTCACTTCCAGACATGTGGCTCTGATAAAAAGTTAATATGGGCTGAAGGCAGGAGAAAGACGACAGCTGAGGATAGACAATAGGAATGCAGCTGTTGGCAGAGCCAAAACAGACCAGAAGATCTAAAAGAAAAATGTGCATAATATACATGTATAACAGAAATGAGTGGCATACATTTTATTGTAATGCTCAAGTTATATTTTTTAAGTCATGTGTCTCATGTAACATTACTTTGGTAAAAATACCACACAAAGATTCAAATTTCTGGCACTGAGAGAAAGAGAAGAAAACTAAGATAAATCCAGTGTCCTCAGTGCCATGTTATTTTTATGGCTCTATCGTACGATAGAGCCATAAAAATCTCAAGCCATCTGATGTTTCTTAATTATTAACTTAAGTGTGAATGTTGCCCTGCTGAAATCCACTAAACATCTTGTGAGCTTTTATCTGGACAGTAAAAACTCTTTCACTATCAATATTGACTTTTTATTGGCATCATAGAACTTTTTAATAACCCTTTAACTGTCAAACAACAGCAGTTATACAAGAATAGCCCAATTTCCAATTACCTTATCTTAATGACCGTTATAGAATATAGATTGTATTAGGAATTCAAGAACAAACTGTACCAGTGGTAGTGTTTTAGCAAACTCCACATTTAACATTAGCAATTGTTCTTATATAAATTCATCTTTAGATGAAGAAAGTACCATTTCTTGTTTTCAAAACTTACACTCTTAGTCACAACAAAAAAACTAAACACTATACTTAATGGAACCCTATGCCGACTGATGTCCCTTTATCATTAACTTGATATCAACGTGGGCTTGATGGAATTGACTGAACAATGTTGTAAGGTTTAATCTATGAAGCAAAAATCATTTCTGTATCAACTGAGATTTTTTTTATATTTTATTGAAGCAATAGATAACATGGAGAAATAATCACATTTCCAATTACCTTATCACACTGCAGGTGATTTTTACACAGGCAGAGTTGCATAAGGAATGGCACATGGGAATATCTTTTTAGTCTTATCAGTCATTGGCTTTTTCTGTACTGTAGCACACAGGTTACTGCGTGACTGTACAGTAATAAAACTACATATCAATTTTCCTATTGCTTTACCATCCAGAAAAATAAACATTAACTTTAAACCTCATCCCCTTAGCTAACCTCTTTATCACTGCTATTTTGCATTAGTGATGACTGAATGATTGCAATGTGATAAGGAAACTAACTTTAAGCATTTGAGGAAGACTGAGAAGGTGACTGAGACTTGGTCTTGTATTGTAGAAAAGAACAAAAACAGTTGGATGTAAGTGATAATGGTACGATACAACCTTTAACCAAATTCTTCCACAAATTTGCTATCAGAATGGCCTCTTATAGGTTAAATGTCAAAATGCACCCTACATGTTTCTCTCTGTGCCATAAAACTTGACAATGACAAATAAAAGAAGGTCTATGATATGCAAGAGTCCAGCTACACTCATGATCACAGCAGGTTTCAAGGACAACGGGGCTGACTTCTAATATCCTTACAACAATATTGCAGACTAATGACATTCCTTTTAAATATAAGCCAGTTACAAAATGTTACACACTTTTCATTGATCACAAATGCACTTTCACTTGCGAGTCTTGCAAGTGGGTCTGTTCCAAAATAAAATCAAATTTAAAAAAAAAAAAAAAGAGTTGCAGTTTAAGTTGGAGTCTTCACAGTAACATGAAAACAAAAATTAAGTATATACCATTTCTAATAAGCAATGGGAAGAGATGTGTTTAAAACAAAGAAACAAACAAAAAAAGCCCACAAATAACTACTGCACCCAGTTTCAGTAGAAAATATTGCTAACCTATGAGCTTTGAATCAAAATTATGATGACCAACTGTACACACTGTGGTGTGTGTGCTGTATACTCACTGGGTGAATGTCTATGAAGAGGCCATGCTTCTCCTCACTGGGATTAAGACCCTGCACGTAGTCCAGCAGCACAGGATCAGCATTAAAGAAGTGAGGATGAGAGATGAAGACTGGAGAGTCTAAAATGTTCAAAGAATGGCAACATTAATCAACTGAACCGTTGAAAAAAAAAATTAAAAATTAAAAAAATCTATCAAGTACACTCACAACTCATGGCTTGTTGGCAATCCCTGCCATATCTCTAAGATCGCATTGGTTTAGTTAAGGATGTTTTCACACATGTGGTGTTGTTTAGCCTGTTTAGATTAAATTGATTTGTTTTCCCACTTGGTGTGGTTTGTTTGTGAAGATGTGAACACAGCAATCGCAATGCAAAAAAAGAAAAAAAAGTTGATTTTGGGGTTTTCTTTGTATTATTGTGGGGTCTTTACCTTACAATATGAGGCAAGAGTAAATGAACAATAGGTGTGAAAATACCCTAAAATCCATTTAAAATGTATGTTTCAGCAGCGTTAGCCAAAGGGACAATCATTTTTGGAAACTTATGAGGTTTTTAGGCATTTTCATGCAATGCCTAACCTTGCATGAAAATGTTTGAAATTGCTCCAATCGTTGAGAACCACCGGCAAAAGCCAGCTCACATGGTTGTAACACTGTTTTGAAGCTCAACAGAACGATTAGCTTTAGCCCCTTTTCCATTAGTACCTGCTCTTATCGACTAATTTCAACTCCAATCGAGTACCACCGAATGTGTGTGGCCATCATAATAGCAACGCAGCTGAGTGTCCCGTGATATAACAAGTATGTGACATAAAGGCTACAACGAAAGTGGATGTGAAGGCAACTATGTACACCTGCTGCTAGATCAGATTTGGGGACCACAGCATTGTTTTTGGGAGCCATCTCCCTTGTTGCCTCGGGTTTCAAAACTGGCAGTTTTTATTTTCGTGGACAAAAATAAAATTTTGCGTTCTGTGTACACATGAGACAACTTTTTAAAATTCTATCTTTAAGAATTTTATTACCAAAAGCCTGTGGAAAAAAAAAATAAATACATAACATAAATTGTTTCAGAAATTTCTTTAGATGAATCTATGAAAAATTCCAAAAGGTCTAGCATTTTATCAGTGCATAGTTTTGTGCCATCAAGGTGATTCACAAAGTGGTATTAACTGAAAAGTTAATAAGCCTTGGCATACTAACTTGAGTGTAGTGAGTTTCTATAAAGGAAACTGGACAGGCAGAGGACAAAATAAGAAAAAAAATATCAGGGTTTAAAAAAAAAAGAAAAAAAAAAAAGAAGAAAAAAAAAAAAAGACTCAACAGCAGACAATCATTATCTGAAAGTTATGCCCTCATGAAATAGGGGGGGAAAAAAATCCAGCAAAGACCTTACATGGGACCTGAGAAATACATCTGGACCATGAGCTGTCTGAAAATCAGTAGCAACAGGTTTCATGGAGTGATCAATCTAAATTTGGGATTTCAACACCCCAGACTTCCAAAACTATTGTACACATTTTATATTTTTCTTTTTTCAAAATATAAAGAAATGGGTAGTGGTAGGTCTTTCTAATAACCTCTGGGAATGCTGTGATGGACTGAATATTTATTTCTCCTACACTGATCATCACTACTCACTGTGGCGGCAACTGCTAACATTGAGGAGTCCAGACTGTCTACAGGGGCAGAAGCCTTCATTGGGAGCATAATCCGTCCCATTGGCAAAAAGGGTCTTGGGTGCAACATATCGATATAGAGGGATCCCATACATCTCTCCAGGACGCTGATAAACCAGCTCCATAGACCTGGAAAAACAATGGGTAAATATATGAAGGAATAATGGGAGAGGCAGAACTGAGAAAAAAAAAAGTACAATTCTGCAAAGCATTTTACCTGCACGCGTCAGGGCTGTAGAAAGGCAAAGTGCTCTCTTTTGTCATGAAAGGAGGCCACATCTGCCCAGCTGTTCCATTGATCATGTTAGACTGAGCAGTCCTCCAGTATGGCAGCTGTCACCAAAGAGAAAGAGGCCAGTTACAGTGTGAAAAATAAAATGGTGTGAGGGGAAGAAAAAAAAACCCAACAGCAACAAAACACAATCTGCTGGCATCATACCTCCGTCAGACCATTCCAAGAGTCGACTCTGTGGACTTTTCTAATGTCATCTTTTCCAGTAAAGACTGTGAACAGGCCAGTGTTGGAGTTGTTGAACTAAAGAAAGCATAAAAGGCAGACACCTTTCTTTACCTGCTCAAAGAAATTTCATGCAAAAGACAAATCTGTTCCTTAAACTGAACCCATTATGCTCATGCAAAGCGCTATATAAATCCAATCCATTATTATTATTATTATTATTATTATCATCATGGTAATCAGATAGAGAGGATAACGAAGCATTTCTAATACTTACTTCTGAAAAGAGGCCAAATTTTCCTGATGTGGGAATCATTCCTGGCAGGTATTGATTTAGAAAATCCACTAGTCCACTGTCATAACCCCACATAAGCTCCCCTACAGGCTTGGTCAGGAAGGGACCTTCTTTAAAAGTTTTAAAGGTTGCACTCATCATGAGGCGCAGTACATAGGGCAAGTTTTCCATCATCACTGATGCACCCTAAAATTACAGAAGCCACAGGCGGTGAAAAAGCAGAAAACTGAGGAAATTATTGAACCAAACAAGAAGTGAGGAGGTGGCAACAATGTCTTACCAACACCAACATGTTTGGAATTGTGACAACATCAGACTCGTTCCCAGCAGACATGGAGGGCTCGAAGTGGTACTGTCTGTATTCCCTGTAGGACACTGTACCGTTGGGATGGAATGTAATGTTTTCCTTCTGACACTGCTTTCTGGAAGAAAGGTAATATGTCCACTCAAAACCTGTGCTTCAAGTCCACCTCTGTACACACATCTTAAGGGTTTAATGCAGGGGTCCCCAATCTCAGTCCACGAGGGCCGGTGTCCCTGCAGGTTTTAGATGTCTCCTTGATCCATCACAGCTGATTTAAATGGATAAATTACCTTCTCAACATGTCTTGAAGTTCTCCAGAGGCCTGGTAATGAACTAATCATGTGATTCTGGTGTGTTGACCCAGGGTGAGATCTAAAACCTGCAGGGACACCGGCCCTCGTGGACTGGGATTGGAGACCCCTGGTTTAATGGATTCAGTTATCCTTTGGAGAAAGTCAAAAATTGACAGACCTTAAAACATCAGACACAGAAAAGACAACAAACCATAAAAAATAAAAAGCTCTTCTGGTGTCTCAGGCAAATCATTTTAATTTATTTCTGGAATGTCCTGATAGTTGTTTTCAATAGAAAAGTCTGAAGTGGTCTACCATTTGCAACCTCTCTCCTTTAAATAAGAATCACATCCTTCCAGAATGCTTTCCCCCCCATTCAAATTCCAAAAGGTGCACAAAAGGTGAACACATGCTCTTGTGGACATGACCAACAATGTTGGACTGAAACATGCTCACCGTCATATTACAATATGTAAAAAAAGTTTAGCCATATATTTAAAAAAAATTAATGATTCTTAAACACCTTTTGGACGGATATAAATTGTAGCTCACATTTATAACACTTGTTTAAAATTGTTTGCACTTCTACTTCTAGAATTAGTTTTCACTTCTACGTTCTATGTTTAGAAGAAAAAAAATTAAGTTTTGGTTAAATTGGGTAAGGCTTAAGTTTAATGTTATCTGTTATACTGATGAATGGCATTCAACAAGATCTGTAGGTGGCAATAGTTGCAATTAACATTGAACCACCGATTCCTCAACCAGTTTCTTAAAGGGCAAAAAGGAGCAAAAATTGATTATTTAAGATCAAGTTGTAAAAGGGATCCTGTTGCAATCTAAAACAAAAAATGTTGTTTTTTTTATTGTAGCAAAGGATGTAAACTCCTAGAACAGTAATAAGTCTGTACAAAGCAGTTAAGCAGTCATTATTAATGACATTAATAATGCATGTCTTTTGCTGGTGTCTTTCAAAACACTCAAGGTCTACTTAATGCACAAAATTAACAATATCATGAATTAGCAAAATGGCTAGAAAGATTTAAAAATCCAGAAACAATGCACAAAACATGAACAGCCGGAGCACTGATTTTAACTGAGTCTAGTTTCATAATAACCTGTACAACAACCTTCGACCCAGCGTCATCTAGCCCCCATACACTATGCTATCATAGTCATAGTCAAGGGCGATCGTGGCTCAAGAGTTGGAAGTTCACCGGTTCGAGCCACGGCTTGGATAGTCTCGGTCGTTGTGTCCTTGGGCAAGATACTTCACCCGTTGCCTGCTGGTGGTGGTAAGAGGGCCCAGTGGCGGCAGCCTCGCCTCTGTCAGTGCGCCCCAGGGTGGCTGTGGCTACATGTAGCTTGCCATCACCAGTGTGTGAATGTGTGTGTGAATGGGTGGATGACTGAATGTGTAAAGGGCTTTGGGGTCCTTAGGGACTAGTAAAGCGCTATACAAATACAGGCCATTTGCTTAGCTCCAGTTTACCAATGAAGTTCCTTCCAGTAAAATGGATCTTTAATTCTTTTACATTTTTTATAAACAGGACTTTTCTGGGACACAGAGTATTATACCATTAATAAAATTTCTAATTATTAATTTTATGAATTTAACTTTATTACAAAAAATAAGTCCATTTGGAGTTTCACTGGAGCAAACTTTATTGAAGTTTAAGTATCCAACAATTTAAAGTTTTTAACTGATAGTTAAGGTTGAGCACAAGTCCTCAGGAGTTAAATTGTGTACCTGTAAACATAAGGTCCTCTCTGTTCCACCATCGGTTTTTCTCCTTTCAGTATCTCAGCAGGATTGAGGACATTGAAGAAGTAGACGGACATAAAGAACGGCACAGGGATGTCTTTCCACATGGTGTATGTGAGATCATTCTTTGGATCAATTACTGTGTGCTGATGTGAAAGAGAGGAAAAAAACAAAAGCAAAAGAATGAGCATTTTCTTCATTAAGGTTTTTATACGTTTTCACAAACTAATAGAGAAAAAAAAAAATCTAAATTCAAGGGGACACCTTCAAATTGCTTTTTTCTTATTTTATTTACCTAAAAGGTCCCAAATCCAGAGATTGTGGTTCATCATCTTAAAGTTTACACAACATTACATTTCATTCTAATTTTAATCAATTATTTACATTTAGGTTTTTGTTATAGTCACAAATGTTCCTACAAATATGATATGAATCTATTCATTTTAAGAATACTTCTTTGTGGTGCTCCTTATGTAGTTACTAATTTGAGCACGTTGAGTGATTAGTTAGAAAGTAAAAATACTATGTAACTATGTTTTCTGGATTTTTATATGTGAAAAATGAAAATAAAATTATTAAATACATCCAGTCTTTGATTGTGCAGTACAGTTCAAACACCTGGTATGTAGAAATGCTATATTTCTCACCATGTTTATGTTTTGTAGCCTCATATTTAGCTCAAACAGGGAAGGATGACTGCGGTCTGCATGTGCCCTAACTGCAAAGGTCAACTGCAAAAGGGAACCAACTACAACTTACAGAGTTAGCCCCTAACGGGCAAAATCAGCACTTTGAACTGACAACAGAAATAAAGCAAACTGAGGAAGTAGGCAATACTTTTGCACGTATTTTTCCCTGTTCTGCACATTATTTAAATAATAATATTACTTGTATCGTTTTACTGGGATATATTGAGTGAAAGGAAAGTTGAAAAACCTCAGCCTGTTGTGATTTTTAATATGGAAATAAATGACATTACCAATAATAGTTTAGTTAGTTAATCAAATCATTTTACTAACATTGGGCATGCGTGACTCTTTAAAAGCCTCAGAAAGTTTTTCCGGAGCTATTAGCATCGTTACTTAATCTGACTACATGCATTTAGTGATTAGCTTATCTGCACGCGCCTGTTATCATTTACTGGTTAACTCTGGAGGCTCTTTGAAGTACTTAAGTCCTCAGGTACGATTAAAGGTGAATCTTGCTTGACTCACAAACATAAAAGCACATGTGTAAAACATGCTAACTATCCGTGTCAGGACGTTTCTTACCTTTACTATTTGATCATCGATGACTAATGGCACCACAAAACACATAATTGTGCCGAAAAGCACCATCAGCACACCTGCCACTATGAATCCAATAGCAACTTTAGGTCGTTTAATTGCCATATTGACAGGCTGTCAGTGAGTCTTCGTAGCTTTGTTTTGTCCGTGTCCGCACTTTTTGTCGGTAAAGATAAACGGAGTCAGCTTAATGACTCCACCAGAGTCTCGGCATGAAACAAAACTTATAATTAAACGTATATTCCTCTGAGATCCCTGCGGGTCGCTCATCTCTCTAATCGTTGTTGTTGTGACGTGCTTTTATTGTCGCTGTATTTGCGCTGTTTGACACGCCTACCGAGGATTCTGGGAAATTGAGTTCCCGCTCTCTATATCGGGTTGGGAAAGAAAGCCTTCATTTTTTCCAGATATGCCTTCCGATTCTTTACGTATATTTTTATTTCCCTGTTTCCACAGAAATGAAGGCCATAAGTAAAAGCTTAAGTAACTGCCCGATCTTTCAAGATATAAGATCTGTAAGATATCAAGCTTTTGGTATGCTGTAGGCATAGTGTATGCTTAAATTTACTTTAGTATTAAAGGAGGAAAATAGGAAAGGGCTCAGAAATGAGCAGAGCTCCTGTAACAGGCTGCCACACAAGAGGGGCGTCGGAAGTAACCATATTATTGTAAAGACAGTCTGTGGTTACATACTTTTATTCTGATTTATTTGATATTCTTCAGGGAAAAATATTTTTGCCACCTTTCATCTATAATTCTACTTTAATTTTAAAAGTTTAATATTCAGATCAAGTATTGCATTTGGGGATTTTTTTTATTTTATTAACCGAACTCAGGACCTTCCTGCTGTGAGGCAACAGGGTGCTATGGCTTATGGCTTATCCTGAATATTAAGCAGCGTCGGGCCTGGACAGCACATGGATGGGATACCGCACGGGAATACCAGATGCTGTTTTTATGTGTTAGGCTGGCAAACTGTGCAGAGTGTACCCTGCTTCTCGCCCTATGGAAGCTGGGACAGGCTCGAGCCACCCTGCGACCCTGACCTGAGTTTTATAAGCGGAAGAGAATGGATGAATGGATGGTCTATAAAAGCCCACATGAGGTTCAATCTCCTGCCAAAAACATTTCTACCTCATTTAGATAAAGCAGTGGGTCCAGATATAAGAACGTGTTTGAAGCAGTTTTTAAGAACACTTGTCAGATGTTATACTGGAAATATCATTGCATCTAGATAAGATAAGATAAAATAAGATAAGATAAGACTTTATTGATCCCACGGTGGGGAAATTTGTGCGCTACCTCAGCTCAGGTACAAATAGCAGGAGAAAAATACCAAAATACAAATAAAATACAAACAAATACAAAATAAGGAGGATAATAAACTATATACAATAGTAGCATACACAGTATGTGATTATGGATAGAGGGTTCTGGAAATATGCAAGAAATTTAAGTAAAATGTAAGTAATAGATATCTATAAGTATCTATAAGTATAGACATGTATACGCACACAGACACACACACACATGTACACACTAAATATACATATGTATACATATACATACACATATACCTGCACATATGTGTATCTAAAATAGATAACTGTAGTCTGGACATGTGAACATTCAGCTAACAGATCAGAAGTCAGTGCCATGATGTCTGCAACCTCCATGCTTGGAATCATTGGTGAAACATTGGTATTTTATTTTTTTGTTAAATAAAATGTTAATAGGAGTAAACAGACTACATATGCAAATACCTGACACAATAAATATGTAGTCAAAGACAAGTGCTCTTTGTAGATAATAGATAAGCTATTTAAACACTCCATATACAATAAGATGGTTGCTATACCTGCAAATGTCAAATGAATGAGTCTAACTAAATCTTTTTGTGAAGAAGCTTTTCCTTTATGCAAAATAAAGAAAAACAAGAATTTATATTCGCTTAAGCAAAAGAAAAAAGACAAAGAATTTAAACTGGAACAGGAAATAAACAGACCACCCTGATTATAAAACTCTGAAGTATTCACATAACGATAATACTTACCTTCACAACTTGGTTGCTTATTACTGTTGGTCCCACAATTAAAGAAATTGCCCCAAAAATCAAAGTCAGACTGCCTGCCACTATAAATCCAACAGCTACTTTGGATTTATTGATGGCCATGGTTGCTTCTTAGCAATGATCAGTGGTGTCTGATAATAAAAGAAGACACTGTTTTGCTCCTCTTGCCTCTGAGTCTGCAAGCCAACAGGCTGAATGAGTGTGTGGTGTTTTAAAGCCAAGCCACTGGTAGTGATGTATTCAAAGGAAATAGCAGTTGAGTGACCAGCTTGAGTTTATTCTCCGCAGACCCCACCCCTCCTTGTATATGCACATCTTCACTACTTTCAGAGCACTACAAAAAATATATGGAAAAAAATGCAAAAAATATCGTGCATCCCAAAAGTATTGACAGCCCTTCACATTCCACATTTTTCCATGTTGCAGCCTTGTTCCAAAATAGTTTAAATCCATTTCACCTCAAAATTCCACAAAAAATACCCTACCCTAGTGACAAATGAAAAAAGTTGAAGCTTGTAATTCTTGCGAATTTATTAAAAAGAAAAGAAAATATAACATGTTAAATGGACTGGTTCCCATATACCACTTTACTATGATATCTGAGCACTCAAAGTGCTTTATACAACTTGCGTCATACATACTTATACATACAATACTCTTTTTTCTGTGTGTTTTCTACATAAGTTCTTTCTATCTAACATTTACACACATTCATACGGTGATGAACACATAGGAGAGCAATTTGGGGTTAGTATGTTGCCCAAGGATATTAGACTGGAGCAACCAGGGATTGACCTACTCTGCCTCCTGAGCTACAGCCACCCCTAACATGTACATAAGTATTCAAAGCCTAGGCTCATTGCTAGCACCTTTGGCAGCAATTACAGCAACAAGTATTTTTTGAGTATGATGCTACAAGTTTGGCACACCTAATTTTGGGCAGTTTCTCACATTCTTTTTTGTAGCACTTGTCGAGCAAGCTCCATCAAGTTAGATGGAGAGCACTGGTTTTCAGATTTCTCCTGATATGTTAAATCAGGTTCAAGTCTAGCATCTGGCTTGGCCACTTAAGGACATTCACAGAGTGGTCCCAAAGCCACTCCTTTGTTATCTTGGCTATGTGCTTAGGATCATTGTCCTGTTGGAATATAACCCTTTGCCTTAGTCCAAGCGCTCTGGAGCAAGTTGTATCAAGCATAATGCTATGCATTGCTGCATTCATCTTTTCCCTCATCGTTCCTGCTGCTGAAAAACATTCCCAAGGCATAATGCTGCTGTGCTTGGTTTCCTTCAGGCATGACGTTTGGTTTTCAGGTCAAAGAGTTCAATGTTTGGTTCATCGGACCAGAGAATTTTGTTTCTTATGTCTAAGAGCCTTTCAAGTTCCTTTAGGCAAACTCCAGGCAGGTTGTCGTGTACCTTGTATTTCAGTTCAATTAAATTTTACTTACATAGCACCAAATCACAATAACACTCACCTCAAAGTGCTTTTACTGAGGAGCTACATCATCTATTGATGGATAACGTGAATGTGTTCATTGGGACCCTCAATGCTGCAGAATTTTTTCTGTACCCTTCCCCAGATCTGTGCCTTGATACAAACCTGTCTTGGACATCTACAGGCAATTCTTTGGGCTTCATGGCTTGGTTTGTCCTTTGACATGCACTGTCATCTGATGGACCAGTTTATGCCTTTCCAAATTATGTCAAGTCAACTGAAATTACCAGAGATGGACTCCAATCAAGTTGTAGAAACATCTGACAGATGATTAGTGGAATCAGGATGCACCTGACCAGGAAGCAGAGTTGCAGTCTTACACGCCTCTCTGCAGCTTCTCTCCTCCTGCTACCCCCCCAAAAACCCATCTCCATAGAGACTGTGTCTGCTTCCAAAAAGACAAAAAACAAACTAAAAACCAGCAACAAACAACTTAAACATTTACAAAGAAAGAACAATACAGTATCCACATCTGAACCAAAGAGTAAAACAGTGAAATGTGGATTATTAAATATTAGGTCTCTCTCTTCCAAGTCTCTGTTAGTACATGACTTAATAAATGATCAACAAATTGATTTACTCTGCCTTACAGAAACCTGGTTGCAGCAGGATGATTATGTTAGCTTAAATGAATCAACACCCCCGAGTCATTCTAACTACCAGAAATCTCGAAGCACAGGTCGAGGGGGCGGTGTGGCAGCAATTTTTCACACCAGTCTATTAATTAATGAAAGACCAAGACAGACTTTTAATTCATTTGAAAGCCTGATGCTCAACATTATCCACCCCAGCTGTGAAACTCAGAAACCAGTCTTACTTGTTATCATCTATCGTCCACCTGGGCCTTACACAGAGTTTCTGTCTGATTTCTCAGACTTTATATCTGATTTAGTTCTGAGCTCAGATAAAATAATTATTGTGGGTGATTTTAACATCCATGTAGATGCTAAAAATGACAGCCTCAACATGGCATTTAATCTGTTGTTAGACTCAATTGGTTTCTCTCAAAATGTAAAAGAACCCACCCACCACTTTAATCACACTCTAGATCTGGTTTTAACATATGGCATAGAAACTGAACATTTAACAGTGTTTCCTGAAAACCCTCTCCTGTCTGATCATTTCTTGATAACATTTACATTTACAATAATTGATTACGCAGCAGTGGAGAGTGGACTTTATCAAAGTAGATGTCTTTCTGAAAGCGCTGTAACTAAGTTTAAGAATATAATCCAGCCACTGTTATCATCGTCAATGCCCTGTACCAACACAGAGCAGAGCAGCTATCTGAACGCTACCCCAACAGAGGTCGATTATCTTGTTAATAATTTCACCTCCTCACTACGTACGACTCTGGATACTGTAGCTCCAGTGAAAACTAAGGTCTCTAATCAGAAGTACCTGACCCCGTGGTATAATTCTCAAACACGTACCCTCAAGCAGACGACTCGTAATCTGGAGAGGAAATGGCGTGTCACAAATTTAGAGGATCATCATTTAGCCTGGAGAAATAGTTTGTTGCTTTATAAGAAAGCCCTCCGCAAAGCCAGAACAGCTTACTATTCGTCACTGATTGAAGAAAATAAGAACAACCCCAAGTTTCTCTTCAGCACTGTAGCCAGGCTGACAAAAAGCCAGAGCTCTCTTGAGCCAACCATCCCTTTAACGTTAACTAGTGATGACTTCATGAACTTCTTCACAAATAAAATTTTTATCATTAGAGAAAAAATTACCAATAATCATCCCACAGATGTAATATTATCTACAGCTACTTGTAGTTCCATTGATGTTAAGTTAGACTCTTTTTCTCCAATCGATCTTTCTGAGTTAACGTCAATAATTACTTCCTCCAAACCATCAACGTGTCTTTTAGACCCCATTCCTACAAAACTGCTCAAAGAAGTTCTGCCATTGATTAATTCTTCGATCTTATATATGATCAACCTATCTCTAATAATCGGCTATGTACCACAGGCCTTCAAGGTGGCTGCAGTTAAACCTTTACTCAAAAAGCCATCTCTAGACCCAGCAGTCTTAGCTAATTATAGGCCAATCTCCAACCTTCCTTTCATATCAAAAATCCTTGAAAGAGTAGTTGTCAAACAGCTAACAGATCATCTGCAGAGGAATGGTTTATTTGAAGAGTTTCAGTCAGGTTTCAGAGCTCATCACAGCACAGAAACAGCTTTAGTGAAGGTTACAAATGATCTTCTTATGGCCTCTGACAGTGGACTCATCTCTGTGCTTGTCCTTCTTGACCTTAGTGCAGCATTCGATACTGTTGACCATAATATTCTATTAGAGCGATTAGAACATGCTGTAGGTATTACAGGTATTGCACTGCAGTGGTTTGTATCATATCTATCTAATAGACTCCAATTTGTGCATGTAAATGGAGAGTCCTCTTCACACACTGAGGTTAATTATGGAGTTCCACAGGGTTCAGTGCTAGGACCAATTCTGTTTACATTATACATGCTTCCCCTAGGCAGCATCATTAGAAGACATAGCATACATTTTCACTGCTATGCAGATGACACCCAGCTCTATCTGTCCATGAAGCCAGATAACACACACCAATTAGTTAAACTGCAGGAATGTCTTAAAGACATAAAGACTTGGATGGCCACTAACTTTCTGCTTCTCAACTCAGATAAAACTGAGGTCATTGTACTCGGCGCTGAAAAGCTTAGAAATTTGGTATCTAACCAGATTCTTACTCTGGATGGCATTACCTTGGCCTCCAGTAACACTGTGAGGAACCTTGGAGTCATTTTTGACCAGGATATGTCCTTCAACGCACATATTAAACAAATATGTAAGACTGCGTTCTTCCATTTGCGCAACATCTCTAAAATTAGAAATATCCTGTCTCAGAGTGACGCTGAAAAACTAGTTCATGCATTTATTACTTCCAGGCTGGACTACTGCAATTCATTATTATCAGGATGTCCAAAAAACTCACTGAAAAGCCTTCAGTTAATCCAAAATGCTGCAGCAAGAGTACTGACAGGGACTAGAAAGAGAGAGCATATTTCTCCTGTTTTGGCTTCCCTTCATTGGCTTCCTGTTAAATCCAGAATTGAATTCAAAATCCTGCTCCTCACATACAAGGTCTTAAATAATCAGGCCCCATCTTATCTTAATGACCTTGTAGTACCATATCACCCTATTAGAGCACTTCGCTCTCGCTCTGCAGGCCTACTTGTTGTTCCTAGAGTATTTAAAAGTAGAATGGGAGGGAGAGCCTTCAGTTTTCAGGCCCCTCTTCTGTGGAACCAGCTTCCAGTTTGGATTCGGGAGACAGACACTATCTCTACTTTTAAGATTAGGCTTAAAACTTTCCTTTTTGCTAAAGCATATAGTTAGGGCTGGACCAGGTGACCCTGAATCCTCCCTTAGTTATGCTGCAATAGATGTAGGCTGCCGGGGGATTCCCATGATGCATTGAGTTTTTCCTTTCCAGTCACCTTTCTCACTCACTGTGTATTAACAGACCTCTCTGTATTGAATCGTATCTGTTATTAATCTCTGTCTCTCTTCCACAGCATGTCTTTTATCCTGTCTTCCTTCTCTCATCCCAACCGGTCGCAGCAGATGGCCGCCCCTCCCTGAGCCTGGTTCTGCCGGAGGTTTCTTCCTGTTAAAAGGGAGTTTTTCCTTCCCACTGTCGCCAAAGTGCTTGCTCATAGGGGGTCATATGATTGTTGGGCTTTCTCTGTATCTATGAAGCGCCTTGAGGCGACATTTGTTGTGATTTGGCGCTATATAAATAAAATTGAATTGAATTGAATTGAACCTGAGCTTAATTTTTAGTATCATGGAAAAGGCTGTGAATACTTATGTACATATTAGAATACTTTTTTGGTTTGTTGATTAAATAAACATATTTATTAAATGAAACATATTTATTACATGAGTTTTTAAGCAAACATTTTCACGTTGTCACTATGGCGTAGTGTGTCTAATATTTTAAGGTTACAATTAATTTAATCCATTTTGGAATAACGCTGTGATATGACAAAATGTGGAACAAATGAAGCGCTGTGAATACTTTCTGGATGCACTGTATATAAAAGATACATAGTCATCAGTTTTTGGTTCCTGAAGTCCATTTGTCAAGCTCAAGTTGACTTTTATTGCTCTTGCCATGCTGGTGCTTTGAGAATGGACATGAAGAGCAGTCAGACTGTGAAACTGATACTGCTTATGTTATCACAGGCTTGTCAGTCTCATTATTAGGTATAGTCTGTTTTATCTTCTTTTCTGACTCTGATGGGGGACACTAATTTACGTGAGAATGTTAAAGATGCAACTTTTTTTTCCTTGATGTTCTTTAGTTAGAACATTCCACACTAGATGTCAACTAGCTAGCAAATGTAAGTGTTAACGTTTAACTTTATTATAGAAGTGTTGTAGTTTTATTACAATAAAATAGCCAGAATGATAATTTTATATTGGAAGTAAAAGAATTATATATATATATATAGCAGCAAACCACAACGAAGGTGTAACACTTCAAGGTGTAACTCTTAGTGTGCTTCTGGAAAAATTAAGAATTTGGACTAGGAAATGACTAAAGACCTCACACTTAACAAATTGATAGTTCAGGGTTGTTTCACCAGATATCTTGTGGAAAACATCGGGAACTTCCATCATTCCATTTTCTTTATCCAACTCAGGGTCGCAGTGTGGCTGGAACCTATCCCAGCCACCATAGGGCGATAGGCAGGATACATCCTGGACAGGTTGTCAGTCTGTCACGGGGCTATCAGGAACTTTAAAAAATAAATAAATAAAACAATTGGTATGGGAAAGGGAAATGGAAGTAATTAAAGATTAAGGAAGACATTTAAACAGGATGCAAAACCCATTGAAGAGGTATTACAAAAGATCGTGCTCAAATACTGAAATGAAATGTCACAGATACACATGAAAAACAGGATATTAAGAAGTCACTTAAACAATTAATTCTTATATTATTGAGGATGTGTCTTTTAAGGTCACTTCTGAATAGGCAGTATGTGGAAATGTTCTTCAAGAGGAGAAAACAGGATTGGGCAGTGTTTCTGAGACTACAGCTATTGTTCAAAACTAACTATCCGGTTATTTTTCTGCTGACAGTTTAAAAGATACAAGGCCACTTCTGAGAGTACATTTCCAGTTTGGAAGACCTAGTTAAAATAAAAAAGATAAGAGCTCTTTTACTTTTTGCTTGACATTATAATTAAAGTTGCCTCACTTTAGAATCTGATATTCTTTTTCCAAAATATATTTCATTTCAACAAAATAATTTAGACCACTTCTTGATACAGACAGAAAGACAGGTTACATGCAGGCATCAACACAAGGCTCTTTGAACAAGACCAGTAATGTCATGTGGCTGCAACAATTACAGCAATATTATACTACTACTACTACTACTACTATTACTACTACTACTACTACTACTACTAATAATAATAATAATAATATACACCTCAAGTGTAAATAAATTTGTTTACATTCATGAAACATTGTCAGTTAATGAAGCACCTGTACTTGAATTTATGTATTTCTTTTAATTGAGTCTCTTTAACATTGTATTTGTTGTCTGATGTAAAAGTGCTGTGTTATTTGTTGATGAACAGGCGCAACTCTCACTTCATTTTCTTAAAGACAAACAACTAGATTTAGTTGGAAACAGTTGTATGACTGCCGACACTCTGAGGCAGTCGTACAACTGTTGACTGCCTAAGAGGCCCTGAAGGATTAAAGTGTGTCTCCCTGACACCATATTTGACATTTGACCGCACTCAAAGATAACTGAATCTCACCTTTATTTTACCTAAAACACAATAATATTTTTACCACTGCACCATCATTTACAACACGGAGTATGAATGGCCTGAGATGTACTATGAAAAACTGTGCAGTTTTAAAAATGTATTTCACTTTTTTTCACATTAATTGTACTGTAAATACATGTGTGTTCCACACAGCTCACACTAACTTTAAAAAGGCAGATTGCACTGCAATGTGCCAGGATATGAAACATTTTAGTTGTGACATTCAATGCTGGTCATCCATTTTTTTTTATGGATTTGGTAAATTTGGATCATAAAGAAGTTCTCTCTTCCTGAGGAGACACATGATGTCTTCATACATAATGAAGGGGAAAAAGGCCAGATAGCCACAGACCACGACAGCTCCTCATCTGACTACGCTGTGAAATCTGTTGTCCTCATTTAACATTTCACAAGCAGGAATTGTATTCTTGCCTCATTCCTCACTAAACTTACTAAACTAAGCGTTTCCTCACATGCCTTCCATCCCAAATGCTGATGGTGTCTTTTAATAGAAGGAAGTTTCGAAAAAGATGCTTTGAGCTTCCCTAAAACATCATGTGTTTGCCATGTGATTTGTGTGTATTGCTGACGTAACCATTATGGGTAATATCTGTCATTATAATGTTTTATTTTTTCTGATATTGCTCAGTTTTTGATACCCACAGTTTTTGATATTTCAGAGATATTTCATCCCATTCATCTCTGTTGCAGTGGCGTCTATTTGGACATAGAGTCATTTCTCTTTCTCACTTCTATCTCTAAATGGTATCTGCTTTCACTGTTAGGTCACCTGAATTTCACCATCCACCTAATTCCCCGAGGTTGCTCCTTCATCCCTCTAACCCCAACCTTGATGACATTCTGAAGAGGCAATTTAACCATTTTATTCAGCTGTGTTGGAGTAATGCTGCATCTAAAAGCTGCAGGAAATTAGCTCTTGAGGACTGGAGTTGGGAACCCTTGGTCTATGGTTTCCCCAGCAGATAAACTACCACACCATTACCCAGTACCTTTTTTAAGCCATATGCCCATAATCATATGTTAGCATGTATTCAGTATTTTTGAGAGTTTATAGATTTTCAAATCTCTGCTTTTCCTTTGAAACTAAAAGCTCTGTTTTCATATAGGTAACGCAAGTGGAAGCCCACATGCCCCAGCTTTACACTGGCGCTTTAATGCATCCTCTATTTGTGGATCTGGATGATTTGGATGCTTTGACAGAGAGAGAGATTCACAAATATTTTTAGACATTTGCATGCACAGGAAGCTTTTTTGAAAGTGACAAAGATCATGGTAGAACAACGATCTCAAAACACACAGCCAAAGAAAGTCTCAATTGGTTTCAGAGAAAGAAATTAAAAGTACTAGAACTGCTAAAAGCACTACGCAAAACCAACCACTTCTGTTGCTGAGTTGGCCCCGTTTGTGCTCTCTAAAGCTCAGAGTTTATAGAAGGGGCCAACTGAACCTTCAGGATTTGAATACTGGTTGTCTGGAAGAATGGACCAAAATTACACCTGAGCAATGCATGCAATCAGTTTCTCCATACAGCAAGGGTTGCTTGAAACTGTCATCACCAAAAAAGGTAAATACACTTCAGTAATTGTCCTGAGACACACTCTCTGGGTTGGTAAGTTCAACATATAGACATAAATTCCTTAATACTACCACAGAAAACCCTGCAAACAGGACTCTGGATCATTTTTTGATTCTATTTTGGAGGAGACTCCTTTCCTAGTCCAAGGACAGACCAGTGACATGCAAATCCAAATTGTAGTAAAAGGTAAGGGATCCTTTTGATAACCCACTTATTGCTGTATGCAGTTGCCTGCATCTCTGTGGAAATGGAGTCCTAAAGAAGTAGACACCATTCTGATTTTTAAGTAAATTTTCTGCATGCATTACTGCATAGATACTTCCAAACCCCTGGACACATTTTTTTTCTAATGTTTTGGAAGAATTTTGACATTATACATCTATAGCTGATAACTCTCAGATTGTATAAGTAAAATCTCATATGCTGTGTAAGCTGCTTGAGCCTTCATATGCTACTCTGCCAGATACTTTGCACACCAACCTTCTTCATTTGCCTCTTTTGTATGCCTCATTGTGAGTTTTTTAAAATCATAAATAGAGCGGAGGTATTCTACCAGAGCACTCAAAGCGCTCTTACATCTTGCCTCATTCACCCATTCATACAAGCACTTTTTTCTGCTTTCTTCAGACCGGAGCAGCAAGTGATCAAACAACCTTCCGTAGATAACCTCCGAACCTACAGCCACCCACCAAGGCAACGGCATTCCATCAGGACAAACCTAAAAATGTACATAAATTGAAATGTACCAAAGTAAATTGATCTATCTCTCCTTTTAGCTCCTCATCTGTTCACCTCCATCCTTTATATTGCCTCCATCTTGTGGCCACAGTTGGCAATTGTTGCTGAAAGCTGTGCTTATTTCATACTCATTGAAGGCTGTGGTTCTCTATGTTATATGGGTGTGTCAGCAGCTTTTCTACTGATGATTTAGGTTGAGCTTTCACTCCTTTGAGATCAGTTACAACCTGAGCTTTGTATGGAAACACAGCTAGCACCTACCAATTATAATTATATGGTTTGACTCTAGTCTGCATTACACATATCCTTGGGCAAGATATTAACCCCAAGCTGCTCTTTGATGAATCCATGGAAGTATGAATTTCTGTGAATGTTAGAAAAAAAAGTGCTTGTGTGAATGAGGCAAGTTGTGTAGAGCACTCAGAGTAGAAAAGCACATTTGAGCCAGCCTGTTTACCATTCCATTTTGCTATTTTATGCAAATTTTTCAGTAATACAGTTTTGTTTGTACTGAAGTGTTTTCCAAGTGTTTGATTGCTTCTTTTCCTAAAGAAATGATTAGGGAAAAAAAATCCTCCATCACTTGTCATTGTCAGCAAATAATTTTTGATAATAATAGATATTTATTTAGCTATAGAATGATGTAGAGTACAAATTTAATGTTTAAAATTGATCCAGTTTATCTTGAATTGCTAAATTGTGGAGAATGTTTTTGTTTGTCTGAATCTGCCACTTTTGAGGATTTCTATAAAGTCATTTGTTGTAAATACACTGCCAGTCTTCCTCTTTGTTTTTTTCTGTCTTCCATACTGTCAGAAATTAAACTGATTTCAGCTTTGAAAGCAAAGTTACACACAAGAGCATTAAACTGCTGCAGTGCTTGCCACGCAGACACCAACGTGTGATGCCTGTTTGTGTCCTTAAATTTTAAGCATGCAGGGTGTTAATTTTACATGCAAGGAATTTAACTGTTTGAGAGATATGTGCCTTTGAAATTGAATTATTTTCTGGTGATTGCTTCCCACTATGCCATATTGCTGATTAGAGCTGGGCGATATATCGAGTTTTTAAAAAATATCGATATATTTTTATACGAGATATAAGATGTGACAATATCCTTTATATCGATATAGTCTATGTTACGTTATAACTATACTTGTGGAGCCGCAAGTTTGCCTCTCTTTCATTCACTTTTGTCTTTACGCAACATTACTTGGCCTCGCCCCTCCTTCACTGAACACAACTCCCCCTCCTCCCCCATCGCTTCACCTGCAGGAAGCCACAAGATGGACACGGCAAATCTCCGTTAACGAGTTACTGCGCATCGCCCCGTGCGTGGGGCTGGACGCCGTCAACGTGTTAGCTAGCTAACCACGCTAACGAGCTAACCACGCTAACGCCATGCAGCCCAGAGGCGCTGCACAGCCTAAAATCCTTTCATTTTCTCAAAAGTTGACAGCGCGCCTTATGTATGAATTCTGGTTGTGCTTGATGGCCGCGAACCGATTTTATGTGGTACACAGCGCTCAGCAATCTGTCAAAAAAATGTTTTAGTACGACTTTGGTAAGCTACGGTGCTGCACCGCTTGATGGATTGTCGGAGCATTACGGCTACCGAGGAGCCTCGCGGAGTGATACGTACTGTGCTTCAACGTAATATTACCCTACTGTGTATAAGGACCATAAATGGCACCTGTTAAGAGACGCGGTTATGAAGAGGATTTCAAACTCAATGCTGTCAGTCACGCAGTAGAAGTTGGGAACAGAGCAGCTGTGAAATCTGTCTTTGTTACTATGCTCTGCGTCTTTTAGTTTACATTTTGACTGCCCAATTGTGAGCTTTTTGTTATGCACAAAAACAACATTGTTTTCTTTTATTTATGGAGCATTATTATTTAATAAATGCTCATAATTTATTTTTGAGTAAATTTTATGTACATCTATGCTCTATGTTAATAAAAGTGCCTGTGTGACATCTGGGACACAGCTTTGACTAAGAACTCTTTTTTTGTTCTTACTTTATGGCTTTAAAATAAAATAAAAAAATCGAGATATATATCTTATATCGCAGTCCAGGTAAAAAATATCGAGATATGAATTTTGGGTCATATCGCCCAGCCCTATTGCTGATTCCATCTGACAAATACTTTTCAAATAAAAAAGTATTTTGCATTTCTTTTTACATATAAAATGACAAAATGTTTTTGTGCATAGTTCAACTGTAATTTGATTAGCAATATTTAAATCATGTACACAGCTGTGAGATTAAGGATGACCCCTGTGGTTAAAGGTTAAGAGCACGCACCACATAATTTTGGAAAATAATTTTGGATAGCAATAATATTTGTTTGCTGCATCCAGCCTCATTTCTGTCATGGGCCGATTGGGACAAAATGGTCAAAAATGACTGAGGGTAATTTTCTGTTATCTTGGTTTACTTGCACACAGACAGAAAAGGGAGATGGACAACACAGAAAGTCCTCTCAAAGTGACCACAAGTTTCCACAAAAACAGAAAGCCATGTTGCCTCTGAAAGAGAGAGCATATTTGTTCCCATATTGGAGAAGGTCTGTCAGTGCAACATGAAGAAAGGTTTAATTCTTTAAGTAAGAAGCTAACAAACAGCTTTCTGCTTGTAAACTACAGGAGATATGGTTTATGCCTGTGTTACAGAGTATAGCATGGTGGAAAAGGATGGAGAGAATCCCCCACTAAGCTTTTGGGCTGGCATTACTTTAGATTTTGTTTTGTATTAATTGCATGCTTTGGTGTTTCTTTGTGTTTGATGTGAGGTGTGGGCCACACCCATGTGGGAGTGGAGATTCTACTCTAGTCCAGCTGCCAGCTATTTGGAGTTGAGTACAGGGAACAGCTGATTGGGGAGGATTGGAGCCCTTCTCTATAAAGGGGAGAGGAAACAGGAATTAGGGTTGTCGTTGTTTTTTAGTAGGACACTGGTGTAGCAGGGAAGCCTCGAAGATCCAGGATGAAGTATGCACATTTTAACGGAAAAGATTTTTAACCTGGCCTGGTTTTGCTTTTAAAATAATCTGAGGATGTTGGAGGGAGGACTCATTTTTATTGGGATGTGAGTGGATGTGCTGGGAGGCAGGAAAACAAACACTGGACTGGAGACTCTCTGTGCCCCTGACAAGGAAACTGGACCAGTTTTGGGGAAGTTCCAGCTCCCAGGATGTGATGTGGAGACCCAGCCTCGAACGAAGTCAGGCCTGAAAAGGTGGGTGGCAAGCCTTTTTGAGGAAGATGCAGGATTGATACGTTTTGGCTGCTTGTTCTTCCAAGTGACCACCTTTCCCCTGTTTGTAACCAGGCTAACAACCCTGACCGCGGTGGCTTTGGGCCTTGGATTCCAGGCCAGAGTTGTGTCTTCAGCCAGTAGTTTCACCCGGAGAAAGAACAAATAAATCTTGTGTAACCCATTGCAGTGTGCGTGTGGTGGTTTGTTACTGGTCAATATTAGAGCTACTACTTTCTTGTACGGAGGCCATTTTGGGCCTTATGTAACACCTCCATCGTACATATCTATAGGTAGGACGTTCTGATGGGCAAATCACACTTAAAAACATGCCTCCAGCACACATTTGTCTAATGTTGACACAGAATACAAGGAGAAATGGAGGAGGAAAGACGGCTGTTTTTATTAGAAGTTGTTACATGTTTTCCTCACATTTTTTGTATTTATATTCTCGGTTGCTCTCCTTATATTTTGCACATTCAAAATGTGCCCATCTTTGGCAAGAATCACACTGCACCTGGAAAGGAAAAATAAATAGCTCATGTTATGTTTGGTAAATACTATTAGATACCATTTTAAACATGATTAGCAAGTAATGATACTAAGACTTATGTGGGTGTTGTTGTTTTGTTTTGTTTTTTTACCATTTGAATCATGCTGCGATCAGCGCCAGCATCTAACATAGTGCAAACAATGCAGTAGTCCTCAGCGTTCCCTGAAACGCATACATGGCCTTTTAATTAAACATTATTTATTGAATAATTAAAAAATAATAGTACATTTTTTCCACAAACACTTCATGGATTTTTTTTAAATTAGAATTTAAGAAAGGTCTTATCAGAAAGTGTTTGAAAAGTACTATTTGTACTGTGCTGTTTGAAAAGCACTATTTAAATTGGAAGTACACACTCTAACGTGATAAGGACATTACTGGACTTACCTCAATGTTCAAGTAGGGTCCAAGCTATCTGCATTCGCTCCAGCACAACTGCTTCCGTAGTGGTTAACACCTCACTGACCTCTTCAAAAGCAAGGTAGTGTTCTGCAAACTGTGAGATTTATAATAATTATAATATAAAGTCTTAATTATAGCTAACAATAAATGGAATTATTTGAATAAGGGTTACCTTTAACAGTAAAATGCCGCAACTGCTGGAATCCTGTTGCTTGTTGTGTTGCATAGTCTGTAACTGCCACTCCACGGTGTCTTCATGCCCTCTCATCCTCAGAAAATTCCTAGTTGAAAAAAGTTTATAATGAAACAAGAAATGTTTTATCTAAGAATAATACCTCCGTATCATACATACCTCCATTTGCGCAGAATTTTCCTGTCATGAACACCTTCATTCCCCAAGTGGTCTATGAGCAATATTTTTTGAGCAGAAATGTTGACAATCTAAAAAGAAAAAAAGTAAATAAATTAAAAATTAAAATAGTTTTTGCCACTGAAAACCTATTTAAAAATAACACTTTGAGCAAGAAACTGCTTCACAACAAATTACGCTAATTAATAACTAAATGAACACATACCACAAGAATCCAGTGTCTACCAAAGTTTACAGGGCACAGCCACATGTCTTCAACTGGGAACTTCATGTGTGGGATTGGAAGTTTAGAATAATTTCAATTTACTTAGGTACCATTCGTCTCACGGTGTTTCCAAATATAGTCTTCTTTAAAGGAACTGAACTCTGTCCTCAGAAATAGAAAGGAGTCAACTTTTTGGACCACTTCTGAACTTCCAACTTACCCTGGTTAGGGATCTGAACTGCCCAGAAAACAACGAGCTTGCAACTACTGAACAGAGCAGGTGTGCAGCATTCTGTATAAGTATACAAAAATGTTATAGAACAGTAAATACATTTTTTGTATTTCAAAATAAGTGGGCAAAGGACATTTCTTACTTACCTTTTGTAACGGTTCTGGGTCTGTTCGACCCAGCATTTTGAGTTCTGATGTTTTGGTTTATTTTTGAATGATTGTTTTGTTTTTTTGGGTGCTATGATGATGATTATTATTATTATTAGAGTTCCATGTTTCTGTTTTATTCGTGTTTCAAGATTTGTGTCTCATGCCTCTCAGTGTCGAGTCTGCGTCTTTGTGTGATGGTTTCTTGTTTCCTGTTTTATTGTGAAAGTCCGTGTCTTATGTGAGTGTTTTACCTCCCTTGTCTCATCTCGTTAATTACTCCCAGCTGTGTCCCCCACCTGTGTGTGTTCTCCCTGCTGTCTGCATGAAAATATCTTAAAAGTGTATTTTGTGACCCAGAAAGAGTAATATTTCAAACTCCGCCACTCTGTGTTCCTCCGCCACTGCCTCGTTTGAGTTTGGGACAAAATGGATTCTGGGATATTGCATTTCGTCATTTCGAGCTGGTTGGTGACCAAAACGGACAATCAGATTTTTTTGCATCCAAGTCTGTGATTGGCTGGTTTTGTGGCACAAATATAACGGTGTACAGAAAGAGTTGAGCGCACACAGGCAGAAATGTTGAGAGCGCAAGCAACACATTGTGAGCAAGCGCAAATGCAAAAACTGAGCGAGAGGGGCTGCTATTGTGTGTGTGTATGGATAATAGCAAACACTGAAATACATTTTTTGCACGCAGCAATGAATTTTGTTCACTCAAATTTAGCTTTTCTTCGCTCAAAATGAATTTCTCCTAAAAAATGCAACACTTGCAAATGCAAATTTTATTTATTTTTTCTTCCTTTCTTGCTCAGGGTGTAAAATGTGAAACTTAATGGATTGAAAAGAAAAATGATGGCGCCCTTGTAGTTCACACAAGTGGTGATGATTCAGGGTTTTAATTTGTAAGGTTTGAATTTTGAGCCATCATAAATTTAAAAACAGGAAAGTATAATATTTAACATGTTAAGTCAAAGCTAATATAGCTGCTCATATATAGCTACTTATAATTTGAAGAGCTGCCTACACCAATGAGTAGACTTCCCAGAATGGAAACAGCACTCTTTGTGTGGTTTGAGAAAACAGTCAAGTTGTTAACTATGACTGAGAAGAATCCGCCTGTGTAAGGCAGCAGGCTGCCTTCCTAGAATTTGGATATCCCCCGTGCGCTCGTCTCTGCATTATGTGCATTACCTCTCTTGGAAAATTAAAACCACAGCAGCTTTTTATAGTTTTTTTTCATTCACTATCAGCTTACACCAAAAGTCTTCCTGAAAATTATGAAGGCCTAAACATGTATCAAAGGGACTCACTGTGGATTTCTATGGGGCAAACGTACTTAAACCAGCCACTGTGACCATTGAGGCAGAGCAGAATGAATGATACTGATGGGAACTATGAGGGTTTGTAGTTAAATTCCTGCTCTTACAGGATCAGTGAGTGTCTGTTTAAAGATTATTAACATACTTTTACATCATTATGGAACACCAGCATTTCTGCAGAGGACAGAACTAGGGGTGGGTTTTTATAATCGATTTATCGATTAAAATCGATTCTGGCTTGGATTACGTAAAATCGATTCATTAAAATCCTGAATCGATTTTTTAATATAAATTTATTTTGCCCGAAATGCCAGAATCTCAGGTGAAATCTCACAAAACTTCAACAACCACCAAACAGCTAAAACAGTAAATGAGAGCAGGAACACGGATTCTGCACAAAGACTTAAACACACAGCGCAGCCCGCGGATCAGAATCAGATGTCGAATTTCTCACGGTCGGGGCTGAAAGCCGACAGCCCGCTGATTCTGATCTGTCGGCGGGTCCGCGCTTTGTGTTCACGCCCTTTATGCGCTGATTGTAAAGCTGTTAGTTTGATGTCTCTCCAAACAATATTGACCGAACCAGCAGCAAAAGAAGATCCAAACTACACTTCACATAAACATCGTCATGTATTCACTCTTACTTTTACTGTTTTGCTTCTACCATGATGCACAGCTCTCTCTCCCCCCCTCTCTCTCTGTATGGTTTTCTGCATTATTCGCTTGCTTGTTACGCACAAGTCTACCTTTGTTTACAGCGCTATCGGCCGACTTTTTTTTTCTTTCCGTTTTATATACTTCCGAAAAGAAAACCTAATTTCTGCCGTTCAATGCTGAACAAATTTAAACTTTTTAAAATTATGCAAAATGCAAAATGCTTAGCCGTGTCTCTAATAAAACCGCTGTAACTTCAGAGGTAATGTTCATATGTTGATTAATGGTTTTCTTTCGTTTTTGATGTACTGCAGAATATTTTTATAAAATCCCAGGCCAGGAAAAATCACCTTCATGTGTTTCTGTGTTTTATCTTCAGCTACTTTGACACAAAGGCATCTGCTGTGACGCTCACACCTTTGATAAAGTCTTGCGTGTGTCAGCTTCCTTTTTATAGATACAAAAATATGTAAATGTACTAATCTGAATTATAATATTTCTGACTGTCAAAATTTCCCATATTCAAATCGAAGTGAATCGAATCGAATTAAATCGAATCGTGGATCGAATCGA
This sequence comes from Neolamprologus multifasciatus, assembly GCF_963576455.1. Classification (NCBI taxonomy): domain Eukaryota; kingdom Metazoa; phylum Chordata; class Actinopteri; order Cichliformes; family Cichlidae; genus Neolamprologus; species Neolamprologus multifasciatus. Next base: position 10,952,766 of record NC_140445.1, read on the forward strand.
TTCTGGACCTTGTGAATCGGAATTGAATCGATTCTAGAAATCAGTGACGATACCCAGCCCTAGACAGAACCACCTACTTTAATCTACCATGATACTCTGTGTTATGTTGTCATGACAATATGAAGTCAAATAAATACAAATATACAACATGCACATTTGAAGGAGGACAAGAAGACAGCCAACTGGAAGAGCTTAGCTTTTGAAGCAGGAAAACTTTTCTGGATTTCTTTTAATTTAACTGGAAATTTTGCGAATACAAGTCAAGGAGGAAACAAGGAGGCAAGTTGGATTATATCTGAGGACAGGACGCATGAAGGAGAAGCATGAGGAGAGAGGAAACAGCAGAGCGATGGTGCAGAGCTAATCGTGGATCAAGTCGAAGAAGCAAGCATCAAAACTGTGAGTAAACATAACACATAAAGACTTAAAAATGACTGTGCTGATTAAGGAAACATTAAATTTGGTTAGTTTGGGGTCTGCAGCTTCAGGTTTGTGGGTTCAGTTGGTCTCAAAATTGAGGAAAGAAGAAAAATGTTTCTTTCGAAAGGTTGTTGGAGGATTCTTACTGTAAGAAATATCTGGGTGTGCATCTGCTTTTATTTTATTTTTTTTTAATAGTTGCATTTTATTTAGTCACATTGGAAAGGGAAAATTGGAGGATCAGGACAATAATGTGGCCAAATTTACTGTTTCCTTAATCAGAACAATAATTTTGATCTGAACTAGAAAATTTGAAATGGGTTATTTTCTTTCTTCTCTACTGATCACTGTGTTAAAGGTTGAGTTACTTGTTAGTCTACATTTATGTTAATGGTACTTTAAAAAATGCAGTTTATTTGTAATTTTGTAGAAAAAGGCTCTGCACCTGTGGAAGAAAATAGGTATCCACACCCCCAAAATCACTGTGGATCAGAGTAGCTAAGCCCTGGTTAACTGCAATTATATAACAGGAGATTAAAAATAATGAATGATTGAAAGAAACAAAGATTGCTTTAGGGTTTGAAGATATGACTTTCTTATTGAACGAGACAAAAACTAATCTATGTGTGACACTGAAAAAAAGAAAGAAAGCTTCAAAGATCTGGAGGTCTGACTGTTGTTATACAAATGTGCAAACTTGTTTTAATGACATTAGAAAGAAAAATGGGATGTTTAAAAAGGTAATATATAAAATAGATTTTTATATTACTTGAAAAAAATTATGTTGGTTAGCGCTGCTGTACTTGGAAAACTGCTGGGTCACTAGTAAACTGAGACTTAATGTGATAAAATGAGGAAAGGTAATATAATCTACACACTCGCTATTATTGTTGTAATCCATACACCAGTTAATGTCATATGAAACATCATTCATAATTGGTGATCAATGCAAGTTTTAAGCAATAATATTTATTTGCATTCCATACTAATTTAAAAAATATAAAAAAGAAAAAAATTCCCTTTTAAAAGGAAGAAACCTCCGGCAGAACCAGGCTCAGGGAGGGGCGGCCATCTGCCACCACCGGCTGGGCATGAGGCAGGAGGTGGTATGCAGTCTGTTGATGTCTGTATTCAAATTGATTTGGATCACTTGGAAACTCGGCTGAGAAACTACAAAAACATTACCTGGTACCAAGTACTACCACTAGAGGAGGGCGATATGACCAAAAATATTTATCACGATATACATTTGAAAATTTGCGATAACGATATAACTGACACTAGACAAAATACTTTACAACTCCACAACTTTATAGTGCAAAAAAAATCTATGTATTTTCACTTAAACAAGCAGCTGTTTTTTATGTGCATTAAATTTATATAAAAATTTAACAGTGCAAAATTTCTTGCTGACAGTTTAACCAAAAGGTATTTCCAGTGGAAATTGGCCGACATATCCTCAGCATAACCATGTATAATATCCACAAAACTTAAAAGACGTTGTACACACACAATACGATAGTATTATGTTGAAGCACAGTACGTATCACTCCGCGAGGCTCCTGCCTACGATAGCCGTAATGCTCCGACAATCCATCAAGCGGTGCGGCTTATTAGCTTAGCAAAGTCGTACTAAAACATCTGACAGATTTTCGAGCGCCGTGTACCACATAAAATCGTTTCGAGGTCAGTAAACACAACCAGAATTTATACATAAGGCACACAGGATTATAAGGGGCACTGTCGATTTTCAGAAAAATCAAAGGATTGATTTTAAGTGTGCCGTATTTTCCAAAAAACACGGTAATAACGACGGCCCGCTAGCATGCGCTACCAAAAATAGTGCTTTGTTGTGTATCTGACGGACGAAAGCTAAACCAGTTCCACACTGAAGTTGCAGCATTTTTACAAACCAATTCTGGTTCATCCGTTTCATTCAACGATCCGCTTTGGCCCTTCTCATTCTCTGTCACTGCCATGCTTTTTCCGCCATGTGCGTATGAAAACAAAGGCACTGTGCATGCGCATTTTACCCATATTCTATCGCGGTATTCCATTTTCTTATCGTTGCCCAACATTATACCAATATTACTGTGAATGGTATGATATGGCCCTAACTACCACCTAATGGAAAACCCTAAAAGCTGAGCTCAGCGGATCCACTGGTTTCTACCCAGGACTGGTTTACCTGTTGTAACTGTTTACCATCACCAGAGGGCACCAGCTGGTCTATGGGCTACTATCGTTCTCTGTGGCTCTTCTGCCACAGACAAGATCCGAGTCATGCTAGACAAAGAAATTTTTAATTGAAGTGAAGTCTGGATAGCTTGAATACCCATAATGCTTTATTCCTTCTAGCCAAATATGCAAACAAACACAGATGTGGCAACATGAATTCTGTTTCAGTCGGAGCCACGCCCAGTTTTAAAACACCAAGACTGTAAAGGCAATGACACACCCCTCACAACAGGACTTCAACAACAAATTACTGAGAACATGGTGGCTTCATCCATCTTTCCTATACAGTCTATGAATGTGATTAATACAAAGTGCTGAACCCTTATATTAGCTCCAGTTACATTTTAAAGAATTAAACTTCAATGCACAGCTACTGCTTAGCAAATCTGTAAGTAGGATAAACGTGTAGATCTACTCACGTGAAAGGCGTGTTGTCCCTGGTCTGTGACTGAGGGAGGAAAAAAAGCACATTCTGAAGACAAAGTAATGAATGTTGTAAAATTGAAGTAAAAAAGATAAGCAACAATTATGACAGAATATCTAAAAGGAAGTGTAAGTCAGTGTGTGAGATCTTTTTATGGACACACAATAAGATATTGTGGAGTATCAATAATAAATCCAGCTTTTTCCTGTAGGATATCCACTAATATCAGATATGCACCAAAATGCTACAAAGTCAGTTCTGTATCCATATTTAGGGCATTTCAGTTATTTATAAGACCCAGCTAAAAACAATTCATCCTGTTGTAGGTTACAGATAAGATGCGTCAGATATTTGGGTTGTACTCTGCCGTGTTTGACTCCATTAAGGAGCTGCAGTGAAATATTCATGAAACTGCTGACTCACTTTCTCAGATTTTTCTTTGCGTTGGAAGTTTGGCGAGGACAGCTGTTTTTTCAAAGGTCTGTGAGCCTTTTTAGCCTTCTTAGCAGCTGGAAAACAGAAAAACAGGATGAGATGTAGTGAAGGACTGCAGCACCATCTGCAGGCTGAAAAGAGAAATGCCTTCAGTTTCCATTCTTAAGCTGTGAGGACTGACAATGAAATGTTAAAAATAGATGAGGTGGTGGAGATGAGGGTGGAACAGCGGTGATGTGCTATGAATAGATCGTGTTTCGTCAAGTATCCTCATTTTGCTTTAATCACTTAAAGAGGCGCTCTGTGACGAGAGGATTACGGGACTGTCGGGTTAAAGGAAATGAGTAAGCATAACATTATGCGATCTTTAGTCAGAGCACATGGTAACATGAAGCCATCACGTGATTAAAACCAGTCAGTGATGAAAATAGGATGACTTTGGGATTTTCAGCTCTCACACTGCCAACATCAAAAGCTACTTCTGATAAGCTGCCAGTTCAGCCCAGTATGTAACAGTTTTTAACCTGTCAGTCAAACCTGTTTTGAAGACGAATAGGTGTGTCACTTTTTTCTGTCCAGCGATACATATTAAAAACTTAACGTCTGAATTGCTCCTCCTATTTCTAAGTTCTAACAATATCTCTTCTTAAGCTCTTTATTAAGACCAGAGTAAACTAAATGGATGAATGGACACTAGAAACAATGCTCAGAGAGTAAAGTATCTCTTATTTTATGATGAGCCTCATCTATTTGAACGACGCAGTGTCTGTTTTGTAAATCATCAGCCTTTTACATCTGAGAGGAAACAGTCAGCTTGAGGCTTCAGAAAGAGTCATCCCTACAGCTGCAACCCTCAATACCAGTATACCTGGGACTTCTGATCCTCTCAGAAGTACTACCTGATGCAGCTAGTTTTGGGTACTATGATCACCAAGCATTTAAAAAAATCTATTAGAGGATAATAAAGTGTTTTCACCAACTTGGCCAAAAAGAAAAACATATTTTAGCATATAAATTAGCACTCTCTTCTAAACAAGTTCTTCAGCATGCTGATGTTATAAATATAATAAAAGGCATCTATCAAATTGTTAAAAGTACTAATTACACTGTATTTTAATTGTTTGCGAGGAAAGTCTTTATGCTGGTACACAAATGAGCCTCGAAACTGCAACTACACTGTCACTGCGAGGCAGAGCTGTGGTGGTAATAAGGACAATGTCAAGCACAATGAAACCTCTGCACGAGCATTTTCCTGACAGGAACAGATTCATGTATATATGTGTATCATGTGTATATTTCATGTATCACAGATTATCATCACATATTATTGTTACTTCCTACATCCACCTATGAAAGTACTAAAGAAGAAGCTGAAGGCTCCAAGATAAGCTCTTTGTCTAGCCCTGAATTTATGAGACAGGTAAAGATACCAAAATACAAAAAAAGATTTTTTTAAAAAAGCTACATGAAAATGTAAATGTAACACATGTATAAAATATATAGAATTAAAAAAACATAAGATTACAATAAAAAAAAAGTTAATAAACATAAAGATCTATAAAAAAAAATATGTACAAAAAACAAAATATGTACTGAACTCCTGCTTTAAAAAATGTTTCCCAATGAAGGTAAATCAGATGTTGTCCTGGCTGTGTGACTAAATTTTGTGCTGAAAGCATCAAACTCAGATTTTACTTCATACACCTTTTTCAGGGTGACATCCAAGCAATTTGTAAGCACTATCAATCTCCATCTTCAAGCTTTTCGAACACATTACCAAAAAAGGATGCATATTTCACTTTGCATCACCTCAGTAAGAACATGAGAAAGGCCAAATTAATAAGTCTTCTCATCAGATATTTATGCTTCTTTTTTAAGTGACACAAAAGAATAGGAGACAGATGTTTGCTTGTCTCTTTTCATTCATTCAAAACTAACTGTAAGATGCTTAACTACATTGCAGTCTGTGTTATTGCTGAAGTCCTAAATTATCACCTTTAAAGTGTTTGCTAATAACATCATGTACAGTAAGACAGGCACATAGAACAGCACTGACTGGGAGAGGCTTTGAACAGATGACATACTCAGTTCAATTCAACATATAAGACTTTAAGAATGCACAAGCATCTTTCAAAAACCTATTTAATCAATCATCTGTGATATTATTATATACAATTATAATGTATTGTTCATCTCCCTTAAATAAACAGGCAGCCTTAAGGTATGAAATATTCATTTGTCTACTGTTTCAGTGGCTTATAGTGCCCCACAGGCCTTAATGTGAGTTTGAAGCCATTATAATGTTTAAGTTGTTTAACGATAAACAGATTTTGAATGAAAGCGAGCGAACTTCGGTAGCATTAAAAAGTGTATATTCTTTGTGTCCATATGGATCAGTCATATTATTTCCCCCTAAGGTCGCCAAAGGCACCAAGTTAAAACTTGAAAAAACTGCAGCAATACACAAAAATATAATCAATATTCTATTTACTTGGTGACAACGCCGCTTTTAGCCTTCAATCAGAAAGCCTTAAGTTGGCTAGTTAAGCATCGGGCTAACGTTTAAAGCGTTCACTCTGGGGAAGTAACTCGCAATACTGCTACTGCTGTGTAATCTTGGTTAAATTCACAGCATATTCCATAAATTACCCTGCAATAACTAACTGTTATAATAGCGGCACCGTATTGCATCACACTGAGTACATTTCAATCATTTATCCCACGAGTTTTCTAGCTAGAAAAATAATAAAAACAATTTTAAAAAATTAGCATGTGTAACGTACACACTCGAGAAAAGTATTTACTAGGACATACGCAAACTCCCCCATTGTGAAAACGTACAAATCCTTCTTGCAGACTCCTTGTATTTTTCGTTTTCCAGCAAACACTCATTAAAACGGCATCCTCCGGACACGTTAGTGCACTCACCCCCGACTGTTCGGGGAGGGAGGGGGGTCACACATTGAAGAGACAACGTGCAGAGCTACAAGGCAGCCCAGGCAGAGAAATGTTGGTTTTAGACTTCTGTATTTGATAAGAAAACTATTCAAAATCAGATAGTTATTTATGGTGAATGAAATACGGTTACAGTTTCACGAAGTTTTAAGCTCCAAATCCGAAATCCACGCACTACAATATTAAAATCCAAGATTCTTCATTAGTTTATACAGAAAAGCTGGATATGGTATGCAGAAAAAAACAACAAAAAAAACAACAACACCAAATACAAATAAACGAACAAAAAGTTTTGTAACTCAGTTTCCTTTTAAAATTCTTAGTGTGAACAAACAACCACGTGTGTGCGCATGCGCGCACATATTAGACCGCTTTGATTCCTTGTGATGCGGTAACTTTGCTTTGATCCTTTCTGACGTGGCAACTTTGCTTTGATCCCAAAACCCTTAAGTAGGAGCGCTCACCTATTATACTTTATGGCTTAATGGACATTGACCTGACAGCAACAAAAACCCTTTCGAGAAGTTTTGAGAGCATTTTATGACAGAAACCAAAACAAGTTCAGTTTTGTTTCTCACCAATTCACAAAAAAAAAAAAAAAAAAAAATCCACATTACACCATGTCAGCCAACCCATCCTTTGACTCAGATGATCTTGAAATAAGTCGTGGATCACAAAAATTCAACTGCAGTTTCCAAAACTCAGTTGAATTTCCACAAAAAGGATACTTCAAAACCTCAGCAAACCCAATTTCCTCTGAAATATCATCTTCCTCTGAAGATAATTCTGAAATATCATCTTCCTCTGAAGATGATCTTGAAATACCTGAAGGAACTATTTTGGGAGATCACCACGTGGTAGAGGCTTTCCTTGGGGAAGGAGGCTTTGGTGTTGTAACCAAATGTCGCAATACAAAAAACAACCAAACTGTGGCTATTAAAGTCAACAAGAGCGACCCTGCAATTCTGCAACAGGCAAAACTGGAAATTTTCATCCTGGAGCAGCTGCGACGCTTGGATCCAGACAGGTGCAACATTGTTGAATGGAACGGCTATTTCCTAGATGGAGAGCGTATTTGCTTAAATTTTGAACTCCTCGACCAAAGCTTGTGGGACTATATAGGAGACCGAAATAACCGGGGTCTCCTAATAAGAGAACTCAGTCCAATTTTGCATCAGCTCGCAAATGCTCTGTTCCACCTGGGTTCTGTGGGAATAGTGCATGCTGACCTCAAATCTGGAAACATAATGGTTGTGAATCGCCATGAGTCTCCCGTCAAAGTCAAACTTATAGACTTTGGCCTCGCACGTCCCGCTTCTACACTGATTCCTGGTCACCGTGTGGGGACGGTTGGTTATTGTGCACCCGAGGTTATGCTTGGCATTCCATGTGATGAAGCAATTGACATGTGGGCTCTGGGGCTGGTAGCTGTACAGCTTGCTACAGGGGTGCCTCTCTATCCTGGGAAAGACAATTATGATGTTTTGAGATTCATAACTGAAACCCAGGGTCAGCTACCAGATCATCTTCTAGATTCTGGCGTGTACACTGATTGCTATTTCATTGAAGATAACTACAACGAACAGCGCTGGACATTTAAGACCAAAGAACAATTTCAATACGAGACAGATTATCAATCCAAGGAAACTCGATATATAAAACTTAAGTGTCTCGATGACCTCGAAAACCTAATGAAGGTTAGGCGAGGACCTGAAAATGGCCAACAATTACTTGTCAGGCTAATCAAACAGATGTTGGCCTTGGATGCAAATCAGCGCATAACACCCTCGGAGGTTCTGAAGCATCCCTTTTTCAACACTGGCCTCTCAGGGAGAGCCCCCTGCACTGACATGAATAGCACAGGGGGAGAAAACCTTGTGCTCTCTCAGCAGCCTTCAAGCTGGAAAAGTCATAGATTACAAAAATTCAACTGCAGTTTCCAAAACTCAGTTGAATTTCCACAAAATGGATACTTCAAAACCTCAGCAAACCCAATTTCCTCTGAAATATCATCTTCCCCTGAAGATGATTCTGAAATATCATCTTCCTCTGAAGATGATTCTGAAATATCATCTTCCTCTGAAGATGATCTTGAAATACCTGAAGGGACCATTTTGGGAGATCACCACGTGGTAGAGGCTTTCCTTGGGGAAGGAGGCTTTGGTGTTGTAACCAAATGTCGCAATACAAAAAACAACCAAACTGTGGCTATTAAAGTCAACAAGAGCGACCCTGCAATTCTGCAACAGGCAAAACTGGAAATTTTCATCCTGGAGCAGCTGCGACGCTTGGATCCAGACAGGTGCAACATTGTTGAATGGAACGGCTATTTCCTAGACGGAGAGCGTATTTGCTTAAATTTTGAACTCCTCGACCAAAGCTTGTGGGACTATATAGGGGACCGAAATAACCGGGGTCTCCCAATAAGAGAACTCAGTCCAATTTTGCATCAGCTCGCAAATGCTCTGTTCCACCTGGGTTCTGTGGGAATAGTGCATGCTGACCTCAAATCTGGAAACATAATGGTTGTGAATCGCCATGAGTCTCCCGTCAAAGTCAAACTTATAGACTTTGGCCTCGCACGTCCCGCTTCTGCACTGATTCCTGGTCACCGTGTGGGGACGGTTGGTTATTGTGCACCCGAGGTTATGCTTGGCATTCCATGTGATGAAGCAATTGACATGTGGGCTCTGGGGCTGGTAGCTGTGGAGCTTGCTACAGGGGTGCCTCTCTATCCTGGGAAAGACAATTATGATGTTTTGAGATTCATAACTGAAACCCAGGGTCAGCTACCAGATCATCTTCTAGATTCTGGCGTGTACACTGATTGCTATTTCATTGAAGATAACTACAACGAACAGCGCTGGACATTTAAGACAAAAGAACAATTTCAATACGAGACAGATTATCAATCCAAGGAAACTCGATATATAAAACTTAAGTGTCTCGATGACCTCGAAAAACTAATGAAGGTTAGGCGAGGACCTGAAAATGGCCAACAATTACTTGTCAGGCTAATCAAACAGATGTTGGCCTTGGATGCAAATCAGCGCATAACACCCTCAGAGGTTCTGAAGCATCCTTTTTTCAACCCTGGCCTCTCTAGGAGACCATCCTTCACCGACATGAAAAGCACAGGGGGAGAGAAACCTTGTGCTTTCTCAGCAATCATCTGATTGTGTAGGTGTCCAAAACTCTAGGGAAGCTAGCAATTCTTGTGAACAAAAGCCCAAAGTAATAACAACAACAAAAACAACCAATGAATATGGTCTTTAACTTAGGCACAATTGGGCTTAAAATCCATTGACTAATCACTCAAAATTCAAAGCGGAGCAGCAGTCAACTTACCATCACATCAGTCCTTCAATCAGACCTACAACAAATGTCTTCCTTCTCTCACCCCAACCGGTCGCAGCAGATGGCCGCCCCTCCCTGAGCCTGGTTCTGCTGGAGGTTTCTTCCTTTTAAAAGGGAGTTTTTCCTCCCCACTGTCACCAAAGTGCTTGCTCATAGGGGGTCATATATGATTGTTGGGTTCTCTGTATGTATTATTGTAGGGTCTACCATACAATAATACATACAGCCTTGAAGTGACTGATGGTGTGATTTGCTGCTATATCAATAAAATTGAATTGAATTGAATTCAAGATGAATTTGGAACTAATTGGAAATAAACTGGACATTAATTAATTAATTTGAGCATCAAATAATTGTTGTTTGTAATTCTTTATAAATATATAAATATAGTGCTACTCTTTTACTGTTTAAATTGCTACTGTTTAAAACTGACTCGTTTATTCATTCACTCAAACATAAAAACACACACAGACACACACACACACACACATATACTGTACAGTACCAGTCAGTGCTTACATACTAGGTCTTTGCCCTCCTTTTTCATGCTCACTGGTACAAATGCCTGTTACTAGAGCTAAATGCTCTCAATGTACTCTCACAGTTATCGAACTGTACAAATGCATACAAAATAACGCTCACGTAAACATAACTGTGCACTAGTTTGCCCTTATTGCTGCAGTTTGTTTTAAATCACTTTGAATAAAGCTCAGCTTCTCTCGGTCTCTCTTTCTTACACACACACACACACACACACGAGCCCAAATGGACACAAACGTGTTTCCTGGCAGCCACTTAAGCACACTGAGAGCTGTTAATTACGTCAACAACATCTGTCTCTGCAACAGTGACTTTAATGTAATGCGTGGCTTTATCTCTCTCTCTCACACACACAAATACACACACATACATATACAGACATACATATATACACATATATGATGCAATTATACAGATTACTAGTAGAAGAAGAATGAAACATAGTGCAGTGTTTGGGTGTTAATAGTAGCAGGTATTGAGTATTGCACACTGATATATGTAAAGACCCCAGTGTGTTCATATGTGGTGTACATTCACTGCTGTTGTGCAGTGTACAGTCTGACAGCAGCTGGTGGGAAAGGCATCCAAAATCTCCCATTTGCACAATGTGGGTGCAGCAGCCAGTCACTGAAGGGACTGCTCAGTGTTGTCAGGATGACCTGTATGGGATGGATCGAAGATGGGGTATTTTAATCGAGTATATAGGGAAATGTGAACTTCTCTGACAATCTGAGTAATTGGATAACGCACTGTTATTGAAATTTCCAACTTCTGAGCCACAGAAAGACATAACAGGCTTCATTAGGTTACCTTCCACTTGTTGACAGCAACTAAATAAAACCAATATATCCACATAATAACACCTTAACGCAGGGGTGTCAATCTTAAATGAGCTGTGGGCCACTGCTGGTACTGTCATGTCATTGGAGGGCCACTTTAGCGTTCAAGTAGTACAAAAACAAACAAACAAGAAAACACCCACAAATCTTTCAGAAAATGTAGTGTTTTGTTTGTTTGTTTCAAATGTTGTATAACAAGACAAAACTGCAAATGTGAATGCAAAAAAACTTCTCACTCTTAACTAACTGAAACCTTTTTATTGAACTAACAAATAAAAAGGAAAGATACTCTCTTTCTGGCCAGACACGTGGAAGCACTTCTACCATAGTTTTGTCCATATTTAACAAAATAAAAATGCAGACATAAGTGAACACATTAGTTTTTGACTGCTAGTAAAAATTGTTTTCTTCACATATAACTCTTTCACTGAACTAATACAGCCAATCCCTCAACATGTTTTTACTCTCTGCTCATATTGCCCTCATTTTAAAATATGTTTGCTTTTTAAACAACTTATTTTCAAATTCCACAAAATCCCCCGTAACAAAAACTAACTTCAAGGGCCAAATTGCATTTCCTTTCTTCACGTCAATAGTAGGGGTGGCAAGTAGGGGTGAGGTGGGCTGCAAGTGGGCCCCAGGCCGTGAGTTTGAGGCCCCTGGTTTACCTACTGTCACTGCAGTGATATTAGCGTTTTTATTTTGAAAGGTTACTAGTGGATGCTGGCAACCATCTTGGAAGAGAACAATACAATCTGTTATAAGGCCTCCATTGGAAAATTGTGTATTTGGAATATAATACCAACATGTAATTTGAAGATAACATATAGTATTTCAGTGACCAAATAGTATTTGGGTAAAAGTTACTGAACAGTGTTGGAATAAAGTGTGAAAATTGTGAAGGATTAAAATATCCAGGAGCTCAAATTGGATATTTTGTTTCAATCAAATTTTATCAACACAAATTGCACAGGTTTATTGAATATTAATAACTTTATTGTGTTAATTCACCTCAATTGTTTAAGCTCCTGCCAAAGCAAAACATCTGTATGCAACCAGTGTCCACTATTGAATTAAGTAAACCCAACATGTTTGGTTTTTTTAGTACATAATCACATTTAGTGTAATAAACTATTAAACCAGAATTACATATTAGGATTTAGCCAAGTGTTAGGATGTAATGCAGAGTAGTATTTCTAGTAGGCTGGTTTTGATATGCCTGTTTTCATTTTATTTTCTAATTTTTAAAGAAGGCTTTAGAAAGGTCAAAATAAATCTTCTGTAAGGGAGTATCAGCTATTCTAGTAGAATTTATTTTACCAATGCAAGGGTGCATTAGTACCTTGTAATACAACATATGTATTTCATAAAGGGCGAACACAAATGTCCAAAGAGACTTCCTGGCAGCTGCCATTTTAAGTATAACCTCTGGTACGGGCACATTCAGTTTGCAGCAGCTATACAACAGTGGCCTCTAGAGGTGTTTACACACTACGACCAAATCAGACAATGCAACACAACACGCAGGTCGCCCCAATGAATTGATTAAGCTGGTAGCAGTGACTTGTTAACTTATCATTTGTCAAGCATATCTCCCATGAATGATATGAAATAATTTAGAGACATAACATTGACATCATAAAGTAGAAGCTGCAATCAGTTTTTAGGAAAGTGAGTTTAATAAGAGTAGGTGAAATAATGCAGTAATTTCTTAGATTTTATAATCCTTTAATAAATCATGTTGGCTACAGCCTATTTAGCAGTGCAACAAGAGCATTAGACAAACAAACAAATAAATAAACAGTCAGCAAAAACAAAAAAGTTAGTACCCAGGAATAAAAATGTTGAGTATGAAAGGGAAACCTAATGGACAGATGTGATGCCTGAACAGTGGTGGCTTTAAGTGATGTATCAACTTAAACATGCATCCACAGTCTATGTTACATAAGTATGATGATCAGTGGTGACAGCTGGCGCCACTTTGGAAGCAGAAACTGTTGGTTTGAAAGCCTTTAGTGTCTCCCTGTGGTGGGACTGTTATACTGTACTGTGAGATGTCGAGCAGTGACCCTCCCTCAGTCACTCAGGCACAGCTGGCTGCTGGCGGAGCTCACGGGCACGTCGCTACAACCCCGGCTTCTGCTCCGCAGCTGCTGAGTGACCCCTCATCTGGGGCTCTCCTCAGCTCGTTCGGGGATAGTGGCACGGTTGCCTCTCTGTTGGTCTTCCTTGGTCTCTTGTGCTCTGAGGGCCTCTGGATGTCTGGAGCCTGGATCTCCTCCATACCTGCTTCATGCCCTCGAGGACTGGGCTATGCCCCCCCCCCCCCCCCCCCCCCCACACACACACACACACACACCCTCTAGCAGATCATTACATGAAGGAACCTTTTAAAAACAAGCACGCTCATGCTCACAGGTGAACACACGGGTGCTCACACACACAAACTACACCCTTTTTGGCTCCTACCTTAAAGCACACTGTGCGCTGTTGATCTTACGTGCTGCACAATAATATTCAATATTTAGTATTTACTGTTATATTCACATAGATCATCGCGATTATGTTATTTATTATATTGCACTCTTTTTTTTGCTTGTTTTCTCTTTTTTCTTTCCTAACAGGTGATCCAGGTGATTGATATATGTATTTTTTTCTGTTTGTTTTGTTGGTTTTTGTTTTTTGCCCTTTATCCCCGTCCCTCTTCCCCGCTGTTTTTCTTTCCCTCTTTCTTTCTCCGTTTTCTTTTCCCCAGTCAAATCTGTCCCATGTTTAGCAAGTGAAAATAAAACAAAATAAACAACAAAAGCAAAGGTGAATCAAATAGATCAATATGGCAAGGCTGGGATGGTCCATTTGGTAAAGTAAATCTGCAGGGCATCTTTCTTTGTCTTTAGACAATAATTCTGATGGCAAAAGAACCAAACGGGACAGGCAAAAAAAAAAAAGATGTCGAGCAGTGTCAGTAGTATGCTAGAAAGTGATACATTAAAATTTCTGGGGTCACCATGAAGAGCTTACTTCCTTTCTTGCTCAGTGTGTAAAATGTGGTACTTAATGGATTGAAAAGAAAAATGATGGCGCCCTTGTAGTTCACACAGGTGGTGATGATTCAGGGTTTTAATTTGTAAGGTTTGAATTTTGAGCCATCATAAATTTTAATCTGATAAGTCAAAGCTAATATAGCTGCTCATATATAGCTACTTATAATTTGAAGAGCTGCCTACACCAATAAGTAGACTTCCCAGAATGGAAACAGCACTCTTTGTGTGGTTTGAAAAAACAGTCAAGTTGTTAACTATGACTAAGAAGAATCCGCCTGTGTAAGGCAGCAGGCTGCCTTCCTAGAATTTGGATATCCCCCGTGCGCTCGTCTCTGCATTATGTGCATTACCTCTTTTGGAAAATTAAAACCACAGCAGCCTTTTATAGTTTTCTTCATTCACTATCAGCATACACAAAAAGTCTACTCTGAAGAAGATTATTGAAAACATGCAACACAGTCACCAATCCCAGCAAATTCACCCCTAAGTCAGACTGTACAATACAGAAAATAAAAGAGCTACATCTCAGACTCTAAAGATCAGTTAGCATGTTAAATGTGAAAGTTCAGTTAGAAAAAGACTGAACAAAAACGGCCTGAGTTTAGCAATTAACCAAAGTGATAAACATTGCTCTAAATAATACTCCCCTAATCCAAGTAGTCACCCAAACCTGGACGTGGATTTAGAGGCCTGAGGGCCATCTCACACATTTATTCAGAAAAAAACAAGTTTCAATTAAAATTAAACAAATCAAAATCTGGTGGACGTATGCCTTTTACATGTTGGTCAAATGTTTAGGATGAGATGGAGATATAACACTCATGCACCCTGAAAATTATGAAGGTCTAAATATGTATCAAAGGGACTCACTGAACATCAGTGGATTTCTATGGGGCAAATGTACTTAAACCAGCCACTGTGACCATTGAGGCAGAGCAGAATGAATGATACTGATGGGAACTATGAGGGTTTGTAGTTAAATTCCTGCTCTTACAGGATCAGTGAGTGTCTGTTTAAAGATTATTAACATACTTTTACATCACGATGGAACACCAGCATTTCTGCAGAGGACAGAACTGGATTTCTTTTAATTTAAATGGAAATTTTGCGAATATAAGTCAAGGAGGAAACAAGGAGGCAGGTTGGATTATATCTGAGCAGAGCAATGGTGCAGAGCTAATCGTGGATCAAGCCGAAGAAGCAAGCATCAAAACTGTGAGTGAACTTAACACACAAAGACTTAAAAATGACTGTGCTGATTAAGGAAACATTAAATTTGGTTAGTTTGGGGTCTGCAGCTTCAGGTTTGTGGGTTCAGTTGGTCTCAAAATTGAGGAAAGACAAAAAAATGTTTCTTTTGAAAGGTTGTTGGAGGATTCTTACTGTAAGAAATATCTGGGTGTTCATCTGCTTTTATTTTTTTTTTTTAAAATAGTTGAATTTTATTTAGTCACATTGGAAAGGGAAAATTGGAGGATCAGGACAATAATGTGGCCAGATTTACTGTTTCCTTAATCAGAACAATAATTTTGATCTGAACTAGAAATTTTGAAATGGGTTATTTTCTTTCTTCTCTACTGATCACTGTGTTAAAGGTTGAGTTACTTGTCAGTCTACATTTATGTTAATGGTACTTTATAAAATGCAGTTTATTCGTAATTTTGTAGAAAAAGGCTCTGCACCTGTGAAAAAAAATAGGTATTGCTATTATTGTTGTAATCCATACACCAGTTAATGTCATATCAAACATCATTCAGCTGTAGAGTAGATTGATGAGCAATAAAGTGAACATGTTAGGGAGAGTTTGCCATCAACTCAATTTCTGATGATAGACACAGCTAAAAAAAAATGAGCGTTTGGTTGACACTGATATGTGGATTGATCACATGGTTGTAACCCAGGTGAAAATTGACTTCAAACTTTTGAGCTGTAGTGTAGATTGCAGTGATAGTGTATAGTTATCTATTACAGAAGAATATATAGAAGTATGAGGACAGGGAGACACTGTAAAAAAGTTATGAGCTGTCTTGCTGCAGAGAAAGTGGAGTCTGTCATCCTTGAAAAGCTCCCAAGATAGGCAGCTGGCAGGATTGAATGATGCTCTGCCTCTGTGGTCAAGTACAGACATAGGCCTTAAGCAACCATGAGCCACTGATAAGCGTGACAGATTAGGAAACATGCATAAAGTGCATTAGTTAGACTCCTATGAGCCATTAATAGGAGAAAACGAGCACGCAATAAAGTAGACTTGTTAGGGAGAGATTGACATCAGAGTTAAAACACTCCAACTCAATTTTGATGATAGACACAGCTAAAAAAATGAGCGTTTTGTTGACACTGATGACAAAAAAAAGTTGGAATCTAACATCACAAACTGACATCTGGTGATACGATGTATCAAATGAAAATGGGCTTCTGTAGATGTCATGGTTCCCTTGCCCTCTTTTTCTGGCCTGCTTCTTTCTCTCTCTCCTCTTTCGGTGTATGCCTGTGTTGTTTTCCGTGTGCTTGTCTTTTTTAGGGCATGCTCCTCCACCTTCCCGTCCCTCAGTCACTTGTGAACAATCAGCTGATTACTCGCCTGTTCCTCACGAGGTCTTCATGCTGGCTTCTAAACAACCAGATCATTGCAGTACCAAGGTAACGTATCATGCCACAGTCATGTCACATTTTCCATCAGTTCTTGCCTTTGCTCACTCTCTGTTTGTGTGCAGATGTTTTAGCATTACGGATCTCCGCGACCTTCTGTGACAGTGTCTGAGTGTGCCTCCAGACAACCTTCACTACCTCTGCCCCGTCTCCTGGAGCCCATAGTGTTTATCCTGTATTGATAACTATCTGCAAATGAACCTGTAAAACTTTACCACAGTGTCTCTGTGACACAGGAACCCCCCCCCCCCCCACACACACACACACACACGGGTTATGCTTGATGTCTTTTTATTTTGAAAATAATCTGTAGTTTTTTGGCACCCGCCACGGACGCAGCCACTCCGTCTCTCTGCCAGCATCCTCTGCTCCATCTCATTGTGAGCACACAAAAAGACATCTCCCTCATTAACGCAGTCCTGTACACCTGTTGCCTCCCTGCCTCCGTGCCGCCCAGAGAGCTCACTGTGTCACCCTTCCTCTGCAGCAGGCCAGCAAACCACTCCCCCACCACAGTCTCATCATCATTCTGTTGTTTTCATAACAGTACACTGTAGAAATAATGGACTGTGTATTAGGTATTGAGGTCATAGTGAATGTAGTTTATTGGTGTGTGTCGTAGTATGATTTTCTTGTTAATAGGATTTAAGATTAGAAAATAGAAAATAGTCCTGGGATGGGAACAAAGAACTGGGGTGCAGGGAAGTGGGGCAATTAACCCCCAAACACAGGACAGTAGCAAGATTTACTGAGGGTGAGGGGCAGACAATTGCCAATGTACATTACCTTAAAAGGAGATGGGGGTCAGGGTGTCAGCACCCTGGGCCACTTTACCAGTGTTTTTCCATTGTGGGGGGTTCACTGTAGAAACTGGAGACCAGAGACTATAACTGTAACTGTTGTGTGAAACTCTTCAGATCAGCCTTTAGAGTAGGACTGCACAGGATGCAGTGTGCTGATCTCCAGATGCATCTGTAAGGAAAATGGGTAATAAAAGGATTGTGTGAAATTTGGAAACATCTCTGCGTGATCTTTACCAAAACAAAAAGAATCGGAGAGACTGACGTTGTCTCAACAACACTTAGTAGATATTCCACTCAATCTCATTTGTGATTTATGATAAATGTTACCAATAATTATTTATATTTCTTTACGCTTCTGAATAATTTAGTAAAACATCAAAAAGATTTTTACTGTTGTCAGAAAATAAGACATTTCTAATTCTCTACAGACTTTTGAGCTGAAGTATAGATTGCAATAATAGTGTATGGTTATTGTTTATAGCAGATGAAATAGCAGTATCAGGACAGATACGAGAGAAACGCTCTCGTCTTTTAATATTAAACTCATAACTTTCCTTTTTGATCAATCTTATAGCTACAGCTGGATCAGCTGACCCTGTCCCATCCTTTAGTTATGCTTTTTTTGGCCACAACTGCTCATTAACTTCCCATCATGCACTGAGCACTTCTGTCTTTTACTCTCAGTGTGTTAATATATCACTACTGCGTGTCAGTAACGTTGGTCCTCTTCCTCCCATCATGTGTTTTGTCTTGTCCTCGTATGCTCTTGAGTTGTTTCTTATTTTGTCTTTTCTCTCATCCCCAAACAGTTGCTCGTCCTTGAGCCTCATTTTCCTCAGGTTTCTTAAAAGGGGGTTTTTCCCGTCCCACCATCCCCAAGTGCTTGCTCATAGGGGATTAATTGTTAGGGTTTTGTCTCTATTATTTTTAAGGTCTTTTATTTATTATATTTAACTATTATTATTGTAAAATGGTGCTACATAAATCAAATGTACTCAAATTAAACTCCCATTCAAACCTAAAGTCGTCTCACCCAATTTGGACGTCCAGCCTAAAAGAATACTACAATATCAACCAGAAATTAGAAGCATAGCCAGCAGCTGTTATATTTAGTTTCTAATTTAATCATTTTGTCTGGTTTAAAAATTAAACACTCATAAAAGATCATTGTTTCATTGTCTGGTTTATTCTTTTTCTATTTATCGATTATCCAAGTCCTTAAAACACACACACATGTATATATGAATAATTCAGTCATAGAAAAATTAATGTACTGAGATCCTGAGCTCTTACATGGAGATATAAGACTGTTTTTGTTAAACAATGACCTCTTTATTGCTTGATAGTATAAAATAAAACTATTTTGTCCATACTTATACTCCGTATGAGGACATACTTAAAAAAAAAAAAAAAAACAAAACAAAAAAAACCTATGTGATGGCACCAAAGTAACAACTTCCTGTTAAAAAGAGAAGTTTAGTTTTTAGCTTTATGAAAACAGCTGTGCTAGGTTATTGCTGTCACTGTACACTCGCTCAATCATCATCCTTTTCTAATTTAGAGATGTATCCTGTTTAATGGTGCCAATCTGAGGATGTAGCAGTTGTAGCTCCAACTGTCAGAAAAAAGGACTTTCACATTGCGAGTTTCTAAAACTCTGTGCCTCGGTTTCCTGTCACACTGACTGTGAGCCATTAACGTATTTCCAATGGAATTTAGAGAAATATATGCGAATACTAAGTGTCACAGTCAGGACCAATGAAATGACAATAGCCAGAGCAAAAGTGCAAAAAAAACAAACAAAAAAAACCCAACAACGTGGAGCTCAAAACAAAAGTCTATTAAAGGCACTCAAGCTCAGGAGACAGTTCATAACCTTTTCAGCGGGCCGACTTGTAGGTGAGTCCATGACCGAACAGTTCAGGAAGCTAACCGCAGAGCCAGCGGTGGCAACGAAGCAGTTACAAAGGCTGTCTGTACCGGCGAAGAACTCCAGTCAGTGGCCTGGAAGGTGGCCGCTGACGCCAAACCAGACGTGGACGAGGCTGAGCTGGCTGCAGGACCAGGCGTGGCAGGACCAGGCGGCAGCGCAGGACCAGGCGGCAGCGCAGGACCAGGCGACGGCGCTGCAGGCGACGGCGAGGAAGCTGCAGGTGGTGGAGAAGGTGGTGGCTGAACAGACTCACCAGAGCCGTCAGTGGATGTGAGGAAAGGCTGGACGGGCTCTCCAGAACCCACAGCTGACGTGGCATGAGGCTGGATCGGTTCTCCAGAACCCCCAGCGGGAACAGACGGCGGCGTGGAAGCCGTGCAGTGCTGACCAGGTGACTGAGCTTGTCAATGAGCTAGAGACTGAACTGGTGCAAGAACTGATAACGAAGCTAAAGACTGACCTGGAGACTGAGCAGGGGACTAAGCTAGACACAAAACAGATACCTCAGCTAATAACTGAGCTAGAGACTGAAGTAAAGGCTGTAGTGGTGGTAGTTGTAATGAAGTTTTTAGCGGTGGTAGCTGGTTGCTGAGCTAATTCTCCTGAACCTCTAGAACGTGAGGTAAACAGCTGGACGGGCTCATCTGAGTCTCCAGCGGGGACAGGAGGCACCTGCTGGACAATAGCCGCTCCAAACCAAGGAGTAGGTACGGGTGCAAAGGAAGGGTGTGTCCTGGCTGACTTTACCTTAGGGACCAGCATGGGTGTAGTGGTGGACCGGACACTGGTACTGGTACTATGGCCTTAAGTGAGAATGTTGTAACATAAAAAGCCTAAACCTAACCCTGAAAAGGTGGCAAATATCACACAGTTTAATATATATTATTGTGTTTTGCAGCGAAAACATGCAAACCTCCATTATTAACTGCAGCTTCAACATTGAGCTGCAAAAATGCTTTTCAGTAACATCTCAATAATAACACTTGCTAGTTTATTACAGCACAGTGTTAAAGTGACAGAGAGCACACAGTGTGTTAGGACGATTTGCAACGTCTCCCAATGCCTTTTTGTGAAGGTACGTCTGTGTATATCAGTGATCTTTATATAACTAACCTAACAAACTGCTTTAGCTTTGTTTGCTTTTATTTTCTGATTTTCCATCACCTCGACTACCTTGGTGCTACTGGACCTCCCTGCATTTGTCTCACGTCCTCCCATGGGCCACCCCATTTTAAAAATCCTGCTAAATTTCCTTAACAGCTCTGTAATGTGACCTTTTTTAAAAAACAAAAAAAAACAAAACAAAAACAAAACTTAATATCAAGGACACAAACATAATTGTTTATTTTCTACATTTTGCCTTTCTTTTCTAGTGTGCAACAATCATACGGGTTATTTATGGTTTTGGACTAAATAGCAGAAGATGTACAGTATAACTAAAATTTCATGTTATTATCTCAAAAGTTTGGCTTTTCTCCATTTCAGTTTCAGTTAGTTAGACAAAGTTTTGGATGGATGGTTAAGAAAAGAAGAAGCTGTTTTTGTTTGTCTTTTTTTCTTTTTTTCAGAAACAAGTTTGCAAAATAACTGCATGCTTATGTCCTGTTTTCCTTTTATCTTACTATCTCATATACCATTTCTTATTTTATTTATATTGAATTTACTATTTTTACCATTAAGACCACCCCACCTACTAATCCCACTTATCCCCTTGAAGAAAGATTCCTGTTTTCTACCCACATGGGATGCGAAGCTCATCTTATCAAGTGCCAAATATAGCTCGTTTGCATCTCAAGTGTTCCAGACAAGTAAATAAAAACAGCTCTGCGTCACATGAACCATAAGATTTAAAAAATAAATTTAAATCTACTGTTCCTGGACATGGAAAGGGCAGTGTATATAAGCTACATATAGAACAACATGATTTATGGGAGGTAGGGTGGCAGGGGTGTCAAACATAGGGCCCAGGGGACAGATGCGACTGACAAAAGGGTCTAATTTGTCTCATTGGATGGCTTAGCATGTGACAACTGCAGGGAAGTAATTAACAAATCTACGCTGCAAACCCAGGTTTGCTGATGGAAGCTGTTGCAGTCAGAATGTACTGGAAGCCACTAGATGTTTTTGGAAGAGGTCCAGTTGGTTCTATTCCGATTAGCTCCCAGACATGTGACACCTGTCAATGATAAAAGAATCACATTTTTATGATGTACATTATAACATTACTATTTTCTACTAAAATGCTACTGATATTTACCTTTATACACTGCAGTGGTTGCACAACAGCCAAAGGTTTTCCCATTTTTTGGCACTGGTCACAAGCCAGGACCTTAAACATATTATATGTTCTTATTTATATTATCCAACAATGTCAATTAATTAAACAACATAATTACAAATATTCTATAAAAAAAATACTCAATCAAGCTACAGTGTTAATTACTGTACATCATCCTGAAATCTGGGACAGGTCTTCAGGATAACTATGCATTCTTTTTGTGCACTATTAACATAATATACATTTGTTTTATAAATGACAACTTTAAAAATACATACCCAATTCCAATTGTCAACTGACATGCCATACCAGTAAAATCTGGAACACATTGCAATTCGAGTCTTGAGTACACCAGTGTGTCCACCAATTGAATGAAACTTCTGAAATAGTCCCATGGCTTCTTCTTTTGTTTTTATCACTTTCCTGTTTCCAAAGAAGAGCTCTCCATCTACATTTAAAAAATGTAAATTGATTATAACATGTATTGAACCAATAATTACATCCAGTTATTATTTACATTAAAATACTGACCCTTCAACCTGAATTTTGTGGCGTAAGAGTTTGCCTCTGGGACTTGTCGTATTCTGATGGGTAGGACCCAGCAGAAAGAAATGTGAGCAGTTCCTCGTATTTGTTCTCCATAACTAAGGAGAAATCGGACATTTTCAAAATGGCTTTGGGATCCATTATGTAAGACGCAATGCACATACAGTAAATAAAATGATTAAACAACATTATCGCTCAATTTATAAGTATGTGGTGCAATATTACTTTCCCTCGACATAACAACGGAGCGTGGTTTCCACTAACTGTGGAGTGTTGTTAACTGGTGTTCATTCAGTCTTTGTCAGATTGTCTGCTATCCTGCCATGTTACCAGATCCACATCTATTCATGCCAAGTAGCCATGTTTAAGGTTTTTTCTTTTCTTCCATGTTTAGGATGTGTCATGTTTTCTTTCTAGTTTTCCCAGTTTAAGTTATTGTTTAGCTTCACCTCTGCTTTTTGTTTGGTAATGTTTTCCCAGCCTTAATAAACTGCTCGTTTTCTGTTAAGTTTGAGTTTTTGTTTTAGAGCAGCGGTCCCCAACCTTTTTTGCGCCACCGGTTTACGCCCGACAATATTTTCATGGACCGGCCTTTAAGGTGTCGCGGATAAATACAACAAAATAAAACTAGTACCGGTACCGAAAAAAATAAAATTTATTCATAACACACGTGAAAAGACCCAGGAAAACCGAGTTAACAATAAAAACGATAACAAAATAACGCTGAAAACCGATAAAAACCCTGAAAACCATACATTTCACACCTGAGCCTCTACTCTCGCGGCCCGGTACCAAATGACTCACGGACCGGTACCGGTCCGAGGCCCGGGGGTTGGGGACCGCTGTTTTAGAGTGTCACCTCCTTTTTCCACACAGTCAGCTTTGCAGCCTGACTGTGACAATTCTATAGTATACATGAAGGGAGTGAAGGGAATCCAATATAGTTGAAATACACTGTCTGTTTTTAGTCCCTGTCAGTACTCTTGCTGCAGCAATTTGGATTAACTGAAGGCTTTTCTGGGAGTTTTTAGGACATCCTGATAATAACGAATTACAGTAGTCCAGCCTAGAAGTAATAAATACATGAAGTATTTTTTCAGCATCACTCTGAGATAGGATATTGCGCAAATGGAAGAAAGAAGTCCTACATATTTGTTTAATATGTGCATTGAAGGACATATCCTGGTCAAAAATGACTCCAAGGTTCCTCTCAGTGTTACTGGAGGCCAAGGTAATGCCATCCAGAGTAATGGCATTACCATTATTTTTTAAGATTTTCAGGGCCAAGTACAATAACTTCAGTTTTTTTTATGAATTTAGAAGCAGAAAATTAGAGGCCATCCAGGTCTTTATGTCTTTAAGACATTCCTCCAGTTTAACTAATTGGTGTGTGTTATCTGGCTTCATGGATAGATGAAGTTACAGTGTGAAGAGGACTCTCCATTTAGATAAACAAATTGAAGTCTATTGGAGAGATATGATACATCTGTGTTGAATGTCACAGCACCATTAACCACTTCAAAGAATTTTGATTTCAGTAAACCAGTTGCAGAATATTTTTAATAGAATAACCTTCAGTCATTACCACCAGCTGCTTGTTATACTCACAAGGATATTACTGTTGTGGTTCATAGCATCATCAAGATAGTAAGTCTTGATTTACAGTGCTTTAAGGCCATAAATACTTAATGAACTAATCATCTTGTACTGTCGATATTAACACTATTGTGTGGATGTTACTTTACTACTTGGTTGCTTTCTTCCAAAAAATGACAGCGAGCAAAGTCTGGTTTAAGTAGTATTTTTCCCAGCACGTCCATCTGCCATAAAAAAAACATATAGTGGAACTCTTATAATGTGTCTGCTTTACCAAAATAGTAGGACTGGGAGCATACAGTATAATGTGGAAGAGGGGATGTAGAAAGTCTGCACTGTTTGACTTTACACTTTGGAAATGAATCCCTGACTTGTGACAGACCAACAGAAACAGGGAACAGCATCATAAAGGGGTTGGCTCTTTCAGTCTGCAGTCAGAGGACAACTGGTCTCCTGTGCCATCAATGTGCGGTGCGGTGTTTAAGACTAGAAGAGGTACACACACTGAGTTTGCAACAGATAACCTCACAACAGAAAAGTTTTTCTCTGCCCTGAAACACTACTCTATACCACCAACCCATAATGCCCTCTAGCATCTGAATATGAAAAAGCGCTTTAATAATAGACTCACAAGACTTCTTAAATGAAAGATACATTTGAAAAAAAAAAAAAAACTTAAGGGGTGCCTGTTCTAAAGTGAGCTGATTTAAACTCTCCACAAAGGTATGTTTGCAGTGATTATCAAATGTAATATAAATACTGGCCAAATGAATGAAGAGAGACACATAACATGATGTAATGGCCCAGACTGCTCACAAGTCTCAATTGAATAGGTTCAAGATTTAATTGCCATATTGATGTACCAAATTCATTTTGAAGATGGTGACTGACTGCATGTGATCACTGACCTGATTCCCATTTTCAAAGAAGCCACTTCAAAGGCAACAAACTTCCAAGTTTATTATACACCGTGACAATAATTGTGGTCATGCTGTATCCTTCAAACACTGTTTTCCCTGGTGTGACTGTAGCATTACATGCCATTACAGTGTGATTAAGCAAGAATAACTGAATCCAAGATTAGGTCATTTCTTGTTTGTCAGATCTGGTAACACTTATATGACATTTACATTTTTTAATACTTATGTGCTGAGGCACTAAGAGCCATTTTGTTCAAATTGACCATCTAACTATCTCTGTTGCTGAGACACAAGGATTACCAAAGAGAAGAAGGCAATTTGTCTAGTAACAATCCCTGCTTGCACATAGCTCAGCATGTTTCAGCAGGAGAACCTTGTGTGTACCACATGTGAGCAGAGCTCATCACAATCAAACTATTGTATGCCTCCATCCCCAGACACTGAAATCCTAATAGCACAGCTGACTCCTAGACCTGGAATGCCAACTCTGTAAAGGACTCCCACATTAAAATAGCCAGCATGCCCTGTCAGCATACCCTCTCTGCATGCACATAGGCGGCTAACAGCTGCCAAATTTTCTCATTGAAGAAACAGCAAACGACAACAGGAGAACAGATCCCTGAAGAGGAGGAGGTGATGGAGTCAGATTACTTGTAAGTCTCTCCTTTTCTGATCTTCACACCAGGAAACAAATTCAGCTGTATACTTCCACACAATGTATTAATCAATTTAAAAAAATAAAACTAAGGGATGATGCTGCGGACTGAACATGACCAAAAAGCACATCTTGACTTTGTTTAGTTGTGCATTTAAACACAAGTTCTGCTACCTTTGAACACTCTTTTTCTACTTTAGAGTCATATGTGTGCAGGAGGAGAGCAACTGTAAAACACATGTGGCCCATTCCCCAACTGCCAATCATTTTTGCAGGTTTCAGTTAAGAACTCCATAGGCATTTTAGTGCCAAAGGTTTATCTGATACTAATCCAAAACCTAAATTATGTACCATCGGCAAAACTTTGTGCTGTCAAGATCTCTGTCTAAATAAATAAAGAAATCTGGGTAAATTCCCAGATGATTAACCTCCTAGGACCTGGCGTCCAACTGGAGTTCTATCGAACTGCAACTGTTCTATCAAAATTTCAAATGAATAACCTTATATGTGGCTCTCATTTTTCTCAGAAACAAAAATGGGGGGGGGCTGTTATATACACACATCTCAATAAAATATTTACATCAAATTCAGCTGTGTACTTCTACACAACACAATAATCTTATGATTTACACAATGATTAATAAAGGCAACATCGAAGTGGAAAAACTCTACTTTACAGGAAGAACCTCCAGCAGAACCAGGCTTAGGGAAGGGCAGCCATCTGCCATGAGGAGTTAGGAGTGAGGTAAAACAGACAGGATAAAAGATACACTGCGGAAGAGAGCCATAGATTTATAATAGTTAATAGTTAAATGCAAAGTAATATATAAATACATGGACAGTGAAGAAAAGTGATTGGAGAAGAAATGCTAAATGCATTATGGGAAGCCCCCAGCAGACTTAGAATAGAATAGAAAAGAGTAGAATAGAATAGAATAATCCTTTAATTGTCCCACAAGGGGAAATTTGGTTGTAACAGCAGCCAAAAAGACACATATACAAACAAACAGGACACAGAACCGAAACATACACAATTTTACTTACATATTTACATTATTGGACTTGGAAGTCTTGCTTCAGTTAAACTAATATAATGATCTTGCTCAACCCAGATCTCTGTAAGGCAGAATATATCAATATGTTGATCAATTATTATATAATTTACTAACAAAGAAGAGAGGTACTTAATGTTTTACAATCCAATCTTTACTGCTGTTGAAGATGTATTGTTCTTTATTCTTAAATCATTTATGCTGATTTTTTTTATTGGTCTCTATGGACACTGGGTTTTAGGGGGACAATAGGAGTAGAGAAGCTGCAGAGAGGCTTGTAGGACTGCACCTCTGCTTCCAACTCTCATTTCTGGGTGCTCCCATTTTTGGGAGGAGGTAATACATTTGATAATTGGCCTGCTACATAACCCAGGTCCATGTCCAGGTCCTGAATCCAACCTTCAAAGAAGTTCAGACACAGAGTATTTTTCCAAAAGTCTTCAGGATCTTAAAGATGTTTTTGTCAAATGTAAGATGTGTTCTTTTCTGTCAGTTGCACCTTTTGTCTTTGAACTCTTCTATGGATGCCATTTTTGCCCAGTCTCTTTCTTATTATTGAATCACAAATACTGACCTCAAATTGAATGAGTTCAGCAGTATTATGGATGTTGTTCTGGTTTTGTTTTTAACCTCCTGGATGAACTATTAATGTGATTTGGAGTACTTTTATAGGCCTGGAAGGTTCACCACTGTTCCGAGTCTTCTCAAGTTGTGGATAATGGGTCTCACCCTGGATTTGTTGGATTCCCAAGGCTGTAGAAAGCTTTTCTCATCTGTTCTTGAGGGGGCTTTTTTATATCACAGCATGATGTGTTACTTTTTAATATCTTTTAGCTGACAGGTTGTATTTAAGGGATTTTGTCTGTCTGGAAGGGCATCTGGCATATTACTGTCAAAGGAAACAGTAGCAACCTACTGTGGATACCCTTAGTGATAGTAGTTTCAAAATAGTGAATTTGTGATTTAACAAGGGTGCAATTACTTAATCACATAGCGCAAGTACAATCAGTATTGAAAATGTCACCAATTTTTAAAGTAAATCATTTTCTAAAGGTGCTATTGACACCTATCTACACGTCCTAAGCCCAAAACCCTTCAAGGGGCTGAAATTGAAATAGTCACATTTTACAGGTGTCTAGCTATCATTTTGGGGTTAAACTAAGTTTCTTTTTTAGATTTAGATTTTTAGATTTTAGATTGTGTTTCTCTCTCCAACCTTGGGAACACTTGATTTATGCAACTTTTTTTTTTTACACTTAACGGATTATGGTGGTCTGTATTTAATGAATGCACCTGGCCAGTTCAATACTGTCTGCCATTGTGCTTTACATTTTATTAGTAGCTGTAGAAATCATGTACATCACTGTTTTCTGTATGCTGCTGCTAAATGGCCATCTCTGTCTATCCACAGATGTTCCAACCAGTTGGCTTTTATCTCTAAATCTCTACTTGGGTTACTTACTTCTTATCTGTGCTTACATGTGTAAATGCCACTATAAAGCTCACACTCTCACAACATTATACAAATGTTGGTTCTGAGAATCAGAAGAGAACATGAAGAAAGCTTTTAAATATGCTGTCCCTGTTTCCTGGAATAATCAACAGAAGGAGCTGAAATGTACAGAAATGGTTACAATGGGGGAGTTTAAATCCCTTTTAAAAGAGCAAGAGAATAGCTCTTTTGGTCAGTGTGACTGTTTTTAATGTCACACTTGTAATGATCTATATTGCATCTTATTCACATGTTTGTGTTCACTTGTCTGTACAGAATTATGTTCTTGTTTTCTACTTGTTATATGTTGTAACTTCTGGTGCCCTCTTTTGCCTGAATAAATAAAGGATCACGACATTTTCACCTGTGTCATTTCTCATTAATACACATTTCCAATATGTGGACATACTAATTACATTAACCTATCATGCATGTTTTTGCCACAGTCAAAAGAAATATGTTAGATTAACTGATGACTGAATTAGCCATGGATGTGAGTTAGATAAAGTGCTGTATAGTCAAAAATGTGACTTGAAGTCTAAAGAGCTTTGAATGGTCAGTAAGACTAGAAATGCTTTATAAGTGCAAATACGGTACCTTAAATTTAATTTAAATTAAATGATGAAATATGTTTATTTTTTCATTTCTGTTTGTCTTAAACTCTTTTCTTTCTTTTCTGAAAGGCAGCAAAGTTTAAGTTTTGAACATCCAAGAACAAAGTAGTTGATATGATTTGTTTAAAAAAGAAAGCTTCGGTGACTGTTTTATCCAGTCAGAAGTGCTAAATGTTTTAACCCTTTGCATTTTTGACAAAGGAAACCAAAGTGTCACATCAACAGCTTGAACCAGAAGATATTTTTGATGAATTATTCATCAGTGATCAAACCTAAATGCCAATGAGTAGTAGGTCATCCAACTCCTACAAAGGTTTATGTCTGTAAAATAGCAAATGGGAACTAGTTGTATAATTACATAGTTCATGTTGTATGTTAGTTTGTAACTTAAGGGACTGAAGTAAAGGTTTTAAGTTCGCCAAAGTAAATATGGATTTCAAAAGTACTCTTAAATGTCAAATGTGGTTTTAACCAAATGAAACCAAATGTATGAAATGAAGCTCAAAGTGGTGTCAAGTAGTACAGTTTAAAAGTGAAACATTTAAATGTGATTAGCTAATCGACAGAGCATTAATCAGATATTTACAGAGCTGTTTTTTTTTTAAATAGATGCTTCTGTTTAATAAAAATATAATAAACGCCAGTAAATAATGAGAGTAAACATTATAAGCACAGCTGGTTCAGTTCGATGTGAACTAAGTCCTAATAAGTAAAGAACTAATAAGTGTCATCACTTTAATAGTCACATGAACCTCTTAAATGAATGCAAACTGTATCTTGCGGGACTGATAAATCACTAGCAATATCACATCTGCATTAGGTGATATTGCTGGAATGAATTATACTCTTTAAGGTCAATATATCAGCCAAAAGGTTTTATTTTGGCATTTTTCTTTGTTTTAAATCACTTAGAATCAATTAGAATTACTTAAAATTATAAATAACTAAATAAAAAGACAGGAGAATTTAATGTTTTTCTAGTATTAGAATAATTCATTTTGGGGGGTGAATCAGACCTGGATCCAGAAATTTGTGGAAAGATTCTTCACCATTGTGACAGAAGGCAAAACTGGGCATTTTTTGCCATATACAAAAAATATCCAGCAGAACTAGCTGAGTGGGTAGACTGGTGTGGCACTGGAAGAGAAACTGCATAGTGTAGTCATAGCCTGGTGGCCTGGTCTCTAGATGGACATCTGCTGCGCATGGACTCTTACGCTGGTCTGGGACATCTTTATATAATTCTACAGTAACTACACTTACATAACTTGAAAAGGTAAAATGTTGCAGGAGGATGTATGCAGTCTCAGACTGTTCTTGTACGTATTTAACCAAGAAAATAATCAATTCACCCAATTAGGCTACGTTCACACTGCAGGTCTTAATGCTCAATTCCGATTTTCTGATCAAATCCGATTTTTTTGTCTGCTCGTTCACACTACAAATAAAATGCGACAGCAAACGCGCTCTAGTGTGAACGCTCAAAGCGGCCCGCAGACTTCACACACAACGCGCTCTGTTTAGACCCAGAACAAACAGTATTGTTTGACAGATGGCCGTTAAGATAAAGACTTCGGACTTTACGTTTCCCAATTTTTGCTTTGTTATTTACATAATAATGTAAATAACCTAATAATTATCCTTATTGCTGTTTTAGAGAGGAGCGGTGCTTCAAAGGATAGTTGCAGATTTCTGTCAGAATCTGCAGATTATACAGTACAAATAAAATGTTCACGTTTCTCCAACGTTGTCTTCCCAACAGTTTCACTGATATCTACACCGGATGGCCAGGAAGCGTTCGGATGTCTTCTCTGGCGCTGATAATTGGCTTCTGTCTTGTGTCGGTGACGTAAAAGACGGATTTAATGTGACATGACCGTTCAAACAGCAGTCGCTTTCTAAAACATCGGATATGTATCGGATTCAGTACCACATACGAAAGTGACCCAGATCGGATTTGCGCCGTTCACACTGTTATACCATGATCAGATATGGGTCGCATAGGGTCAAAAAAATCGGATTTGATGCGCTTTCGCCAGCAGTGTGAACGTAGCCTTAGTCTGCAAAATGAATAACCTGATTTCAAGTACACAGTCACAACATCGAGTCTTTCATTTCAAATCGTTTAATAAATGAAGTGTTATACTTTCACTCTAAGAACATGAAAAAATTACCTTGAGATTGAGTCACAATTTTCTTTTAAGAAATTAACTTTTTATTTTTAGGATTGAAATATGTTTTCCTTAATAAGTATCTGAAAATATCTTTTGCTGGTTTGTTTGGTAATATCTTTCCTACAAGTAGAATCTCATTTCAATATAGCTCTTTTTGGGGAAAAAAGAAACAAAAAAAGGAAAAACAAAAGAAAACATCCATCAATGTGTTTCTGTCCAGGGTCTTCATAATGTGTTGGAAGGCGCCGTCAGAGAATGGCCTGTGGCTGAATAGGACAGCTGTCATGTTCTGAACATGAGGCTGATGAGAAAACTTGTCGCTACATGTAATGCAGCACTCCTCCTCCAACTGCAAGACATTTGGACCCCTGTTAGCAAATGATCATCTGAAAAGTCCCATAAAACCATATCTGTGTTTCCTCCGGTAGCATCTGCTCCCCAGTTGTTGGCTTTCCAAGCGGTTGTTCTCAAACACCAAGGATGCTCTGGTGTGAGAAGAGTCACCACCCTTACTCACAGAGTGAATCTTCTTGAAAACAATAAGAAGTACGCTTTGCTAAGATTATATGTATAACATAAAACCCAGCTGTTCTGCACTGTAACTGACTACTGGAGTCAAAACATTTAATTTAGTCCACCAGGCCCTTTTTGTTTGGGCTTACAGATAATCCTCTTAGTAACAACCCCCCCCCCCCCCCCCCCCCCCCACCGGACATTTTGGGTAATCTTTTCGATTAACAGCCTGCAGATGCTGCAGCAGCAGTTGTGCGGTTGTTTGACAGCTCTCCAGCTGCTGACATATCTAACACATAAAATCCATAGAGTGACAGCAGCTCTGTCTCTGCATTGCTCTCAGCTTTTCCTGTCTGACTTGCAAAAATCCCGCAAACTTCCCACAGAGGAGAGTCCTGGACTGGAACAGGATGGATGCTAGCTCTCTCCTTTAACCAAGAAGGGAAAACATCTTGAACAGGTCTTCACTCTTTAAATAGAAACTATGTTGCACATAGGAAAGCATTCAATGGCTTCACCTCTAGTTATGAAAAACCAACTTGCTGGTTTTAGTAAGTTCTCTCCTCTTATTTTTTGCAACGATAAAGCATAACTCACTTTTTTTCAGCCAATGAGATACATCTCATTCATACATTTTCACTTTCAGAAATTCAAACCACCACTTCAACCTCAAGCCCAACAAACTTTAGAATAATACACCAAAAATTCCCTGCACATGTACTTTTTTTTAAAACTCCACAATACTTTAGTAGGCTATTACAGCACGATTTGTCATGCACTTTATCTGTCATTTCTGCTTCTTTTTTGTTTTGTTTTTGTTTTTTCGCAAAATAACCCTATAGTGTAGATCTGCCATCATGTAACTTGGCTGATAGCTTTTTCTTTTCTCAGTCGTCATCCACATCGTCCCCCTCGGACTCGTCTCTCTTCTCGTACATTTTATCCCTCTGCCTCTCCTGGATCTCCTTCATCTCCTCTGCATATCTGCAGAAAGCTCCTCCAAATTTGCTCCAGGCTTTGAACGGGATGGTGATAGAGTTCCTGTAGCTCGGCTTAACCTCGCTCACGCGCAGGAACACGCCGTATTTGTTGGACCCAACGTCGAAAAAGAACCGTTTAGAGTCCACCATGATGGAGGTGCCCTCGGGAAGCTCGCCGTAGCCCCCGGCGGCCATGCCCCCGGTCATCTCCTCGTCGTCTCCCCCGTAATCATCTATGAGCTTAGCAAGGGCGTCTCTAAACTCTATTAACCCCTGTGCCGGAAGGGCTATGGTCTGGCCGGCCAGCATGCCGCCCACTGGGCCCCCCACTCCAAAGCTAGGTCCGCGGTTTACGGTTTGCCGTATCCGGAGGAACCTCCCCCGCTGGTTCTCTTTCAAGTCCAGGTAGTACTTGCGATTTTCCCGG
This sequence comes from Neolamprologus multifasciatus, assembly GCF_963576455.1. Lineage (NCBI taxonomy): Eukaryota > Metazoa > Chordata > Actinopteri > Cichliformes > Cichlidae > Neolamprologus > Neolamprologus multifasciatus. The sequence continues at coordinate 10,985,650 of NC_140445.1, forward strand.
ACAAGAAACTCGCTCTTAAGAGCTCGCCTCGGCCCACCGTCTTCACCCGCGGTAGCTTGTGCTATTTGCTCCGGACTGCTAGGGCCCAGCTGGGCGTAGTGCTCGATGAAATCCCCGAGATAGTCACGGAACTCCGCCGCAACTGACAGCGAGAGGGTCAGGCGACTTTTAGAGCCCCCAGCCCCGACCTCGGCGATTTTAATGAACCTGCCCTTGTTGTTCTGCTTGACGTCCAGATAGAAGCGCTTGTTCTGGATGTCCAGACGCTTTGACGCCAGTTCTTGGGTTTCCTGGTCCCTCTGGAAGTGTTGGAAGCCACCTCCACCTCCTCCCCCGCTACTACCTCCGCGCTCACTCCCGCTGTCGCCATCCGCCATCTTCAGCTCCACCATTCGGCTTCTGCCTCTCTCTCCTGCGTAGCTGCTTTCTGCGAGCACTCAGCCAGCGCGGGCCTCCTACCCGTGCGTCATGGGTGCCCTTCGGGGGACGTTGTGATTGGTTCAACTAACTGCCTGTTTCACTAGTTCACACGATTACGGCATTCCTATTGGTCTGTCGGTATTGTAAGCCGTGCCCACCTGTAATATTTTTCTCTAGCTATTGGTTCAGACTGAAGTTCCGTTTACGTCTTGTAAAACTTTTTTAATCCCGATTGTGAAATCGTCTTGGTTAGAACATGATGAAATCTGTTTTTTTTTTCACAATTATACTTTTGCATTTTAGTTAAATTTCGAAATGGACATTTCCAACCTATTTATATATGTGAAAAATAGCTAGATAAACTAGTACAGTACACCACATAATAATAATCGTTCTTTGTTGAGATGGATCTCATTTTGTTTCACAAGTCTGTGAAAATACACTACCCTTGATAGATTACATGTAGATTACATGTTTTGTGTGCACAATTTTACATAAAATGAACAATACCTCATTACAACTGTCCAACATCCACATTCTTACTTGTGTACACCAACAAACTAAAATAGCAAAGAATGACTTTGGAAAACAAGGGGGGGGGGGAGAGAAAGAAGAAACAAGGGGTGAAGAGGAATAAACTGAAGGCTGGGGAACAAGAGAAAAGAATATGAAGGGGAGAATTAAGAGGAGGTAGGTGAGAGTGAAAAGAAAAGAAAACAGAGAAAAGATGGAGAATAAGAAGAAAATAATAATGGTGAATTCTACTCTCAGCATTGGTGGTTCTCCAGCAGCTTGTCATTTCTGAATGTTTCATTTACTCCATTGTTATTGCATTTCCCGGACCTGCCAGAAGATGTCAGTATAAATCCTAAACAAAGACTAATCCACCCCACTGGAAAGCTTTAGAAAATGGTAACGGATGCAAAGATTTTGAACCTTTTAACTGTATTTTCGTAAGTTTTACGGCGTTTTCTATAGATATTCATATTTTGCCAAAGTTATTGATTAAGAGATGTTTGATGTTTGTTGTTCTGCAATCTTACATATTTGTCATATCATTTCACGACACGGTCAAAGTTGGCTGTATTGGCCCACTATGTAAAATGTGTTTGACATCCCTGTTGTGACTGGGTCTCAGTCATCCAAGTCGTGGCAGTCTTAAGCATTTGAAATAAGTAAACCATAGTTTGTTTGTTTTTTATGTCACCTCAATATTTACTTATATAATCACAGTTGTGCCAGTGGAGCCTGTCAGAAAATGATTATAGTAAGACAGCAATCAAGATGTCAAGGACGATAGGTTTCTGCCGGTTTGTTTTTTAAAATGCGGCCACCAGGGGGCATCATTAGAATGTTAAACCCTTTGCAAAAATAAATGCAAGTTGCGCTTCTGATCTTGTTTCTATATAGGTGTCTGAGGTTCTTTAACAAGAAATAAATGACATATAATGTGCTGTTGTCTGCTGTATAAACATGCAGCGTAACACATCTAGACATTAACTTATCTTTCTGTCAGCTAATTGCTTAAACACAATGCTCAGAAATCAATCAGTCCACTTCTGTGGAAAAGAAGGGTAATATTTTAAGGGCTTCAGTAATCTCAGTCGGGTGGGAGGTAGGGTGGTGGCCCTACTCTTACAGTCTGGGTAGGAATTCTGGTGGTGTCTTTAAATTTTGCCAAAGCATATAGTTAAGGCTGCATCAAGTGACCCTGAATCCTCTCTTAAAATATCTATAGGCTATAAAATATCCAAAAGTTGATTCTGTTCATCTGTACATAGCGTTTTCTGGGAGAAACGTTTCATCACTCATCCAAGTGACTTCTTCAGTCGACTGAAGAAGTCACTTGGATGAGTGACGAAACGTTTTTTTAAGGGCTCCAAGTGACTTCTTCAGTCGACTGAAGAAGTCACTTGGGTGAGTGACGAAACGTTTTTAATAATAGCTATTATTTATTTGAATAATATTGACACTGACATAAATCCAACAGTGACATAACAACAGAAATTTAAAAAATGAAATTTAAATACATTCAAACTATACATAAATTACAAACAGACATTATTGCACACTGCCCTGTTTGATTCTTGGTTCAAGCTTCAAAGCAGTATTTTTGCCATGTTTCTAATAACACATTTTATTTTATTCAAAAATCAAATCAAAAACTTCTCCCTTTGTCTAAGCCAAAATATCACAGCTGAGATTATATTACAGAAGAATGTCTGCATGTGATTTTCAGTAATATGGAGGATAAGTTGGGTAGGACTCTCTGAGGTGAGATGTGGCAGAGGGCACCATCACTCCTGAGAGGCTGCTGTACTGGTAGAAAGAGTCCATGGGCAGAGTGGCGACGCTGGGCAGAGGGGAACTGAACTGCACATGACTGTGTGGATAGATGTAGGAGGTGGCAGCTGGGCCCTCAGGTGCTACTGCTGCTGATGAGTGGTATCTTGGGTATGTCCCTGGCCTGTATGCCTGTAGCTCAGGGTAATGAATGAACTGTGGGGCAACACTGGCCTGGCAGACATTAGCCTGGCATGCCTGAGCCAGAGCATCCTGCATGGTTCTCTTTAGCTTCATCCGTCTGTTCTGGAACCAGTTTCTGATCTGTGATGAAAACAGAAAATTTAAGATATAAGGAACATTTTTAAAATACAAGACATAATGAAATAAAACATAAGTAATGTTAATTTTCTGTTAGTGAACAGTAGAGCTTGAGTATTTTAGAGTACTATAAAATATAGAAATTAAAAATAAATTATTATTTTTTTAACTACTAAAAATAGTACATGGTTTTGAAGGTCAGTAGCTGCTATCAAATAGGTGCTCATGAGAACTGATCTCTTGGCAGTTTCTTTTTTAAATTTGCTGCTGTTTCTCATTATTATAGATTTATCATAATTTGAATATCCAGTAGCACCAGGTTCATGAATTCATGATGTCAAGTATTGATACTGGGGGTGGTTACCTGTTTATCAGACAGGTGGAGTTTTTTGCGGAGTTCTGCCTTAGATTGCGTCCCCAGATAAGCACTTATGCCGAAAGCCTTCTCCAGGCTACTGATCTGCTCTGCTGTGAAAGCTGTCCGGGGCCTCCGACCCACTAGAGGAGATGGAGGTGATTTTGAGACGGCTTGAGCTGAAGGGGAGAGAGACTGTCCACCTTCGCTCTCATATCCTGAGGTCTCCTCCTCTGTCCCACTGCTGAAACCAACCTCAGTCACTGGAAACAGAAAGTGAGAAAGAAAGAAACTTAAAATCTGTTCTTCACATTACGTCGATTTAGACATATTCTGGTATTTTACTTGAGTAGTTTACAAAGCACTTTGTTAATTTCAGAGTATTTAACCACATACTGTTAACTGGATGGAAATTCAGCTATAAAAATGTTTTTATTGCAGTTTATTTATAGGTTACGAAACACATCTGCATTGCATCACTGATACATTTATCAACTTATATTCTTCTAATTAATACACCAATATCAGTTAGGTAAAAAGTACTCTAATAACAATAAAACTGCATAAATGTTTTTTTTTTTCCACTAAAGTAAATAAGAAGATTTTTTTTTTTAAAAAAAGATCAAATAATTAAGACAACCAAAGTAACTGTGTACCCAGGAGCGCTAATATGAAATGAAAATCTCTTGATGCATTCTTAATCATCCAGGAAAATAAATCTCCAAAAGTTGATTCTGTTCGTCTGGACGTAGCGTTTTCTGGGAGAAACGTTTCATCACTCATCCAAGTGACTTCTTCAGTCTCAGACTTTACTGAAGAAGTCACTTGACGAAACGTTTCTCCCAGAAAACGCTACGTCCAGATGAACAGAATCAACTTTTGGAGATGAAATAAAAATGTAAAAAATATAAAAAATGATTGATGTTCTCTGAGATGTTCATATTTGCATTCAGCTGAAATGTAGTTAAATGTGAAGAATGTTTAGGAAAAAAAATTCAAAATGCACATTTACACAGAACTAATACATGTTTTAATGTAAATGCACTTTTTTCTGTAATTCACGTTAAATAGACTTTACATTGAAATTGGAGTCTGGGATTTTGGCTCATTATGAACTCTTACCTTGGCTATTGGGAGCGGTTTGTTGCTGGAGAAGACTCTGGCTGTATGCTTCAAGGGCCTGACTCCTGTTTTCTTGCTTTTCCTGCTTAGGGATATTCTCTGACTTCTGCCTGCAATAAAAACCAGGCAGACTCTCAGAAAGCGTCCCACAGGCTGTAGGTCCGGAGACCGTTATGGTGCTGGTCTCTGATCCTTCTTGCTGGCTGCTCTGGGCCATCCACTCAATAGAAAAATGTCCATTCATGGCTGCTGAGGAGGAATCCGTTTGTCCTGAAGCTTGGAGAATTATGACTACCTCATCTACAACCTGCTTGTATTTATAGAAGACATCCCACCTCATATCAACCTCCCTCCACCCGAAGATCAAAGCACACATCCTCCCCTCCCTGCAGTCCAGCCCTCCTTTAGTTTTCACAACTTGAGTAATTAAGACGTCCCATTCAGTCTCAATGAGGCTGTTACAACAAGGCTCCAGTCAGTCTGGAAAGGACCCCCTACCCACCCTCTTTCCCGCTCTTCACATAGATAATACAGTCACTTTGCCCCAAACTGTCTCCATCTCTTCCACAGCCATATCCATCCTATTAAAAAATTAACCTTCTGCAGTTTTTTAGGGAGTCATTTTTTTCCACTTGGGGTGAGTGAAGAACTTTAAAATACTAGTGTCAGTCCTCATTTCTTTATATTTTTCCCCAAGAAGCAAGATATTGTTGTAAATCTTTACAGTGGTCTTGATCAAATATTACCAAGCCTTTCTGAAGGCTTTCAAACATTAAAAAGACACCTACTTCAAGGGATGAACCAGTGTTCTGTCTACATATAAAAGACAACTTTGCAATACACAACTTTGTCTTTAGGCACTTTGTTACTGGTAGCTTGTCACAAAAATACACCGTTTGTTCCCATTTCTTTAGCTGAATTTCCAAAACAACATAATTTGACAGACATAAAACAATATTTTTGCAACAAGGCAAATCCAAAGGCTTAGCAGCTGTAAATTTGACACATTTGTCAATGGTGTGCAGTGTAACAATGTCAGTGTAACAATTGAAGGATTTTATGCTTTCTGAATATCTTGATTTATTGTGTAAAACAGTCTGTCTCAGCCAATCTCAGTCTAAAAATAAAGGATGCAGGCTGGATTAAAATTCAAACAATTCTATACATATGCTTGTATCTCCAAAAATTACCCATTCCTGCTTTTACCATTTGCAGAGCACCTTCCTTACACATATAACCTAGTGAAAGAAATGACTGCCTAACAACTTATCAAAAGATAAAAGAACAAAAAAACAAGAAAATTGGAGAAAAGCTGAATAAAAACAAGAAGAATACAATTGCCAAATGTAACAAAATATTTGAGCATTATTAATATCCCGTTTTTGCTGAAAATTTTGTAATTTTTTCTTATTTCTTTTTCTTATTTCTTTCTTTCTTTCTTTCTTTCTTTCTTTCTTTCTTTCTTTTAGAAACATTTTAAAGAAACGTTCATGGCCTTTAATCTCCTCAAAGGTTGAATGCTAAACTGCTCATCGTATCCAGTAATTTCAGATGAAGCACCAACAATTTAACTTCTTTGTTTAAAAAGCAGCTTTTAGGTTAATAATCATGACAATGAGCTGTGAGTGGCTGAAAACGGTAACAATGGCTTTTTCTGGGATGATCCCGAGATAAAAGAGTGTTCACACAGCGCACTAACAGTGATCCTTTTATAGCTTATTTCATCAGGATTTATCTGTAGTTGATAAAGAACTGATGTTGTAATGTTTTTAGACCATTTTAAATTTTTAATTGAAAATATTCGCTCTTTCAACTGTCAAATGGTGAGTGAAAAATAAGCTCTCATATAAAAAGAGAGTAGCTAAAAGTTGGGTATATATCGCACTGAAATGTCTTGTAAAGTCACCAAACAAGAAAATACTTGCAAATATTTGAGCAAATGCACGTATTTACGTAAGAGTTTGACAAAGCATAATATGCAGATACGCAGAGTGTAACTTCCCACCCCTGCTGATAGAAACTGGTTGGTCATCTCTTTTGTACCTCCTTAAATCACATCAAACTATGTGGGGATCAGTTAAGGTGGCTGATAATGAGTTGAAAATTATGATCCCAGCTGTGAAGTGGCTGTTAACATCAGCCCCGCCGCCCTGATAGACCCCGAGACTGACTAAGAGGAAGAGGTGTGTGTCGGGGGCGGGGGGATGTTTTATGTGCAAATGTTAAGTATTTTGTGTTGTTTAGAGGTTTTAGTCGATCACGTAACACTCCCATTGATAAGATAATGACAGTAAGCTCTGGTGGTGATCATAGAATGGATTCGAGGCTGTGCGCTCAAGCTGACCCTCCGTCTGTGCGCGCAGTGGAGGGGAGAGCCGGTGCTAATAGTTCATTACCTACTGAAACTGGAACACTTCAAAGGCTCTCAATGCTTTGATACCAGCACACCCAACATGAAACAAAAGAGAACTAACACCTTAAAGCCTGTTAATATCTTCTGGAGGCTTTTCAAACCCAATAAAGTCATAGTCGGGTAATGGTGCTGTCAGTGGCGCTAACAAGCACGAATATGCCTTCACTTTAACTCTTTAACTTCTCTGTAATGACTGTGGTCGTGTAAAGGTATTCGAATGGAGGACTTTTATTAGTAATAAAACGATTTCCATGTGTACTTTTACTTATCTGAATAATATGAGCAATTCTTCCGACACTACTTCAACAGTATAATGTACTGTTGTATTTTTCAGTGGTGTAAAGTAATGCCGGTGTTCCATGTACTCAAATACTTCTACATTACTTTTTTTTTTTTTAAAGTGATACCGTGTTTTTTAATCATTTATATGTATTGTAGTTTTCATATTCGGATTAATAATAATGGTTATAATTAAAAATGTCGTCTTAAATTTGCACACGCGATAATGTAAATACCTGTTTAAGCTGTCATGGTCGCACTCTGCCATAACCTCCCTTACATTCTTTAAGTTTTACTCGTTTAAAAAAAGAACCAAAACCCATATTAAACAAAGCTAAACACAATTATAGCATGATTATTACAGCTATCAATTTGTTTTGTAGATATTGTAAAAATATTTTTATTGGGAATTATTGAGGCCACAATTGGTTCTAGTGTCAAACAATAGTAAAATTGTTCAGTCTGATTAATTCACATCAAATTAAATATTTGATTATTTAATTTGTAGTAATATAGAGATCAATTGGAACTACCTCCTTGCATTAAACACTTTTACTTTCATATCCCAAGTGCTTCTTGCTTATAGAGGTCTGAGTAAGTCTGATTATTGTTTAATGGTTGATTATATAGTCAGTTTTTTTTAAGTACTTTAAATGTGCATGCTATTTTACATTAAAAGCACAGGATCAACTCTTTATGAGCCTGATCACATCATTTAAAAACTAATCACTGTTAAAGCTCCATCTATGGCCTTCAACTTCAAAGAGTATCATTGTCCAAAGAGTGATTTACTATATTATAAAGATTTACTTTTTGTTCCTTAATCATCAGACATTAAATTTTTAAAGATGAAAAATGCAGTGTGGTCAAGAGAGAGCGGGAGTCTATCTAGGCTGCCACAGGGCAAGAGGGAGGAGACACCCTGTGAAGGTGCAGTGTAAAAATTAAAAAGCATTAATGGGAAAAAAAATGTTATAGTACTCACAAAAAATGGGACTATGCACATGGTTCTGAGAACATGAAGCTCATTACATCATTTCAAACTTAGTTCAAAGAACAATCCAGTCATATATCAGAACAGAAAAGCCAGATTGAGGTTATTTATTGTCAGTTCAGCTAAACACTGTTTTACAGTAACATGTATTTCTTTTGTTACATGTATCTGTGCGCTGATTTTCTCTGCAGTGTAAATTTGTTTAGTTTTGCTACATATGAAGTAAAATAAATAATATTTGTTATTGTGTATACATGTAGAACTATAAATGTTTAAGGACAGAACAGTTGTATGCATTTAAATATGTAACATGACCCCATAAAGTCAAAACATACAGTGTTTTGTATTTATCACATTAATATTTCTCCGACGCACCATCAATCCTGAGATTAAAACTGTGTGTGTTGTTTTTGTGAAGAGGTTTTGAGAAAAAAATCTTTTGGGAAAATTACAACAACAACAACAACAACAGAAAAACTGTAGCTGGCTGATTGGTATTGTTTGGAGTTCAAAGAGGAGCTGGTCATTTGTTTTCTCCATTGCTGCCCGTCTGTCTGTCTGGATGCTATATGACCGGGTATCAGTGTCAGCTTGCTCCACCTCGTCACCTCCCTCCTGATCTGTCACAGGACGCAGTGCTTGACTTCTTTGATGTGAGGCCTGCTGAGGCAGACAGACCAGAAGCAGATGAGAGGCTAGGAGACGGGACGAAAACACAGCTGCAAGCAGAGACAGCGAGACATGTCAACAGTCTGTGTTTCTGTGACTCCAGCACTTAGAAACTCATTACAAGATTCATAGGACTGTCAGAACAATGACAGACACACCTGTCTGACTACATAGTTACTTATGAGATATTAACTATGCAGTCAATGGGAGAGAACTGTGAGCACTTTAAAGTCAGTAAAGTAGCAGGAACACATCAGTCTGTGTCCTGTTTACAGTCGGCTTTAGTTTTGGCTTAATGTTTGTATGTTTTATGTTTTGGTTTGTTGTTGTTGTTGTTGTTTTTGGTCAGATTAGAAATTAGAAAAAGATTAGAGGGACAGCTCCGGTTGTGTGGTTTGGAGTCACAAGGCTGAGATGTTTGGCAGATGTGCAGGGGACGGGTAGGGTATATACTGAACAAAAGATAAATGTGGAGCTGCCAGGAAGGAGGGGGTGGGGGGGTGGGGGGGGGGGGGAGGAAGACATCAGTGAAGGTTCATGGATGTAGTGGAGGAGGCCATGCAGAGGGCTGATGTGACAGTGGGATAGGGTGGGATGGAGGCAGATGATCCACTGTTGGCGACCCCTCCGAATGAATGGTCACATTATTGCTGTTATGTTTTTCTAATTTTCCGGTATGTCACAGGGCTAATGCAGACAACCAATTTAAAATCACCAGTTAGACTAACCCCACAAAGTATAAGTCTTTGGACTGTGGGAGGAAGCTGGAGTATTCACAAAGATGGGGAGAACATGCACACTCCACACAGAGGTCATGACCACATCGCAGATTTGAACAAAGGACTTTCTTGCTGTGAGCTGACAGAATTCTCCACACCACCACTGTGTTGCCCTTTTTTAGGCAATGATGATCATAATGTGAAAATCTGATATGATAACAAGCTAAATCTATAAATGCCAAAATTCTGATTAAACCCATTCAATTTTTTTAGCAACAATCTGCAGACCAGATGCAACTTTGCAATATACATTTCTAAGGGCCACAAGGGTGTTCTAATATTTCAGTAAAGTCACTCATCTTTATTATCTGTTCAAACTCCAGCTGGGCCTGTTTTTTCCCTACTTGTTTCTTTAACAGGTAACATTAGTTAATTCAATGAAAGCATCTTCCTGCTCTCTGAACTTTAAGACCACTGGTCTCTGTTTGCTCACTTTAATCAAAACTTCACTGGTGTTGAGTCAGGTCCCAGCTTATTTTAACAAGATTATTATCTACCCAATTAAAAAATGACACAAAAATACAAAATCAACTCTCTTCTTTCCTACTCTTTCCCAACCAATCAAAAGAAAAAAGGAACAACATATATATCTGCATATATGATTTGGAAAACTTTTACAGTAAATAACCTTTGGATTCTTGATCATTTTCGCTCTGACCTTCACAGATCTCGTTCTATGAAACAGCCCTTCTTGGAGTCCCCAGTCCATCTTAATGTGAAGTGATGCAGGAAAATATTCTGTTCTGCTGATGTTGGACTCAACATCTGCCTTTGACGATGCTGACCAATCACCAGGTTGACCATGACAGGCTGAGACTGGGTGTTTGAAATGTTTCTTGTCATATCTGACCAAACAATTCTTTTCTCTGGCAGGATTTTACAAGGTTTCCGACCGAGTATTCATATTTCACACTAAGAGGCTGAAACCTAAAGGAGAAAGTACCTTAGCAAACAGTGGCCCCGAGTCTCTGGAAGCTTCTGCTTGAGCTTGAGATCCATAGACTCAGAGGTCTCTTAAAAAAAGAAGGAAAGAACTCTTGGGTAACATTTTGTTTCAATCTTTTAGCATTTTTGTTGTAAAACACTTTTTGATATTTATGGCAAAGTATTTGTCATAAATATGGTAAACAGAGTTTTACTTCTTTCTTCTTTTACTTTGGCTCCATGGGGTTTTACATGATCTCATCAGTCTCTGTTTACCTGTTCATGCTTTTTGTCCTGAAACACAAGTAGCAGCATGTTTGTGAGGAGCATCACTACTTGAATAGAATGTTAAACAAACTGAAACAGATAGTAAGTTTTATTGTCTGTCAGTGTTCCTTATCCACGATGAAGGACTTGGTCAAACTTGCTGGCCCCAGTCTCAGACTACTGATGTCTGCTGGGGAACAGTCCCCTGCTGGCCCTGTCTTTGATGGACTCCATTCAGACCCTTTCATCTCTAATGGGCCTGTTTGCTGCTCTGTTATGGAAACAAACACACCTCGACCCACCTTCCCACTCCCATCCTCTCCTCCCCCGCAGTACCAGAGGGAGACTCATGTCCCAACAGAGCTGTTGTTCAGATCTCTATAATAAATATATGAGTCTTCATCATCCCCGGCCAAATCTCCAGTAAACTCATCTTCAGGACCAAGGCTTTGAAGATCCAAACTTCAAATCAAAAACTACAACACAGGTGTAAAGATCATAGGCATCACAACAGAGAATAAAGAGCTTTATGCACACACAGCATACTTACTGAATAATAATTGTATAATAAATAAGCCATAACTGGTTGTTCTTTATAACAGATAGAGTGCAGCAGATTATATTTCTGCCTCTCGTAGTAAATGGATTCTTCAAGGCTGTGATGACACCTAACAATCACTGAACTCTATTTCTGCCAGTCTCCAGTTGTTCCCCGCCCTGTCTGTAGCACAGTCAGCTAAAGTGTCCTTCCCTATTCCATTGATCCCTATCAACCCCATCAAAGGCTCTGGGAGCTTTGAAGGGACCAGCAGGACTGGTCCTGGTGGATGAGCAGGCACTGCAACTTTTCTTATCAAACGGGGGATGCAGGGCAGCGTGGCTGACAAATTTTCAATTCTCCCAAAGATCTATGAGCTGGAGCCAGTGTTCCGATGAAGCCCACATGAGACTTTTATGGAATGCTAGTGGGGAACATCCCTGCAACCACGAAATGTAAAAGAGAACAATGTGAGCCCTTTGAAATATACTCTGTACTGAGTGGTGAAACAAACAAAAAAAGTGACTGTCATAGGTTTAAGTCAAAAATACACAAAATAATATTTTTTAAGTCTGTGATAAGGTCTCATTATAGACCAGCAGCACAGGTGGAAATGTTTTAGAAGTGTTTCCCATAACTGCAGATCAGAGGAGTGCAGTGTTCCGCGGGAACTTTAAACACTGTCTGAGACAGTATTGTTTCAGATCAGCCACATTCTCATGAGGTTCACTGTTAATTCACTGGGCATTTCTGCTACATGTGAAATACTTGTGTGACAAAGTGAAGAAACGTGAGTAACTAAATAAATGCATTTTTTTCTTTAAAAGAGAACTTTCACCCCTCATTCCCAGTTTTTCCCTGTACATGTTATTATCTAAATCCCAACTAGGATGAGGATTCCATGTCTGTACAACAATTTAATCCAGAGACAGCTGCTGTTACAAATTCTTTGTCATAATGCCTAAAATCATAAAGCCTATCATTAGGTGGCTTGTGCTGCTGTGATATCACCGTCACTCATAGAAAAGTTAGAAAAAAGATAAATATATAGATAGAACAAACTAGAACTAACAGTGGTTTACATAGTTCTAACATTGTCTTGCCGATCTCCCAAAATTCAGCTTATTGTACAAAAGCATAACTAATAATATCAACAGCTGACCATTTGTTTATCTTAAATAAATAAGTAATTTTACCAGTGGAAACAATGTTTACATAATGAGAAATGATCACTTTTAATGAGTCACTATTAAAAAGATCATTTAAATCTGCAACTAATAATTGATGTGTTGGAATACTTTCATGGTTTTAGTAATTTGTTATAGTAACAGTAGCAATTAATACGTTTTAGTAATTGTTTTAGTGACTTTATCACAAATTGTGTTAAATTGGATATTTAAAGGATGCTTTTTTTAAAAATTCACAGACAAATAGATTCATAACTGAGAAAGAGTCTGAAACAGAACTGTTGTTCTAGCTTTTTCCTAGTCACAACTCCTGCTGTTCCTACATCCACAGTTTCATTCATTTACATTCACAAATGCATGAACTCATCTGTTCTCACAGCAGCCCAGACTTGTAGTCTCCTCAGTGCAGGACAAAGTCATATCTCCTTTTGGTTCACACATACGGTGTCAGCAGTCACATGTTAACGAGGATTTATGGGAACATAAACTAAACCTGCTCCTCCCCATCTCTTTTACTGCCTTTTCTTGGTTGCAGTAGCAAAGCTGTAAAGAACTATGTTTGTATTTCATACTTCCCATGGGTCCCTTGTTTTAAAATTGATTTCTTTTTTTTGCATAAAAAATCCATTCCTGGAGAAGAGTGCACATGTGGAGAGAGTGGACTTGAGAGAGATAGAGGTGTGAGCAATGACACGGCCTTTGATGTTAAAATGGTATTTAGAGGTTAATGAGGCTGTGAAGGAAATGCCACATATTCGCTTTTTTGTTGCTGCCTCTTTCACTCACTCACTCACTCACTCGCACACACACACACACACACACACACACACACACACACACACACACACACACACACGTACGCACCTCTGTAGCTCATAAAAGTGTTGGATTTTTTTAAAAAAAATTTCTCTATGTAACAACTAGAAAGTAGCAAGATGTCTGTGAAGGTTCTCAGTCATCCAGGTCATCGTGGTCAAAGGAGCTTGCAAAAAAAAGCGTCTGGACTTCTTTAAGTTACTTGAAGACGTTTCACCTCTCATCCGAGAAGCTTCTTCAATTCTGAAGAAGCTGAGAGAAGCTTCTCGAAGAACTGAAGAAGCTTCTCGGATGAGAGGTGAAACGTCTTCAAGTAACTTAAAGAAGTCCAGACGCTTTTCTTTGCAAGCTCCTTTGACTAGAAAGTAGCAACAAATTTAAGTATACAGGTATGTGGGCAAATGTATGAATATTTCTCTGTTCCACGAAAGGAAGAAAGGAACGTTGAGGCAATAAATGATGAACGGACTGATTTTTATATAACGCTTCTCTGCTCAAGCAGTCAAAGAACTTTACACAACATCTCTTATATACAACCATTTTTTACCTTTTTTTTTCTGTGTCCCAGCGCTTTCTAACATTCATACTCTTATGCTAGAACATCAAATACTAGTTGGCCTTCTCTACCTCCTGAACTACAGCCACCCAGGAAATACATTTTAAAAGACCAAAAAAAAAAAGTAAACTAGGGCCCATCAGATCATATGTATAGTGTTGCAGAGAGGTGCAGAGACTGAAGTTGTAGTAGAACGGGCAATATCCTTATAATTCTGTTTAGAACCACAAGATGGTGTAGTGAGTCAGTGTGGCTTCCAACAAAGAAGTCCAACATAAGTACTACTACTACTGTCAAAGGAGCTTGCAAAGAAAAGCGTCTGGACTTCTTTAAGTTACTTGAAGACGTTTCACCTCTCATCCGAGAGGCTTCTTCAGTTCTAAGGTCAAATGGTGGAGAGTCCCAGATATAAACCTGGTGGGAGTGTCCCCCCCACAGAGGGACAAAAGGACCCCCTGATGATCCTCTAATCGCCTGAGCCAAGGTGTGGAACTGGGTGTGGGTCCCAATCAGCCAGAGTTTCGGGTGAGTTCATTGTGAAACCTGGCCCCACCTTATCATGCGAATTCCTGAGGTCAGATGGCCCAGGATGTGAGTGGGAGTTAAGGCGTCTGGGAAGGGATCTCAAAACTGGATTATAGATGGCAGAGAGTTGGTGTCGTAAACCACCGCCTCTGTTCAAAGATGGTCGCTCACAGTGGACATAGATGGCTTCTTTCACTCCTCTTTCAAACCATCTGTCCTCTCTGTCCAAAATGTGAACATTGGCATCCTCGAAAGAGTGTCCTTTATCCTTAAGATGCAGATGGACAGCTGAATCTTGTCCTGTGGAGGTGGCTCTTCTGTGTTGTGCCATGCGCTTGTGAATATATATCTGGGACTCTCCACCATTTGACCTTAGAACTGAAGAAGCCTCTCGGATGAGAGGTGAAACGTCTTCAAGTAACTTAAAGAAGTCCAGACGCTTTTCTTTGCAAGCTCCTTTGACTACGATGACCTGGATGACTGAGAACCTTCACAGACATACTACTACTACTACTACTACTACTAATAATAATAATAACAATAATAATAATGCATTTTATTTAATGGCACCTTGTAAGGCACTCAAGGTATTCATCTTGTAAGCACGCCTTACAAGAAATTAAATGCCCAAATCAGACCATGCATAAAATAACAGTTGAAAAAAATGTCAATACGGAGGAGGCTGAGACCCATGGTTCATGGTGTTATGGTCCCAAATGCCTAAAGTAGGTTTAGGTCTTGCCACAGCGGCCATTGTTGTTCCTGCAGCTTGCTGGGCCATCTCAAAGCTTTTCGGCTGAAGTGAATGTCCTGCTGTCTCTGTGGGATCAAGCTTATTATCTACTTCAGCCCTACTGTAATTGTGGATGTGGACCAGTTACCTTTTAAAAGCAGTAATAATGTTTTCCAGTTTTCCACCTGTCTTAAATATGCTGTGCTTTCCTTTATGTTCAGTTTTATTTTGCCCCTCACCCCCCAACCAGTTATGGCAGAAGACCGCCCCTCCCTGAGCCTGGTTCTGTCGTAGGTTTCTTCCTGTTTTTTAGTTCTCCCTACTACAAAAACCACAAATAAAAGCAAGGCCGTTAGCGGCAAATCAAAATGAAGATAAAATATACAAATATGTGTTTATTTTATATATAAATATAAAATAAACACATTTTTTAAAAATCCACTACTACGCTGTATATTTACTTCAGTGACACTTGTATGTTTTTGTGGTAGAAGAATATAGATTGTCCAAATATGTGAGTTTTTAAATTAGCACTGAAATAATAATACTGTGTACTGTGAAAAAAAAACAGACTCAAGTTGTTCAAACGCAAAAACGACTGACGGGGATGATGTAAGGTGAGAGTGAATTTGTAAATTTGTACTGCAACTGTTTGTTTTTCTAGAAAGACAAAGCCAGAGATTAGAGAAGACTGTATGGTGTTAATTATTAAAGGAGCGAGAGAGAATAAGCAGAACTTAACCACATGAAAGTGGGTCAGGGTTACATACAGCAGAAGGTTTAGATTTCTTTTTTTTTTTTTTTTTTTTTTTTTTTTTTTTTTTTTCGCCTGTCCCATTTGGTTCTTTAGCCGTCAGAATTGTTGTCTGAAGACCAACAAGGATACCCAATGGATTTATTTTGCCAAATGGATCATCATGGCATTGCCGTATTGGTCCATTTGATCGACCTTTGTTTTTATTATTTATTTTATTTTCAGTTGTTACAGACGGGACAGACATGAGTGAGGGATAGGAAAGGGAGAAAGAAAGAGGAAGGAAAAGAAAAACAGAAGGGGAGAGGGACAGTGAGAAAGGGGGGAAGAAAAAATATCTCCGGGATCACCTGTTGAGAGAAAAAGAATAGAAAACAAGCAAAAAAACAAAACAAAACAATGCAACATACTATACACAACACCATCGCATTAATCTAGCTAAGTGAAAACAGCAGTAAATACTAAATATTGAATGTTGTTGTGCAGCACGCAGGACAGACAGCGCACAATGTGCTTTGAAGTAGCAGCCAAGAAAGGTGTGATTTAAGTCTACGAATAGTGAACACTATGGGGGACGGGGGCCATAGCCCCGTCCCCCAGGGCATGAAGCAGGCATGGAGGAGATCCAGGCCCCAGACATCCAGAGGCCCCAGAGTGCAAGAGCCCAAGGAGGACCACCGGAGGGGCATCCGTGCCACCTTCATGGGAAGGGCTGAGGATCCCCAGATGAGGGGTCACCCAGTAGCCACCGGGCAGAAGCTAGAGGGGGCTGCACCGGCGTGCCCGCCGGCTCTGCCGGCAGCCAGCTGTGCCAGAGTGAACCGAGCCGCAGGCACAGAGGCCGGAGGCCCGAGGGCCCCCCGCGCCCCGGAAGAGGCCTGACCGAGCAGCAGGCGCCAGGCCCCGCCAAGTAGTCACCGGGAGTGAGCTGGTACATACCTGAGCGCCCAGCCCCGGACACCAAGAACCACCAACGCACCGACCCCTGAGGGCATCAGTCACCGGCAGGGAGTGTGGTGAGGGGAGATAGGCCTCCACACTTTGGAGGGCCTTGGAGTTCCCAGAGAGGTGAAGTCTAAGACCCGACCTGACATATAGACACAGACAAACAGGCACACACAGACACAGACATGCATTCCCACCCTCATGCACACATATACAAACACTCAGCACTCACCCAACGCAGGAATAAACGTAAATGGACATGTACACACAATCACACTCCCCAAACATACTCTATATCCCGGGTCCAGGTATCCTCACCCCCAGAGATGGAAACGGCACCCAGACCCAAGAGATGTTACCCTTCCCTCCGGGGTGGAGGCAAGCAGACCGCCCCAGGCTCCGCAGCAGCAGGGAGGCCAATCGGACAGCCAGCATCTCTTCCCAGCCCCCCCGCCCCGATGGCTAGCAGAGAACAGGGGTGTGTTAAGACCCCATACCTCCCTCCTCCCGCTCAAGTGTAGTGTTGCTGCGTGTTGCTCTAAAGTGTATTTAAAACAAGGGAGAGCATGGTGCTGCTGCCAGAGAGCAGCAGGTGATAGCACGGCCCCTCCCGAGAACCCTCAATGTCTACATGGATTTAAAATTGAGAGGTGGGCACCGGCGCCAGAGGCAGGTTTGAATACACAGACCGTCTACTGGACGCCGTTAACGTGCCCACCCTCAAGGCCCTATATATATATATATATATGTGTGTGTTATGAGAGTGTAAGTAATGTGGATGTCTAAGTTGTGAGATAAAATTGAGGCACAGGTGGCCAGAAGAGGACAGAGGGGGGGGGAATGTCTCCCCTGCACCCTGGTGACACACCCGCACCCCAAAGCCCTACCTGTGTGGGTGGGTGTGGTGGAGCGTGAAGAGGGAGGCAGACGGGGATGGGGAGGAAAAGAAGGGAGGGGAGGGTGTCCCTCCCTAGGGCCAGCTCCCCCGCTGACCCCAATATGCACCCCCGTCCCCTGGTATCCACCAAGGCAAGGGAGCCCAGGCCCATCCAGACCGGGGCCTACGGCAGCAACACCGCCAAGCCCCACAGGACCCGGGGCAGCCCACTCTACCCCACCGCAGAGGAAACTGTACCCACCCCAACATTCAATCATCTCCCAGACTACACAAGACACAGACACCCAGGTTAAGTTTATTCTCCACCTCTCCTATGTCTCTCCCCCACCTGCAGAGTGGACTCCTGCAAAGATGGAACAACCTCCCTGCCAGTTCAAGAGCCCCCCGGTTAGGCCGATGCACAAGAGGCCCCCTGCGCCAGGGCTGAGCCCCCGTGCACCCACCCGCCCACAACCTCGGCGACACACCGACGAGGACCGAAGCCCCCAAGGCCCAGCCAGAGCCCCAGCACGGAGGCGAAGCACCCCCGAACCCCAAACCCCCACGCCCGCCCCGGATCCACTCAGGGGCAGCCAGGCCACCAGGCCAGTAACCTACGTCCGCCAGCACAGACCATCCTCCAGCCCCGCTGCACGCGGCCACGAGGAGAACAACCTCTGAGAGCGACCAGAGCCACTAACCAGGTTATGAACACAACCCCCGGGTTAAGCCCTCCAGGGATAACGTCTCTAGGGGTCCTCCAGGTGCCCTAAGCCCATCCCAACCTCCACATCAACCACAATAGCCAAGGCGGGACCAAACCACGACCCCCCACCCCCGCTAGGTGATGGAGCCGATCAAAGGAGCCCAGAGGGATTGATCTAATGTGGTGGCAGAGGCTATATCGAGACTAATGTGATCTATTAGATAGTTTCTGTATTGGCTAGAATTAAGATTATTTTTATTTTTCCAGTTCATGAGGACCGTTTTCTTGGCGATGCATAGGGCAATAAAAACCATGTGGACTGTATTAATTTCTGTAGTGACATCATCCAAATTTCCCAACAAGCATACTAAAGGGGAGGTTGGAATTTTACATTTCAGACACTTTGATAAGTCCTCACATATCTCGTGCCAAAACTTCTGCACTGGTGGACAGAACCAAAGAGCGTGGATGTAACTGTCTGGTGTATTGCCTTGACAGTGTGAGCAGTTGTTGGCGGATGTAAAGCCCATCTTAAACATTCGATGACCTGTATAGTGCACTCTATGCAGTATTTTGTATTGTATTAATTGCAGATTGGGATTTTTAATAAATTTAAAGGTTTTTAAGCAAATCTGAGACCAGACGTTTTGGTCTAAGCTGACTGATAAATCTGCTTCCCACTTTGCAATAGGAAGGGATATTGATTCATCTATTTTAGAAAGTGTTCTGTATATTTTAGATAATAGTTTGGGGGATTTAAGAGTAAGAAATTGAACCACACTTGGTGGTGTTTGTAATTCAACTTGACTGAGGTTAAATTTCTTTTTTACTATGGATTTAATTTGTTGATATTCTAAAAATCTTTTCTTGTTGATCCCATATTGTATAACTAGTCTGTCAAATGGAATAAATTCTGTTCCCTCTAATATATGTTCTAAGTATTTAATTCCTTTACAACTCCATTCTGGGAAATTAATCATATTTTTGTTTTGTAATATGTCAGGGTTATTCCAGATAGGTGTACGTTTGCATGGGATTAATGAAGACTCCGTTATTTTTAGAAACTCCCACCATGCTGACAGAGAAAAGCTGATGTTGATGCTTTTAAAGCATTCATGTCTTTTGATGTTTGAGCTAATAAATGGTAGGTCTGAAATCTCTAGATCATTGCATAGTGCCTGTTCAACATCTAGCCAGGGCTCATCTAAGAGGGTACATTTTAACCATTCTGAGATAAACTGGAGCCTGTTGGCTAAGAAGTATTGGTGAAAATTAGGCAGATCTAGTCCTCCTCTATCCTTGGTTCTTTGTAGCGTTTTTAAGCTGATGCGCGGGGGTTTATCTTTCCAAAGGAATTTAGAAATATGTGAATCCAGAGATCTGAACCAATCTTGTGATGGTTTGTTAGGGATCATTAAAAATAAGTAATTTATTTTTGGCAAGATCATCATTTTTATAGTGGCGACCCTTCCCATGAGTGATATGGGTAGAGATTTCCATCTAGTCAGATCGCCTTCTACTTTCTTTAGAAGTGGGATGTGGTTTAATTTAATTAAGTCTGAAAGCTTAGGAGAAACAATAATACCTAAATATTTAATATTTCCAGATTGTAGTGGGGCAGAAGATGAATTGTGGAAGGAGCAGTTAATGGGAAGAACTGTAGATTTTGGCCAGTTAATTGAATAGTCTGAAACTCTTGAAAACCAGTTTATTAGAGTAATTACCTCAGAGAGGTTGATTTGTGAGTTTTGCAGAAAAAGCAACACATCATCTGCATAGAGACTGATTTTATGTTCTACGTTATTACATTTTATGCCCTTAATTGTTGTAGCCTGTCTAAGTGCTGCTGCTAGAGGTTCGATAAAAATTGCAAAAAGTGAAGGGGAGAGTGGGCATCCCTGTCTGGTGCCCCTCAGGAGACAAAAGCTGGAGGATGTCTGGTCATTTGTTCTGATACGAGCTGTTGGGGAATTGTATAATATTCTTATCCAATTTATGAAAGAGTTTCCAAAACCAAATTTGTGTAAAGTTGCAAATAAAAATTTCCAGTTAACTCTGTCAAATGCTTTTTCTGCATCTAGAGATAATATTATGGTTTCAATGTTTTTATTGTATGAGTAGTCTATTAAATTAAGAAATCTACGAGTATTTGTTGAGGAGTGCCGACCTTTTATGAAACCAGTTTGGTCAGGATGAATTAAGAGGGGGGTTATTTTCTCTAATCTCTTTGAGAGAGCTTTGCAGATTATTTTAAGGTCTACATTTATAAGGGATATTGGACGATAACTTGAGGGAAATAAAGGGTCTTTTCCTGGTTTTAGCAGGAGACTAATGTTAGCAGAATTCATATTTGGTGGTAGTCTGCCATTTTTCTTGATTTCCTGCAACATTCCATGGAATACTGGTGCCAAAATTGTCCAGAATTCTTTGTAGAATTCTGCAGGAAAGCCGTCTGGACCTGGAGCTTTATTAATGGGCATACTTATCAGGTTTAGATTTCTTAATAAATCCAGATGGTTCATCAAACAGTGAATATTATTAAGACCATAAAAGTATTACACTGCTCGGGGCAGTAAAACAGAGGTGGAAAAACTGTCAGGTAGTTGAAGGATGCTGTTTAGAGAAAAGGGTGATTTCCTTTAGCTTTATGTTGGTGCAATTCTGAAGTAAAACAGTGAGAAGTTTTCAAAGGTGCAAAAGCATCCAGCAGACTGTTTATTCAATTCTAGTAGTAAAACCCTGTGATGGTTCATTTATCTATTCCTGTCTATCATCAGGAAGACTGTCAACTTCACTGAAAAAGCCAGTTATATCAGTGTTCTTAATGTTGAGGAATAACGCTAGAACAACAGATAAGATCGAGAACATTAGAGTTTCTCATTAGAGTTATCAAGACATGATGCAAGGACCCTTGTATAGTATTATAGTATTAGTATCAGTGACAGTGTCCATATGTATATTAATCACTCATCAAAATAACATTTAGGGACAAAGGATAAACTGAGTTAGCAAACTCAGGGAGTTCAGTCAAAGTCCTTATTTAGCTACCCACTGTAGCAAGTACAGTGGGTGGTGCTATTATTATAAATCAGTTCTTGAGATCTTTCCAAAGTATATTGTTTAGATTTTGTGTTAACAGACCCCTGTGTTGCTTTATTTTACATTTAGGTGGTTCTTTCTTTTGCTTTTGAATCTTTGTTTTTTGTATATTTTAAAGCGTAGTTTATTTGTGTGACCTCTCGTGGTTCATTTTCTGTTTTGAATTTGAATGAACCTCACCTGTATCCTTGTGTATCATTGTTTCTTGTGAATTCTTATGTGTCAATTACCTTGTGGTTACATCCAGATGTTTTATAAGTTTTTATAGAAACAAATATTGGGACCGTTTTCCACCCTTGGCCACATCCTTTGTTGGCTTTTTTATAACACACATTCACATTCATTCCAATAGTTTCAGCAGTCTCTCTCCAGGAATTTGCTGATATCTGTGAGTCCTTATTTTGAGACGATTTTTAATCTTTATATTGAGATGGTGATTATTGTACTCTCGCAAATCTGTTCCAAAGGTTTTGTGAAAAACTAGCAGGAAATGATGAAAAGTGCAGTTACATTACCAGGGAGGTCCATATCAGGTTAAGGCAGGGGTGGGGAACTCCAGGCCTCGAGGGCCGGTGTTATCCAAAATAACAGATGATTCAAATGGCTAAATTACCTCCACAGCATGTCTTGTAGTTCTCCAGAGGCCTGGTAATGAACTAATCATTTGATTCAGTTGTGTTGACCCACGGTGATATCTGAAACCCGCAGGACACTGGCCCTCGAGGCCTGGAGTTGCCCACCCCTGGGTTAGGGTGTAGGTTAAAGAGTACCTGTGTAAAGAGGTTCTACAACACACTTACTGTGGGTGACATTACCTTGGCCTGCAAGAACACTGAGAAAGTTTGGAGTAACTTTTGACCGGGATATGACTTTCAGCATGCTCATTAAACAAATACCCAGGATTTCCTTCTTTAAGTGCAAAAAAATTTAAATGAGAAACATCTCGCCTCAGTGTGATGCTGAAAATCTGGTTCTTAGATTTAAAACAACTTCTTTTTTTTATTGCAGGCCTCTAAAAAATACAGGCTTAATTGTCGTTCCGGGAGTTTCAAAAAGTAGAAATAGAAACAAAGCCTGCTGTCAAACCCTTCTCCACTCCCATCTCATCCACTATCCAGAAAGAGCTCTGTTAGCTCCTCTTTAAGCCAACCTTCTTATGATTCCTCACAAACATGTGGTTTCAAACAGCAGGTGGGTGGGACTTTCTTGCTCACAGTTAGAGATATGTTTCTGAGATTACAATACTGGAGATAACCGTTGTCAGTGACATCTGGAACAGCTTCCCATAGTGTGAGAGGCAGGATACAACCTGGACAGACCACAAGTATGTCACACAGAGAAACAGGCAACCATTCGCACCTATGGGTGATTTAGAATCACCAGTTAACCAAACCCCACTAAGTGCACGTCAGGACCTTTTTGCTGTGAGGCAACAGTGCTAATCAAACGTTTCGAACAGTTGGAATTTCTTTACCTGAATGATTGAAAATGCATCGAGACATATTTATCATGAGAAGCATTACTGTAACAGTATATATTGTATATCAGAAAATAAAAACAAGCAGGTCTTCCTGAACCTTTTATATCTATCAGTAGTGCACAATGTATTGCACTAAAAACTGCAGTCTATCTTTAGTGTGGTTGAACAGAAGAAGAACTGATATGGAAACACTCCAACGCAAATGTTTAATTCACATGCGAGATCTCACACTGTATATTCTCAGAACAGCTGAGTGGGTTTCTTTTCAGCTATATGTACAGATAAGGTGATAAGGATGCTGCTGAATGTAGGTCATCGTGACACAGGTGTGGATGTGGTGAAATAAACCTAACAGCCATTTTGTCTTTACATAAAACATAACAGTTTTCAATCCTCTGAGTACGGTTTATGTGAGCGGCACAAAAATACAAGATGTGTGATAAAATGCAGCCTTATTGCATATCGTTATTATTATTATTGTTATTGCCCCCCCCCAAAAAAAGTCCAGGGAGGTAGCCAATAAGATCAGCTGTTAGCATTGATTAGGGCCCTAGTGCCCTGTTGTAAAAGCTTCTTCACCCTGCTGCCATGTGGCAAGACGTACCGGAGCATTTGGGCCCTCACTGCCAGACTGCAAAACAGTTTCCTCCCCCAAGTCATCAGACTCCTAAAGAATCAGTGACTGGACTGACACACACACACACACATACGTTTATACATGTCACTACCTCAAGCATTTATCTGCACAGTGTCATGTACACACAGACTTTCATACATCAAGTTCTTTTTTTGCACAACCCACTGTCATTGTTGTACCTTTCTATTGCACTGTTGTGTCTGCAATGTGTTGTGTCTGGTGTTGCACGTTATGTAGTCCTGTGTTGATTGTGCCTTATAAGTTATATGTAGCAGCATAGTGTTGGAGGCGCACTGTCTCGTTTCACTGTGTACTGTACCACTGCACATGGTTGAAATGACTATAAAGCCACTTGACGGCTCCTGCACTCATAAAATCTATAAAATTCTATAATCATATATTCCTTATCGCATATCAGTTGTTTGTGTGCGTTTTGTGGCCCAAAAATTCATAAATTATATGTAAATAGGAAGTCCGTAAAATTTCTGAAATTACACTGTGACTGGAAGCAAGGTTTGTTTTCACTCTTTCAATTATAAATTTCACATTTATTAAAAAAAAAAAAAAAACTAAACAGGTTCAGTTCTGGTCAGTGGATTTCATTAATAAATAAAATTCTGTATTCATGTAATAAGAAGATTTCAGTCAGCTGAGTGGGTGTCATCGTTGAGTTCAATCATATAATATTTCTTTAGTAGTTACACAGCAACTCCATGCCATGATGCCGCCCTTCCAACAGAAGCATTTATTCTGCCCTCCAGCTCTTGCTTGCATGCAGTGTAGCAGCTGATCAGGCCACTTCAAGCATTTCTCTCTGATGGAAGGATGTACTCCAGACCAAGATAAGCAAATATCTCCTCCTCTGATGTAGCTCTCAGATATTTATTCTGTACAAAAGGAAAACAAGTATGATTCCATCACGCCATCTTCATTTAATTAAGCTGAAATATGGCAGGTATAATATGCACTTAAAGGAAGAAGTAGAAGTGGTTGGCATGAAAAAAAAAAAAGGGGGGGGGCACAATTCTTTTTTTCTCAAGGGTTCGCATGAGAAACTGGAAGTGTAGTGATGGGTTAATGCGTTTAAGAGAAAAGAGAAAATTAATACTGAACAGAATTGAGTCCCACTTATTGTTGCGGCCCTCCACAACAGACCCAATCACTCACGCAGCCACTTTTTTAACTTAAAAAAGACTTTCCTGTTAGCAGCAAAAGATCTGTTGCTTCTAACAGTTTGTGGAGTGATTTCTATGTAAAGAGCATGGGACAAACTTCCTGCTGAAATCCAAATGTGTTTCTTAGTGCTCAGAGTACTGCCTTGCCTCAGCAGTACCTCAAGAGCACTTCTGCTCTCGGCTTCAACAATGAGCAAAACTAATAAAGGATATCTTAAAAATAGACTCTCTAATCGCTAACACTACAAAAAAGAGGCTTTATTTTTCTATTTTCGATTTACCTGTGTATTATCAAATAGGGCGTGACTGCTCAGAGACATGTTCTTCTCGTGCCCAGCCCAACGTCGCAGCTCCCTCTCAAACAACTGCACAGACAGAAGGAACATTAAACAATATAACATAGAAAAGCAGGGAAAAAGAACTAGGCGATAGTTTTTTGAAAGAGGACAAAGGTCAGGCGTGAGCGATTACCTTGGATCCGGTCCAGCCCAGCACAGCAAAAGCAAATTGGCTGATCGGAGAGACCACCAGGTCCACCCTCACAGCTCTCCATATTTTGTGTAATGCAGCTTCCATCTGGTAATTCTTACTGAGCTCACATAATTGTTGATCTGTGTCTGCCTGCATGTGTGGTCTGAGAACGTCCTTGATTTTCAGATCATTTTGCTCCTCTGGCTGCGTGCTTTCTTGTTCCTTCCCTTTGGTCAGTTTAAAGATGGAGAAACACCTTTCAAAGCGGTCCATGTTGGAGGCAGGCCGAGCAGGGCCATCCTTCGACTCTAGGTATGAGTTTCTGGTAGTTTTTTGGTACAACAGAAATCCCTGAATAGACAACAACCAGTTCAGATCAGAAACATCATATGTCATATAGAGTTGTGGGGAAAGTTTACATGAACTCATCATGGACCTGAATTCACTGCAATTTAGAGCTTTCAATTACTGCTTTGAAATATTCATTTTCCAGGGTGAATGATTGCATAGCATGCATTGGATGCACAAGTTTAAATGCATTTTGAATTTTCTAAAAATCCAGAGGGACAAAATTACATATACAGACTCAAATATATACACACATACAGTCACTTAAAGCTTTAAATAAGTGGCGCTGAAGGTTATACAATTTCTTTTCATGACTTACTGCAACTGATACTTTCTCTTTGGAAGCATAAAAAAAGTTCTTGTTTAACAGTATTCATTGGACTGAAAACAGTGAGAACAACCTGAAAGTAATATAAACTCCGAATGGAGAGTGTAGATTTCCACAGATTGTGAAGGTCTTTTAGAGCCATTTCTGAATAATGGCAGATTCCAAGATCATCAGTTCAAACAACTGTATGCAAGTACAAATTTTCAGGCATGTCACCACTTTTCCAAGATCTGGAAAAGACCCAAACCGCCACCCTCAGATGGGAGGAAACTGTTTGTTTCCTGATGATTAGGAACAATCCAGAAACCACTAAGGCTCAAGCCTGTCATTCACTGGAAACAGCTGACCTCTGACCTTGGGTTCAAGGTCACCAGGATTCAAACATGTCCTAGATATTTAGCAGATGCACCTTTAACATCAATTTGATACTCATATGTCACCTCATTATCAAGTTATCACATTCAGACTTGGGTGTGTACGCCGCCTGCACACCAGGGTGACAACAATATCCCAACAGCCCTTTACCAGTGAGAGGTAAAAATCAGAATCAGAATTGTTTAACCCCAGAGGAAAGTGTGTTGATTTGTTTCAAAGGATTTAATAAATATAAATTGTCTCAAAAGTTACCTGTGATTCCAACCAGGCGACCACTTTAGGCATCAGTCCCACCTCTTTGCCTTCCTCTGGGTGCGTTATCAGAAAGTCAACATCGTGGCCCGTCAGCTTCCCTCTGTGAAAATACCACAGTTCATATTTCTATTAAATTGCAGAGGGCAAGTTTAAAATTTGATTTGGTTCAAGAAGTGTTTACTTGTTGCTCATATAAAATTTTCTTTAAACCGCACATATAAACAATAATTTTGACAATATAGAGCTCATTGAGATATTTTAGGCTGTGAAGATTTTGAATGTGCTATCAGATGTACTGTGTGTGAATATTTGTGCTTTCACCTCCTGAATCCTCCGCTCAGAGCAACCTGTGATCCTGTTAGCACAGTATCGACGGCTTTCTGCACAATCTCCCCGATGGCATCCGCTTCTGCTTTAGTGACCGGCTCGTTGAGGTCATCGTAGTGCTCCAGACCTTGATGATGAGAGTGTATTTATTATTTTCTAACAATTTTATTTTATATAGGACATGAGGAAAGGCGAATTACCAAGCAACCAAGTGAACACATTATTTTTTTTAATGCTACACAATGTTGTTAAAAAGTATTTCCCAACTTCCACATTTTCTCAGATATCCTTTTTTTCATATTTATCATTAACAAGTGATTGCGACTGTCAAAAATCTTTAATATTAGACTCATCTCATTTTGTCAATTTTGATGATCCCCAAGACTTTTAAGACAATATTCTGTGGACTGATGAGCTGAACTGTTTGGGGGTTTTCGTAAAAAGATCAGTCAAACATGGAGGTGATAGTGTGACGGTATGGGGCTGCTTTGCTTCTCCAGGACCTGGACTGACCGAAATTGATGGAACATGAATTCTGCTCTCTACCAGAAAACACTTAAAGATAATTATGACAGTGAGTCTGTGAACTCTAAGCATGCTGCAGTGCCTTCAATCTAACTATTGTGTATATTGCTACCAGATTATTTTTTAAAAATCATGCAAAGAATTTCTTTTTCTTTTAAGATTAATGTCTAATTTGTTTCTCACCTCTCCTCCAGATTGCACCAGGCCTCCAGCTGGCCAGACAGGAACTTCCAAACAAGTCTGGCTCTTTTTGGCCTCCTTTTATGGTAAAGTTCTTGGGAGGGAATGTGCCAGGTGTAGTGTGAAGTGGGGGTGGGGTTTTGTGAGGTTAAAGAATCTGTTGATGTTGAACGTTTAGAGTTGGGGAATTTTCTAAATATATTTGTGTTAATGTTCTCACTGTTAACTTATCATCATTATATTTGAATGACAGATTGAGCATTGCTATTAATTTGTTTAATTCTTAATTGCTATTTAATTCAAGGAGTGGGAGGAGCCACTGGTTATTTATTCAGGGGTTGCAACTCCTCTCGAGGACTAGTGTGTGCCGAGTCATGATGGAGAGTGGACCATAGTGGCTTACATCAGGGGCCGTCGTTACAGTAGTTTAGCCCACTGCAGAGTTGTTTCTATTTAGATTAGGATCATCTTTGTCATTTGTTATTTGTCATTTGTTTCTCAGTAAAGTCTTTCTAATTTGAGTTTTTATTTAGTTGGCTGTACTGTATTTATGACACATTAGATCACGGATGTGAAAGAAAGAATAAAAAGACTGGACTGTCAGCTTTCAGAACAACATATTGCTGCCTCCACCACTCGGTCAACCCTCGGAAGAATGTCTAGCCACACATAGTGTCATGCCCTGCAGCTCAAGGTCAGTTGGGTTATGCAGCAGGATAAAAAAAAAGGAGTGTCCTAGTCAAAGTCTGGACTCAAGTCAGATTGAGAAATTCTGGCTTGACCTTAAAACAGGCCGCTCATGCTTGCAAACCCTCCAATGAGGCTAAATTTTTTTAATTTAACCCCAGCAACGTGAAAGTTTCAGTTCCACTTATTAGTCTTAGGGGGCAATAATTTTTTCACATAGAGCCAGAGCAGTCTGAATAGGTATTTCCCTTAATAAATAAAGTCCTTATATTAAAAAACTGCATTTTATATTTACTCAGGTGATCTTTGTCAAACCATTTGTTTGATGAACAAAAAAATCCCAAAACTAAAAGAGAGTACTGTTCAAGACAACAATCTCAAGTTATCTATATTTAGTTTAATTAAAATGTGTAGACTGAAGTTGGACTAAACATATAATAACTGCCTGAAAGGTTTAATTTTAAAAAAAGTCAAAAGAATTACACATGATGACTTTTTTAAGGCCCATTCAAAAGAGAGACAGACACACAAAGACACAAGAACTCACCTGACATGCTTTAACCTGGACACCAGTTAAAGAGGAGACAGCATACATACGCCTGCTATGATCATTATAATAAGAAAATTATCCTCATTCAAGAATGCCAAGAAAAACAAAGCTAACAAACCTGCTTTTTGTGCTCGATTAAGTGTTTGTCCTGAATCTCGTAACTGCTCAAGGTTGTATATTCCCTCTCTAATCCATCGGTCAGCAGTTTTGGTTCCAACTCCAAAAATACCAGTCAAAATCTGAAATACATTTATTTAAAAACAAACACAACACTTAATTGTTTCTTCGCCTTTTTATCTCTGTATCTTACCCCTTAAAGTTTTGACTATTGTGGGATGTTCCAACCTGAAAAAAACATTCCCATGCAGTCAGTGACAGCTTTTCAAAACTGTCACTGTAAGGGTTCTGACATTAAAGCCCTCAATAACTTCAATAACTAATAATATAATTTGAAATGCCTTTTCTAATGCTACAAAGCATCACAGACATTTGATAAATCCTAATTAAAAACTAGCCGTGTCTTGGTTAATTTGAACTTGGATATTTACCTATAAAATGAATAAGCAGAAGTGTTAACTAAATGTTATTTAGTAAGCAATGTTGTTGACTATAACAACTTTAACATCACTACTATCGAGTAAGGTTTTAGACACCTATGAGAAATTATTGTGTCATATATCTGTAAATTATGACCACTAGGCCCATTTTTTCATATTTGTTTTCTTGAGCTCTCCTACATTATTGCATTATTCAACTTTCCCATTACTTGATCTCACACTGGGCTGTGTGCATCCCCCCACCATCCTTCTGGCTTAATGTTTCACACATTCTTCCCCCAAAAGGAGGGATTAAGCAGCCGGTTCAGTTTGTTTGTTTCTCCATTTGTTTGTTAGCAGCCTAGGTTCCACAGTTTTCAAGATATCATTTTAAAATTTTGTGTGATGGTAGATACCAATAACAGCTCAACCTGATTTAATTTTGGAGAAAATCGGATCAAGGTCAAGGTCACACCAAATGTAAAAATGTGTAAAAAGTTTATATTACCAACAATTTTCATCTTCAAACTTTACAACAATGTGCTAGCCCTTGGGACACATGAGTACCTAAGTTCTTGATCCGCACACTCTGCTTTGACTGATCAGTATTCAGCTATTTTCAGTGTACACTTGTACTCTGAATACAATACCTTCTTGTCTTCTCTTATTAAGGACAACAGTACATTTATACCACTTTGGCGCAGGGCCTAAATCGCCCTCCACCTATGTGTTTGCACATGACCCATAGCACACTGATGAGCTAAACACAGTTCTATAGTAAACGTTATTCTTATTTACAGCCCCTCCAAAGAACAACAGAAGGCTTTGTCACCATCTTGCACGTAAGAGATTCAAAGTTTACATGGTTTCAGGACATACTTATGGTGTGTGTCATGTCATTGCTAACTCCTGATCATAGAACAGTGATAAGAGCAGGAAAGTTTAGAGCAAGGCAGTATATCCTAGAATTGAGTTGCTTGATACAAAATCTTTAAATAGTGGATAACATGTTGTGTTACAGGTTGCACAAATAATACTAAGAATGTTAGCCATTAGATAGATTTTTGCTTGCGATTACCAGCCAGATTCACGATCTGTGTACATTAAGCAAAACTGTACAGTGAAAGCAGTAAAACAGTTGATATCATAACAGAAAGTAGCAAAAAAATTCCATTAGAAAATGAAATGACTATATTTTCCTTCAAAGTGGGGTCTATTAAGCTTTTCCTTTTCTGTCATATAAGCATACAATTACAGTAACAAATTCCATAATATTGTCATCTCAAGCACACAGCTCTGGCTATGAGCACTGCTGAAGCCCCATCCTCCTGTTCAAATCTGAATTATTCAAAGCTACTCCGGTAAAGTAAAAAAAAAAACCCCAAACAAACAAGTTTGCAGCAAAGCAAATGCCGATGCCTGTCTCAGCAAACAAAGCCCCCAGCATCCAACATCAGCATGGCAGAGATGAAGGCACTTATATTGCTTAGTTATGACAACAGCATTATCATCCTTCCCGTAGAAAAGGGTGCGTGAATGGTTTTGCTGAACCAGAAAGACTATCATGAGAAACTTATGAGCCTCTGAAACAAGACTCAGGAAGTGGTTACAGGAAAAGGGTGATAGACTATCTGAAGCGGTTAGAACAAGAGAATGCTTTTGACCAGACATCATACCACAGGTTGCCTAGGGGAAGCTATGCAGTCTGTATGGTATATACATTTAAGATCAATTGTCTGTATGATCAACTCGGTCACTTGTAACATCTTAAATTTTGTGGTCTCAATCCTCAACCCATTGGTAGGCAGATCACCAAGGAGGAAATGAAAAATGACAGGTTAGCCTTCTTAGACTGTAAGATTTCCATCAGTAATGGGGGACATTTAAAAGTTGATGTGTATCATAAACCAACACAAACAGATCAGTATTTAAGGTTTGACTCTCATCATCAACTGGAGCACCTGTTGATGATGTTATCATTATTATTATTATTAGTAGTAGTATTAGTATTATTATTACAGGACGCTAAAACACAGAGTGAACACCATCACCACAGACAAGCGGCCAGGAAAGCAGAGGAACATCATAGCAAGAAAGCCCTGAGTAAATGTGGTTATCCCAGCTGGACATTTGTCAAAGCTGGAATGTTGTCTAAAGAAAGCTCCAGCCTGCGCCAGAAACTGGTCCACCCCAAGGATTGGGTCCCCCGTCACAAACAGAGTAAAGTAGTCTACACTGTTAAGTGCCAGAAAGGTTTGCCATGATTCTGAGAAACCAAACAACTTCTGGCTAAGCAGATGACACAAACAGAAGAGCTAACTCGTCAGACCAGGACTCTGCAGTCTATTCACACCTACAGACCAGTGGACATTGTTTCAATGATGAGGATGTACACATCCTGGACAGGGAGGAACGTTGGTTTGAGCGGGGAGTCAAGGAGGCCATTTACGTGAAAAGGGAAGGACCATCTCTGAATCGAGGACTGGGGCTAAGGGTACATCTTTATCCATCTTGCAATCAATGACTTTGATCAGTGTTTGTTGATCAATGGTCATGACAGTTTGAATAATAATTATCAAGAGACTGAACTTACCACTGGCACCACTGGCAAACAATGGGCTAGTTTGCCAGTGGTGCTAGTTTCAGGTACTATGCAAATGTATTGTTTGTAAGGTTGACTTTTTGACTGAAGAAGTCAATTGGATGAGTCAGAATGAACAGAAACAACATTTTGGGAGCTTGAGTTAAAACGTATTAAGTTAGAAAGGAGAAGAATAATTTCATTTCCTAGTGATAGCTAAAGTGGACCTATTCCCTTTAGATTTTTAACAGCTGCTTTTGAACAAGGGGACACACCTGCAGCAGATTTTAAAATGCCTGAGATACCTTTAGTGCTTTGTACCGCTTTGACTGCTTGGTGGATTCAACCTCACTTGACACTCCATTCTCCAAAACATCCTGCAAGACCAGAGAATTTAATTGGGTTACTACATCTTGTTAGGGGGTGAGCATGGAATGCTAAAAATTTTCACTTACTTTTATAACTCTAAGTGAGTGTTCTCCAAGACAAGGCAGACCCCTGAGCTGTGACATGCTTATCACCTGTGTGGGGAGCGCCTTCAACAAGGCAGCAGCTCGTCGAAAGGCAACGCCTCGTCCATCCTCATTATTGAGCTCAGCGTTTTCAGCTAAAAGCGACAAGGCATCCTGAGACAGAAAATGCCGTTCTGACATATGTGTTAGCTAACACTGCACCTAAAATCAGACTTCTGTGTTTGCTTGGGGTGAGGGGTGGAGGGCTTACAGTCAAGTTGCTGTTATGGTTGTCCAGAGTGGTTCGTCTCTGACAGGCATAGCTGGATACTGAGAACAAAGCAACCTCTGCTTCACTGATCTGCTGCTCCTGGAAGACACACATAACACTAAAGTCAACTTTAAGTCAAGGACTTAAAGTCTTCAGTATAACCTGAAACCAATGCCTATTTGGTTTAAAATACATGTTGGTTAACGTAAAGCTAGCTTTGGAATGGATAGAGCAGAAATGATTACAGCAGGGTGATGGTAAACCAGCTTCATGTTTAAACCAAGCCTAAAATGTCAAACTCTTACCAAAAATACATTTTAGGATTATACCAAAAACTCATTGGTTAATAAACCAAATTATCAAACCAAATTGGTGAGGGACATTTAACCAAGTATAGGGTTTTCTGACAGACCACTTTCTTACTCCATTATTCACTGTGGTCTGAGTGTAAAAATTCTTTAAAAATTCTTTGTGGTTCCGAGCTATTGTTCCCATTGCGCTCCCAGAACACTCACAACTTTGGAAATTCTCACCTTGACCTGAGCCTCCCCTGGCTGAGGTCTACAGAGTTTCTCAAACATGCACACTTGCCCAATTTCTTCTTACCATCATACGTGGAAGAAACAAAAATGAGTGAGTGCATCAGAGACATACAAAGTCAAGAGGCTTGTGCTCTGTTGGGAAACGCAATTACCTGCCTGCACTGCTAAACCAGAAAGCATTGCAATTTCTGACTGAGGAAACTTACAACAGTTTCTGAGGAGGAAGCCAGGGAAGTCCCCAGGAGTGACAATGGTTTAAAGAAAGAAAGCAAGAAACAGTTGATTCAATTTTCTTTCAATTCAATTCAGTTTTATTTAGCATCACAACAGTAGTTGCCTCGAGTTAGTGAATGAGTAAAAAAGAATGCCAGATGATAGGCATAAGTGGAGGACAAGAAAAAACACATCTGTCAGTCTGAGACAGGAAACTCACTACAGTTATTTTTTAACAAATAAGTGTAATAGTAAACTTCAATGCAGATGGAAGCCTTTTTAATGAATGCGGTTTATCAAAAGTAGCTTAGTCAGGAGTGGTCACTAGATGTACCACTTTCTGCTCATTTTCAATTTGATGGCAGCAACATATCTCAAAATGTTTTGGACAGGGCTGTGTTAACCCCTTCCAGCAAAAGACCAGCCGATGGACTTTTGTAAGAGGAGTGTTGTCGTATTGTTGTGTGACATAGGATTCTACTGACTCAACAGTCTCAGGTTTTAGTTTCGTTTCATGTGAAAATGTTTTCAACCGGTGAAAGGTCTTGACTGCAGGCAGATCAGTTCATAGCCATGCTGCTGTAACTGATGCAGTATGTTGTTTAGCAGTCTAATGTGAACTAGGCAAGACCTTCACTGAAAGTAATTTTACCATCTCACTGCTTTTTGTCCTGACATACAATGTAAAATAGTGGGACCTTATAAAAAATAGATGTGAGCCTTTCTAAATTCCATTTATAATTTACCATCTTCTATGAGTTCACTCAGCTAATGATGAAAAACTTAATAGACCTCATAGTTACTGATCACAGATCAATGAAACAAAAAGTCATTTTTGGCAATTTAGTGTCAATAAAAGACTGATGGTGTCACTGTGCAATTACTCCCTAATGGCAAGTAAAAGCATTTTACGCATGATATGTGATTTGTCACTTTATCATCAGAGAGTTGCTCTATAGGTTACTATTACTATAAACTGCTTGTATTTATTTAGTACATATTTACATTAAGTGAAAACGCCTATTACTACAAAACAAAGCCTCAGATTTTCGGTTTTGATATCATGGATGTGTAAAATGAAAATCTACCTGTAGTTTATGTCTATGTGTTATCTCCACAGGATGACCTGCACGCATGCTCTCTGTGTACCAGCTGACGTCCAGGAGGTGAACTCTAAGGCTTTGACCCCTTCCCTGAGACTTTAGCCACGTCCTGACCTCAGTGGCACAGTTATTCTCAGAAATAACATGTGTGACACTTTCACTGTGGAGAAACAGCAGATTAAAAGTAAAATGACTCATGCACTTTGGATACTGTGAAGGAGGGTTTGAAGACAGATATTTACCTTAATACATTTCATTTTAGGCTTCCGCAAAACCTACATTTTCCAAGTTATACTTGTTTTCCCGTGACATTTGTATCAGTGGATTTGTGACACTTCTCACCTGAACACGTCCTCCACCTGAAAGCCTTTATTTCGTCCGAGTTGAGAGAGGAAAAATCTTCGGCTGGCTCCCATTTTTCTTTCCAACAAGAACAAAACAACTTGAGAGAACTTGTTTGGTACCTTATGTCCACTGCTGTCACTCACAGTATTCCCAGCATCCGAGGGGAGAGTTTTTCTTCGTTTTAGTGGCACCATGGTACACAACAAAACTATTTAATAGAACTCACTGGGTAGTTTGGGTACTTTAGTCACAAGTTCGTGACGTTTGTTTTCCTAGCTTGTCTTTTTCTTCAACTATTTTTGATAAAATTACCATTTCTAAACATACGACACTGTAACCTACATAAATGAACCTGACTCACTGGGTGAGGTTTAAGCTGTGAGGTAGGTTTGTGGGGAAAGAACCCCAATTTCAGTAACAAACGTGAATGACTGCGACCGGATGCAGCTGTGTAGCTGCTGCACCGGTGTCTCGTCACTCCTCCTGTGCACTACCAAAATAATTCCGACTGGAAACGATCGGAAGGTTTTATTTTATTTATAAGACCTCCACGTCAATTATTATTATTATTATTATTATTATTATTATTATTATTATTATTATTATTATTACTTGGTTACGCAGTATGTATCCCTCTCACCCTATCTGTTCTATATTCTTCTATTACACCAGCTATCTTCATATCCTCCTTTACTACATCCATAAACCTTAGTGGTGTACGATACTAGAAATTTTGGTATCAATCCAGTATCAAGTAAGTGCAGGTACAGCATTGTTGATACTTACCGGCGCTTTTAACATATAAAGGCTGTTTATATAGGAGACATCAGTTTGATATGATTTATGAAGTGAGTCTTCAACAATTTGCAACTTCTGAATCCATTTTAATGACCGCTAAATAAACTAATCTGTTTTGTTTTGTTGTGCCTGCGTAGTCCTAAGAAATCTAGGGTAAAAGTCTGAAAATAAAAGTCTGAAAATTTTACTGGTCTTTATTACCATCAGAATGAATCTGAATCTGTAATTTTGGACATATACATCAGTACTGGCTAGTCAGAATATGAAAAGAAATAAATAAATCAAGCAGTCCTGTCCCATAATTGAGCACACACTAATAAAAAAAATTGCAGTAACAAAATAGTGGGTTGAATTTCTCTATTAAATGAATTTTCACAGTTCATTTAAATTTCACAATACTTCAAAATAAAGTACATTTATATAGTTCATATGAAATTAGAGAAGGTTTAACTGAAAATGCTCTAAAAGTCTTATTTGATTATGTGAGATAGAGTGGCCTAAGTCTCGAAAATGAAAAATATGCATCAATTTATCAATATTATTTTCTCCCTTCCCTCTAGTACCTTCTACAAACTTCAGAATTGTGTTTTATTTGGATTAAACTATATCTACTGATATTTTTTATTTTGTGATAATATTGTTGTATTTGCTCAATCCAGTGTGAAAACAAAAAAGTAAAACCAACCAAAAGAAATAAAAACTACAATTAGCTGCTGAATCATTTCATTTATCAGTTGTAGTTCAGGCTACAGCAAAAGGAAGTGCAAAGATTTGATTGATTAGATACATAGAGCAATCAGTAGAGAAATCTCTTTTCATAAGTAAAAAAAAAACAGACGAACGTAGATTGAGTTACTATATGAGTTTATTTGATCATGTCACCATTTTAAGGGATTTTAATGTGGCATAGCGTGATTTTGCACATAGATACGAATACCAGTGTTTAGGTTTAGGTTAGTTGTTACAACTGTTAGTTGTTAGTTCTGAAAGCATAGCACTCATTTATTCAATTTCGAATTTGAATATTTCTGGACTGTCTTTGTTGTATGTTTTAGTTTCATAATCCACCTAAAAAAGTTCAGGAGGGAGGCCAGTTGCACACCTGGATCCTAATCCTGTTGTTATGTCTGCTGAACATGGATCACTCTGCTATTTTGTTTAAGGGAGATGGCGATCCTGTCATGGCAAAGATAATAAAAATAATTTAGATTTTTGAATGGAAATCCTTAATACTTAAATAGCTTAACGGTGCAAACATGTTAGTATCAAAATATTTTCAAGATGCGGGATTAGTAAAGGATATTTTATCTCGTAATATTTCAGGATTGGTTTTGTTATGCTTGGTGACTTAATGTCACTATTAAACTTAAATAAATGCAAACTAAAGTAATAAAAGCACTCTGAAGCCGTGCTGTACACGGTGTTCTCAGTCCTCCCTCCTCCCACTCAGTGTGATCATATGATCGCAGACTCTTAATCCACTTCCTCAAACTTTAAAACTACCAGTGTGTCCGGTCCAGCCGGATCACGCTCATTTTACAGCAAGCCTCCCCTGTGCAGCAAAGCAAAGCTGCTGAACGGCAGCGGTGGCTTCGTGTAGCACCAGGCCCAGCGCTGTGGTGTCTCAATGGCAGACCTGAGGATCAGAGCTGGTGCGACCAGAAGCCCACAGAGAGGAGGCGGACACTCCGCTGCCTTGTCCCTGGTCACGCTGCTGTCTGCGCTGCTCACCTGCGGCGTCAGGTGTGCAGAAAGCGACAAACCGAGCAACATTATCCTCGTGCTTGTCGACGACCAGGATGTTCAGATAGGTGGGATGGTGAGTGAATTCACTCTAGAAATATACAACCTGTCATTCGTGTTGGTTCCTCAGAGACTTGACAGTTTCTGTAGTGAGGTCATGCAGTGCTCATACTGTTTGAAACGTCCTGTTTATGGTCACCTGATACTGAGTTTAGACAAACACACGCTCTATTTTCTTTCTGTTTTGCGGGCTAGCTCTCAGATTTAACCTCCTCAGTGCTTTGAACCTGGTAATCAGTTAGTTGAATAGCTGAACTGTCTTAGATGATGAAAGAATTACAAGAATTGTGGGAAATTTATGACTTTTGAGAAAGACAGGCTGGATATATAAAAAATAATAAAATTGAGCAAATAAAACGAACAATTAGAAAATGCAATTTATGCGAATTTATTAAAGCTGGAAAGTCAGTAGAGTCAAAATATGAGATACAAGTGTGCGGTCACAGTATTGATCTGAGACTGAACTTAAAGGTCATTTTTGTAATTAGTTTGTACATATGTGTTAACTAAAAGTTTCATCAAAGGTGTTTGCTGGGCTGGTGTGAGGCTATAGTGCACGAGTGTGCCACCCACGCTCTTCGCACATTTTTTCTTTTTCTTTTGTCAGGCGTCATTGGAAAAAACAACGTGTTTTTATGAGTTGCAGCGTTAAATTATGGCTACAGTATCTTGTGGTACAGGTTTGTATTACACGAAACTACAGCCAGGCCCGAGGGCCTAGGACCTTCAGTTGATATCTATTCTACACAACATGCGGATGTTTTCTACATGAAATAATAGCATTTTTTATGAAATTTTGTTAGGACCTTTACTTGGTTTTGGAATGAAGCTATTTGAAACTCTGGAAGTTACAACAAGTGTTTTTAACCTAAATGTTAAGTTCAACTTCTAACATGCTTGGAAAGCAGATGCGTTCTGAAACAATTGCTCAGTTAACTCTATTCCTGTTTCAAGTCCTACATCTGTTCCTGTGTGTATTTTTGCTTATAAGTGAAGTGCAACCTTAAAGGTCCCTCCGGTATAACCACACTTATGTTTGCAATATTTTGCTCAGAATTGAAAGCATTTTTTTTTTTTTTTTTTTTTTTTTTTTTTAAAAAGGAGAAATCTGGAATGCACTTAATGTGTTTTCAAAAGCTGGTACCTGTTCTTATTAGGTCCTGTGAGATTCTTTACCAGATGTTTGGAACTGCCAGATATTTGAATAATCCACAAAGATCCATTCACAGAAAAATGGTCAGCTGATCAAGTGTTTAGCTAAAAGAGATTACTTTATGCGCCTTTCTAGTAGATGTTTTGACAATAGCTAATACTGTCATAATGTTTTGAGTTTGTGCTTGTAGCATCTATTACTTCTCCAGTACTGTCATTATGGTGTGAGTCACTTTGTCTGTTTCTATTGCACAGACACCAATGAAGAAGGCAAAAGCCTATATAGGAGACGAAGGAGCAACATTTGTGAATTCTGTGAGTATCTTATGCAGTACATATACTTTTACTAGACTACATTTCACAGGGAGACATTTATTTTATTGCATTATATTTTATGACAGTTGTAATTACTTGTAGATTGAAGTGTCACACAATAGATCACATTACAAGTTTATGAAACAATATATGTTGGTAAAAATTAAACCACTGGTTCCTAAACGTACTTATTATGACTTCCTTTTACAAGTGTCTACTTGGGGAATCCTGTCATTTTTCAGATGTGAGCAGTTTGACTAACAAGTGTCAGAGCAATTGGTGGGAATCACAGACAAATACAATATATAATATTCTGATATGTTGACCATGGTAACGAAGATTTTATGATAATAATGAATCAGATACATCAAATCTGCAAAACCACATACATTGCAAGACAATAATCAAAGATATGGCACAAGATGTGTGTATGAAAGCAAAACTCAAATGTTCTTGAAGCACTGTTTGCACCAGTGATTACACAATAAATGAGTCGCATATCCTCCTTTCTGCTGTCACGCTTCTCTCTCTCTCTCTCTCCCCCTTTCCCCCTGTTCTCACTTCCTCCTCCTGCGAAGTTCACAGTCACGCCACTGTGCTGCCCCAGCAGGAGCAGTATTTTGACAGGTCGATACCCTCACAATCACGAGGTGAGAAACAACTCCCTCAATGGGAACTGCTCCAGCCTTCAGTGGCAGAAAGGCCCCGAGGCAGAGGCCTTCCCCACCTACCTCAACAAACTGAAATACCAGACATTCTTTTCTGGGAAGTATCTTAACCAGGTTTGTACATGTATATACTTTTATAAGCATTATACACGTCCAAATGTTTCCAAACTTCAAAACACACAGGCAGTACAATGAATACACCGTGCTTACGACTGATTTTTCCTGTTCTAAATGTTGAAATATTGTCGGGAGCCCAACAGTGTTTGTGTTGTGTTTTCATTTTATTCACTCACGTATTTGGCAGAGACTGTGACATATCACAGTCAGCAGATACAGCTAATGGAGATACACAAGTCCTGCAAGGCGACTCAGCAGTGATGACTGACTCATTACAAAACAGTATTCTGCAGGACTGTCTGTATGAAGCCCTGAAGATGCTTGTTACATCATTTCTCTTGAAGCTGACTGTGCTAACTGTACCTTCTACTTTCAGTATGGTAGCAAAGCAGCAGGAAGTGTTGGCCATATTCCACCTGGCTGGGACCAGTGGCATGCACTGGTGAGTCACAAGTAACATGTACATGCACAATTTCTCCTAAGTACTTCTGTCATGACACCTTTTGCTGCATTTACAGGTGGGAAACTCTCAGTACTACAACTACACTCTGTCAGTCAATGGGAAAGAAGAAAAGCACAGTGACAGTTACGAGGACGACTACCTCACAGACCTCATAGTGAGTAGTAATCAGACCCTCAGATTTGAAGTGGAGGGAGTTCATTACGTGGTTTATGTGGTTGATTTATCTTTGGTGGTTGATTTACCTGACTCTTATTTTGAGCATTCAGTGCTTTCCAGCTAGGTGCTGTCCTTGACATCATGTGTGATATTACTTGATATCATTCAGATGTCTTGAGTCTCTTGTCATTGGTCAGAAATCTTGCAACAATGAGCTTCTTCCCCACTAAGTTTCCATCCCTACTGCACTCTTGTTGGAGACCTTGTTTTGTCCAGAGATTATCTTTGAGCTGGAGGACATGGAGCAGACTGAGATCTGTTACCTCATACTTCAGCTGGCTTTGCCGTGCTGAACATGAAGCTGATTACATTTTAATTAGTGTCATAATGTACATATGGAATAGTTTAAGGAAGTGTGGATAGCTCCCTACTTTACAACAATTGTATGGGGGTGAAATTTTTGTGGAACTTCTAAGTATTGGCAGTAGGGCCATGGTTGCTTTAACAACTTGTTGGCTATAGCTGCCAGCCATCTGCTCAGCTACACATATACGGATTCATGTCACTAAACTGGACCTCATTTTTAATTAAATTATCTGAAAATAATATGAACTGCTGTCTGGTACAGACTATCCAAGAAGTTTTGGTGGCTGAAATTCTAATATTTTATTGCTGATACTTTGCAAAAATGAGCAGGTATGGCTCTGTGCGGTTTGTTGAAGTCATTGGTGGCTGGTTGTTTTTTTGTTCTGTTTTTTTTTTTTATGGTGAACACACATGCTTGTGTATGCACATGGATATGCTTTCTATTTATTACTGCCACACTGTGGGAATGTGTCAGTAACAGTATGTGGGAAATATTGTATGTTTTGGGATATTTGAGGGTGAATTTACAAAAGAGGGTATGGGAAGAAGGTTGTTCACCTCTGCAGTCAGTCAGCTGCTGGCATAGAAACATAAAATGTGATGTTTTTCTG
The DNA here is from genome assembly GCF_963576455.1 of Neolamprologus multifasciatus. Lineage (NCBI taxonomy): Eukaryota > Metazoa > Chordata > Actinopteri > Cichliformes > Cichlidae > Neolamprologus > Neolamprologus multifasciatus. Next base: position 11,027,042 of record NC_140445.1, read on the forward strand.
CCAATCAGCATTGTGACAGGTTAATCATCAGCTAATGCAGTAGCTGGCGATAAAAGGGATGCAAGAGAGAAGCTAATATTAGAAAGGGCTATTTAGTTTATGTGGGACGCACATTCAAGTTTTGGTAAAAATGTTTGGTTTCTTTGTGTTTATATTTAAGGTTTAAATTTCACGCACTTGCTGCTTATCAGGTGATTCAAAGAATTTATCTTACTTTAAATTTAGTTTGAGAGCTGAATGATCTTTGTCACATGTGCTGTTGTCATGATTGCTTGCAACAAAGAATAATGGTGGAGAGAAAGAATTGGTCCAAGGTGTGGCTTCATTTTATGAAGAAAGATGATAGTAGTCCTAGTTTTAATGTCTGTAAGCCATCAAGGCAGGTTCGAAATGTCAGTGATTTGCTGACACATTCATCCACACAACAGGGAAAAGATGAGATTCAGCATGAGAACTTCTGTTTCCCAATCCAGTTTCATGTCTGTTACCCAACATAAATAGCTCATATTATAAAAATACTCTCACATAGATAGGCTTGGTGTCTTTTTTTCTTTATAAAATTCTATTCTGTAAAACAGGGAGGGAGCATTTGTTTTAGCCTTGCTAACCACCACTGCCCCACTGACTAGTAAGCTGACATGTGAGTGATATTTGACATTCAGCTTTTGTTGATGTGTCACATTAGTTTTGTGCTTCTAACTGTTTAAAGATGATGAGATAAAGAGCTGGAAGTCTTGAAAACAGTTTTCTTTTATGGCACAAAACGGGAAATGTAAATGAAGCCTAATTAACAGGAAAAGATGTCATTGAAATTGACTGTCATCCTTGAATTTTACAGTTTGTCCATATTTTATATGGTTAACGAAATAAGCCATTCGCACCCTTAGAGTCATTTGAATTTTTGCAAACCCTTGCTGGTTAATATTTCACTTTCATTTTGACTCGAAGCTGGTTCTGTTGTGCAGCTGCTGTCCCACTGGCCAAAGAAAGCAGTTTATGTGTATATATATGGGCTCTCATACTAACTGATCTATAAATCTTAAACTTAGATGGAAAAAACTAAAATCAAAATTACATTTCAAATTGGGGAAAAAGAGTAACAGCCTAGAATGGTCCACTGTGGCTTCTGACCAACTGTATTTTTACATCCCTGGGTGATAATGACTTTCAGATGCCATTTTTGTAGCTTACATCATACATTTATACAGTTGGTGTTCATTTCTTTACAAGTCTGCTTGTTTTTGCCTAAGCTAAGATTTTAAAGAAATGTAAGTTTTGCAGCAGTCATGTAATAGGTCTGTGCCTGTTTGTCAATCCAGCTGAACCGGTCTCTTCACTTCCTGGATGACAGGAGCCCTCAACATCCGTTCTTCCTGATGCTGTCCCCTCCAGCTTGTCACTCCCCCTGGACTGCAGCGCCTCAGTACCAGAAAGAGTTCAAGGATGTCCAGGCCCCTCGAGATGGCAGCTTTAACAAGCCAGGGAAGGTATGCCTTTTCAAGAATGTTATGCTATGTGTCTGGTTTTTAATTTTGTTTCTAATGAATCTTTTATTTTTGTGAATGTTTTAGGATAAACACTGGCTGCTGCGCCAACCTCCTAATCCAATGCCAAACAGCTCAATCACCTTCCTGGATAATGCATACAGGAAAAGGTACAATTGTTAAGCGTACGTCTCTTTTTCCACTGTCAAACAAGAAAACGTAAAAAAAAAAATGGTAAAACTAGTTTTGTTTTTGTTTATTTTCTTATGTCTTCCACCTCCCCTCACCCCAGCCTGGTTCTGCCAGAGGTTTCTTCCTGTTAAAAGGGAGTTTTTCCTTTCCACTGTTGCCAAAGTGCTTGTTCATAGAGGATTATCTGATTGTTAGGGTTTTCTCTCTGTTTCCTCTGCATTATTGTAGAGTCTGTACCTTACAATATAAAGCACCTTGAGGCAAGCGTTGTTGTAATTTGACACGGAATTGAATCGAATTGTAGTTTTAACCTCATGAGCCAGCAGGGATAAAGCATTAATACATTTTAGCTGTTAGAATTCTGGAAATCACTCTGTAAATCAGAAGATGCAGCAGAAAGTTCATTTTTTTAATCAATTATTTATTCAACTACCTCAACGTTTTCTGCATGATGCTTTTGAATTTTATGGTATTGTATTTTTTAAAATATGGAAAGGATCCTGTGATCATCCTCCCTATTTGTCTTCATTGGGGTTGTTGAGGTCAACACCAGAGCTTACATAACAAATAAACAATTAATTTTAATTGCTTGAAGAAAAATGGCAAATGACTAATAAAAGTTATGAATAAAATTTGTTCCAATGGGTTCAGGAAAGCAAAATTCCACACTTGCAAACAACTGCAGACATTAAACCAGTGTAAACAATTTAGAAAACAAAATCCCTGAATCAAAGGAGTAATTGCAGTTATCTGAAGTTCCTCAATGGTAAAATCAGTATTTGTGTTCAGCCTGACATATTAAAGCCTATGTCTGCACTTTAACTGCATCTTTATTGATTTCTTTCAAATCCATTTTGTTTGTGTATAGATCAAAATGATGAAAATCATATCAACATCCAAATATTTCTCCACCTAGCATGTACATCCAAAAAATTCTGATGTCTCTGGCAGGTGGCAGACCCTGTTATCTGTGGATGACATGGTGGAGAAGCTAGTGAAGAAACTTGACAGTATAAAGGAGCTAAACAACACCTACATCTTCTACACTTCAGATAACGGCTACCACACAGGTCTGTTTTTGATAAACTCCTCCATTTAATCTTAGATTAGTTCATGCTCTGTACCTTCTGTCTGTGTCATCTTGAGATGGATTTATACTGCTGGGTCACAGAAGACAGTTTAATTTTTAATTTTTAGCCCCCTGGCTGCATTGCATAAATGCAAGTCACCAAAACATTTTAAGTTACTTTTAGGCCCTTTTTTATGGTTTGTTTTCTTCAAGAAATACCATGGGTAATAGAAAATAATTCAATTTATTTCAATTCAGCCTATTGATATAGCGCCAAATTACAACAGCAGTCACTTCAAAGTGATTGCTGGATAAAGGTCCTACAATAATACAGAGAAAACCAGAACAAAAGAACAACACCCTGTTGGCAATGTTGGCAAAGGAAGAACTCGGGAAAAAACCTCAGGCAGAACAAGGCTTAGGGAGGGGCATCCATCTACCACAACCAGTTGGGGGTAAGGGGAGCGAGACAGGGGAAAAAGACACACTGTGGAAGTAAACCAGAGATTAATAGTAATTGATGACTAAATGCAGAGTGATGTATTAAAATATAGTGAGTTAAGAAGAAATGAAGGATAATTCAGGGTCAACTGATCCATCCCTAACTAAATGCTTTATCAAAAGTCCCTCTCCCTCTTAAAGAGGGTGTGTGTTTCCTAAATCCAAGGTGGGAGCTGATTCCACTGGAGAGAGGCACGAAAACTGAGGGCTCTGTCTCCATTCTACTTTTAAAAAAATGATAGGAACCACGAAAACCAGCAGTCTGAGAGTGAAGTGCTCTATTGAGGTGATATGGTACTATGAGGTCTTTAAGATGGGCCCTGATTATTCAACATCTTGTATGTGAGGAGAAGGGTTTTAAAATTGAGTCTGGATATAACAGGGAGCCAATAAAGAGAAGCTAGTACAGGAAAAATAAATCACTTACTGTAAAGACACCATCTGACTCCAGATCATTGTCATGCACATGCGCTTCTAATAATGCTGAGAGATTTGTAAAAAAAAAAAAAAAAAAAAAAAACAGAATCTGAGGCACTCTACTGAACATATGTAATTACAACATTTCTATATCCCAAGTATCTTTTATGTTTAAAAAAGAAAAAATCTTCAGATTGGTTTATCTTATATGAATGATAAATATAATAAACCGATATTGACCAATGACTGACCTGTCTGTATGGGATTGGTTCAGTAATAAAAATGTGCAAAAACTACAAAAAACTGTAAATAAACAGTAATGACTGCAACAAATAATCACCCAACTGAATGAAATAATTATTTTAAACCATCTGATGTTGTTTTAAAAGCAATAGCGGGTAAATTGTTTGTTACAGGTTACATTTGTGTTCCCCAGTCTGACCTGAGAGCTTATAGGTATTTGCACAGTCACCTGCCAGTTTACTGTGTACACCTTTCTTTGCATTGAAACCCCTTTTAACTGCAGTACTGCCCTAATTATTTATGGCCTAGATTCAACGAGATGCTGGAAACATTGCTCACAGTTTGCTCCGTACTGACACGATTGTATCATACAATTGCTGCAGATTTTCATCCACAATACAAATCCTCTATTCCACCACATCCCAAAGGCACTCAATTATGTGGTGAATGGAGGGCATCTGAATACACTGAACCCATTGTCTATAAACCACTTTGAGATGATTGCGCTTCGTGTAGATCAGCAGTATCTCAAATACTCAGACCAGTCCATCTGTCACCAACAACCATGCCACGTTCAAAGTCACAGAAATCACCTTTCATCCTCATTCTGATGCTAAGTTTGAACTTCAGCGAGTCATCTTGACCATTCCTATATGCCTAAATGCCTTGAGTTGCTGCCTAGTGATTGATTAGATCTAGGTGTAATCAGCTGTACTTGTTGTTCCAGGTCAGTTCTCGCTGCCCATTGATAAGAGGCAGCTCTATGAATTTGACATCAGGATTCCGCTAATGGTCCGCGGTCCTGGCATAAAAGCCAAGCAGATGCTGCAGGTCAGAAAAATACTCCACTAAAACACACACATTCCAGCTGCTTAAAAGCATATTAATGTCTCTGGAACTCTTTTTTGTTTTTTTGTTTTTTACCTTTTTTTTCCCCCTCATGAAAGGCTCCAGTACTGAATATAGACCTGGCTCCCACCATACTGGACATAGCTGGAGTCAACCTGTCGTCTGTGAATGTGGACGGGCAGTCTTTCCTCGCTCAGATGGTCAGCTGCTTCTTTACATTGACACTTATTTTTCCCACATGCTAAATCTTAACCCAAATTTTATCTTAGGCTCCTTCATTGCGTAATGGCACTGCACGACCATACTTCCTTGTTGAGTACACTGGAGAAGGACAGCCAACATCAGACCCTACTTGCCCTAAATTAGGTCCAGGAGTATCTGTGAGTACCTACAAAAGCAGGCTTCCTATTCTGGTCACCACTGAAAGTAACATGCTTCCAGTTTCCATCTCTGATTGGAAAAAGGGGAAAAAAAACTAAAAAAGTTATTTAAAATAATTCCTTTTTTCTCTTCAGTGTCAAAGAATTATGATACCAAAAAAATGGAGCTGAATACAGTAGAAGTATTTTCTCAGCCTTTCCACTGTTTTCCTCTTTGCTTTTTTAATAATGCACTGAGGGAAGACTGGATGCTACTCACTACTTGACTTATAATAGAAACTAAACTATAGCCTGGCTCTATTGAGCTTCATGATGTCAGTACACAGTAACTGAAATCAGTTAATTGTTCAGATTCTATTAATGGCTTGAGTTAATGGTGCAAATTTGTAAGGAAATTTCCAATAAGTGCCTTTTAATAGCAAATTCAGAATAGATGGCAATTTTCCTAAATGGAAACAGCTGTGGACTAAAGCCTAAAAATAGGGTTCATGTTGCCACAAAACATATTGCTCCTGCTGATTCTGAAAGTTTGTTGCTCTGTTCCCAAGAAACCTTCACTGTAACATTTTTCACTGTCTTTAGCAATGTTTCCCAGACTGTGTTTGTGAAGACGCCTACAACAACACGTACGCCTGTGTCAGAACTCTGGACAGCAAAATGAACATGCAGTACTGTGAATTTGCAGACAGTGAGGTACACCCGGGACTTTTTTGTGTGGGGGTTTTGTTTTTTGGACACGTTTTAGTGAAAGTAGATGTGAAGCTTCTCAGTGTTTTGTTTTGTTTTTTTTACCCCCCAAGTCGTTTGTAGAAGTCTATAACCTGACGTCGGACCCGCATCAGCTGGAGAACATCGTGAAGAAGGTGGATCCCTCCATCCTGCAGATCATGAACCAGCGGCTCATAAAGCTCCAGTCCTGCGTGAGTGACAGCTGCCGGGATTACAAGCAAAAATAAGACCGCCAAAGAAGCTGCCAAACGATGACCACACCAAAGTCTGAAAGGAGGGTGGGATCAGTTTGTCCAAATTTTTACATATATGAGATGAGATTCTGACAGGAAAAAAAAACATGGTTGACAAATAAAGTGACTGGTGGCTGTATTCCACTTAACTGTGTCAGTTTCAGGGGCCCAGAGTCATTACTTTCTTTGGAAATTTGCTCTTTTGACGACAGGGACACAAATTATGCAACTTGTTTATATATACATATACATACCAATAGAAATGGATTGACATATCTAGTAAACACTGATATCAGCCAGTATCGACCTTGTTGATTGTTATCAGCGTGTGCACGCATTTGCACTAAATGTTCAAACATTTAAAAATCTAAAAGACTTGTCAATTTTTTTTATATGATGTCCAACATAAAAAGCAAGAAAAAAGACAAAATAAACATTACCCAATCGTTATCAGATATCGGTCAAAATGTTGGATTAAACATCAATACAGGAAAAGGGTTCAGAGTTGGTGTATTATCAGTGTACTTTTCCTTTTACGAGTCAAAATTTCTGCCGTCTTTCTGAGCCACACTGATTTATCTTCTCTTGTAAGTTTACTTTTGTTTTTCAAAGGCGCTACATGTAAGCTCAGTGTTATGGCATTCCTCTACCTCTCCATCGAGTCTCTGCAGTGAAATGGTAAACCTTATTCTGCACTCTTGGTGATCTGCTGGAAGTTGGAGGAACATCCTTACCAAAATTGGCAGCTGGTGGAGAACTGGCTCATCTACTGCTATGCCAGGCTCACCAAGACTGCAGAGTGCAAGGACTAAGTCCAGGTTTTGGAGAGACTCAGTGGCCAGTCTTCAATTAGAAAAACGTTAGATGGCAAAGAGTTAGCTGCTTAGCAGTGTCTGAAATTCCCATATAAAATACTTGCTTAAAGCACCTCTAAGATAACCTTCTTCCCCCATGCTGTCATGTGTTTGTGTATAAACTGCAATTTTCAGGCATAGTCAGTGTCTTCTGAACATTTCACCATTCTCAGAAACACAAAATGTTTGATTCTTCTTCTGACTTTGATTGTGAGCAGTTAAGAGAAAGGTTTACTGCTACACTGAAACTGTGACTCATCATCATCATCGTTTTTGAAGAGTTGGTTTAACATTCTGGGGTTTCATTTAAATGCTTTCCATGGGTTGGATGAAGGGATTAATATGACTTGACTTTTTTTTTTCATTCAGTATAAACATACCACCAATTATTAGTTAGCCAGCACAGATAATTTAAGCAACTGCGTGTAAGTTGGTTTACACATGGTTATGCTAATCTGACCAAACCAAAAGCTGTTTCTAACTGTATAATGTGGAGATGTATTGTGTCAATATTCTTTTTTGTTTTTGTTCATTTTGCTTTTTTTTTTGTGGCAAAAGCTTAGTTTCCATAAAAGATCTTTGTACTCTCATAACTATCTCTGCAACCCTTTCAATGAAAGACAACAAAGTCTGAAATGTTCACCATGTCCTGTAATCCAGTATAACAGTTTATTTTCCGTATTGTGCCTCAGATGTGAAGAAGGACCTCGGCTTTTAAAAAACTGAACTCTTTATTACTAAGAGCCTTTTTTTAATTGGTAGCAGGAACACATGCTGATATTTTTCATGTTTTCTTATTGCAAGGACTCTATTAAGGGAACTTTTGCACAGTGATGTTTAAGATGAATACTTTAATCCTGTCAGCCTTATGTTCGCACTGATGAGGTGCATGTGCCTTTAAAATGTGAACAAATCTGTACTGTGATGAAACTGATTAAATTAAATGAAACATTTAAATGCACTTTTTTGTAGGTTTCCTTCTTAATGTGACGTTATGGTAGGTTCAAGTCAATTTCCTTGGGGAAAAAAGTGTACATTTTATAGCTGGCCTAGGTGGCCAATTCCCCTCCAGGTTTATCAGGTAATTCCTAAAACCTGACAAAGTGTTTTGATCAGCTTATCAGAGATGTGTCGGGTAGAGTTACCTGTGCTTACACCAAGGTTGACATTTGGCATAACTGAGCTCTGATTCTTTTCTTAGCCTGGCTACAGAACTGAAAATAAACCTGGGGCTATTCTCCCTTTACTTATGTTAGTTTCAGTAAGATGTCCTAGTTTTGCAGAGGACTTTTTAAAAGACTTTAACATTACACCTTAAATGCACATTTGTGAGTTATACATGTCAGTCAAGCATCTCTGATGTGTTGCCTTCTTCCACACAGTGAAGATGGAACACCATTAGCAAGATAATCAACCTTTGAGATTTAAGTTCACGTAGTGTTGTATTAGCATGTGGCTTTGGAGGTCATAATAGAAGAGGAATTAATTAAAGACTCTGGATTGAAAACTAATGAGACATGTTTCTAAAGACTGTAGTCTAAAACAAGACCAACCACTAGAACCCTGCAGAGGACTGGACTATGATGCTGCAGACCAAGAAAAACTTCAACACAGAGGAGACATCGTGAAGCCAGATGGAAGTATGCCAAATACAAACTGAGAAATATTATACATACTGAAAGCACATCCTTTGGTCAGATGAGAACTAGAGCTCTGGCCTATTTTTTTGTTTTTTGTGAAATAATTTTGTTTCTGTGTGCAAAGTAAAATAATTTAATCATCCAAAAAAATTTTTTTAAAAAAAGGTCAGATCGCTTTGTCGTCTGCAAACATCACATTCCACATAGGCTCCTGCCTGACCTCATCTGTCAACCTGTCATTCAGCATTGCAAACATGAAGGGACTCAGAGCCATCCCTGATATCTCTGTAATCTCACCCCGACTATGAACCCCTTTGTCACTCCTACTCCACACCTCATCTAACGAGCTTGAAAAGAAAGCAAACATTTGCAACATCATTCTTTAAAAAGATATGGATGGATGGGGGCTTTTCCATTGCTGGAAAAACCCACTCGGGGTAGAAATGTTTCTTCATAGGATAAAGGTGATCAGATCGACACTCTCCTTTAAAAGGAGAGGTGAATCCAAATCACGACAACAACATTGCCACACAGCATCCCAGAGCTCTGGATTAGAGGTTCAAGTATTTCTTTTGTCACCTGTCTGTAAATCTGCTGATGACACAGTGTTTGATGTGTTTTCACATTTTAAATACTCAATAAATATGTGCAGTTATGTCAATTTCCTTTGCAAACCAGCACTATAAACTATCTCTTAGAATTCAAGGTTTTGGTCATTTATTTAACTTCAGGAACAAAAATTGATGAGCATTTTGTAGAAAATGCAACAGGTTTCACCAGCTAATTTTATAACAACAGTGATCTCCTCTCTCCTAACTTAAAACCCTTTTGAGGACATAAATAAATCAAATATTTGAAATCTGCTCATTCATTTTTCAAAAATCAAAAAGGTAGAAACTGGTAGCACATCTACTATCTACAGAGAAAATGGTTACGGACAGTTTAATCAGAGGTACTTGTACACAATCTTATCCTGCAGGGTCTGAATCTCTAACTTGACAGGGCATTTGTAAAAGTGTGACAGCAGTGACTCTGTATAGCCAATCAGGAAGTAAAACTTTTGTGGTGGTAACTTCTGTAGCATCACTGCGCACACATTCAGCAAATTGCCACGCCTTTTGATGACAATCTCATTGGCCAGGCACCCGTGGAACGTCCCAAACATGAACCTCCGAATGAAGACATCTTCTACAGTGCGTTCAGCTGCCCCATCTTCTCCTTTGAGGTTACCTATCAGCAAGAGAGAAAAGAAACTGGAGCTGTCATGAAAGATTAAGAGGAATTTGGACTGAATTACACATTAGCTGCGGCTGATGGACAAAGATGTGCAAACGAAAAGATCACTGCCTCTTCAGCAAAATATTTATTAATAAGGCTCACAGTCACATTAAACAATATAAATCTTATTTTAAGTTTATTTACCATGTTTAATATTATGTTTAGAGATATAGTTGAAAAGTTTAATATTTATCTTTAGGTCTTAATTTTGCTTAAATTGTGCATTTTCTGTAATAAACTGCAAACACCATATACAGACACTGAAAAGTATCAAAAGACAGAGCAGAGTTTGATGAAGTCTAAAAAGATTATAAAATGAAACCACTAGTTGCTGCTGTCTGGCCGTGGAGAGCACAAACATCATGACTCTATAAATTGTTTCTGACAGAATGAAATGAACAGCAGCCTGACGTGCAGCAGATAAAAGCTGTGTGCTTGGCCTCACTTCAATAATCTGAGACGCTGAACTGGACCCGTCCTGTTCGTGCTGCAGTTTTGATGAGTGAAATTCTATTATTTTATTGCTCTGTTGTTTAGCATGTGTATGGTAATTAACAGACTAATACGATAAATTCTGGTTCCAAAAAGCCAACTGGGCTGCAAGCAAAATACTAACAGGGAGGCTTCAAAATGCACAGTGTAGAACCAACAGGTGATGTCACAGCGGCTACATCCATTGGTTTTCTTTATAGACCATCAAGTCAAAAAGAGTTTTGATAAGTCAAAAATCAGCTGTCTCTCCAGCGAGTCTCTCATCTCATGGTCAGACAGACCCAAACCTCATAGTTTGAGAACAGTTAGAGATGGTGGTTCTCGTTCTTCTACGCAGCCTAATCAGTTCTCCACTTGCTGCAAATTCTAGTTCAAGCTTCCAGCAAATCTCCACAGAAGAACAAGAGCTGCTGATCTCCCCATTGTATCCAACTGCAGGATGAGAGACTAACTGGAGAGCCTCAGCAGTGGGTGAAGCACTGGGTCTTGCCAGCTTTTCTCTTTGAAGGTGCTTGATTGCTGTGGTTCTCTTGAACAGATAAAAATATTTAATCAAATGCTAAAATGAGTTTCGACTTGGAAAATGTGTTGGACATACTTTGAAAACATGGAAATGTTTCCCAGTGTCATTGTGTGGATGGCCTGTGCACAACACTTTAAGTCTGTGGCACAGGAGCATTCAAGCTAAAGTGCATAGTTTGGTTGGACTCAGTGATGATTGGTATGTAGTCTGAAAGCTATCCACACCAATGACTGCTTCCATAAAAATCACTGAGTTAACTAATTCATGACCAAATATGTGAGAGGACAGTGTGCATAAAATCAAATGTGCCTAGCGAGAGCATATTCTCAATCTCAGTCATGCTTACTGGTGTGCTGTGACAGCCATCCTTTGCGGTGGCCAATGTGGTGAGGATGATGCGCTTGCTCATAGGTCACAGGTTTGTCTCCTTTCCCTACTCGGATACGAGCGGCTCGATTCTGTAAAAGAGAAAGACAAAAGGGCACCTCTTGGGTATATTTGGAGAAAACACTATCAGACCCATTGAAAGTTAATAATCTATAACAACCTATCAGCCTTTGTAAAAGCAACAAAAAACCTCAAATTACTATTTTTTTTTTTAAATGGTTGTGACCTCTGAACCACTCTGACTGTGGCTCTGGTAAAGTATCAGAATACTTCAGGTGATACAGCAGCAGGTTTATAAAAAGTCAAATAGGAAATAGGCATTTGGACAGTGTGTATCTTTCACTCTAAATGATTGTATGGGGATGTAAACAAATTTGTTAAAGTATGTTTACGAACACAAAATTAATATATACAAAATACAATACTATTCCCATAAAAGTAAATACTGCCCAGAGAGGGAGCTGCCTCGGGAGAGATATGTGCCCTCCAAGTGCTTTATCATTATGTTCTACATCTGCAACAATACTTATTTAGATTTTATTTTATTTTATTTCATCATCCCTGTGTTTAAATCAAAATGAGCACAGATGTAACAATATAGTGTGTGAAAGTTAAAAAGATAAACACTATGTTAAACAGTTAGTGTTGCTGATACAACAGCCCTGAGACGGTCAAGGCCGCTTACCTTGCAGCACGACACAGTAACGTGGAGGCCCCTGCTTCCAGAGAAGCTGCACAATGAGCTGGACCAAGCTAAGGCGCTCTGCGAAACAGGTAATGTGGTGAGAGTGAAAACCAGTGAGTAAATATTGAATTGATGGTCAGAAATCATTTCAAAAGCAAAAAGGTACATCTGGCTTCTCCCTTATTTCCCAATGGGGATGTCAAAGCATGTGACTCAGCATGTTTGACTTAGCAAAGATAAGTTGGAAGTCCTTGCTGATGCAACACTCCTACTTAGCAGAAAGAGGTGTTGGGCAAGACGAGGCTTTGTAAAACACTGAAATGTCTGAAGCAATTGTGCTTGAATTGTAATACCTACTGATCATTCTGGCAGTCATTACATCTGCTAATGCTAGTCTGTGAAACAATCATGCATGTTAGCATTGGACAAACAAGAATACTTACTAAAACTAATAACTTATTACTACAAATAATTATAATCAAGACATGTTTTGGAGAAATATCCGTACAAAAATTAATATTTGGATCATGACAGCAAGCTGTGACTGTAGTGAACAGTGTGTTTCGGCGAATTTTATTTTCTTCCTGTGTTAACATGCAGAGGCTGTTTCAGTTGCCTAATAATGTAATGCAAAATATTTCAAACCAAGTTAAGAAAGGAAAATACAAGGAATGGAGATTTTCACTCAGGCCCTCAGGTCTAACATCAGTGTCTGATCTCATTAATGCTCTTCTTGATAAATGGGCAATTATTACCACAGACAGCCTCCCAAGTCTTGTAGGAAGCTGATTTTGCTGCAGAGGTGGAGCAACTCTACACTAATGCTTATGGATTTAGCGTGGAAGCTCATGGAAGCTCCTGTGGGTGTAATGTGCAGGTGGCAAAACACTTTTGTCCATATAATGCATAATGTGCAACTGCAACACAGTGCACAGATGTCTTGGACATAGTGTCAGAGATGTTGTATCGTTAAATCACAGCTAGAAACTAGTGGGCTGTCTTGTGAATCATTCCTATTGCAAATTGGAAGTTGTGTAGTAACGAGTTGTTAAAAGGTATTTGTCGACATCTTAGTTGCCGTTCTTAGTATTCATAATGCAGTTTCAGATATTTTGATAAGGCAAAAGGCTGTTATAGATGTTTCCATGTTTGATAATTCAGGTTCGTAGTGCCACAAACAAACACGCTTGGCTTCTGTGGTCATACAACGCAGTAGTAACAAACGACACAAACGTTTGTTACATGTCTGAAATTTTTGCTATTTATCACAGAAACTTAGGCAGCCAAGAGCAAGTTAGCTAACCCCTAGCTTAAAATTGTTTATATATATAAAGCCTTACCAAACGTAGCGCTAAATTAATGGGTGCACGCCGATAGCTACACGGTCAACAAGACTTCATGGAAATTAAGTAAATGTTACGGTTTAAAATGACTTTCTTACCAGCACCCTCATGTTTCCTAAGCTGCTCAAGGACGCCGCCATGTTTTATTCAAATAATTAACTCGTGGTACTAAACTACAACGCAGTAGTCACTCGGTTTATTACTGTATAAATAGCCGAAGCTTTTCGAAAGCTCGGTAATAATTATAACACAAATAATAACACAAAATTAACGTTTCTATACTGCACTTGAGCTGTATACTGGAACTGTTTTTCTCCACAGGCAGTTTCCACAAGTTTCCACCGGACAACTATTAACCTGAACCAACCGGAAAGAGGGAAAATAAAATTTTTAAGATAGTTAAAGATGAGTGATATTTTAGAATCAGAATCTTTATTAACATTGTGCTTTAAGAACAACGAAAATTGTATGCAAACACACAGTTTAATTTACAGTTTAATTGCAAAGTTTTTCCTCACAACATGTTCTCGTACGAATAGTTATTTAAAGCAAGTTAAAATTCCTATTTTTAACAGATGCATTTTAAAATATACATTTTGTTACCTAATATGTACTCTTTAGTTTTTCTTCTAATTTAACCATAGTCGTTCTTTTAATTATTAATGATTAATTTGCTTTAAACATTAATATTATTATTGTGTATAATATACATTAGTACAAAAAAATGTGTACTAATGCCTATCTGTGCTATTAAAAAATAAATACATAAATATAAGGCAAGAACTGAAAAGGGGGGGATCCTAAATGCGTGATTGTTTCAATTTTGTATGTATTAATAAATAAATAAATACACAAAAACACTACAAATAGCCATAGCTTGTGGGGTTTTTTTTGTTTGTTTTGTTTTGTTTTGATACCCGGTATCCGATATTTGTCTGACTGCACACTTATTTTGAAAGCGTTGCACCAGAAGTATTTGTATTGTTCTGGAAAGAGGAAAGTAGTTGCTAAGAAGCGTTATCCTACTCGTCCCACTTGTTTCTTGACAAACTGTCATTATTTTGGTGGGATAAGTATTGGCTTGAATAATTTGAAGACTTGTTGAGAGGAATAAAGATTGAAAGCTGCGATGGCGTCGCCGCTGGAGATGACAGAGATGTACGATAATGCTCTTCTGGGGATCCTGCAGCACGTTGGGAACGTTCAGGACTTTCTGCAGGTCTATTTTGGGTTCTTGTACCGCAAGACGGACTTTTATCGCCTGCTGTCGAGTCCCAATGATAAGATGGGTTTCCCTCCAGGTGTGGCAGAGAAGATGGTGCTTAAGGTGAAATTTCTCAACATTTTAACCTGCTAAATGTAAATACCTTGGCAACACACATGACTATGTGTACAGTTTGTGCACGTGCATATTATTTACAATCACAGGTTAAAAATTAAACTGTTATAATGTTACGTACACTTTTGTGGTCCTCGAGTTTCTTAGACTGCAGTAATTCGTCGATGAATTAACACCTACATAATACAAAATAACTCCTGTGCTTGGTGATAGCCTTGCTGTCTATATGAGCCACAGACCTATAGCAATACATTTGTTATTGCCCTAAGACTGGTGAAGGTTAGATCCTAATCTAGAGTTGTCTGCCTCTCAAATGATGATAAGCGATAACCTTTAAATCTTTCCTCAGACATTTAAGTTATTCGAGAAGCTGGCGGAGCACGACAGAGAGAGAGCAGTGAGCAATCTGAAGAAGAGAGAGGAGACTAGGTATGTTCCTCCTGCAGTTCAGGAGCTGGAGGTTGCCTCTGAGCCTTGTGATGAAACCAAGCAGCAGAGTACAGAGGCGGTGCAGATGGAGAACTCCCCCTCACGTTCTGGGGATGTTTCAGCTCCAGCAGCCTCAGGCACATCCGTCTGCTCTCAGCAGGATAGCAGCAGCAGTCCAGCAATTTGTGAAGATCAAGCAGCTGCAGCCAACTCGAAATCCAAAGCAGGGTGAGTAGCTACAGGCGTTTTTTAACCTTTGAAGCATCTGTTGTTTTAAATATGGTCCAACATAAACATTACTCTGCACATTACAGTGTTTCAGTAAATGCACTCGTCAAGGTCAATTTTAGGCCTTAAAATGACTTTGTGACGGGATGCAGACTTAGTGAAGGTTAGTTGCAGGTTCTGTTGCAGGGCTAACGCAGAGAGACAGACAACCACTGCACTAACATTCACACCTAAAGGCAATTTAGAATCACTAGTTAACCTAACCCTGCCCCTGTCTCTGGGCTGTGGGAGGAAGCCAGAGTACCTGGAGAGAACCCAGGCAGAAACAAGGAGAACATGGAAAATATTTATATTTATAAACTAAGACAGAAAATGTTCACTGCTAACCAACCTAGTTCTGCTGTACTTTGCTGTACTATATTGCCAGAAGTATTCACTCACCCATCTAAATAATGGAATTCAGGTACTCCAATCACTTCCATGGCGACCAGTGTATAAAGTCAAGCACCTATGCATGCAGACTGCTTCTACAAACATTTAGGAGCTCAGTGAATTCCAGCATGGTTCCATGATAGGATGTCTCCTGTTCAACAAGTCCAGTTGTGAATTTTCATCGCTACTAAATATTCCACAGTCAACTGTTAGTGATATTATAACAAAGTGGAAGCAATTGGAAATGACAGTAACTCAGCCACAAAGTGGTAGGCCATGTAAAATCACAGGAACAGGGATCAGCAGATGCTGAGGTGCATAGTGTGCTGAGGTGGAGTCAATCGCTGCAGAACTCGAAACTTTACGTGACCTTCAGTTTAGCTCAAGAACAGTGCATAAACACACTCCTAAATCTTGTGTTATAGCTGCAAAGGATGGACCAATATCATACCAATATCATACTTATACATATGAAGGGTGACAAGTGAATATTTCTGGAAATATCATGTATAACCACTCTGGGTGAAATCAACAGAAAGACAGCTTTTAAAAGAAGTAGAACCAGACGCCTGGCTCTGCTGCAGTATTGTTGAGTTCTCACAATAACAGTGTGATGTCAAGTCTTGTAATAAGTAAGCACATATCCCATCAACAAGTGACACTGGATCTCAGCCTCTGCTTCACTCTTAGGTGGAAACTTCCTGTGAAGTTTGAAGGTGTTAATTTTTTGTTTGTTTTGTTTTGTTTTCGGGGAGACAACAAAACTAAAATGACTATTTTGGATTTGTTAGACTTGTATTAAATTTATTAAATTAAATTTTGTATGGGTGTGCAGGATTTCCACCAGCTTAACAGTGGTTCTTACTTAACTCTGGTAGCTTCAAAACATTTTAAATAATGAGGCTTTGCACTAACGAATGATTTCTAATTTGATTCTGAAATGGCTCATGCATTTCAAAATGTAGCGTCAGTATTTAAGACGTTTATATAAAAATTGAATTTGAATTTTGTGTTTCAGAAGTCAAGAAAACTTCCAGTCCAATCCCGACAGTTACAATGGGGCAGTGAGGGAAAATTACAGCTGGTCTCAGGATTACATGGATGTGGAGGTCCGCGTGTTTGTGCCCAAGACGGTTGTTAAAGGCAGACAGGTGAATGCAGGTCTATTTAACTATGTGAGACACCAGTAATACTTTTTTATAACACTTTACTTATTGTAACTGTGTTCACGGCCCACAGGTCAGTGTTAGTCTGCAGACCAGTGGCGTGAGAGTATGTGTGAGGGATGGAGCCGAAGAGAAGACATTGATGGAGGGTGAATTCACTTACAAGATCAACACTGAAAACTCTCTGTGGAGTCTGGAACCTGGACACTGTGTGGTTGTGAGTACACATAAGCATTATCTAGTTTTTGTAATAACAACAAGAACACTCCTGAAGAAAATGTGGCAATGAGTGCACCTTCTGCTATTTGAGTTATCAGAATATGAACTAACAAGAGGGATTAACACCTATCAGGAGCTAACATCTGGTTTTATGGTAGTAAAAAGAAGAAAGAAGGTCACTGGCTTGACTGGCCTGACTACTGGCTCATAAGAGGTTGTCATAGCTGTTCCAGAACCAGAACTTGCTGCAAAGCTGATCAGCGAAATCTTAAAATCAATTGTAAAACACAAAGCCAAGCCAGGAGAGAGGAGGCGAAAGTAAAGTAAAAAGTAAAACAGGAGCTACAGTCCAACCTTTCTGTACACCGAAGGTGACAAGAGCTGTAGATGATGAATAATGTGGTGATCGAAGACAAAAATCTAATTTTGTTCATGTTAATGACTATTAAATTACTTATCTTTGTGTAAGATATTGTTCTTTCCCTGTGGGGATATTAAGTTAATGTCATGTACAGGAACACTAGACTCTACAGAGACTCTACATTGCATAATGGGATGTTTTCATTTAATGTTTAGTTTAGAAAGAGTTAATGCTCTCTAGTGCTTGGAATAACAGGATAAGTGTAAAAATGAGTTTTGCTCTCAAAAAAGTAATTTTATCAAAAGCCAGTGTTGGCTTTGTCAAAAGACATATTTGAATTGAACATCCTGTCTCTGAATTACAGTTGTCACTGAACAAGACATCAGAGGTTTGGTGGAATGCGGTGCTCAAAGGCGAAAAGGAGATTGATATAAACCAAATTAACCGTGAGCGTTCCATGGCATCAGTGGATGAGGAGGAGCATGCTGTTCTGGACAGGCTCACATTTGACTACCACCAGAAGCTGCAGGGAAAGCCACAAAGTCACGAATTGGTAAGGAGCAAATTAAAAAATAACACAAACTATTCATTACACACACACACAGGCTATATCTATATTATCTATATCTATATTATTTCTGTAAAATAAAAACGTTTATCTTATAAATCGGCTTAAATGATATTCAGTTATTGAGTCAAGTCCTTAAAACCTATTCTGACAAATATAGTTGGAAGTCACTGCTGTAGTGCACCTGGGTTGTGTGTGAATTGTGAGGATGTTTGTTAGCATAAAAGATACATACATAACATATCTGTGTCCATGTTTCTTTGCAGAAAGTGCATGAGATGCTGAAGAAGGGATGGGATGCTGAAGGGTCACCTTTCAAAGGGCAGGACTTTGACCCATCTATGTTTGACATCCCACCGAGTGCCGTGCAGTTCTGACATGCCACAAAACCTCAGCCAAACATGAACTGAAGCATCTCCATTTAAAGAGCTCATGGCAGCAGAGGCAACACTTATTAACAGCTTTGAAATGCTGGAATGATGGAAGTTTGTCTCTAATAAAAGAAGCTGCAAATTTGTTGAGATTGGTGGGAAGGGAATATTTCTATATTCTGACAGTGATGAGTCATTAAATTGAAGCTGATATGTACTATTGTACACTGTTTGACTCTTGATTCAACTCTGCAGTGCCTATGTGTTATCTGCCCTACTGATTCTGTTTTTATTTCAAACTGTGATGATTACCTGCTGGTTTGCTGGTTCGGCTTCCTTGCTCTGCTGTTAATGACTAAACAAAAAAAAAAAAAAAACAAGAATTAAAAAAAACATTTAACAATTTACAAATAAATATGAAAAAGGGTTTTCTGAATTCCTTGAGTCCACGCCACTCTTTGGATAAGATAATTTTTTTATACATACAGTACACATCAAAATCATACAGTGTTGTTAAAATACATCATACGTTTTACAGTTTTATTACATTTAACTTACATATGTGAAAGCATAATCATAACTATTATAATCTTTAAAATAAATGTCAAATAAAATCAGACAGCTTCATTTAAACTTAACTTATTTAAATGATTTAACTACTACTTCAGTAGGTAGGACTGCCTTGGATTTTAAACCCTGATGGTGGTGATGAAGATGGAGGCTTAGATGAAACTCTGAGCAATGTGGGAGATGTGGAGAAGGTGGATTGTGCAAAGGAGTCTGAAAGGGACAGTGAGCAGTGAGAGTTAAAATAAGTGGCATGGAGGCTGATTGGTTTAAAGATGGCGGCAGAAAGACGATTGGACTAGAATGATGACATCAGCATTGAGTTTTACAGCATGGGGAAAGTGGAAGTGTTGAAAAGCATAGACTAGCAGACAGTGTGATTACAGATGTATTGAACATGCACATTAAGCTTAGGGATGCATTACTTTAACTTGAGGCTTAAAGGTTCATAGGCTCATAACATTTACAGATATTAAGGCATTTTATCTTACTGATGTTTCAGTTTTCTGAAATTACTGACCAATGATAACCTGAGATAGCTAACGTTAATACATGCCTTCAACTGATATCTACAGTACCTGCAATGTAGACATCAGCTGTGTGATGCTATCATGTCAACATTGACTAAAATCTCTGAGGATTGCTTCCAGCATGTTCAGTCTATGATGAAGAGTTAAGGCTGCTCTCCGGGCAAAATGTGGTCCAAACTGGTACTGGCAAGCTGCATCAGTAAAGTATATTAATGTTGTGGCCAGCTTCAGCTGGAGGTGATTTGACCTATTCTGTACAATACTGTGCAGCAAAAGTCTTAAGCCACCCCTTATTTCTTTATATTTTGATAGAACGGTGGGAAATAGCTGCAGCAATTTATTGAAATGAGCAAATATATGTGGATATATAATAAATAGGGGGAAAAAACAGAGTTTTTAGAATTCTGATGTGCTTGAAAGTCAATATTTAGTATGATCACCTTTATTTTTCAATTCTCTCTGCATGGCACATCAAAATCTGACAGTACTGTTCTGTGTTCAAAATTCTATTAATTTTGACAAAATCCCCAACACCACCGGTTGATATGAATCCCCAAAGAGGCTGAAAGAGTCTCCACTGTGTTATACAGAGTACTCAGTGTTATACCTCTCTCCTGACCTTCATACATAATCTGTATGTATTATTGTTAGGTCTGCTCTGAGCACCTTGAGGCAACTGTTGTTGTGATTTGGCACTGTATAAATAAAATTAAAATTTAATTGAATAATAATTCAGATTCATTACTCAATGAGACCTATTACAACTGATTTTCAGTCCAGTTCTTGTGTAATATTAGATATGCAATAGCTCAGCCTTTACTCCCCATTTCCCTTTCTTAAAAATTGCTCTTTGATAGCCACCCTTCCATTGAAACCATTTCTAATAAGACTTCAGTAAACAGCAGATGGATTAGCAGAAGTGCCAGAAGGATCTAAAATGTCCTGTGTCTGGTCAATGCTGTAATTTTTCCTATTTATTAATGTTATGACTTCAAGGTATTGTCCATCTGCTGCTTCACTTTTCTCCTATAATTTTTTTTAAAGAGACATTGCACACCACATCAACATATGCAAGGGTTTAGGCTAATCACACTCTGGGAATTATCTTGTTGGTGCAAAAATACTATTGTATGCCATATCAATCTGTTACTGTTGGCATGTTTTTGTATATTCAACTAAAGAAATTGCAACAAATTATGTGTTTTGTGACAAGCTGCTGTATAAAACCCAAAGACACAGTTTAGAATGGATTCTTTGCAACTTTTGGTCCATTCTTTCAGTTATGTGTCTTTTTAACTAAGAATGATCCATAGGTCAGTGTTAAGTGGCTTAACAAACAAAATAGAATTTTTCTAAAAAGATTTCTCATTAGCACTTTAAATAATTACAAGTAAACCTGTCTCCTTGGAAGTGTGGGTTAGGAGTAGTGAGGAGTGGCTTAAGACTTTTGCAGAGTACTATACAGTAATGTTTTCCACATTGATTTGTACTGTAATGTTTTCTACTGTTATCAATGCATCATTCATCAATGATAACATGTTAGAAAACTTTTATATATATATATATATATATATATATATATATATATATATATATATATACAGAATATAATATATACTGATATATATTTTGTAACAAATGTATTAAAGTGGTTTTTATTAAATCTCAATAGTAATAAGCTGATAAAAGTGTGAATTTTATTAATAATTTCATTTATGTTAATTATTTGTAAAACTTATTTATGTGCTTATGTCATGGGTATGGGTCTTGAGCCAGTGCTTTATGTTTAGAGTGTTGAATCTTGTAAATTATTTATTGTTTTGAGTTCTCTGTTTGCCAGGCTTCCTGTTTTATTTTGATAGTCCCTCATCTCTTGTGCATTTGGTTCACTTTGCTTCCCTTGCCTCCTTATGTCTAATTTGTTCCTGCTGTGTTCCCCAGATGTCTCCACTCTCCTAATCTTCCTCTTGTGTATATATTGGTCGTGTCCAAATTCATGGGCTGCATCCTCCTGAGGCCGCATTTGTAGATCAATTATGTCACAGCGACAGGCCGAAGGCTGTCCAAATTCGTAGACTCCTCCGAATGCAGCCGACAAATGCGTCCTCCTTTTCCCCGAATTTGAAGGATGGGTTGGGTGTGTCCTTCGTGGCCTACCATATCCCAGCCAAACTCCAGTTTCCAACAATGGTGGCCGCTACTAAGTTTTAAAATTACTTTTACTAATCTTTCTGGGTCACAAAATAAACTTTTAACATCTTTTCAGGTGAGAAAGTAGCTGTGTAAACATCAAATATCTGCTCGGTTTATCAGGATATCACATATCACGGGGGACCGTGGCTCAGGGGGTTGGGAAGCGTATCTGTAACCGGAAGGTCCCCGGCTCTCTCTCCTGGTCGTTGTGTCTTTGGGCAAGACACTTTACCCTACCGCCTACTGGTGTTGGCCAGAGGGGCCGATGGCACGATATGGCAGCCTCGCTTCTGTCAGTCTGCCCCAGGGCAGCTGTGGCTACAACTGTAGCTGCCTCCACCAGTGTGTGAGTGTGAGAGTGAATGAATAGTGGCATTGTAAAGCACTTTGGGTGCCTTGAAAAGCGCTATATAAATCCAATCCATTATTATTATATTTGCAAAAGTGCTTCGACGTTTTCGGAGACGTCTGTTACCCACCAGCTCGATAGCTAGTCGGGAGCTCGAGGGTCACTGAAGCCGCCGAGAACGGCACAACTCCCGGCACATCATTTTCAGATCACCGCGGACTTTCACTACTCAGGTTAAACGTAATATATAAGTCACTTAGACAACCTAAAAATGTTATTGTTGGGCTTCTTTCAGTGTTTTATTTGTTCGTGAGTAAATTGTTTTGGCTGAGATTGAAGTTATTAGATTAGATTAGATAAAATAAAACTTTATTAATCCCCCGGATGGGTTCCTCCTTGGTTTTTACACAGCTGACTAAACGTCAAACAGAAAACTGATTAAAGAGAAGTATGAGACAGTCGAGAATTTACGCCAGTGTCCTGTTATATTTTAGATAGCAAGGAGCAGACGGCCGAGTTTATTAAACTCCACCGAGACAGCGGTGACACATATCTGAAGGCTAGACCGTCCAATTTCCCCAGCCGTTTACTTTTCCGGCCTACCCGACCTTCTGAGGACCCGGCCCACATAGACTGCGAAGTCTGGGTCCTCAGGAGGATGCAGCCCATGAATTTGGACACGACCATTGTCTCAGTCTCCCCTTGTCTCCTGCTCCTCTACTCTCATGGTTCTAAGGTTCCATGTTCCCAGTTCCTGTTTCCCACTGTTTCTCAGTTTAGGTTTTCTGTTTTAGTTCCTTGTTACATTTTCTTACATTTTCTTATTTTTGTGTTATTAGATGATCTTAATAAGCCTTTATGAATATGGATAAAGGGATTAACAATGCCTATCCCAATGCAAACTCATATATAAGAATGCTACTATAGGTTAATCAATCAATTATTGAGGCTTTATTTACTAGTAATATATTAATAAAACATAATTAAGCAATTTTGAGTGATATTTCCGTTTCAATAAAGTGTTAAAATATGGACTTAATTGGTAGTAAGCTATAATTTATGCATGAATACATTCTATGAACCTTGCATTAATAATGATTTAATCAATCATTTTTTTTATTTAACACCAATTAATAAAGAAAACTATATCTATCTATCTATCTATCTATCTATCTATCTATCTATCTATCTATATATATATATATATATATATATATATATATATATATATATAGTCCATTGCATACATTTTTTCCATAAATAGCAAAACACAAAATATTAAAAATTATAATAAAGAGGTCATAATTACAGTCCTTCCCTTCTAAAGCATGTCTAATTAAAAACTGTTGATGTATGTAAATCAAACAGACTAAAAACTTAAATACATTAATAAGTTCCTAATTACTTAGGAAACGTCAGTGTTGTTTTAATGCATTGGCTCCATACTTTCATAATTCATCTTGTATACAGCTGGATAATCCGTAAGTATCACTGATCTTCAGTTATTTGTCTTGTTACTGTGTAAATGGAAATAATAAGTTTATAATATCTTGAAGAGAAGACTAGAATATGAAAGACGGAAACCTACAAAGCAAAATGTAATAAGCCTTAATAGTTTTTTCTCAGCTAAAGGCAAGAGTCGATACTTGATCTGCCTAATGAACCCAGACCACAGCTAGTTTAGTGATTTTTTCCTCTCCCTACAAAATATTTTTTAAAGACACCATTTGATATTTTGGACTTTCTTGTTTCACTTATGGCAGTATAATTGATATAAATAGTGTCAACAGTATTTCCATTGGTTGCTTTAAGAGTAAAGTTGAGAGTAGTCCTCTGTACCCACCCACAAATGATTATTTTGTCTGTCCCTGAGTTTAAATTTAACATTCCTCTGGTTGTTTCACTACTTCTCTTCCTGTGTATATCAGAGAGCCTTATGTGTTAATCTTACATATTATACAAGCTATGAAGCTCTAGCTTCATTAGCATATTTGACATGGGAATAAAAAAAAAAACAATTCCTCGCAACCGCTACCATCTCCTCCACCACCACATTATTACGCAGCCAGTCAGTGTTGAATCTAGTCTTTCTTAGCTCAACATTTGTACAGAAGTCATGTTACTACCATACTTGATGTGATTTAAATTTGGTAGAAGAGGACAAATATAGAAACATTAGCGGGAAATTGTCTTTCAAGATAGCAATTAAAAATAATTATGGAAATATGGTCGGAATGTATAACAACAGTAAGACTTATGCAACCTTGTAAAAGTTTTCATTTAATTAAAAAACACCTCTGAAATAAACGGTATGGAGTAGAAAGTGCAATGTTTGGACTTTGAGGCAGAAGCAGAAAGCCATATAACATGGAAATACTGATTTCTACTCATAAATGCATCTTTTGCGGGGGTTCCCCATGACCCATCTCTGAACACGCCCATAATCCCTTTACAAAATTGTAATAAAATTATTATGTTTACTGATTATTACTTTCTTAGGTTTTGTGATAAACTGAGGGACTCCTCACCGAATCTCAAAAATAGATCCACACTGCGCCCTTACTGAGTTCCAAGTGCAGTAATGTCATTATATGCTGCAGGCTTCTCTTCGCTTTATGATGTATTAGGTGTAATCAAATTTTGCGCTCCTCCGCACTCTTGGGTCAGCTCACTATCGGCTTTTGATTTTTCTTTTTCTTTCTTTCTTTTCCTTTTTTCTCTCTCTCTCCGGAGAGACACGTCATGTAGTGAGCTCACATTACTGTTTCGTGTGGTATTTAAAGAGTGCGTCCTCATTGCTTGGCAGAGCGGAGATCCTACTGACATCCGAGCCGGGAGCGTGCGTGTGTGTACCGGCCTGCAATTGAAGCACTCCGCCGTCCGGAGGTCTAAGGTGGGCGGAGACTTGAGATCGAGGTCCTCCTGTGTGCAGATAGAGACACACCGTACATTTGTGAGACTGCAACCGCACACCGGTCCGAGGAGGAAACATCATGGCAACGACTACTTGCACACGTTTTACAGATGAATACCAGCTGTACGAGGAGCTTGGCAAGTAAGCCGCTGTTATATTAATTATCCAGAGTCTCCTGCATGCAGCCTGACCCCGTCCTGTAACCGTACAGAGCATGAGGAATCAAGATCTGCACATCTGCGGTGATGATTGCAGCTCCATCCTTCCAAAACAAACGCACGCTGGTCTGGAGCAACTAAAATTAGCTCTAAACCTAAATCCTCAGTGCAGGGCGTATTTTGTGGACTTCTTGAAATGCATGAGCCAACCAGTGATGGTGTTTAAGATTGTCAGATTCTGTGTGAAGAAATACTTTAAGGGCACCCCCGCCCAGGATAATTAGGGACAAAGCGGTCTAATATGAGGGACAGATTGGAATCATCATCAGCTGTCTTTAATCACAGTGGCACAAAGCTCAACAGAGATGTCAAAGAATAATGCTGCTACTGCCCTTTGATCTACTGCAAATCTAATGAGGTGTGTCTTGTGATTAATAAGGAAAAAAGATGAGGGAGTGAGAATGTGTGGCCCTTAATAGGATGCAGACAAATTGAAACTGAAGAGGCTATGGGTGTCCCAGTGGGTAGAGGCAAAGTGGACTCAATGTCTCTGTCAGGTTGTGCGTGGGTAGAAAGGATCTCTCTGCAATGTTTGCCTCACAGGAACATTTATTCAACAGCCAGGCATAGAGAGAGAAAAGCTTATTGTGATTGCTGTGGTTGGTTACAGTATGAGCATTTTATGTTTCTTTTAAGTTCAGTTGTTTTTTGGTGATCTTTAATGTGTGTGTGTGTGTGTGTGTGTGTGTGTGTGTGTGTGTGTGTGTGTGTGTGTGTGTGTGTGTGAAGATAACTTAAAGACAATAGTCACGGCAGCAGCAGTTGCCCTTGCTGATAATAGAGGCTTTATTTTGCTTGTGTTGTCATGTCTGCTGTGTCCCAGGTTTATGAATTTGGTTTTGAATGTGCAATGCAGATGTAAAAACAAGATTTGCTGATGAGTATTCCCTGACTCACACCAAGTGACCTTGGTCACCCAATCAACCCCAACTCTGGTATAAGTAAAGGTACTGCATTGAATACTCAATGACCAGACAAATATGTATTTAGAGTAAAAGTATTGAATGCAGTCAGTGACATAAGGCTTATTTCTAAGTAGCATATTGGATTAAAGCTAACAATGAATTTGATTTTCAGTGCTAATTATTTTTTAGGTGTTTTGCAGTTAAGTACAGTTCTGATGTACTTCAACTTTCTAATTTCAGAGTTTAGAGAAAAGTACTTAAATATTATCCAGCATTTCTTTTAAAGCCTTTAGCAACTATAAAATATAACCATGGCTAAAATGTGATTTTGGAGGTTGGGTAACCCTAAATTCAGACACAGGCACACTTGAACCCTTGGATATAATGCATTATTATGCTGTAATTAAAACTTACCAATGTTAGGACTATACGGTACAGTCACGAGTCATCCCTTATGTCTTTATATTTTGCTTGAAAGGAGCCAGCCTCGGAAGCACTAGTTCTCTACATATTTTGAAGCTCTTTCAGACTTTTTCTTTTGGACATTGGCTGCTTTTTTACCGAATTGTAGTCCAGTCCTTGTACCTGATCATTTTCAGAAAATCTACATAACAGAAACTTAAACAAAGAACCAATTTTAAATTGAATCTTGGGCACTTTATTGCTAGGAGCCTGTTGCAAAAGCATTGTTCAAGTTTCTTTAGTTGAATCTATGGAAAATATCACAGTAGAGTAAGTAGGTATGGAGTAAGAAAAGTGGCAGGCTTAAAAACACTACCTACAGCAGATGAACAGTGTCTGAAAATCATGTCCTTAAGAAATACAAAAACCAGCAATGACACATCAGACAGCTGTTACAGATTTGCCAGCTGCACGTCCATGATGCGAATCTCCCATTTCTCCACTTCCCAAAAGTGCTATACTGGATTGAGATCTGGTGACTATGGAGATCATTTGAGTACAGTGAATTCATTGTTATCTTGAATAAACCAGTTTGAGATGATTTGAACTTTGTGGGGAAGATAAATGAGGCTACAAAAGAGAGAGCATATTTCTGCCATATTGGCTTAAAATTCTTCTCCTCACGTATGAGGTCTTGAATAATCAGGCTCCATCTTATCCAAATATAGCACATCCCCCAAAGACTGCTGGCTTACACATGGTTCCCAGGGTATTTAAAAGTAGAATGAGAGGCCTTGAGCTTTTAGGCCCTTCTTGTGTGTAACCAGTTCCCAGTTTGGATTTGGGAGACAGTTTTAAAATTAGACCTAAAACTTATTATAACCTATTAAAACTTATTTTTGATCAAATTTATAGTCAGGACTAGATCAGGTGACCCTGAATCCTCCCATACTTATGCTAGAATAGGTCTAGGCTGCTGGACGCTTCCCATGATGCACTGAGGGTTTCTTGTTCACTCACTTTCTTCATTCACTGTGTGTTTACACACCACTCTGCATTTAATCATTAGTTATTATTAATCTCTGCCTCTCTTCAACAGAGTGTTTTTGTTGTGTCTTCCCCCATCATTCCCAACCAGTCACAGCAGATGGCCCCTCTCCCTGAGCCTGGTTCTGCCGGAGGTTTATTCTTGTTAAAAGGGAGTTTTTCTTTCCCACTGTCACCAATTGTTTGCTCAAAGGGGGTCATCTGATTATTGAGGTTTTCCCTGTATTAGTGTAGGGTCTTTACCTCACATTATCAAGCGCCTTGAGATCTGTGCTGTAATTTGGTGGTATATAAATAAAGTTGAATTGAAAAACGTATTTAATTTTTTTATTTTTACTTTACTTAAATTTTTACTTAAATTCATCTGCTACATACAGTCTGTGATGCCATGTTTAACTTTAATTGTCAGGCCATTGTGATGCCCATAATGTATATGCAGTAGTTCAAAGAATTCCAAGCCAGTAACATTTACATCACCGTGTTTCTCAATGACTATCAAGTTCTTCTCCTGAAAAGCTGGTTTTGTTCTATGCCAAATGTATCTACTGTGGCCAAACAACCCAACATGAGTGACTATGAATGGCTAATTTTGCATATTTGTAGATTACAAGATGCCAATAATTTTTAGAGCTGCATTTATTGGAAATGGACTTTAGTTTTGGCAAATTAGCAGCTTGCTTCATGTGTAAACAAACTGTAGACTCCAGTATCCAAACACTGTAGAAATTAGCATTATTAATGACCAAAATTTTTAACCCCATGTCAGATTCTTGATTACCACATGGAATTTCCAGGAAGATTGCCATTATGTTATTATTATATGAAGGAATAGACTTACTACTAAAAGTTTTCTATCTGGCTATATGACATCCATTTTTATTATATGACAAAAGGGAAAAGATAGTAGATTAGGTAAGAGACCTTACACTCACATTAATCCAGGTTTTAGACCCAGATCCAGCACTCCAGCTGATTCCCACCTGCCCTGCAGATAACCTGTCATGTTTAAGCTCTGCTGCCTTTTCCACCAACCAGCGGGATGTCAGCAAGTGTCATGCTTAGTCACCCTGTCTCCCCATAATATATTCATGTTGGAGAGCTTGTGAGAGGCATGGGCTCTGAGGGGAGTGTGAGTGTTTCATTGCATAACAATACTGAGGTGAGATAAAATTAGCTCTGAGAAATGACAGAGGAGGTTATTTCTGTTGGTCTCTATTGAGTTTGAAGAGCAAATGTGGCCCCAAAAACTCTAAAATGCTCACACTTAGGGTACTTCAAATTGATGGCTTTTCTTTCCTGTTTGATGCCGCTGAAATTACTGGAATTATTACAGTGGACGGGGTTCAAGTCTAACCTGTGGCTGTTTGCACTTTGTCACTCCTTTCCTGTCAATCGTCAGCTCTGCCATCAAATGAAGGCTAATACAATCTTTAAAAACAAAGGGTTAACTTATGAGAGGGTAAAATGTCAAAAACAATGAGAAGTACATTTGTCTTCATTATACATTATTTCCTTAGGGATTAATAAAGTATTCTGCTGATGATTTTGATAATAATAGCCCTTTTGGTATGTCTGTCTGTCTGTCTATTTGACAGTGCCGTGACAGACAGACAGACAGACAGTATAAGAGCCCTTACTTTTTAAGAGTTGTTGAGAGAAGAGAAGAGAAGAGAAGAGAGAGGTGACAATGAATAAGTAGCAGTATGAATAAGTCTGAAGTGGCAGAGAGGTGTGTGAGGACGGTGTAAGACATGTATGAAGACAGTGAGTGATCTTTGGAATATGTAGGTGGAAAAGAGCATGGAGAGGTGGGGATATGCACTGGAGGAATACAGGTGACAGGTGTAACAGTGAAGATGAAGATGTAGAGATAGTAAATGTAGATGGAAAAGAGGACCAAAGAGAATTTTGAATGTGGAAGACATCCAGAAGGTAGATGTAACAGAGGAGAATGCAAGGATGAGTGGATGATGGCGGCAAATGATCTGCTGTGCTGACCATTAAAGGGAGTAGCCGAAAGAAGAAGAAGAACACATTTTGAGTGTTGGTGCTGGAGTAGCACCAACACTGAAAAAGAAGCCTATCAATCCTGAACATAATGATATTTCATGCCAGTGTCATTGTAGTAGACCATATTAGAACTTGCCTTAATCAGCCAGGCTATCCTAAGCCTAGGCTTATGTTGTTATCCACAGTAGATACTAAATAATAGTATCGTGTCCCTTGGTTCTGCAGTCAGATCCATTACCTGCTAATTACAGAAAAATCTAAGTAATATAAATTTGAAGCACTTAATTGGGTAAGAGAGGAACTAATCTAGAATAGTTAAGAGAAAACATGAAATATACTATACTCCCTGTGTGAGGAGATAGTGATGTTTTTAATGATTTGTGGTTGACAAAATTTAGGCTTGTGATTTTAATTTATTCTCTTCTCAACATATTCACAGTTTGTTTTTGGAAAAGAATAGATAAACAAATAGAGCTGCAACAAAGGCTACATTGTATAGGGTTTGATTGTATAACTAGTTTCACTCTATCTAATAGATAAATTTCTTGGATTAAAAAAGTGCTTAAACTAATCTGACATCAAATTCAAAGTAGTAATTACAAGTGAGGTACTACTGCAGGAAAAGGCATCTTTGCACTTTTTCTCTTGGACAAAATCTTTATTTCTTAAATAATGCTTTTATGTGGCTGTGGTTGGATTTAGGAATAGGTTAGGTAATAGTGCTCACTGAGATACATGGTTATGTCGGAAATGATGGGTGGTTTGTATGCTTGCCTAACAGCAAGAAGGGCCAGGATTCAAATCTACTATCTGAGGCCTTTCTGTAAGTTTGCACGTCCTTCCTGTGTCTGCATGGATTTTCTCCTGGTTTCTTCATACAGTACAAAGACATGGCATCAGGTTAACACAGCTGTGATTGATTTTCTACCTTTCTGCTTCAGTACCTAAAACCTTTGGATAATACTCTGTATTAGATTAGACAGAAAAGAGTCCAGAATGACAGTGAGGTCAGCTGGACAGCTATGATGTCCCTATTGATGCTGACCAAGCTTATACAGTAGCCTCTCACCCCCTGTTTCCTGTCTTTTTTTTTTTCCCCAGGGGGGCCTTTTCAGTGGTGCGTCGCTGTGTCAAACTTTGTACAGGCCAAGAGTATGCAGCCAAAATCATCAATACCAAAAAGCTCTCGGCCAGAGGTGAGAGTGAAAAACAAAGCTATCAAATACTCTCTGCATTTTCAGGAATTTGAAGAAGCAGAGACATCATTTCATCATCATGTGTATGTCCCAGATTTGAAAGGCTCACATTAGCATATTTTAGCGCTTGTTTGATTCCAGAGTGTGAAGCCTTCACGTCTGTTTCTCGGAGAGAGGCAGATGATGGGCTCAGTCATAATCCACAGCACGAGAACTAATCTGTGCTTTGAAAATCAAGCATTTCCCCAAAAAATACTTACAAGGAGAGTCCAACTATGAGACAGCAGCATTATGTTTATTTTTACTTTTCCCAACATAACACTGACAAAAAAGGAAAGACAATACAAAACACCTCTGAAAACAGCTAAAAATACGGTGGTGTTATTGCTGTTCAGAAATGAGCTCATAGGTGGGACCGTGGGAGTGTCAGCCTCACACAACCTTTATTAAAAATACAACCAGTTCTGTCTCAGGTTCAGGAATGTTTCCGCTGAAATTGTTTGTTCCTCTGTGTGCAGAACTGATACAGATGCTTGTGTCTGAACTGTAGGGCAACACTAGCTGCCTACATCTCTTACACTAACCTCCAAGCAAAACATTCAGTTGAACCAAAGATCGTCTTGTTTCCTTCTCTACACTCCTTGGTTACTTTTTTCACCTTTTGGTCATTTCCTTACCTGTTTTTTTTCTCCTCTATTTTATCCCTTGTTAAGCCTGTCTTGGTTTTTTCTTGTCTACCTATTTCTATTTTCTATTCTTTCTGCAGTGTCATTCCTGATATGTTTCTCCTGTAGTCTCTTTCCTCTGATGTTGTTTTTCTGCTTTTGCTGCTGGTTCTTCCTTCTTTTCTGTCTACTTCTCTCTTCACCATTCCTCTTCCTTTCCCTTTTTCCTCTCTTCTTTCTTCCCTTGTATCTTCTGTATTTTTTGTCCCTGTTTTTTCCTCTTCTTTGCACTGATGTTTTCTTCACTTCTATAATTGTTTAACTCGACTTTTCTCTCTTGTTTCCCCTTCTATCACTTTTCTTGTTTTACTTCTTGCTTTTTCTCGTCATATCACATCCCCTCCAGTTGTTTTTGGTATCGTTTTCTTTTTCTGCCTTGTTTTTTGTCCTCTCCGTTCCTATTTTCTCCCTGTTTTCTTTTTGTTTTTCATTCCATGTTTCCTCTCTTCTCATTTTTCCCCTCCTTTTCTTTCTTGTGTGCTTACTTTCTTGTTTTCGCACCCTATTCTGTTCTCTATTCTTCATTTCTCAATGCGTTTTATTTACTTTTTTTTCTTGTTTCATTTACTGTCATATCATCCCTCTTTTTCTCCCGTTTCATCTCCTTGCCATTCGTTTTGACCACAGTGGTGTTTTCTTGCTTTGCTTGTTTTGTCGCAAACTAACATAGCATTACTTCCTTGTAGACCATCAGAAACTGGAGCGGGAAGCCAGGATCTGCAGATTGCTAAAGCATCCCAACATTGGTGAGACTTTTTTTCAGATTTCTGTTTATTACATTTTTAAAGATAACTCATCCAAGTGACTTCTTTAGTCTTAGCTGACTGCAGGTTTCCCCAACCTTATAAACAGTACAATAACGGAAACTACCCCAGTGAATGAACAATGGGCTGTGAGGTCAGTTCCTTGATTATTAATATGCAAATTCTAATGAGAACTTAAGGTTGGGGAAACCTGCAGTCAGCTGAGACTGAAGAAGTCACTTGGATGAGTGACGAAACATTTCTCCCATTGAAAACACAGGTGTCTGAGGTGGAGTTGGGGAGGAGGTGGGTTGCATGAACGAAAGTCTGAAAGGGGGATAGACGAAGAGCACACATTCAAATCATGCGAAGCGGAGGCTGATTGGCTCAAAGAAGGCGGATGAGAAAATAATTGGGCAAGAGTGAGAGTCTGAATAATACAAAGACAGAAGAGTACAGAAATTTAAAATGCACAGAATTGAGCATAAGTAGTTTGTAGACAGCAGGCAAGAATATTATTGGACAGAGTAATGATATCAGAATTGAGTTTAACAGTGTGGGGAAATGAGACGAGAGATTACAGATCTTCCTCACTGAATTTACGCATAAGCTTCATTGGAACTGAGCAATACTTATGAATTTAGTTTTGCTTTTCTTATTTCTATTGTACAGCTGTCTATTTTGTATATGTATCTGACAACATCATATTAGTGGGCGTGATGAGGCTTAATCAGAATGTGTTAATGTAAGCCCTTTGCATTAGCAATCTTACTGAGTTAGCTAAACTATTGAATTATATATACAGTCATACTAAGTTGTTCTTTGTTAATATTTATTGTTTAAAATCTGTAACCCTGAGTCAAGTGAGTTGTGGGGTTGATGACTATCATCAGAAAAATCAGAAGAGTTCACAATGATCCTCTTAACAATGCACAAAGAAAGATGTGCAACGTGAACTTCAAAGTCTTTGCACTGAAGTTTTGCAAGACAAACAGTAATGCTGTGTATGTTTCTAAAAATTAAAAAAAAAAACATACAGGGAGATGCTGACATAAAATGGGGCATTTTTAACTCATTAAGTTATATTAAACTAATCCTTTGAAAGAGGTGAACTAAAAATATTTCAACTTTAATGTATTTCAGATTTTTATTTAGACTATTTAAACACTGAAAATATTTCACTTTTAAATCTGTCAGCTTAAGATTTTTATTGATAAGCCATCATAAATGGGAAACAGGCTTTAATGAATTGCTTCATGGAGAAATTGTCAATAATGAATGCATGAAAGACCCCAATGTTTAACTGTTTATATTTAAAATGGAACTTCACAAACTTCTGGTTGGGATCTCATTTCTGTACACTGGCTATACAGACATTAATTGTGATAAAAAAAATAAAGCAGGGTGTGCTTTAGGGTGTGGTTGCCTTGTGATGGACAAGATGCTGCCATATGGCTTTAACACTATGCAAGAGAAATGATACATCATTTGAAAGATAAACCTATAACACTCCAAAAGACACTCTAAATCTGCATCTCATTTTATATTGGCCTAAATTAACAGCCTAATTCATATCAGTGAATAAGCAATGTCCTTTGCTGCACTAGTGTTGACTGATCAGCTGATCAGCTGTTTAGCAATATGAAATATCAGTTCTTGTGGAAAAATATTCATCAGTTAAAAAAAAATAGAAATAGAAAAAGCTAAAGCAATATCTATTGTTTGTTCTTACCAGTATGTCTTAAATATATGGGTTCATTTGGTCTATAATAGTGCCGAAAGGCCTTAATAAATGTGCTTTATAGCAGCCTGTATTAAAAAAAATGTCCTAAAACAGACCTAATTAGTCTGATATCCCTCTTGCAGTTCGTCTTCATGACAGTATCTCTGAGGAAGGCTTCCACTATCTCCTCTTTGACTTGTGAGTTGCTTCCTTTCTTTTTTACTTCTCCTGTTTCCCTCCTTCCATCCTCTACTTCTTTTTTCCATTCTCCCCTCCCTTGTCCTCTGCCTCCTCTTTCCTCTCCAATGGTGCTTCATTTTCCGCTCCCTTCCTTCAGTCCTTATGGCATCTGTCTCCTCAGTGATGCCACTGCTTTACATGATTTCTTTCTTTATACCTGCATCTCTTCATTCCTTCTTCTCTTCTTCTTTTTTCTCTTCTGTCTCCATCCCCCTTCTTGATTCCAAGGCAGTTCCCCCATTGCATAACAGCACCCCCACCCCCTTCCTTGCAGCTCCCACTTTAGTGCACACACAGATCTACACTCCCCCGCACTGGAGCCAGTCTCCATGGCAACACAGTCAGAGTGAATCCTGCAACCGGGGTTTCCCCCTAATGAGGACATCCCCCTCCTGCTTGTGTGTGTGTGTGTGTGTGTATACATTTGTGCTGTCTGAGTAAAGAATAAAAATTTATATAATTTGCCATTTTAACCTCCATCTTTCTATTTCTCAGAGTGACAGGAGGGGAGCTGTTTGAGGATATTGTGGCTCGAGAATACTACAGTGAAGCAGATGCAAGGTAAACCCCTGGTGAATATTATCTTTGACCCCCTTTTTCTTCATCTTTTCTTCATCCTCTGCCTATGTCAGTCCTCCAGCCTCTGCAGTCCTCCAGCAGCAACTTGGAGAGTTGTGTTCCTCTCATTAGCACGCAGATAATTTTGACACATTGTTTTTTCTTTTTTTTTTTTTTTTGGCAGAACAGGCTGTGGCTCTGACGGATTATACCTCTGCGCAATTTTCTGTGCACTGAATTGCAAATTGAGGGCGAGGAGCTTTCTCCAGAGTCCAAATTTACAGACAGATTGAAACATACAAGAAAACTGTACAAAAGGCACACATGCCCATGCCATAACCCCCTTAGGAGGCAGACTTAAATCAATTTGACTGCGGAGGCGGTTTGTGAAGGCGTGAGAGAGAAGAGAAGAAGGGGACAGAAATGTTAAAGGGAGGATGGGAAGAGGTAGAATGAGAGATGCAGTAAACTGATTTTTTAAGCTATTTATTATTTTCCATAAACAGATTTAGCCCTCAATCCTCATCCTAACTCTGGCTTATTCATCTGTTATCCAATTCAGGACAATGAGTGATCTTTTTCACATTCGGTTTGGACTGTTATACTTCCAACATAAAATATGAAGTATTAGTCAACTATAGCATGAGAGCCATCAACTTTTCAAGTGAAGCAGGGTTTGTTTTGTGTCTATGCAGCAACAGTAAAACTGGAGTTTTGTATTATGTTGCCAAAAGCATTATATAAATGTTTTATCTGTGGTAATTCCTTCAAATTGGAATTTAGTTAAAGTAATAAAGTACAAAACATAATCATCAATCAAATCATGATGTTTATGCTGTCAGAAAATAAATGACCATACCTTATTGTCAATATATTTTATATTTAAACAGTGCCAAATCACAACAACAGTCACTTCAAGGGGCTTTATATTGTAAAGTAGACCCTACAACAATACAGAGAAGAACCCAACAATCATATGACCCCCTATGAGCAAGCACTTTGGCAACAATGGGAAGGAAAAAAACCCTTTTAACAGGAAGAAACCTCCAGCAGGGAGGGGTGGCCATCTGCCATCTGGGTGAGAGAATTGAAGACAGGACAAAAGACATGCTGTGAAAGAGAGCCAGGGATTAATAACAAGAATGAGTCAATGCAGAGAAGTCTATTAACACATAGTGAGTGAGAAAGGTGACTGTATCTTTAGAGTTGCCTTACCTTTAAGTTCTGTTATGGAAATCTTTGCAATCTTTGCAAAGGGGGTCAAATACAGGTAATGGTAGAGAGTGTGATGAGGAGGTGCTTGATATAGAACAGAAATGAAGGACAGACAGTATTAAATTTGAAAGAGATCGGAAACTGCAAGGTGGTGGCAGGGTAGAATGTAACAGGAGGGCTTTCAGTAATCAGTAGGATGGCGTTGGAGAGTAAGAAGAGGAAGTGGGTGAAGGCAGAGGCAAGGATTAAATGGTGGATGTCGGAGAAAGCAGAATGTTGCTCAGAGTTGAGAGTTGAGAAAGGCTCTGGGTGGTAAGAGAGAGTTATCATATAGTACTGAGGCATTTGGTTTAGCCTTTTGACAAACTAAAGAGGACAAGGACACTTGGTGGTGGAATAAGGAAGTACAGGAAGTACAGGAACGTATTCAAAGGCAGAGGATAGCAAAGAGTAAAAAGTAAGTCAGGGAGATGACAAAAGTAAACAGGAGTACTGGGAGGCTGGGGTACATCAAAGAAAGAGCCTGCAAGGGAAAAGGCTTTTAGTGAATTGTTGTATGTGGGATAGACACAAAAGAAAGAGAAAATTACTTTTGCTGATTGGCTAGGCAGAAAGATTTAGCTGCAAGTGATGCACAGCAGGTTAAGGTGATTAAGGAGAGAAACAGAAATGTGCTAACAAGAGAAGAGAGTGTGTTGAGAAATTGAAAGATGATAAACCTGTTGAGTTATGGAGATGTATATAGAAGAGTACAGTGGACTGTTTGGCCAGTTTTTTTTAAAAACACAGTTTTAAAGAATGAGAGGATGACTGAGGAATGGTAATAAAGTATACTGACTCCAGATTTCCAGAATGACAGTAATGTGCAGAGGTATAGTAAGTACAGGGGGATAGAGTTGATTTGCCTCACCATGGGATGAGGAAAAAGTTGTGGAAGCTAGGTTAAGAAGAGACGTGATGAGTAGTGATTGTTTGGATAGTTTTACCATTTTGTCTTATTGTAGCTGCTAGTGGTTCAATAAACACAGCAAAGAGAGGTGGTGAGAGAGGACATCTTTACCTGTCCCCATTGTGTAGACTGAAGTTTTGTGAACTCAATTAATTGGTGGTGACTGTGGTCTTTAGTGAAGTGTAAAGTGTCTTTATGCAGTCATTTAATTAATTTTCTCCAAGTGTTGGAAACAGTAATTTCTACTTAACTCTATCAAATGTTTTTTCTCTGTCTAATAATAAAATTATGGTGTTTATTGTTGTTTGAAAGCTGTATTGAATTGAAAAGTTTTTGGGAATTAATGGATGAATATCTACTTTTAATAAAACCTTTCAGATCAAGATGAATAAGAAATTGTATGATTTTATCTAGTCAGGATGCTATGCTATAAATGTCTTTCAAAGTGACTGGAGAAACCTTCAGTTACAGGCATTTTATTATTCGGCATTTGATTGAGTACATTAGAGATAGGGTTTTATCTAGTGTGTTCATTTGCTCTTGTGTGAGGTTTAAGGATGTCAAGCAATTTAATGATGTATTCAATATTCAGATCATAATCTGAGGTTTATAATTACAAAACAAATCCTGGAAACATTAGTTATATCTATAGAACTGTAAAAAAAAAAAAACACCTGATAAGTCCTAGGTAACTGTAATTATTGCTTTAACTGTGTTTTGTTTAACTAGATTTGGGATTTTACAAGGTATTCACTTGAATTATTACTACACTGGACTTTGTTGAATTGAAGTCATTGAGAGAAACCGTTGGTGTGTGTGTGTTTTTTCTTTCTGTTTTTGTTTACTAGATCATTTAGTTCTATATCTTATACATATGTACGTATATATGCTTATACAGTGTCAAAAGCGTTTTCAAAATCTTTAATTTTTTATTCCAAATTTGAGATACCATTCAGTGTCTTCCTTTTTTCTTTTATAGTACGAGATGATCATGCCTCTTAATACTAGTTGGCTTGTTTCCCAAACAAGTGATGAAGAGGTGTTCTTAGAGTCATTTGCTTTGTTGAAGATAGCAAAAGTAGATGAGTTTAAATCATCACCTGTCTGTCAGATTTGTTCTAATAAACATGATATCACTTAGATTCCTTGAGGGGAATTTCTTCAAATTGGGGAAAATATTCACTTGGACTTGAACTTATTAAATTTTAGAAGTGAAAAGTTATTATTAATCTCAGGCTCTCATCCACAGCATCTCTTTTGTCCTGTCTCCCTCCCATCAAACCCAAACAGTTGTGGCAGATAGTTACCCGTCTGTGAGCCTGGTCCTCCCGAAGGTTTCTTCCTGTTAAAAGGGAGTTTTCCCATTCCACTGTCACCAAGTGCTTGCTCACAGGGGGTTGTCTGGTTTTTTGGATTTTCTCTTTATTATTGTAGACTTGTTGTTTTACACCATAAAGCACATTGAGGCAATTGTTTTATGGCACTATAAAAATAAAACTGAGTTAAATTGAAAAAGTCTTCAAGCTCCAAGGACAAAAAAACTGCTCTGGGTCCTAACTTTGGAATTACACTAAATGTGACCAAATTTCAAAAAAGAAAGGTCATTATATATCCAAATGGTCCAGTTTAAAACTTCATTGACATTGTAATGTTCAACAAGAACACTTTGCTTGCCGTTATTGAAAACAATAAGTCACAAACAGAACAATAAATTGTAATCAGTTTGACCAGATATGACATTGGTAATACTACTCTTTGGTGCTTCCCAAATAAAGTTCATCAATGACTTCACAATATACTGTACCATAACTGCAACTTGACTGGATGGAAGATGCATACAACCACAAGCCACTTATACATACTAATCACTAAACAGTATGTTAAACAATATGTTTAATGAAACAGAACTCACAGACAGTCAGTGGTGCTAAATATGGGGAAACATGTTGTCAGCGGAGACTGAACAAATCACTTGTCAGAGTAATGACATGTTTCTTCCAGTTGAAATGCATCATCCAGATGCACATAATCGGCTTTCTTGGATTTCTTTAACTGGCTGATTAAGGATGCATCAAGACATTTTCTGTCTTTTTATTTAAAAAAATATATAATATCACAGATTTAGATCACAGCCTTTATTTCTGTTTAATGAGTAATATTAGAAAGTTGCAGAAAGATCCATCCACACACCTGCAGAAAGGGGCTACATGAACTTGCCTCTAATGAACAAATGCTATACTAATGCTTTGCCAGTTTGAAAAGTCTCTCAACCAATTAAAGGAGATCTGAAGATCAAAAGATATTTAAAAAAAGATAGGAATTTGTGTTAAACTATAAGGAAAGTTATTCCTCTAATTTTAACCTTTACTTGCCCTGTTATTCTCTGTTCTTTCCTTCAGCTGTCTTCAATCTCTCCTGTTCTCTTTGCATAAATTATGTGTGTGTCTGTGTGTGTGTGGCACTCTGTGTGTTCATGTGTGGGTGTGTGACTAGCAGGTCTTGATTTCTGTCCAACAGTATCTCACTAACGGTTTCCTCTCCGTACTCCATCTGTACGCAGAATCACTCAGTCTCTCCATTCTTTCTCTACCCTGTTCATGTCTCACTCACTCTAGATGACCAAAAAACAGATTTCCTGTTACTTACCCTCTTCTGGTGTCCAACCATATGGATTCATTTGGTTTTATGTGTCAGCTTTTCACATACTGTAGTTGTTACTTGAATTTCTGTCCACCACAAATCAGTGTGTAAAATAATTCCACAGAAAACTGATTATGAGTCCTCCGGATCAGTGGTCTCCAACTTTTTTTTGCGACACTGACCAGCTTATGTCCAACAATATTTTCACAGACCAGCCTTTAAGGTGTCGTGGATAAATAAAACAAAGTAAAACCAGTACCGGTACCAAAAAAAAAAGAAGATTTATTCATAACACACGGGAAAAGACCCAGGGTAACCGAGTCAATGATAAAAATGATTAAAAAATAATGATAAAAACCCTGAAAACCATAAATTTCACACCGAGCCTCAACTCTTGTGGCCCGGTACCAAACGACTCACGGACCAGTCCGTGGCCTGGGGGTCCATCCCCAGAGGTTGAATCCTAATGACTCTGTCACAGTCTTGTATATTTTTTTCCTCCAACACTATCATCAGGTCTGCATTTTCATTTTTCTTTGTTAGTCTGCACCATGGGTAAAGACTTGCAAAACTGGCATTTTTTTATCTCCCTCACAGGAAGAAACTAGCAATGATACAAGAACCACTAATGTAATTCTTGGCAAGTCAAAATGGGTGGGAATCCCATTAAAATGATCTCGACTTTGAAGCGATGTGTCACGTTAGCTGTGTAGAAGGCAGGTTAGGACCCAAATGGAGGACTTCAAAAGAACAATGCAAAACTCAAAACAGCTTTATTGCTGAGCAAAAGACAATAAAATACATTATACAAAATAAATCATACCAGGCAGAAAACAGGAACTCGTGAGATAGGCATAAACGAGGGAATATGGACAACGTGGAGCGTACAGCAAGATAAACACAGCCTAGAAGGAGAACATGGCAAAGGGCAAGGGAAGACTGAGACAATATAAACACACAGAGAATACTGAGGGAACAGACCACAGGTGGGAACACAGCGGACACTAATCACAGACTAATGAGACAATGGCTGTATCCCAGCCTTAAAGGCCGCATTTTAAGGCCGATTACGTCACCGCGACGCGACGAAGGCTGTCCCAATTCGAAGGCTGCTCGAAATGCGGCCCTCAAATGCGTCCTTCATTTCCCTGAATTTTAAGGACGTGGCGGTGTAGACTTCGTGGCCCAACATATCCCAGAATGCATAGTGCGGCGGTGGGTGTGGATAATTTTGCCGAAAAAAACGGCGGATGAGGGGCGCCCGAAGAGTAAACTTTAAGTAAGTACTGAATATTATGTCACTTATTTATGTGCAAATGTTTAATAACGAAGAACATTAAAACATTACTGTTGGCCACATGTCGGCAAAGTTATGTGACATTAGTGACGTTTGTACTAACTTGGTTTTAAAGCCTTTACTTTAAAATATACGCCGTTCAATAGCTGACCTTAATCTTACAGAGAATGATCAAAGCTCATGTAGAAACAAACAAACAAATGAACAAAAGATTTTCTCCTTCATTTCTGTCAAACAAAGCTGTATGAAACGTTTCCAGCTGTTAGTATCATGGTTGCTAGGCAACCTGGGCAGCGCAACGGAGGCTACACCGTCCCATTTCACAAGCCTCGCACTTCCGGCCTTAGCGGTCTTTAAGTACGCGGCCCTTGAGGATCGTTGAGACTGCGTACTTTAAGGCTGCAGACCCTG
Organism: Neolamprologus multifasciatus; assembly: GCF_963576455.1. Classification (NCBI taxonomy): domain Eukaryota; kingdom Metazoa; phylum Chordata; class Actinopteri; order Cichliformes; family Cichlidae; genus Neolamprologus; species Neolamprologus multifasciatus. Next base: position 11,068,286 of record NC_140445.1, read on the forward strand.
AATTGGGATACAGCCAAGGAGAGCAAAACTGAACATACTGGAGACGAGACACGGGCTACCAAAATAAAACAGGAAGCAACAGAGAATGGGAACGGAAATGCAGGTAAACAAATATAGCAACCCAGATTAAGACATGAGAACGGACAAGGACAAGAGATATACATGGAGACATGACTGACACGGAGACCTGGACAAAGATACACTAGCTTGATGCAGACAGAAGACAAAACACAGACAAAATGGAGTTTACGCAGAAGACGAAGCAGAGGAGACTGGGACACAATGAAGAAATAAGGGAGCGGACTTCACAATGAAACAGTGGACTAGAACCACAAAGACTTAATATAATACTCAATACAAAATAATAAAGACTAGAACATAAATAACATCAAATCCCCAAAAGAAAACATAAAGATTCTACAAAACTAAGACCCCTGGGTCCAAGACACCATAACTGAAGAAACAACCAAAGGGAGTGAAGTGTGGTAAATACATTTGAGGGTTATCTATGCAGCCAGGTACACTAGTGACCAATGTTCAGCTACAAATGATGTGCTGGAAGCATCTAAGCTTTACAGTCCAATATTTCAGTTCAGTTTTATTTATACAGCAGAGTCACAGGGTTAACAGAGAGCCACTCACACCTATGGCCAAATTTAGAATCAGCAATTAACCTAACCTTACTAACTGCATATCTTTGGACTGTGGGAGATCCAGATTACCCAGCGAAAACCAAAACAGCTACAGATTAGAACATGCAAACCCCACAAAGGCTGTGGCCAGATGGTGGATTCAAACCTTGCTCTGAGGCAACAGTGCTAACCAACACACCACCATGCTACCAGCATTTTAAAGCTGACCGCACAGCTGGCTATAACAAAATTTAAAATAACAATTAATATCTTATTTTTCTTAAGAAGAATAGGAAATGAATTATTACTAAAGTCCTCCAGTATCTCTCTTTTCCAGTATACATGCTGCTCTGCCTCAGTCTTCAGCCTTTCACCTCCTCAGCTCTGCTCCTCTGTGGTCCTCTGCTCCAGATTTCACTCTTTATTTAGTTCTTCATATTCTGGACATCTCTGTTTAGTGCAGTTATCGTTCCTCTGCTGCTCTGCATAGCCAGCAACATGTCCATGTGTCCATGCATCCATTATCCCTGCTGATCACAGCTCAATATCCTATTCGCAACCTGTTCAGCCCTGTTCAGAATCGTCTATCTAACTAGCTGCTATAGCTAATTTGACTATTGGGTAATCAAGAGCTAACTTTACTTTGTGCACCAACAAGTCAAGAAGTGAGGCTGATGTTGATTCATAGCTCTATCACTGCATCGTTTTTCCTTGAAGCTGAGTCAAATTGAAGTAAAGAAATATTTCAACCAGCACTGAAGAATACATGCCAGGACATGTATTCTTCAGTGCTGGTTATTACTGGTGTTCACTTTGGATATGCACCTTGACAACACTGGACAACAGCTAGATAGCTTACACTTTACTGTATACAGGCATTGCAAAAGTGTCTCTACATTCTTTCTGAAAGCCACAAAGGGGCGATCGCTGTGGTTTCAAAAAGAAATATAGTTGTACATGTAAGAAATCTGTGGGAAAATGGCACTCTGATCCCTTGATCTGTTATTTGCATTAAACTGATGAGTGTACAGTCTCAATAAGTAGTTTCAAGTATTACTGACTATAAAAAGGACATTTATTTTAAAAAGAAGAACTGAACATGCTTTTTGAAATGCAGAGTTAGAATCGAATCACCAAATAATTTCTATGAAGCTACATAGCAGAGGAAAGTCCAGTGAATGTAGCCTAGATGCTGGTGGTGGCCAGGATAAGGTAGATATGGGGAGGATGAATGTACTTCTTAGAGGCAGAGTGATAAAACAGCAATGACGTTTAAAGCACATGGAAAACAGAATGATTGGCTCACAGTGATGATTGGCAAGCCTACTTAGGTAAATGGCAGAATGCGACTTCTTAGGTTTCTCCGTCAGAGTCCCCCTTTGCTCATCACATTGGATATCAAAAATCCAAGATGGTTATGGTGAAAATGTTGAGTTTCTGGCTTTGTAATGGGACTAATCTTTCTTAAAGCCTGATAATACTTTCCACACTCACAAGTCCACTAGGGTATGCTTGCTTCTGAGTGATGTAAATGTCATCATCACACAGTGAGCAAATGCTTGCTTTTTTGTGACCACAGAGAATTTATATTACAATGCATGTGCCCTTGGTAGTGGACTTTAAAGAAATATCACAAGAATGACTACTTGACTATCAGGTCTCCAGCTCAGCTGTCCATGTCCTTGTTTGCAATAGACTATAATCAAGTCATTTCATATGCTAAGTGTGTTAGGGGTCTTAGTCTCTCCAAAGCCTGTTTTATTGATAATTACTCAATAAAATTACTGATTTTAAACCATTTTTAAACCATTTATATGCTTTGACAAATGGCAAAGCTACTTTGGGATCGACACATATGGATGTGTTGTTTACTTCTTATTCAAGTCCATACCTAATCTGTGATATTCAGCTAGAAAAAAACACAAGAAGGCAACAGTAAAAATACTGCAAACGTGAGGCTTCAGAATTTCCTTCTGTCCATTTTTTCAGTCACTTACCAGTTGAGAGTCAGCGGGCTTATCACAGCTTTCATAGGTGACATTTCTAACCACTGCACAACTGTGCCATCCAACTTCAAAAAAGTAATGAGTAATGTTACTGTAGCTTTGTCTGTCTTTTGCCATGGTGTGAAAAAATGTTTGCACCTTCCTTATTTCCTATTTTTTTGTATGTTTGTCACACTTAAATGTTTCAGATCAAACAAATTTAAATATTAGACAAAGATAACACAAGTAAACACAAGATGCTGTTTTAAATAAAGGTGTGGGGGGTTTTTTATTAAGAGGAATAAATTCCAACCCTACATGGCCCTGTGTGAAAAAGCAATTGCCCCCTAAACCTAATAACTGGTTGGGCCACCCTTTAGCAGCAACAACTGCAATTAAGCATTTGTGATAACTGGCAATCTTTTACAGTCTTTTCCAGTGCTGTGGAGGACTTTTGGCCCACTCATTTTTGCAGAGTTGTTCTAATTCAGCCACATTAAAGGGTTTTAGAACATAAACCATCTTTTTAAGGTTATGCCACATGTTGTTGTTGTGGTGGTGTTTTGGATCATTGTCCTACTGCACAACCCAAATGCGCTTCAGTTTGAGATCACAAAAAGACATTCTCCTTCAGGATCTTTTGGTACACAGCAGAATTCATGGTTCCATTTACCACAGCAAGTCTTCTGGGTCTTGAAGCAGCAAAACACTCTTGGGAAGGTTCACCACTGTTCCATGTTTTCACCATTTGTAGATAATGGCTCTCACTGTAGTTCGCTGAAGTCCCACAGCTTTAGAAATGGCTTTATAACCTTTTCCAGATCAACAGATCTCAGTTACTTTGTTTCTAATCTGTTTCTGAATTTCCTTGGATCGCAGCATGGTGTCTGGCTTTTGAGGATCTTTTGGTCTACTCCACTTTGTCAGGGCAGTCCTATTAAAGTGATTTCTTGATTGAGAAAAGTGTGTGGGTGTGACTAAAGAAAGTGAACTCCGCTTTCCAAAGAGGTAAAACACCACTGTTAATTTATGTTATAAAACATAAATTTACTGGGGACAATCACTTTTTCGCAGAGGGCCACGTAGGCATGGATTTTTTTCCCCCTTGATAATAAACAGCTTTACTTAGAAAGTGCATTTTGTGTTATATTTGTTTAATGTTTAAATTAGTTTGATGATCCGAAACGTTTAAGTGTGACAAATGTGTGACAAAAACAGGAAAACAGTTTTTTCACACCACTGTACACACAGTCTGTGTCAGCAACAATTGTAAAGTACACAGTTTCATGTTCTGTTTTGTTAGTAATATGATGACAGGTCTACAAAGCTCCTTTTCTCTCATTGTCACATAGTGCAGCTGTGTTTTCAGGTTTACACACTCTGGAGGCCATTTTAGAAAAGCTCCATGTTTAAAAATTCACTTTTAATTTGAACAGAATAGCAAGATGAAGAAACAAAGATATGTTTATGAACTGAATGAAATCTTAGCAATGGAGATTTAAAAAACTCTATTCGGAGGCAAATCAGGAAATATGTAAAGTGCTTCTCACATCAACTCCCTCGCTTCCTCGCCCTGCAACAGCCTCTGTGCCTCAGATCTTCCCGTTCTCTTCTCTTTCCACTTCTCTTTTTTACTATGTTTTTGGTCCCTTTCCTTCTCGTGTTGCTTCCTTTATCTGGTCTTCACTCTGTTGTTCTGTCTCCACAGTCACTGTATTCATCAGATTCTAGACAGTGTCTCTTACACCCACCACCATGACATAGTGCACAGGGACCTCAAGGTGTGTGTGTCTCACTGTGTTGCATTGCTGTGCACCCTCTGTACAAGAGCTGCTTGTATTTTATAGTCCTGTTTTTTAATTTTTGCCTGTGATTTGATGCAAGTTTTGTCTGTGCCTGCTGCCTGTTTGTTTGTCTCCCCTTGCCTGTCTTGCCTGTCTTCTGGTTCTGCTTTTGCAGCTCTCGTTGTACCATTTTAGAAGTCTGAAATATATTTACAATTCCTGTGGGTCCTAGGACTGTCATACTTTGAGCAAGAGTGACTGAGTGAGTGAGAAAACCTGAGAAAGGGTGAAGGAGTAGAGGCCAATAAAGTGACAGAGTGGCAGCAGCGACAACTTTAAATACTTGCAGAATCTTTTCCTCAAACGCTTTGTTATCACTGCTGCTAAATAAATTACACACAAAAATATACAGGTTAGACAGAGTGTCTTCCACACGGAGCTGCAGAGCCCTCCTACGCTGACTGACTAATATTTGGCACTTTCTTTAAAACAGAAAATAGCAAACTGCACACATTCTCTCTGTGTAGCTCACAGACAGGTTCACACTTTTTTATATGTGTGTGCAAATGTGTTGAGTGTGGAAGAGAGAGCTGGTTCCTACACTGAAAACATGTATGACCTGTGACAGTTGGGGCTCAATGTGCTAAATGTGTTCAGACTAACCTGCTCCCCCTGCTGTCTGCATGCAGTCATTGCATCCAGCAGATCCTGGAGGCCGTGCTCCACTGCCATCAGATGGGTGTGGTTCACAGAGATCTCAAGGTGAGTCACGAGCAGGTCATGTGTCTGTGTCCATGTAGGTGTGTGAATTTTAGCTGCACAGCTATAAAATCAGTATAAGGAACATTTTGTACTATGTTCAGGCCAGGTTTAGCTCAGGGACAAGAGTCCATGAAGGAAAAATATAGAGCTTCCACAAAAAGAATAATACCTTCGAAATGTTTCTGGAAGAAAAAAAAAAAGATTTTCTTTTTCAGGCAAATGGACAGCATGACAAAAACACATGAAAGTTATACAAACAAATACCTGCCTCAAAAATGTATATCCTATATATATATAAGGATATGTACATCGAAATATCATAGGTATAGAAATGATAAGAAATGACAGAAAAAGATGTAATGATTGGCTAAAGGGAGCATGTTAAAGGAGGATAGCAATGGACCCAGGACTGAACCTGGAGGAATCCAACAAATCAGCCACATATTTTGGAATAACAAACTCATTATTGAAATGTTATAAAAAAAATTTGTTATAAAAACAAAACAACTTCACTATTACTATTACTGTGTCACAAATGTTGTGATGAACAATGTAATTCAACAACAACAACAACAACAACAACCCTCCTAAATGTTCACAAACATGGTCATCATTAAATTTCATAAATCTGCATACTATAAATAGAATAGTGTGACACAACCTGCTTTTCATATGTAAACGTCTGCAAATATCTGCAAATATTTCATCAGGAACTATAGGCCTCATAAACCAGAATGTGACCACTGTTCTGCACTGTAGCATTATAAATTTTGCTGCATGTTTATGCCTTTACATTACAAATTATTAATTATGAACAGTGCCGGTTTTTCGAAAAGTGTTCCGAATTTAAAAAAAAAGGTTCTATGTGGAATTCCCACTGTTATATGTGAGTGGTATAGCAGATTAGGTTTTGTTGAGTTTTGTCATCTGTATTGCAGTTTGGTCTGGATATCATCTTCTGATGTCATGTTGTCTGTTTGCCTGATGAAGACCTAGTATGGCTGTGGTCTCACTTTTTTGTAAATCAGTAAGCGGTTCTCCATAGTTCTGTGTTTTGTCTGACTGTTGTAATTGACAGCTGGTAAGTGCAGTGAAAATATTTATATCCAGCATGTCTGCGCATGTCTATGGGCTGGATTTATCAAAACGTGCATGAGTGTTTGTGCACATATGTTGAAGTTCTGTCTTGTGCATGCACTTGAGTCGACTACAACTGAAAGAGAAATTTCATAGCAGTTGGAAACCTTGTGTCTGCTCACCTCCAGTGCTGCAGTATTGTATACCGCGCAGCTGACGTTCTTTTGATTAAGTTCCTTTGGACTTTCATTGACCTGCTTCATGTTTAAGCAGGATATGTATATATATCTGAATAGGTAACAATGAATCCCTGTTCACAGATGAAAGTAACTAATCCTTCACAGAGGAATGTTTGAATATTTTTTGTGTATATCACGCGTTCCTCTTATTATCATATGCTGTTTCTTACAGCATAGATAGATCTGCTGTACTGAATTACATACATTTTTTTAGTGATTTGTTCAGTATGTATGAGTAGCAAATAAACAAATAAAAAAAACAATGTTAATAACAAACCAACATATAATTAAAGAACAACCTAAAGCTCTATAAAGAACAAAAAAAAACAAATAATTTTTTTGTAATGATGCAGTCAAGACAAAATATTGTCAAGAATGTATGTTAACATTAATAGAGCAATTTACATTACATTTGTAGCAGAAATCTGTGAGATGGCTTTTTATTGATTATAAGACTATATAAACTTAGTACAAAAAGTAAAGAAATTTGTGTTTGGTCATTAATTAATAAATAAATAATAATTAATAAATTACTAAATAAAATTACTAAATCTTGTGCTGTTGGAAAGCTTGTTTATTTCCCCTTAAATGGTCTTGAAAAGCTTGCCAAATGTTTTATTCCATGACCATGTACTGGGGCAGGATGAAAGGCTCAGGATACTCAGAAGACTCTGTCAACTCTTGTGGGAGCTGACCAGGGTGCACTTTTCTGATGTCTGGGTCCACAGCAGCTCCAGCGCGGGATACAGTGGAAGCTCCAAGTTGCCTAGACTAGTTTGTTCAGAATTCACTGGGTTCACTTGCTGAGACACAGATTCAGGGTAGGCCTTGGGTAGATCAGCACTCTCTCTGACCCAGGAAATATAGAAACTAAGGCAGCCTGTACATGTCATGGCTACTGTACGGACTCAGGCGCAGACAGTTCTTTCTTTGAGAACAAAAGGAGATTATTTATTTACAATAGGGATCACCTCAGTGCTATATATATGTACAGTGAGTTGGGAGGGGGGGTCCAGGGCTCCAGGGAGAGAAGGGGGGGGAGGGGGAATCCACACACACGCTTCCTCTTCCACACAGTCACCGCCACAGCTCTTCCGCACACACGCACTCCTCTTCAGCCGCACTCGCTCCAAAACTCCACACATGCTGCCACACCCGGGCAGGTCCCGTGATTTGGTCCAGAAGAGGGATATCTACACACAGAATTTAACGTTAGTTCCACAGCAAAATACATACAGGGGATTCTTTTGATAATGCCGAGAGCACGAACTCAGGAGGTTCAACGTTCCAGCGGTGAGCTGCTCTGTGCCACTGCCTTAAATAGCAGCTGGGGAAATCAGCCAGATCAACAGCAGGCGGAGACAATCACACAGGTGCGTGGGCCAAGAGCGAGAGCCCGTAACGAGCTCCACCCAGGCAGAGAGGAGGAGGAGAGACAAAGAAAACAAAAACAAAAAAGAACAACAACAACAAAACCTGTAGCCAGCGTGAGCCAACCAGAGAGACACGGGGACCGTGACAGTACAACCTGAGGAGCCCTCTCTTCTGTGGAAACAGCTCCCAATTTGGATTTGGGAGACAGACACACTGTCTGCTTTTAAGATTAGGCTTAAAATTTTCCTTTTTGACAAAGCATTTTCTTAGGTCTGGATTAGGTGACCCTGAATTAGTGCAATAGCCTTAGGCTCCTCGGGGCGTAATGCACTAGTGCACTAATGCACAAGTGTTCACTCACCTTTCTGTCACTCAGTATGTTTTTAAACACTACTCTGCACATAATTATTATTATTATTCATTATTGGCTCTCTTCCAGAGTGTGTCTTTTGTCCTGTCTTCCTCCCCTTGAAACCAACCAGTTATGGCACATGGCTGCTGGGGAAGTTCTTCTTGTTAAAAAGGACTTTTTCCTTCCCACTGTCCACAAAGTGCTTGCTAATAGGGGGCCATCTGATTGTTGTTGTTGTTTTTTTGCTTTCTCTGTGTTATTGTAGGGTCTTTACCTGACAATATAAAACCCCTTAGGGAACTGTTGTTGTGATTTGGTGCTACATAAATAAGATTAAATTGAACTGAATTGAATTGAATTGTCCTATAATAGTCAATTACTGTGAAATAACTGGGAGTAAGAAGTGGGAATAACCAGCTAGTGAAGCAGTTGAGGTTTGTAAGATTTTATACCTTCGAATGCTGAGATAGCAGCTGGCCAAGCCCTCATATCAGCTGTTTCTCTCAGTCTTTCTGAGTAGACTAGAAACCTAGAACAGTCGAAGTCATTTTCTTCCATGCAGATTGTTGTATCCTCTGGGTGCTTTGTGCGGTCAACTTGCTCTGTGACTATCAACTGTGTGGAATTTGGTTAATTGTTTTCCAACCCAAGTGCAGAATGCAGGAGACCAAAGTGAGCATAAGGTGAATATTTAATGCTGGATTGATCAAAGGAAAACATGATCCCAAAACAGAAAGCAAAAGGAGGCACAAAGAGTAATTATACAAGGAGTGTAAGTGTAATCTAGAAAGCATACTGTGGGTGACTCAACAGAGGGGCAAGAGGAGACTGAGACGATAATGACAGTAATGAGGCTAGGGGAAACGGTGGGGGAAAACAGCTAGAACAAATCAAAGACAGATGGGCACAGTGGGGCACAAAGGGAAGACTATACACATTTAATAAAAAATGATTATAAAAAAAAATGTAATATATAAATTATAAATGATAAAATAACTGTACAAAACCAAAGGCAGAATAGCCAGAAACTGAAACAAAGATATATGAAATAAGATACTTAGAAATGTGGCAAATAAGAATAAATAGTAACAGCCAAACTGAGAACCCAAAAACATTGAACTAAGGTGTTTATTACTAATAACTGACCCAACCAGTTATTAGATTTAAGGGGCTTTTTCACACAGGACCATGTAGGTTTAGATTTTTTCCCCCGGTGCACTGGTGCACAGCCATGTTGGAACAGGAGAGGGTCATCCTCAAACTGTTCCCACAAAGTTGGGAGCATGAAATTCTCCAAAATGTCTTGGTATGCTGAAGCACTAAGAGTTCTTTTCACTGGAACTAAGGGGCTAGCCCAACTACTGAAAATAACCCCGCATCATGATTCCCCCTCAACCAAACGTTATACTTTGCACAGTGCAATCAGACAAGTACTGTTCTCCTGGCAATAGCCAAATCCAGACTTGTTGATCAGATTGCCAGACAAAGAAGCATGATGCATCACTCCAGAGAACACTTCTCTACTGCTCTAGAGTCCAGTAGCGACATGCTTTACTTCACTGCATTTGGAACTTGGTCATGAAGAGGCCATTCCATGAAGCTCTCTATGTAATCTTCTTGAGCTAATCTGAAGGCCCAATTTGGAGATCTGTAGTGATTGCCAACCTCAGCACACTATGCAGTTTACCTGGCCTACTAGTTCATGGCATAGTTGCTGTCATTCTCAATGACTTCTACTTTATTATATTGCCCCCAACAGTTTACTATGGAATATTTAATAGCAAGGAAGTTTCACAGCTGGACTTGTTTGGAGGTGGCATCCTATCACGGCATCAAACTAGAATTCACTGAACTCCTGAGAGCAACCCATTCTTTCCCAAATGTTTACAGAAGCAGTGTGTATGACTAGTTGCTTGAGTTTATATACCTGTGGCCATGGAAGTGATTGGATTACTTGAATTTAAGGGTTTAGATGGATAAGTAATACTTTTGTCAATATTCCGTACATAAATAATTAAATATTTCATTTAATAAATACTTAATAAATACTGATTGCAATGTTTTTTCAGCAATACTTATTAAATCTGTCATATTTCATCATGGTATTAGTTAATGCTTTGATGCACTGCTCTCTTTATTTTCATCTCTCACTTTAATACAATGCATGATTGGATACAATGCTTGGGTAGTGACCATCAGATGTACACTACTTTTTATAAAACATTGAAGAATTCTTTGAGTGCACTATATAGTCTGTACTCACTATATTTTAGACAGTACTACATTTTCATTGAACCAGTTAGTGACCCCTTGCATCCTGTGATTCGTGACAGTGTCATCATGGAGAGAACACTCCCATCTTCAAAGAAATACTACATTATATACAACATCATTTTATGTTGATTTGCAGTGACCCTTTTCTTTAAGCGGACAGTATAAACCCCCCACACCACCCCCACTGTCGGAGTTAACAATGAATTCACTTTCATAGTCACTTGGATCGTTTTTTGTTTTTTGTTTTTTGTTTTTTTGCTGTCTATACACAGAAATAGAAAGAACGATAATTCTCAGCCCTGAGCCTGCTCTAATCAGACTATGGTTGGATGTTTATTTCAGTACCAACATCACTGTACGGTGCATTTGTGTGGAATCCTCTACATGTGTTCTGTTAGGATTTTATCAATTTTATGCAAATATCAAAATGTGAATTTTTTTTCCAGGCATAAACATGGAAACTACAGTTACCTACTGATTATTTTCTAAAGCAAATTTCTGATTTTTATTGGAAAATATGAGACAGCATAACTTGTTTGATGATGAAGTTAATATCCTCATGTTTAGCAATTAATATTAATCACATTAATCATCTAACATCCTTTGGTACAATATTTGAGTCAGGAAAGTGGACAAGTGATATACAGAATAGATGATATGTTAAAATCTCACAACTTGAGTTTTTAAATCTGAATTTTATAAAGAATTCGGTTCACTTTTGATAACATTTAGGAAAGGAAAACACTAAACACTTTTCCATTTTGACTTTAGTTTTTAATTTGACTGTTTTACCCATTGAGTATACAACTATATATAATATATACAGTTTTTGTGTTTGATACTGACATTTGCAGCTCTCTTTATCGTGATTATGATATAGTGTGAAAAAGTACAAAAACATCATCTGTTCATTTTGACTAAGTAAAAAAGTACAACAATTAATTGCCCGATTAGTCTGAAGATCAAATCTTGACTTAGAAAGTGTTTTGTTTTGTTTTGGGTTATTTTAAGTTGTCCAAATGAACTAGAACTAGAACATTTTATTAATAAACTGTAGTAGTATTTCCTAAAATATCAAACAACTGAGTCTGTTCTTTGTGGAATGAAAAATACATTTGTCCAACAGTTGTGGAATATTTCTGAATAAGATTGAGCTACTGGGCACATTTACTTTCTTCAAATCTCTCATTATGACTTTGTCAACTGGATTAAGAGTTAAGGCCTTTACTGTATGCACCTTCTGTGTTTTTAAATCAACCAGCAGAGGGTGACATGATAACTGTCCTTCAGCTGGATTACAGCATACAGCTGTTTATATCACTGTGGTGAAATGATTGCTGCTTCTGTGACACAGATCTGTCACTGTTAGCATAAACTAGTCAGACAGCAAAGAGCTGTCATTCCTGTGTAGTTATTTGTCACATTTGCTTCAGCGTCTGAGCAGCAAAGACACGACTATTGCAGACAGACAAGATGTGTTTGGTCGTCCTCAAGTAAACAAAGGAAAAAATGGCTTATACACATTTTTCAGTCCCATCTGTCTGTCTCAACTTCAAAATGAGAGACTACATTTTATTTGCTGGAACATGTATGACTGTACCTCTGAATATGTCTGTAGCCATAACTATTTTTAGCGTTCTGATCTGGGTATAACTGGTCTGCCTCCTTCTCCTGTTTTCCCTTTAAAGTTATGTATAGGAAAAGAAGTAAGAGAAGAAACTTGTTCCTAATGCCCCATTTTCCACAGTCAGTTGACTACCCCCCCCCCCCCCAAAAAAAATGCATTTATTGATTTTCTAAATGCTTGCATATACACACACAGCTGAGCATGAGATCAGCAGAAGCAGGACACTACCACAGCCAACAGGACTCAAGTTGCAGACAGTGCAAAGGTGCCCCAGAGACTATCCAACATATAGTAGCAGGGTGCAAGATGCACCCTGGACAGAGTACACCGAGCAGCGCAACCAAGTAGCTCTATAGAAACATCTGCGCCACATGTGGACTAGAACTCCCCAAGTCACTAAAGGAGACACCATCAAAGGTGGTTGAGAACAAATGGGGCTAAATTCTTGTGGGAGTTAGGAAGCTGCTGTCCAAGCAACCAGTCATAGTGGTGATTGACAAGGAACAGAGGACTGCAGTTGTGATAGATGTGTCAATCCCAGCAAATAGCAACATTATGAAAAAGTTCTGTCTGAATGCCTCACACATGCTTATGCTGCATATTCATAAACATCATCATCATCAGTCATCAGGTGCTCTGCTAGGATAATAAGCTGGCCAAAATATGAAATATAAGCCACTGACATCAAGACAAGAAAGCTCCTTACCATACGTAGAGGGTTCCATCCCAAGCCTAGTGCCCTGACACTGTACACTGAGGGGGAGGAAAGAGACTGATTAGTCAGTGTCAGAAATACTATCCAAGATGAAACAACAAAGACCCATCAGTACATCAGGAAGATGTAGCAATGATGTAGCACTGAGCATGTGCTTAGTGAATACCCCAGGCAGCAGAAACTCAAGAAACAGGGAAAAAAAGAACAGGGACCATCTTGGAAGGACAGGTCCTTCCAGTTGCTAAAAAAAATAAAATGTCACAGAAAGACTACTGCCTTAATGATAAAATAAAATAAAATAAAATAAAATAAAATAAAATAAAATAAAATAAAATAAAATAAAATAAAATGAAACCAAACCACAAAGAAACCAAATTAAAGCGCAAATTTTTTTTCAAACTTAAGCTTGTTGAATGTGATACTAAACTTTTATCTGGCTCAACTCTGCAAGATTACTGTTGAGATCTTTGCATAGTGATTATAGTACTTGTTGTGAGTGTGTAAGATAGGTTAGATGGAGTTACAAATGACTTAACATGAAATAAAAACTTCCCTAGATTCAGCCACCCCTTCTAAAGTAATTTAAGAAAAGCCTTTCAGTAACAATGTCGTAACAACCTTGAGACATAAATTAATAAGGTCATAAAATGTAACACTAACACGACACTACTGTGCTTGTGTTACACCTTCAGCCAGAAAACCTGCTGCTGGCCAGCAAATGTAAGAACGCAGCAGTCAAGTTGGCTGATTTTGGACTGGCCATTGAAGTGCAAGGAGACCAACAGGCTTGGTTTGGTAAGACACACACACACACACACACACACAGAAGTGTGCATGTGTCTGTAGGTGTTATTAAAAATAACACAATTAGAAAAGCATCTCCATTAATTTCAAAACATATGTACAATTAGAAAGAATGCCACAGACAAAGTTTCATGCTCAAAAAATTAAGGAAGCATTTAGAAGACAAAGATGATCTAATTCTAAATAAGAGATTATCTAAAGGATAAGACAACCCCCAAAACACAAAAGGTTATACAAGTTGAAGCCACAGATATTTGTCCTTCCTTGTGTTTTCTCATTGTTTTTTCAACACTTTTGCATTTGACTAAGGTCAGTCTCAATACTGATGCAACACTTGGACCCTACAGAGGCTGTACATGTAGTCGAACTCCTTCAGGATGGCACATCAATACATGCCATTGACAGAACGTTTGCTGTGTCTCCCATCCCAGTGTTAAGCACATGGAGGAAATTCCAGAATTTCCAAGCAGTTACTCTAGGAAAGCTGGACAGGACCATAGAAGGTCCTTAAGTCGCATGCCTGTCCTTTGTGCCGGAAGAAACAGTATGGCCACTGCTAGAACCCTACAAAATGATCTCAAGAAAGCCACTGGTGTGAATGTCTCTGACCAAATAATCAGAAACAGACTTGCATTAGGATCTTTACCTTTTAATATAAAAACGGCTTTTTGGGGGTTTTTTTGTTTTAAATTTAGCGCTATATAAATAAAAATATAAATATAAATAATTTGATTTGAGGGTGACCTGAGGGGTCAGCATCCTCTAGTGAGCCCTATGATCACTGCCCTGTACTGTGGAGCCCAATTGGCATTTATCATAGACTATCCAAATTGGCAAGTTCACCACTGCCACCCTACGCTTTTCAGAGATGAGAGCAGATTCATCTTGAGCACATGCGACAGACATGAAAGAAGCTATGGAGAATGTTATGCTGCCTGTAAGATCATTTAGCATGGCTGTTGTGTTGGTGTGTCAATTATGGTGTGGAAAACATATCCATGGAGCGATGTACAGTCCACTATAAGCTAGGCAATGCCACACTGACTGCCAGAAGATATTGGGATCCTTCAACCAATTGGCAGATCCTGTGCTGGTGCAGTGGGTCCTTGGTTCCTCCTGATGAACAATAATGTCCAGCCTCCTGTTGACAGAGTATGCATGCAGTTCCTGTAGTATAAAGGAATTGATACCACTTGACTGGCCGTAACTTGGAGTTCAACCCAGGGGTAACGTTTCCCCTGACGTTCTGATTAGTAGACAACCCATTTGAACCACAGCTGCCCCACCGCCTTTTAAAGGTATCACAAAAGACAAATCAAACTATAAAAGTTAAGCACCAAAATAAGAGGTTATCTAAAGGATAGGAGCAGAACCTTTTAAAATGCATTCTTTTCTGTACTTTCGCCAAGAAACAGAGCCTTCATTTGTGTTGCTTTTTGTTTTCGTGTGTAGGCTTTGCAGGTACTCCTGGCTACTTGTCTCCAGAAGTGCTGAGGAAAGAAGCATATGGTAAACCTGTAGACATCTGGGCATGTGGTAGGTTTTTTTTTTTTCTATTATCAGCACCACCTCTGCCAATTTTGTTCTTGGCACTCAAACAATGGCTGTTTATGTGTGTAGGTGTGATCCTCTACATCCTTTTGGTTGGGTACCCTCCGTTCTGGGACGAGGACCAACACAAACTCTACCAACAGATCAAAGCTGGAGCATATGATGTTAGTCAGCTTCTCATCTCTGTTTCTCTTGAAGTTAAATAAGATGTGGTACATATTTTTATTGTATATGTGGGCATGCTTAGGTGTGTGTTTGGTTTAGTTTCCCTCCCCAGAGTGGGACACAGTGACTCCCGAGGCTAAAAATCTGATCAACCAGATGCTTACTATTAATCCAGCCAAGAGAATCACTGCCCAGGAGGCTCTGAAGCACCCATGGGTCTGTGTAAGTAGCATATACACATCCGGCATCCTATTAAAACTGACAGGAAACACTATTTCGCAGCTCCTGCTTTGACTAGCAAGCAATTTGTAATTTGCAAATCCTCTATCAGCAACTATGAGAACATGTGCTTAAAACTGCCAAATATGACATGTGCAAATATGTGCTGACATGTCAGCTTATCTTGAATATGTTTTTTTCCATAGACAGGCAAAAGTTCAACCTATTAACCTTCAGCAACCAAGTTCCACATGATAAGTTAAATTCCTGCAGAAATCTCTAGACTCCCCAAAGAAGTCTAGAAAATTACAATTATGTTTAAAGTAGAGTAAATTTACGTCTTAAACAGTGTGTTAGTGTGTTTAATAAAAATACATCGCAGAGTACAAATGTTCAACTTGTTTGGCAATAAATCACAGCTTGATGCTCTGTAAATAAATGCCATCTTACAAGGACCTTTGATTAATGTAACAATTCAAGAGACTCTGATTCTGAACTAAAAACACAAGCTTGAGCCCAATGGAATACTTTTCTTCCAGGAAAAGTACTTTTTGATAAACGTGTTTTTTGATACAAGATTTAGAAGGAAAATACAGTTAAATGAATTAAATGACTTGTTTTGACTGTAATAAAATGATCAGAAACACAGTTGCTCTCTAAATGAGCTTTGGTGCTACCACGTTTGTTGGTAATTTTTGGGGGTATAAAAATGTCAGTTTAATTCAATGAATTCAGTACTTTTCAGTTTAAAACTAGTTTATGTCAAATGTATTATTTGATCAATTTAATTATTTTACAAAGTTAATTTTTACTTCTGTTTTGTTTTTATGACAGATAATAATAGATGCATTTATGCATTAGGATTTAATATATCTAATTAGAATTTACATTTCATACATAACCATTAGACTGAACACTAGTTACAGTGATACGTCCATCTGTAACACTTGGCTTTCATTGGAAAAGAAAAATATTCCCTTAGGCAATTGTATTCACTGGAGTTTTAAGTGAACTTTTGCCAGTTTATGCAATAAAACATTGGCACAATATCTTTAAAAATATGATCATAGCAACAAGAAAAAAAGTTACATTTACAGTATTTTCCATTTATAATTTGTAAAACAATATTTTTCTTGACTGTCTTCATCAGTTTAAGTCATAAACCCCAGTATCTGTGATGTTTGCAGGAATAGTTAGTAAGAATGACTAATGTAAAATTTGAGAGAAATTGGCCCAAAAACGCAACAAAATGACTAGCTAAGTCAAAGATCTAAATCCTTAACATAACACCATATCATTATCTCTGCAATGAAACAGAATGTATTGTGCGGATACTGTAAAGCCAAGTTGAATCTCTTTATCCTGAAGTTTTGCTGAAATTTTGTTACCTAAGGGGCCTCAGAATTAACACATTTCACCAATGCAGAATCTCACTGGCAGCTCCTGCCCACATAAACCTATCACTGTCACAGCTGCTCTTGTAACATTTTATTTTCAGCATCTCTTTCTCTGTCTCCCCACAGCAACGCTCAACGGTGGCCTCAATGATGCACAGACAGGAGACCGTCGAGTGCCTGAAGAAATTTAATGCCAGGAGGAAACTCAAGGTGTGAAAATATTTGATGGTTCAAAAAGAAGTTCTCTGATTTCAGGAGAAAGGAGGAAACCCTTACTCTAGCTTAATGTCTACCAGTTTTAAACTGATTTCAGATTTTTTTTAAAAGGAGCTACAGTAGCTATAAAAACAATTTGCCCTTCCCTACTGTAGTCATACTAATTATTAAGTGGTATATGTGATATATTTGATCTCTTTTTCCTTTTTAAACATAGCTTAAGAAGTTTGTAGTGCAGTAAAATGATAAGGGAGGCACGGGGGATGTTTACTGTTATCACACAGACATTATGTAGGCGTAGGTAATGGATAATAGGTATTGATTTTTAAATAACTGGACATAACTGGACATAACTGGACAAAACTTTGGCAAAACTTAGGGTCAACAAAAAAAGGCAAATATGAAATTTAAACGTGAGCTCAGTGGTCAAACGCGACATATTATTTGGAAACCGTTGCGTGATATTTAGACTCAACATATACCAGTATCTTTTCCTAAATGTTTCCAATATAAACAAAGGCAGTTCAATTCGGCGATATCATTAGAAACAATTGAACATGATTTATTGATATACAGAATACAATTATGTTATTTGGAGATTAGACTCTGATGAGTCACTGAATGACTTGGGTAAGGCGGAGATGTGGAGGGTGTGGGTTGCTAGAAGGCACCTGGAAGGGCAAATGATGGATGAGCAGTGAGATTTAAAGTACGCGGAGTGGAGGCTGATTGGCCTGAAGACTAGACCACAAATGTCGCAATAAGCTTGACAGTGTGGGAGTGATGTAAGGCTTCGATTAGCCACCAAACACAATGCTATCCTTTTTGTCTTCCTTCGTGAACTTTATGTTTCTATCCACTGAGTTGAAGTGAGCAGTGAAGGATTGTAATTCTTGGATTTAGATATTGACCCAGGTGTCATCAGTTTATGTGTACCGGTGGCTTGGTGCTGTCCCTTTAAAAGAGCCAAGAGCCTTGCTTTTCACTTCCTCCATGGAAAGGCTGGCTACAGTAGGTGACACCGGACACCCATGGCACATCCATGTTTTTGTCTGTAAAACCCTCACTGTATTTAAAATATGTGGTGGTAAAGCAGTCTAACAGTGTGCAAATCTGATCTGGGGTGAAGCTGGTTCTGTTTTCCAAGGAGCTGTCTTGTTGTAGTTGTTTTCTGACAGTTTCCACTGCCTCAATTGTAGGTATGCAAGTGAAGAGAGAGATCGCAATAAAAGACACTATGGTTTCATCTGGATCAAGTTTTTGGTCCTTGTTGGTGAAGTCAGTGGAGTTTTCGATGTGATTGGGGGTGTTCCAACAAGGGGTGCTAGCATGGTGGCAAGGTGTTTGGAAATGGTGTAGGTGGCTGAGTTTATACTGATAACAGTGGGTCTGAGTGAGACCCCTTCTTTGGGGATCTTTGGAAGTCTGTAAATACAGGGTATAGCTTCCCCTCGGTGTAGCCGATGGTAAGTAGGACAGTCAATAACTTCATCCTTTTCCAGTTCTTGTAAGCAACTCATGACGTTCTTTTTGTATTTGCTTGTGGGGTCTCGTTTTAAGGCTTCATAGGTATTGGTATATCCAACTGTCAACGTAGTAATTTTTGTGTGATAATCCATTGTGTTTTGAACAACAGTGCACCTGCCCTTGTAGCCTGGTAACATGGTGATGTTATGGTCTTTGCTCAGAGATTTTCTTCTTTTCTTGTATTGTGAGGTTAGACGGGGGAACATTTGCACTGGAGAGTGTGAAACCTTCATCCTGATTTGCTCTGCTTCTGTTTGTGTTAATTTATTAACCCTTATGGCGGTTTCCGTGGTTGTAATCAGGTCCAATTTGGGCGACTGTTGTGGAGAAATGGCAAAATTGAGCCCTTTGGCTAGCCCTTTCTTTTCAGGTTCAGTGAAGGTTCTCAATTATCCAGGTCATCGTAGTCTAAGGAGCTTGTAAAGAAAAGCGACTGGACTTCTTTACATTTCCTGAAGACATTTCACCTCTCATCCGAGAAGCTTCTTCACTTCTAAAAGAGGTGAAATCATGGTTCTAATCACGCTGACAAACCATGGATGTCCTGGCTGGTGTCCAGCACTTTATCGTCATCCTGGGGAGTGCTGGCCTATTCTATTAGCACTTTATTGTATCTTGTACACAGTGCCAATTGAACCAGTACCCATGTGGAGGGCACTGAGATATAGGCTTATTTGTAAGATTGGTCTGTCTGCTCTTTGAATCCTGTTGTACAGCTTTATCAACCAATACCTGGTCCTTTGACCCTCTAGTTAGCTTCTTCAGCCAATGGTTACTGGTTCTTGGTATTTTCCATTGTTGCTCTCTCTCTCCCAGTTGTTCTTTCAGTATTGCTCAGTTTCATTTTTGTGTGGATCTGCCCTTGAGCTATTCTGTCATGAATCGCTGTGCGGCAGGCAGGAGTTGGACCCAAAATGCAGATACTCAGGCACGAGGTTTAAACACAAAGAACTCAGCTTTATTTGCTGGCAGGAGAAAGGCATACAAAGTAAACTAAACTGGAAACTCAAACTAAACTCACAAGGGAGACACAGGGAGATCCACACAGCAAGAGGGACGACGCGACACTGACTCAGAGAAACACAGGGTTTAAATACACTGGGAAGTAACAAGGGGAATGAGACACAGAAGGAGAGCACAGCTGGGGGAAATCAGAACTGACGAGACAGGGAGCAAAGTAGGATACACTCACATGAGACACAGACCTTCAAAGTAAAACAGGACGACGCAAACTAGACTAGGGGAGACAGAGCAACTAAGAAACAGACAATACCAACAACAAAGAGACACAGAGGGGAGCTACTAAATACTCAGAGAACTAAACAGAATACAAGAAAACCAAACAAAGACACTACACTAAAGAATAAGCTGGGACAACAAAGTGAACTAAGAACATAATACAAAAAACTCAGAGGCACAAGAAACTCAAAACACTGGGTCACTGACCCAGGACCGTGACAGTACCGCCCCCCCTCAAGGGCTGGCCCCAGACAGCCCAACAGGAAAAAACAAAAGACAACCCAACCAGGGCGGGCGGCGGGGGCCCAAGACGGAGGGCCAGGAACAGAAAACAAAAAGCAGTGCACAGGAAACACTGGAGCCCAAAAAAGCAGCCCAAACACAGGCCAGTTCAGGGGGCCGGCTGTGAAGACGGCAACAACAGAAAAACAGTCTCCCGCCAGCCCTTCCTCGTCCCCAGCGGAGACGAGGAAGGGCTGGCCGGGCTCACCAGAACCCCCAGCGGACGAGGCGGGTGGCGGTGCGGGAGCCGCGGAGTGCTGGATGGACTCATCCGAGCTTCCAGCAGGGGCTGATGTAGAGCCAGAGGGTATTGGGACCCCTGGCTGACTGTTAAGCTGACCAGAAGACTGTGCTGTTACCGGGGACTGGGCCAATGGTTCAGGTGTGAGCTGAGCTACTGGAAATATGGGGAGCTGAGCTACTAATGGTGGTGAAGTAGATTACTGCACGGGAGACTGATTTGAGGATGTCTGCACTGGCACAGGGGGCTGAACTGATGTCTGTAGTAACGGTGGTGAGAGTGGAGTAGGTGGTGGAGTTGATGACTTCACAGGGGAATGAACTAGGGGTGACTGCACAGGAAACTGAACTAGAGGTAGTAGTGACGGTTGGGGAGAAAGCGGAGCTGGTGGTTGAGCGGATGACTGTGCTAAGGGGGACTGGGGACACTGGAGACCGCACTGGGGACACTAGAGACCGCACTGGGGACACTGGAGACCGCACTGGGGACACTGGAGACCGCACTGGGGACACTGGAGACCGCACTGGGGACACTGGAGACCGCACTGGGGACACTGGAGACCGCACTGGGGGTTGTGGTGGAGGTGTAACGGGTAAAGGAGTGGCTGAATTGACTGCGGGCCAGGCGGCTAATGGCTCAGCTACAGAGTGCATTAATGGCAGGGCTATGGGTTGAATGACTGACTGAGTAGCAGCCTGAATGGCTGAGTGTAGTGATGGTTGTGGTGGAAGAGAAACAGGTAGTAGTGTGGATGATGGAGCTAAGGGCGACTGAGCGGCAGACCAAACTGAGGGAGACTGAAGTGATGGTAGAGGTGAAAATGGAGCTTGTGGTGGAGTTAATGACTGTGCTAGGGGGGACATAGGAGACGCAGCTCGTAGCTGGGCAGCTAAGAGAGCTTCAGGAGGCTGGGCGGCTAATGAGCTGTTCACATTACTATCCATAGCACAAAACCCAACCCCTGAACGAATAGTCCCACGGTTTGACACAGAAAAAGAGTCCTCACTCACCACAGCCGGCGATGTAGAAGTCCGAACGTCCGGCTGTGGGGTGGCGCGCCGGCGGCGCGATCGTCGTTTCTTCCCCGCAGACGGCTCCGAAGGGCCAGGCAAAACCACATCCGGCGGGGCGAGGCTGACGCGGTTGCCCCGGGGTGGCTGTTGTTTGTTGCTGCTGGGCCAAGTCCGATATTTCCCGAGCTCGCGCCGCCTCCCGGGCTTTATTCAAATTGGCCAATAAGTCCAAACATCCTCTGACCTGGCGGAGATAGGAATTTCCTTCGAGGATTGCTTTGATAGCATTTATCCCCACAATCTTTGCCCTTGTATTAGAAGTGTGGGTTATCCACTCGACTAGGCGCTGGACACGTATCAGATCGCTCTCCCCGGGTAAGTCTGCTGGGTCCATGTTGTGGTCGCGTCGTTCTGTCATGAATCGCTGTGCGGCAGGCAGGAGTTGGACCCAAAATGCAGACACTCAGGCACGAGGTTTAAACACAAAGAACTCAGCTTTATTTGCTGGCAGGAGAAAGGCATACAAAGTAAACTAAACTGGAAACTCAAACTAAACTCACAAACTAAACTCACAAGCGAGACACAGGGAGATCCACACAGCAAGAGGGACAACGCGACACTGACTCAGAGAAACACAGGGTTTAAATACACTGGGAAGTAACGAGGGGAATGAGACACAGAAGGAGAGCACAGCTGGGGGAAATCAGAACTGACGAGACAGGGAGCAAAGTAGGATACACTCACATGAGACACAGACCTTCAAAGTAAAACAGGAAGACGCAAACTAGACTAGGGGAGACAGAGCAACTAAGAAACACAGACAATACCAACAACAAAGAGACAGAGGGGAGCTACTAAATACTCAGAGAACTAAACAGAATACAAGAAAACCAAACAAAGACACTACACTAAAGAATAAGCTGGGACAACAAAGTGAACTAAGAACATAATACAAAAAACTCAGAGGCACAAGAAACTCAAAACACTGGGTCACTGACCCAGGACCGTGACATATTCTTTGCAGCTGAGATTATGCACTGCATGGGTCTTTAGAGAACAGGCCATTTATTCTTTTGGCGTATCTTTTCGGCCAGACCTGTGAACCTTTTTTGGGCAGCCTAGAGCCCCAGTTATGGACATTTTGTTATACCTCTTATTCATCAAGTGCCTGTCTCTCATGACACCCATCTCCACTTCTGTTATCCATATCCATGTTATTTGTGTATCCATATTTTATTTAATTGTAGTGATCATTCATCCAGCTTATGATCTTTGATACAAGATACATACAGTATCAGTTTAAAAGTTAATTCACGACACCAGCATATTAAATAGGTTTCAGGGTGGATTCTTATAATGCTTTTCTGTGTTCTTCCTCATCAGGGTGCCATTCTTACTACCATGCTTGTCTCCAGGAACTTCTCTGGTGAGTGTTGCTCTTTAAAAAGACAGAGGTGATGAGGAGAGGTGACATGCCATCTCTTCAGAAATTTACACCTACACACACACAGACACACACAAAACACACATTAACACATAACAGGCTCATGGGAGATGCTATGGTAGAGATTTGTCTTATTTAAAAGCTCACCCAACATAGCTGTAATTATATTGTGTCAGTGTCACATATAACTAAATCTTGTTTATTTGTCACTTTGTTCTTTAATGATAAATGACAAAAGCTAAGTCACTGAAATCCATAAAGAAGCTAATAGTAGTGTTAAGAAAATGAAATGAACACTCACTGGCCTGACCCGATTTGCTTGACTAGCAAATCTAGAGAAAGCCAAATATTTTTTGCAACATGTTTTGTATTTGTTGTGTATCAGATTTCCTTTAAAATGAAAGGATTACTGGCTAAAAACTATAATTCTTTTTTTTAACCAATCACATTTTGACTTACAGTTAGTAGGACTAGAACCATTTAACAAACTGTATATTAAGAAAAACTATAAAACTAAGAACGACTGATATACAAATATTTATTTTTACATTTTCCCCAAACATACAAAATTATAACTCTTAACACAATAGTTTATTTCTAGTGCTACGAAGTGCATTTTGTGGAGATCATCAAATTGCAAGCAAATTAATTACAAACAGTGTTCATCAACCTGCAAAAGTAGGTCGATGAATCCTGTTGAATACTTTCAACACCTGAAAAAACGTCTCGTCAGTGAACTTTGGTGCTTTTGTATTTTTCTTGCTTTCTATCAGGTAACATTTTTTTAGCTTTAGTTCTAATGAACAGACAGCACCCTAAGGTAAGGTAAAAATGATTTATTTCAAACCAGACTATATAAAAACATGGTGTATAAAGTGGAGGTAATGTGGATGTGCTTTAAACACCTATTCTTCCCATCCCTTAATCTGTGGCTGTAAATACTTTCCTGATGACTCTATGGTATCAATAGCTACATTTAAATCGTATTGAATTCACTACAATGCTTATTTTCTTAATTATATCACAATTAGAGTTAAAAAGAAGGATAAAACAGTTTTTTTTTACCATGCAATTGACAAGTGACTAGTCTGTGAGCAAGCAGTGTCCTTCTGTTTCTCTGTCAGATAACCGTATTGAATGTCACATCCAGTTGCATAAGACCAAGATAGCTCAGCTTGAGGCTTTGCAGTAGGACTTTACTAACCAATGGGTAATGTCACAATGTCATGGTTCATCTGGCATGACAACATCATATGGGTTTGTAGACTCTTTGAGTTACATTTGTACCAGTTATCCCTATAGTGCGGTTGTGGACTGGCTCTTCAAGGATCAAAGCTTCTGATTCCAAAGGATATTGACCAACATGTAATGCCAGACTACCGAGCCGGAGTTGAGAAGATTCACCTGGTTTGAACTGATAACCTCTGGATGTCGATCCTGCTATCTACTGATGAAATACTTTATTGAGTAGCCCTGCGGGTCAATTATGAGATTCTGCCTGTTAACAGCAGCTCTTCACTATGGTCCATGCACATGGCAAATTTAACCAGGTTATTCTTTAGTGGCCAGGAAAAGAACTGGCAAAAGCTTAATCAAATAGTAACAGTCACTTGATGAATTCACCAGACTTTTATCCTAATTTAACTAACCTATCCTATGCTAATGCTGATTTCTGGTACAGGTGTTGAGAAGAATGAGAGTAAGGAGAAAGGGTATGCACTGATCAGAAAAGAGATCCGCTCTATCCTGTGCCCAGTAAAGTTCAAATGGGGAAGCTGTGGCTCAGTACAAAGGCCTCCAGCTCATTTGAGCCTATAATCCAACGTGACAAAAATGAGTAGAAAAAAAAAGCCAAAAATTAGATTTCTGGTTCCTAAGTTCACAATGGTTGGGCAACGGTTATCTTCTGGTGCTTCCTGCTGAAATTTCCAATGTCCTTTCCTGGGGCACCAGATACTCAAAACAAGAATCACTAGTAGAATAAGCTGTTTACATACAATTCTTATGAAATGGGGAGACATAATTATTTTTATAATAGCCTGCAAATATGTTCATTTATCTTGTAAAGTTGGGCATTATAACATGGAAGTCTGTGGGGATTGGCTCACTTTTGAAGTCAGCCTCAAGTGGCCATATGAAGCAATGTAATTTCTCCAGTCTGTAGACAGATTCGTGGCTGGCATAAGTACCATAACATCCTGCAGTAACACAACATCCCCTCTTGTTTATGGATAGAACGAACATCATTTTTTTCAGTAGCACCATGAGTAAAGTCACACCATGACGCTCCGTGGGAGCTGTGTGAACAATAACAAGGATAATGGAGGGCTGTATCAGATGATCTGACTTCCACAATCCCTGACCGACAGTCAAGTGAGATTATGATAAATTAGAGCACAGATTGAAGGAAAAACAGCCAACAAGTGATCAGCAATTGGGAATTTCTTCAAAGTTGTTGCTTAAACTCAGGGGATGATCTCATGAAGCTAGTTGAAGACTGAAGAATATGCAAAGCTGTTCTTGAAACAGATTTGGCATTAAAATACAATATCACCCATATATAAAGTCGTTGTGGTTATGCTTTCTTTCTACACAAACCCATATGTGTTATTTTTTAGTTTTGATCCATTCACATAGTCGTATTAAAGTTTTGACTGGTACTGTTAATGATACTCTGTATTTTTCAGTGGGCCGTCAGACTACAGCCCCTGCTGCTGTCAGCGCTGTAGCAGGAACCACAGCTGGTATCGTGGAACAAGGTAAACACATCTCGCAAGCACATCTTTTAGCATTTTCTCCCTGCAGCTTTTAAAACTTTACATCCTTTCCCCTCATTGAGGCAGGAGCAGATGTGATTAAATGGAAATCTCCCTGGGTCACAACATCACACACTCCTTTAGCTCTATCCCTCAGCTTGTTTTAATCTCTCTTCCTAAATCTTTCTCTCCTCTTCCTCACCCTTATTGCTTCTTTAACTGTTTGCCAAGGTAAGCAATATCATTTCTCATCTGAAGGGAAGAGTATTACAGACTTTTCTTTCCTTGTACAGACAAATAGCATGCACTGTGGTGTATAAGTGGGAGTTTAGTTATCACATTTTAAATGTGGAGTGCAGTAACTGTTCAGTGCTGCTTTTAGGTTGGGGATCACACATCCACTCAGAGCTCCAACATGATAAAAGATTAATGTCAGCAGAACTGGAGTGTTTTTAAGCCGTTTCTTCCTTTTTATATCAGCATTTAAGCAGCAAAACACATACTTTATTTTTTCCACATCATCCCAGACTAATTCCTGCCCATCAGTGAACTCTGTGAATTAATCCAGCCTACTCTTCAGATTAACAAACCCATTATCATATACCTGCATCTCTGTTCCTCTTCCCTCATGCTTTCGCTCCTAATCCCCCTTCTATCTATGCCTGTGCGTGCAGCGGTGCGAGAGAGTGTATTTGGATTATACAGAGAATTAGTTTGACTTCTCCCCCCTCCCTCGTGTTTGATGCCCTCTGCTTATCTAATGCTTTGGGCAATGGATCAGGGTCAGGAAGTGCTAGCAGGATGGAGAATTCTTTTTAATATATGTGTGAGTTTTTGCACATTTTATTCATTTGCTTTTTAAGAAGCAGGGAAAGAATTTTCCATTTTTTCAGAGGGAGGGGTAAATTCCTTTTCCCCCTCCTCCTAGTGGTAGTGGATGGGAGGATAGGCATTGTAACTCGTTTATTTGTGCACTTTGACAAGCAGGTGATTTTTTTTCCTTTTAAGCCAGTGCCTGCATGCATGCATGAATGACCGCGGATGTGGATCTGCATTTGTGTGAGCAGATTACAAAGCAGTGGTCATCTGAAGGTAAATAATGTGTACTCTACCATCTGAGGGTGTGTCGTTCTGCCTCTCTGCAGCAGCCAAGAGTCTCCTCAACAAGAAGGCTGATGTCAAGGTAAGCTAGGTCATCCTCTTCATTTTCATCTGCAGTGTTTCCTCTTTATATTCTTGGCTGCCCTTCCATACTTCTACTACTTTTATTAATCCGTAAATGTTTTGGTCAAAGGCAGATGCAAAATATTCGGGGTGATCTTTTTAAAGCACGATTGCGTTCACTTTAATTTTTTGGAAGATATTGTTTTTGGGTGTCTGTGATGGCTGTATTGTTTTCTTTCTTAGACTTTTCTATTATCCTTTCACATTATCCTTTTAATTTAATTAAAAATATTAAAACAGGGGAAGACATGTTTGGGAAGGTATCCAAAGTTGTTTTAAATTGTATTCCAGAAAACACGTCAGACCTTCAGAATGATCGTAATGATGATGAGGGGTTCAACCATTTAAGAACAGGTTTCTCACAAAGAATTTGGTGACTGTATTATTACTATTCAAAAGCAAATGCAAGGAACAAGGCTGAAAACCCAGTATAAAATGGCTGTGATATTCACAACCTTAAATGACCCTGCATTAAGAATGCACTTTTGGCTATTGGAAAGTATGTGGAAATCTGAAAACCATTGTCAGTGAATATAGTTCATTGCTGATAAAGCAAGTTAAAATTTGAATGTGCCAACTGTCAAAATGTAAAATTCTTTAAGAAAATTATGGTTAGCACATCCACTGTGCTAGAGCAGAGGGATGATCCAGCTTGTTTTAAGTTTAAAAGCCAGTATCTCTAATGTATAGGAGTGCATTAATACACATGACATAGATAAAGTGGATATCTGTGAAGGCACCATTCATTTTGAATGCATGAAGCACTCAGAATATAGACACAGTCACATGTAATGCACTCAAACACAGCTGTGGCTCAGCAGGTAGGTTGGGTTATTCGCAGTCATGCGGTTGGTGGTTCAGTATGCAGCTCCACCACTGTTAATGTTGAAGTGCACCTGGCAAGAACTCCATTTTGCCCCCAGTATCCATTGTGTGTGTGTGAATGGGTAAATGAGGCTTGTAGTAAACTGTGAGTGGTCAGTTTAGGTCACACTTCTGCACAGCGACCTCTGATGTTGTTCCTGGAATCTGCTGGAACCATTCTTCCAGTTTTGGGGTTGCAGTTCCTAGTGTTCATATTACCACTGGGACCACTTTGTAGTTTACTTTCCATGTCTGCTCCAGCTGTTCCTTCAGCCCCTGATATTCCTCTGTTTTCGGATGCTCCTTCTTCCTCATGTTGCTGTCTTTTGTTCCTTGTCAGCTACCACTGTGTTGTTGGTTGGCAAACAGGTGCTTTTCTGTCTGGAACCCAAAGTCCCACAAGATCTTAGTGCTGTTGTTTCCACCTTTGGTGGTGTCTCTCATTATGACTGGCAGACTGCTAGTCTGTATGTGGCACAGATGTTCCTGTACACTGTCCCAGCGACCTGGTTGTGCATCTGGTGTTTAGGGCCTGTTGCTGTACTGCCATGATCAGCGTGTCATATCAGCATGTGATGCATGCAACGATGTGCACAGGACAACTGACTGTCAGAATAAAACAGGAAACAGATGGACCAGACACAGGAAGACAGAGAAAACAAACACTGAGATCAGACTGACTAAATACAGAGAATGAGTGAGAAAGATAGAGTGCGGGACAGAGAGAGAGGGCAAGAGAAACATGGAGGCAAGACAGAGACAAAAACTTTACATTTGCAACCAGATACAACTGACTACACACAGGGGGTGCTGGGGAGGACACGCAGAGGACACACAGGACAAACAGAGCACAAAAGGGAACAAAATTCAATGAACTAAGGACTAGTACCAGGGCACGCAAACTGAATACAAGAATTGCATAATTCCCAAAACAATGAACAAGACCAAACCAAGACAAACTCAAACTCCTTTAAACTGGCTTTGTCTAGTCACTGGTAGGATTTCTTGATGTCAGCTACTTATTTTATTTGTCGATGGTACTTTCCATGCAGTGACTTGGTCATCCATGACAGCTCCTCCTCCTGTACCTCCTCATACGTTTGATAAATGCTGGATACACTCAGTTATTCAACCAAATAGATCTGATTTTATTTAAGTAGGGTGAAATTTGTAGTGTATTTACCCTATAATGTGTCTCACACAGCTCATAGTTTAACTTTATTTATTTATTTATTTTTCTTTGTTTGTTCCAAAATAACAGAAGATAATGTCTTGTTAAATTAAATGATGTGTCGATATAAAATATCAGCAGATATTATCTCCTCCTTACAAAAAGTACAAGTCCAGACAAAAAAACTCAAACTCTGGGTCACCTAGGAATCAACTATGCCTTTGAATGATAATGACTTAGAGAAGCATGTATAATGTGCTTTCTTGTGAGATGTATCTCTGTCACACAGAAAGACAACTTGCTTAGATGATGGAGTAAATTTGTCAGTTTTTAAATTTCACACAACATTATAAACATCCATCCATTCGCTGCCGCTTATCCTACATTATAAACATTTGGTATCAAAATCCACAGTTTGTTTATTTAAGTGTCTGATAACTGGAATATATGTCTTGAATTTGTAACAAATGAATACATTTAAAAATAAGTAAAACATTTAGCAGTTATGTTTTTGATTTCGATAGACCTCTGTGTCAACTGACTTGCTTGGAAGGGAAGCTTACCTTGTCCAATGTGGCAGAGTAATTCTGTATTTATGTGTAGCAAAACATAATGATTTTCTTCCTGCACAATGTATTTTAAAGATCTCTGTCACAAGTGCCTAAAACACTTGAATCGTACAGTGGTTCTGATTGGAAAAAAAATCACTGCAACTTAATAAATCACTTACAAATAGGAAAGTGTTGCCACCGACAACGAAGCATTAGACAGAAGCCCTTCTTCTTCCATTCCTCCTGACCTGTTTCCTTATGTCACTCTTCATATCCTACATTTCTTCATTTTCCTTCAGCTTCTCTTCCCTTTTTCATCCTCTGCACAACCCCTCCTCTCCCTTCTTAGGGGTTTAGATTGGTAATCTCAGATTATTTCCCACCAGATGATTAATCTATCATTACACAACCACAGCTTGTCCTTTGCTGGACCATGATGTAAAATGTACATAAACAACCATGGAGCTATATTAGCATTCTGGCATTGGCACAGGCACTATCTCTCATTATAACTTCCACATCTCCTCTTTGTTTCCAGCTTTTTTTTGTAAATATACTTTTTTTAAAGCTTCACACGTAAGTGTCGTAACTAACCCTAATGACAAGATATTTACAGTATTTTAAGGTTGCATGTACTGTTCAGTATTATTTTTGGTAATTGTTTCTTATAACTTTTGAAAGAAATAAACAGTAAACTTCACAACAAGCAATTTTGTGAGTTGCTGGGCAAAAGACATCCTGACAATTACAATATCTTTAAATTAATGTATTTTAAGGGTTCCTTCTGCCTGATGTTGCTATCACTTGGTATAGCAACGTCTATCACTGTGTCCTTTTTCTGCTTAATATCTACTATTATTATAGCCGGTTGGTGAGCCATCACCAGCTTGAATGATAAATGAGGAATTTTGTACAAAGCCCTTTCAGTGCTCAAGTAGAGTAGAAAGGTGCTCCTTAAGAACCAATCCATTTACCTGTATATAAGTTTGTGTAAGCAATCTATTTAGGTTTAAGTTAAATGCACTTTATGCACTTTAAGTGCAAATGTGTTATTATTCTGAGCCTTGTCCTGTCTAGGTAGCTCTTCGTTGTTCTGCCATCCTTTTATGAAGTGGCTGTTTGGTTTCTCCAGTCTAGAAGTCTGAGCACTCCTCACTGCACTGCACAGCACTATGTTGTTTGTTCTGTTTGTCATTTTGTTTCTTCCTAGTTGGTGTTCTGACCTTCTTTTTTGTGCATCTGTGCTGATTTGAAAGTTCAAACTAAAAGCTCAGTTGGGATAAGTTGGATGTTTTAAGAGCTTTCTTAATGTATGTGTTCTTTTTCTTTCCCTTTTGGCTTAAAGGCAATGTTTTCTGCCCAGTGTTACAGGATACTGATTACGCCAAGCTTTTGTTGCAGAGGGTGGTACAAGTCAAAGAGTAGGTACTGGTCTGTGTGTATAAGTTTCCAGCAAAGTTCAATGCTGAGGTTGAGGCCCAGCCTGGAGACCAGTGGCAGAGATGAAGCAGTTGTGGAGACTGACTAGAAGGCTATGCTCCGGTAATGTGGCTGGAAGCCAGCATCAGTGACCCTCAACAGGCTGGTGACAAAGGAAACAGAGACCTTCAATGTGGTTTTACAAGGGGCTGGTAATGAAAGAGGCAGAGGCCTTCAGGAGGCTGGGAACAAAGGAGTCCCTCTGGAGGCATTAGAGCTTTAAATAAAAAGGCGGATTGGGAGAAAGGAGGGTTCCTTTATAGAACCTTAAAGTAACCTCGAGTTGATCTCAAAGCTTTGGTTATGTGTTCTGGTTGAGTATTCTAGAGGTGGGGGTTCAATAATGTGAGCAGTTCTAAAAATGAGTCGCACACATGAATTACAATAATGAAAAGATCTTAGTTTCCCAAAAACTTGATTATAAAGGTGCTTAATTAGTTTTAGTGTTGTGACCCTCTCTTGGGATACGAGGATACACTGTAAAATCGAATTAGTTCCCAGAACTCAAAAAAATTGAGGAAACTCGTTGCCTCAAAAAAACTAAGTAAAGCTTACTTAAGATGACTGTTAGGACAACAGCCATCATTGCAAGTCTGCAGTATTAAGAATAACTTGATATTTCTGACTGTACAATACTAATTGTTTACCTACTGACAAACATTTCAAGTTCAACTAAATGAAAAAACAATTTGTGGTAACCTGAATGTGATTAAAAATAATTAACAACACTTTTTGTAATGATGTTAAAATCAGCCCAACTTTTATTTTCAAACACAACAAAGTATAACAGCCAACATACTGGACACTGTTCTGCTGAACAACAAACAATTATATTGCCATCACTGTTATAATCTCACAATAAAACAAAGTCTCAGATGTAATTATTCTGAAAATAAGTTTAGGCCTACCACAAGTTTGTTTTGTACTTACTTATATAATCAAAATAAAATATTTGTTGTTCTGTCACAAGAGTCTCTAATTTAAACAACACATTTGTTTTGCATTCCAACACATGAGCTGGATTGTTGTAATGTTTTAAGGATGGCTTGTTTCCAGTCCAGGCATTACTGCCTGAATGACTGTCATGGATCGAGGTGATCCAAATGTAGGTGCAGAAGAAAGTCTTTAACTTCCCCTAAGTACAGTGGCAGTGGATGTTGGTTGGAGATGCAATGAGCTTGAACTTGCAGGCGACCATCTTCACTGACCACACCATCTGTGACGGAGGACTCATCTCTCCTGTTGTCCTGCAAGCAAACAATCATATTTTTTGGAACATGAACTTAACTGCTTTCTTAAAACATTTTTTTCTGCATTTGGTATAAAACAGTCTCCAATTTACTCAGGCTCCCTCCCCACCAGAGAGGTGACATTCAATATCCCACTGTCAGTCTGGATAGCTGTGACCACCACCCAACACACAATAATGTCATGAAAGCATCATTTTAAAAAGGGCTATGCAAACATGGCCAATAACTTTCATTCTAATGATGTGCAAAATGATTTGGGCACAAAACAAATTTTGTTGTTAGAAAACTTGCAGACTTCACTATATACAGTGTAGACCCTCTAAACTAAGTTTGGGGGATGTGATCTTTCAAGAAATGCAGACAAACTGTTGTTGTTTGTTTACTTACATCATGTCTTGTAGAATTAACTGGAGTCACCAGCAACAGCATAGTGCAGTCATATCTCAAGTCTAATAACAGAAGACAAGAAAAGATCAGTAAAGAAACAACTTCCCCAAACCAAAGCACAAATAAAACAATAAGTAAAACAGGCTGATCTAAAGTATGATTAAAGTTCAGCCTGATTAATATAAATGTCACTGACAGTTGCTAATATATTGGAAAACCAAAATACTTACCACTGAGTTGATGTCTTTCTGTCCAACAGCAGGAGTGCTGGTCCCGAGCCTCAAAGACAGTAAGAAGCAAGCAGAGGGAGAAAAAGCAGAACATTTTTCAGAAACTGATTTGATCCTTAATGGCTGTGCAATTATTGTAACATAGAGTTTGCTTATGTTGTTAAATAAAGTCTAGATTTGACATTAATAGATGCCATAGATGTTCAAAAGCTGCCACAAAAACAAAAATGGACGTCTCTGAAAACGTTGGAGCATTTTTGCAAATATGTGATATTTTGATAAATTAAGTAGATATTTGAGCATTACACAGTTACATTGTCACCTGAAAATATCTTAAAAGTTTATTTTGTGACCCAGAAAAAGTAATACGTTTTTTAGCCGCGCTCCTCCGCCATTGCCACGCTTACAAGTAGGCACAGGCTCCGACAACCATGGCCGACAAATGCGATCCTCCTTTTCCCCAGACTACCCTTTCTGGGTCACAAAATAACCTTTTAAGATATGTTCAGGCGAGAATGTAGCTGTGCAATGCTCAAATATCTACTTAATTTATCAAAATATCACATATTTGCAAAAGTGCTTCCATGTTTTGGGAGAGCTCTGTTATCCACCAGTGCAATAGCTGACCGGGAGGTCAAGGTTCGACAGAGCCTGCGAGCACAGCTAACTCCTGGCTTATTGCTTTCAACCCCCTGCAGTCTTTTGCTACTCAGGTTAAACATGATATATATATATATATATATA
The DNA here is from genome assembly GCF_963576455.1 of Neolamprologus multifasciatus. Classification (NCBI taxonomy): domain Eukaryota; kingdom Metazoa; phylum Chordata; class Actinopteri; order Cichliformes; family Cichlidae; genus Neolamprologus; species Neolamprologus multifasciatus. Next base: position 11,101,861 of record NC_140445.1, read on the forward strand.
TATATATATATATATATATATATATATATATATTAGGGGTGCAACGATACTCGTATCGATATTGAACCGTTCGATATAGTGCTTTCGGTTCGGTACGCATATGTATCGAACAATACAACATTTTTAATTTATTTTATCAACTTTCCTTCTGACGGTGCTGTCTGTGTTGAGCGCTCAGTGGATCTGCGCTTGACAGTGCAGCCTAGGCAGAGTAGTCGAACACAGATTCACTGAGCGCAGGGCAAGCTAGCAAGACAGAAGTTAAGCTCTCCTTGCAACATGGCAAATTGAACCTCCCCCACCCTCATTCAGATCTGGCGTTTGGAACTATTTTGGTTTTCATGTGATGTATGACCCTGAAGGTAAGCGTGTCATGGACTAAAGTAAAACAGTATGTTGGATGTGCCACGCAATGCTCAATTACATGGGTGGGAACTAGTGTGTTAGCGCAGTTAGCTCGTTAACGTGTTGGCTGTTCAGCCCCACACACGGGGCAATCCGCGGTAGCTCGTTAACGGAGATTTGCCGTGTTGTGGCGTTAACCTCATTTCAGATTAACGCTGACAGCACTAGTGGGAACACAACGAATATGACTGCACATTTACGCCGACATCATCCTAGTGCAAAGACAAGTGGAAGCAGAGAAAAACAACAAGCAGGCATGCTACAAACTTTACCGGAGTCAGCGGTTAGCACATGATTCTCCTTATGGGGACCTGATATGTTTAACATGCTGCTGAGAATATAGCCCAGAAGAAGCGTATATTATAGCTTTTATTTTGGAAAGAGCCATTCCTCTGTAATAAACTCTCTTTTCCAAAGATGAGTGATTCCTCAATCAGATACAGGGCTCGCAAAATCGCTAGCCCGACGTCCCGGGGCTAGCGATTTTTCCAGTCGGGCTGCCCTGCCCTGCCCGTCGGCCTATCGTAGGAAGGAAAAATATATGTCAATGCTTTTGCATTCTTTCGGAAATGTAGCTGGGTAATTATGTCATTGGCATCTGTGAGCCACTGTGAATATGTGACATATTGAAATCACGTTTGAATTTGCGCTTGTTTTTTGCTTTCACTTTGCAATCCCACGAACTGTGTATAGAGAGCGACAGCACTGATTGGTGAGTGATGATAATTTGCGCACCAATTCCTCTGACATCATCTTATCAATCGTTAGCTTACTATGCAAACATGACAAGTGAAATCTCCCGCAGCAAGCTTAAACATGTGAGAGGTTGATCCCGCAGAGAATCGCTGGGCGTTGTGTGAGTGCGTGTGTAAAAGCAGCAGGATATATATTTTAGTTCTGCTGAGCCAAATAAGACAGGTCAGGGTGAAGAAGTGACAGCCAAAGAAAAGCTTACCACAAAACGGAAACGTTATGACAAATCAGACTATAAGGCAAAAAGAAAGTGCAGCTTTATGGTTTCATGGACAAAAGAATTTCTGTGGCTGCAATATGACGAGCTAAATAACCAGGGCTGCACATAAGTGGTCCGCAGGTGCGTATTCGCTGTCAAAATAAAAAACGCGCACAAGATAAGAAGTTGCAACGCCTGTTTGCATACATAAGATTTTCTGGAGGAGGACAAACATATTTTTAGAACTCTTAAAGATGTCGAAGAAGCTCCTTTAAGCAGTTACTTTGGTGTTCCTCCACCTCCAAAGAAATGTCAGAAGGAGTCCAAACCACAAAAGAAGCGTGTATTCTCGGACAAGTGGTTGCAGGAGGTGAGCTGGCTTCAAACAAATGATGAACGCACAGAGATGTGGTGCAGAATGTGCTGTGAAAATTTAATAAATTACAAATTAATAAAAAGGCATGAACATTTTTTTTGTATCGAAAAAATATCGAACCGTGACACCAAAGTATCGAACCGAACCGAACCGTGAATTTTGTGTATCGTTGCACCCCTAATATATATATATAATTACTTAGTTAGGTAGTTATGGCTATGGATTGAAAATACCCCCCACACCCCACCCCTAACGGCTGCACCTTCCGAAGAATTTTGTCTGGGCTCTTATTTCACTTTTTTATTTCAAACAATCAACAGAAAATTTCACAGACATAGTGTTATGTAAGGTTTTTAAGGCTGCGGTGTTAATTTTTAAGTAACATGAGCCCAGCGGCAGCAGCAACGCTAGGCTAACACTAACTAGCTAGCAAGATTATAAACCTGGTGCTAAACTAAGAGAAGCCACAAAATCAGTTTGAATAAGAGTAAACATTTACTCACCAAGTCAGTGTATCAGGTAAAGATTCACAGCAATGAAAACAATAATATCTTGAGCTGACGCTTTTCCAGGTTTGCTCAACATATTCCATAACAAATGCTGGCACCATGAACATGCGGACTGATCCAAGAGTGAGGAGGACGGTAGTGACGTGGCATTTTCAAAACACATCTTTCATCCTTCTGCACTGAGAAGCAAAACTTCCATCTTACTTAGTTTCTCTAAGTTAAGACAGCTCAAATATATTGAGTTTATCAGCATTTTTGCATAAAAAGTACTGGTAACTTATTTAAATCGAGTTCTGATAACAAATTGATAAAAACTGAGTTCAGCCTATTTAATATTTTTAATTAAACACAATATTACATTTTACAGTGTATGCAATAGTTAATGTGAGAAAATATAATAGCATTAAAGAACACTGTTAATGCTTCTCTAATAAGTGCATTACAAATTTGTTGAAAGATAACTATGCTGTGTTTAACAAAGTTCACCCTTTTTTCAGTGATAGAAATGTGAATATAAGCTTTTCAGATTTAATAATGGATTGGATTTATATAGCGCTTTTCAAGGCACCCAAAGCGTTTTACAATGCCAATATTCATTCACTCTCGCATTCACACACTGATGGAGGCAAGCTACGGTTGTAGCCACAGCTGCCCTGGGGCAGACTGACAGAAGCGAGGCTGCCATATTGCGCCATCGGCCCCTCTAGCCAACACCAGTAGGCGGTAGGTAAAGTGTCCAGGGACACAACGACCAGGACAGAGAGCCCAGGGATCGAACCGGCGACCTTCCGGTTACAGATGCGCTTCCCAACCCCTGAGCCACAGTTTCCCCATTTTCCCCATCAGCTAGAAAACCACCATGGATGTTGCAACCAACTAGCCTTTTTTAAACAGCATAGTGTGCAAAGCATTGACTCCACAAGTTGATAGCTGAGAGTATTTTTAGCATTTTTACGAAACATTGCTGTTAGTATTTAGCAACAGTGGTAAAGTGGGTGAGATCAGCTTCAGCCCCTGAGCACACTGAATTTCCATATGGACTTTTTTTCTTGTCCTTTTGCCTAACACAACATCAATTACAAGTAACAGTACCGTGGAAAATTATGAACAGAAAATATAAAATTCCAGTGATTCATGAAGTCTGTGAATAATTCCTGTTTTTGCATGTTTCTTCTGATGTAATTGAAATAGAAAAGTTATGTCTGTGAGTCTTTTTGCTGTACATTTAACATGTCACTAGTGGCTGGCTGTGTTTTCTGTGTTTGTTTTGCATCTCTGTTACGTTTTCTCTATTTGAATGTCAGGAAGACACATTAGAGATACTAATGCAGTGAGTCAAAATAGATGCTTGTTTTTCATGTTTGACAGATATTGTGGAGTTGATCAGCTGTTATTTATTTAATTTACCATTTGCCAGATTACATCCACAGCCAGTGGGCAGTAATGAAAAAGAAAAATGCTGTGATTACTGTTTGGATTTTCCTGCATAGAGAAATGAGTCAGCATGAACGATTGTTGAAAACTTTTTTACCTGATTAATAATGTAGCAAAAAAAAAGTGTGGAAACTGTTTTGGATCCATAGTTGAATGACTACACTCTTCATTCTATACACTACTTTTGTCTTAGGAGAATTTTGCTGCCATCTGCTATTATTAACTGTATATTTTTACACAGTTACCACCCACTTCACTACCAGCAGAAGTCACATCTCAGAATGGTCACTGAGTACTAATATAATACTTTTTGTTTCCTGCACAGCCTCAAACAAACAGCACGAGAAACAGCATAGTCACCAGTCCCAAAGGCAACATCCCCTCTGCTGCACTGGTATGCAGCTCTATGTGTTTCTGTCTGTCCAAAATATTTCTAGCTGTGTGTGTGTGTGTGTGTGTGTGTGTGTGTGTGTGTGCGTGTGTGTGTGTGTGTGTGTGTGTGTGTGTGCGAGAGAGAGAGAGAGAGAGAGTCAAAGAGAGACTGAGAAAGGGGGAGACGTGTATGGTTTTGGTAAAAAAAAAAAAAAGAAAGAAAAGAAAAGCTCTATGGGTTGTTGCTATGATTTTGTGTGTTATTCTAAGTTTTCAATCACTTTTAAAGTAACAGCTCAATAATTTTGCTTTTTAACTCATTTCCCTTTCTTGCCAAGAGAGTACAGTTAGGTCCAATCCCAGTAACAAACTCATTATCTTGCCTTGTAAGTCGGTCTTAAAATAAAACAAATACTGACACAGGTTGTACTTATTGGAATTATTCTTTGTGTTCATTCTTTGTAAAGGTGTCCATGCATGTGCTGTTTTCTAAAAAAAATAAAAACATGATTCTAAGAGGATCCAGACACAAGCATACATAACCCAAAAGGCACAAAAAGAAACAGTGAGAGTCACTACCCACTGGGTACTAATGGATCCATTTAGGGTTTTTATTTTCTTTTTTAACTGGCTGGTTAATGCATAATAAAATAACCTTGTTGCTGTGGTTGTAGTCACACATCAAGAAGCTTTGTATTGGGTTGTTTCTTGATTTGCAAACCTCTGGGATGGGTCTATACAAGTCAAAAACTTTTCCATGCATTAATTTGGCAAACCATCCTTTCAAGATGATATGCTTGTATGTATTTGGACCATTTTCAGAACATTTGCTGTTAAGCAGTCATCTATGGTTGATGCAAATGTAGCCCGTGGCGAGTGAAGATTTTTGTTTTTATGCTTGCAGTCACAGCTCAAGAAGTTTCTGCATTCCATCAGTTCTACTGATCCTTATGTCAGTATGTCTGTCCCCAGGACATTACAGTCCCCAGGACAGTAGAACTGAGAGTCCCGCTGGGGAACCAATGCATGGTCCACATCTCTAATTGTTTAAAAATCTAAAAACACTAGGAGAATGCACCTGGTCTCACTTCCAATCAAAACCACTTTAAAAGGCTTACAGCCAGGAGGCTGTGAAACGTTGCACTTTTCAACCAAAAACTGAAGAAAACTGATTAAAATTTGCATCAATTTGAAACAAAAGTTGACATTTATGGTACCTATGTCAACTTGTGCGGGCAGGCAGGGATGAGGACACAAACACAGGACTCGTAGAGACAAAATTGCAACTCAAAACCACAGCTTTATTGCTGGCAAAGAACAAAAACCAAACCATGAAAGCACTAACTGGAACACACAGGCAAAATTTGAGGTTACGACGCAACAGAGAACACAGGACTTATATTCACAGAGGCGTATCAGGGAATGGGAAACAGGAGGGAGACACAGCTGGGAGAGATTAGGGCTAACGAGACAGAGGGAAGCAAAACTAGACTCACTGCACATAAGACATAGACCTTCAAAGTAAAACAGGAAACCAAGACGCAAACTTGACACTAAACCAAACCTATAATAATAATAATTAAAACAACACAATAAAGAATCAGAAGATAAATCATAATACAGAAGAATACCAAAACATAAGGAACTGAAAATGCTGGGTCAAAATGACCCAGAACCGTGACACAACTTTTCTATGCTAATAAAAGTGATATGTTGTGTTTATTTTTAGCTCCATGTTTTAAAACTTCTGTAGATTTGCCTGATTCTCAGTTCACGTATAATTAATCACTACTTATCATTTAGTGGACTTTTGTAAGCCTGAGATTTGGTTCACACGCATTACTTGCATTTACACTTTTACACTACACCTATTATTTGAAACATTTAGAGTAGGAGCAATACTTAACATACCATGCATGGTAAATATGGTCCATATCTATCAGGTCTTAGTACTTCAGAACCAAGTGAATTTGTGTAGGCCATTAAAAGATTTTTGCAGTTTCAGTGGGGAAAAAAATCCAGTCTTAATTTTGTGAAAATATATCTTCAGTTTATCTGAGAAGACATGTCTGTGTTATAATACAGTTAATACAAGGTGCAGCTGGGAGGCTAAACTGGTAGAAACTAAAACATGAAACCTGAAAATCCAGATGACATGAACCATGGAAACGTGAGGAGGTAAACAGACGACTCAACAATGAACAAAGAGAGACAGGGATGGATAACAAGGGAAGTGGAAACACATGGGAAGCACAGCTGACACAAATGAACATAAGGCCACGGAGGATGCAAAACTAAACACACTGGAACACGGGACTATCAAAATAAAACAGGAAACATAGCGAGACGTACACTGTGACAACACGAGCAAGTGAGCTAGAAGGGACACTTGAGAGAGGGAGTGAGACATGAGGGGCTGAAGAAACATACATGGATACACATGACAGAGCAAGGGAAACATGTAAACAGGAAGGAGAGACGAGACACAAGGACACACAAACAGAGGAACACAGGACAAAGACACAAGGGGAACCCAATAGAAAAGAAACTAAACTGATCGTAAACAAACTCATTAATGTAATAAGAATGACCTCAGAACTAACCAGTAAACTTAAATTACAAAAATTACTTTTTGACAATAAATGCACCTAACCATAAGTTATAAACAGCTTTGGTAGATAAAATACTTGGGATGCATTGTTTTGGTCTTTCCATGATGAAGTTAACCTGACTTAGTCTTTTAAAATTTTGTACACCACTTACTGTATACAGTGGGGCAAAAAAGTATTTAGTCAGCCACCGATTGTGCAAGTTCCCCCACTTAAAATGATGACAGAGGTCAGTAATTTGCACCAGAGGTACACTTCAACTGTGAGAGACAGAATGTGAAAAAAAAATCCATGAATTCACATGGTAGGATTTGTAAAGAATTTATTCGTAAATCAGGGTGGAAAATAAGTATTTGGTCAATAACAAAAATACAACTCAATACTTTGTAACATAACCTTTGTTGGCAATAACAGAGGTCAAACGTTTACTATAGGTCTTTACCAGGTTTGCACACACAGTAGCTGGTATTTTGGCCCATTCCTCCATGCAGATCTTCTCAAGAGCAGTGATGTTTTGGGGCTGTCGCCGAGCAACACGGACTTTCAACTCCCGCCACAGATTTTCTATGGGGTTGAGGTCTGGAGACTGGCTAGGCCACTCCAGGACTTTCAAATGCTTCTTACGGAGCCACTCCTTTGTTGCCCGGGCGGTGTGTTTTGGATCATTGTCATGTTGGAAGACCCAGCCTCGTTTCATCTTCAAAGTTCTCACTGATGGAAGGAGGTTTTGGCTCAAAATCTCACGATACTTGGCCCCATTCATTCTGTCCTTAACATGGATCAGTCGTCCTGTCCCCTTGGCAGAAAAACAGCCCCATAGCATGATGTTTCCACCCCCATGCTTCACAGTAGGTATGGTGTTCTTGGGATGCAACTCAGTATTCTTCTTCCTCCAAACACGACGAGTTGAGTTTATACCAAAAAGTTCTACTTTGGTTTCATCTGACCACATCACATTCTCCCAATCCTCTGCTGTATCATCCATGTGCTCTCTGGCAAACTTCAGACGGGCCTGGACATGCACTGGCTTCAGCAGCGGAACACGTCTGGCACTGCGGGATTTGATTCTCTGCCGTTGTAGTGTGTTACTGATGGTGACCTTTGTTACTTTGGTCCCAGCTCTCTGCAGGTCATTCACCAGGTCCCCCCGTGTGGTTCTGGGATCTTTGCTCACCGTTCTCATGATCATTTTGACCCCACGGGATGAGATCTTGCGTTGAGCCCCAGATCGAGGGAGATTATCAGTGGTCTTGTATGTCTTCCATTTTCTGATGATTGCTCCCACAGTTGATTTTTTCACACCAAGCTGCTTGCCTATTGTAGATTCACTCTTCCCAGTCTGGTGCAGGTCTACAATTCTTTTCCTGGTGTCCTTCGAAAGCTCTTTGGTCTTGGCCATGGCGGAGTTTGGAGTCTGACTGGTTGAGGCTGTGGACAGGTATCTTTTATACAGATGATGAGGTCAAACAGGTGCCATTCATACAGGTAACGAGTGGGGGACAGAAAATCTTACAGAAGACGTTACAGGTCTGTGAGAGCCAGGGATTTTCCTTGTTTGAGGTGACCAAATACTTATTTTCCACCCTGATTTACGAATAAATTCTTTACAAATCCTACCATGTGAATTCATGGATTTTTTTTTCACATTCTGTCTCTCACAGTTGAAGTGTACCTCTGGTGCAAATTACTGACCTCTGTCATCATTTTAAGTGGGGGAACTTGCACAATCGGTGGCTGACTAAATACTTTTTTGCCCCACTGTATGTGTGGCAGAATCACATACATGTAGTACACTACCATACATTGAAAGTTATTGTATACAAGATTAATAACTGCATTTATTTAAATTATAATGAAATGAATGGGATTAAAGTGATCACTTTGATGAGAGAGAATGCATGCGACAGAGAAATTAGTTATCATTCACAATTGTTGATTTATTGGTCTCAAGGTCATCATTTACCATGAACTCTTTCCAATCTTTAACGTACTATTCAGAATTTTTACCATCTTTCTATGTGTTACTCACATCCTACGCTGTGCTTATCTTTCTCTTATGTCTCTCAACCTTTTTTTGCCATCATGAAACACCTTCACTTGTTTCCACAACTTCTTTCTGTTTTCTCCCCTCTCTTTCTCTCCATTCTTCCTCCAGGAACCTCAGACTACTGTTATCCATAATCCAGTAGATGGGATCAAGGTACATCCTCCTCCCTTTTGTCCACATCTTTTTTTCTTATACTGGTTTTCATTTGTCATTGTCGTCCCCACATTGTTTCTCTAGCCATTTGGGCTAAACTGTATTTTTCAGGGTTTTTGAAGTTTCTTTAATAAATGTGTGCATCTCTTTGTATATTTATGCATGTGGGAGGCAGAGAGAGTGTGAGTTGCTGGAGATTTGAGTCCTGTGAGGTGTTTCTTTGTCTTATGGTCGCTTACTGTGTTTAGATCAGTGGAGCTCAATGGTTCTGCCACTGGCTTAGCAATCTTCATATGTCAACTAGAGTGCTACCAGAGTAACCACCATACCACCACTGTGCAACCTATGTGTAACAATGGCTAAGAAATGTCTGTCTCTGTCCATTTTTGCTAAGACAGCTCAGTCCATTGTGTCGGAGTGATGCAAAGTCAAATGCTTGGCTTTGTATACTTGGTTTACCTGGTGTGGAGGTTTTGTAGATTTGTAGAATGAAGAAATTTGAGTGTGTTGTGAATATGTGTGCATTTATGGGTGTGTAAAAAAACACATTTATTTTTATTAATTTTATTAATTATTCATGTGAAATTTTTTGTAATGAGGTTTCTGTACTTTGCAGGAATCATCTGATAGCAGCAACACAACTATTGAGGATGAAGATGTGAAAGGTAGGCCACATACATGCAAAGACTGACTTTATTAAAAATCTCATAGCAATACAAGATAAGGCCCCCTTTTACTCTTAGACAGTGTCTTTGTGTAGCACATCACAAAATCTATGTAGTCATTGTATCAAATATTCATTTTATGTGGAAGATTTAAACATCTAAAATTATGGAATTACTTCACTTATATCATTTGGACTGAAGAAGTGTAGTTTGATTACCTTGGAGAATGAATTAGCAATTAGAGTCACAGGAACCCATGATACAATAATATCTCAATAAAGGATTTTGATACATTAAAAGGCAATGCATCAATCACATAACTCATCACCCTGGTAATTGTGTTTCTATATATATTTGTCATTTGTCTTTTTTTATTTGTGTTTTGTTGTGTAGTTGTAGCCTCTCATATTTATATTGTGTGTTTGCAAAGACAAGTGATACAGTATATTATTGTTTCAATATTCTATCCCACCATTATTGTAATTATCATAATTGTAACTACGTTATTAGTCTCTGACTTGAATCTAATTCATGTGGCTTCACGTGACTCTAAGCTACAATTCAGCTGAAACTGCAAAATTAAATGAGAGGATAAATTTCATTTTGTTAAATTTAAGATGTTGTAGTTAGCAGTCCTCTGAAAAAGTAAGTACACCCTGACTCCTTCCATAGGAGTTTAAGAAAGTAAGTAGCACCTAGGGGCTGGTGATCAAATGTACTGATTTCATTCATAATCAACAAGTGTAACTACCTCTATTCATTCGAACTGCAAGAATTCTATTCTTGACACAGAAGAGCTACCTCGTCAGGCCAGTGGACACTCTTTCAATGATGAGAATGTACAAATCCTGGACAGGGAGGAACGCTGGTTTGAGTGCGGAGTCAAGGAGGCCATTTTCGTGAAAAGGGAAAGACCATCTCTGAATCAAGTAGGGGGCCTGAGGGTACATCTTTTGTCATCTTACAATGCTGTGATTGCAACCATTCCCAAACTCTCTGTGAATGGTACTCATGGCCAGTGATCAGTGGCCTTTGACCAGTGGGCCTTGATCAGTGGTTGTTGATCAGTGGTCATGAGAATTTGCATAATTATGATAAAGGAACTGACCTCCCAGCCCATTGGTCCTTCAGTGGGCTGGTTTCAGTCATTATGCAAATGTACTGTTTATAAGACTGGGGAAACCTGCAGTCAGATGAGACTAAAGAAGTCGCTTGGATGAGTGACGAAACATTTCTCCCACTGAAAACGCTACATCCAGATGAACAGAATCAACTTTTGGAGATAACAGACTACAAGAAACAGAAGAAAAGCACATGATCTGTCACCCCCAGATGATACACAGAAGTGTATATCTAGATAGATGACCCTGATGGTTAAATGGATGGATACAAATGACTCTGCAGGAAACAAGATTGCAAGGGACTTAATCTAGGCAGCTACTTGAACATACTAGCTAGGAAACTCCAAACAGACAGGAAACACAGCTAGAGGAAGATCACAACAAGTGACAGGAGGAAACTAAGGGCTTAAATACACATTAGGTAATGAGGGAGATGGAACACACCAGGAAACACAAGTGAACTAAACTGACTAACGAGACAGGGAGTGCAAAACCAAACACAACACAAATGGGACAAAGGATCATGAAAATAAGACAAGAAACAAACAAGAGACAGAGATCATAAGATAAACATGGTTCCATGCATGAGTGGGGCCCAGAAAGGAATTGGCAGGAACACCAGAGGGGTAAAACACCAGTTCCTGGTAAATAGCAGTCAAATGCAAGAGGCTGCAAGACGAGATTGACTAACCTGTGCATTGCCTGGATTGACTACAAGAAAGCCTGTGACTCAGTGCCTCATACATGGATCCTGGAATGCTTAGAACTACACAGAATCAACAGGATCCTAATAGCCTTTGTCAGGAATTAAATGGGGATGTGGCAAACAACACTGGAGGCCAACTTCAAGCCAATAGCACAAGTTGCCATCAAGTGCAGGATTTACCAAGGAGACACTCTGTCCCCACTGCTGCTCTGCATAGGCCTGAATCCCCTTAGTGAGATCCTCTGCAAGACTAGCCAAGGATACCAACAACAGAATGGAGCAATCGTTAACCACCTCCTCTGCATGGATGACGTCAAGCTGTATGCCAGGAGTGAACAGGACATCGAGTCACTCATCCACACCACTAGGGTCTACAGCAATGACATATCATTTGGAAAAGAGAGGTCAGGTAGTCAGAACTGAGGGGATTGCAACACTGCAGACGTTGGGGAGAGCTACAAGTACCTGGTAATCCCACAGGCAAACAGGAACCATGAAGAGGCTGCTAGGAAATCTGCAACCACCAAATATCTGCAGAGAGTAAGGCAAGTCCCGAGGAGTTAGCTGAATGGGAAGAACAAGATCTGGACAATCAACACCTGTGCCCTGCCTGTCATCAGATACCCTGCTGTGTTAATCAGTTGTCCAAAGGACAAGACAGAAACCACTGACATTGAGACAAGAAGGCTTCTTAACATGCATGGAGGGTTTCACCTTAAATCCAGCGCCCTGAGACCTATATGCTAAGTGGAAGGAAGGAGGGCAAGGACAAGCGAGTCACAAACCTGAGGAAGAAGAGGAACAAGGAGATGAACCATCATGGATAGACAGGCCCCTGCATGGTATGTACCACTGTCAGATAGAAGAAGTGTCCACAAAGGCAGTAAGATCCACAGAGGGTCTACTACACCAGGGAAGACCCCAGGTGCAGGCTGTGCAAAGATGCCCCTGAGACAATCCAACACATAACAGCAGGAATGCCACAACTGAGTGGCTGGCACAGTATACAAGAACATCGGTGCTGAGCATGGTCTGGAATTTGGACAACAGTGGTCCACGTGGTAATTGGAGCACTCGAGTCAGTGATCCTAAAACTGGGGAAGTAGCTCCAGCAGATACCTGGAACGACATCTGAGATTTCTGTCCAGAAGTTCAAAGATACTGCATGGGACCCTCAAGCCACTGGTAGAGGACCCGAGCTTGAAGGATAAAGACTCTCTACAGGGCAAATGGGGAATTAAAAATGTTTTTGTATAATAGAAAGAGACAAGAAATAAAACCTAAACATAAAACTTTTTCTGAATCCAAAAGATCCATCAACTCTCAAAACCCAAACCATGACCATGACACTCATGGACAAAACCTCTCCCTTCCTCTCACTTTGTCTTCAGCCAACGGTAGCACAGCTCCCACTGATACCCTGCTATTATAGAGGAGTACTTAATGTGACAATAATATAGCTTTGTCTGGACATGAATAACTTGAACTTATTATATAACATTATACAATAGTTTATTTCTAACTAATTTGATAGCTCATTTTCTTTTGCTTGACATTACTTTCTTTAATTATATAACACATTTTGGGGTCAACTTCTAAGAAAGGCAGATGTGAAATATATATATGTATTTTACATCACCGTTTAGTACTTAAGGTTTGATATCTTAGTGTTATAAGAAGCACAAAGTTACCTTTCTAATACATTTTTCTTTAGTTTACTTTATAAAATTATTAGTGCTGTCAGTGTTAATCTTGTTAAAATGACGTTAAAGCCATAACTGCATTAACACGGCAAATCTCCGTTAGTGAGTTAGCGCGGATCGCCCCGTGGGGCTGCACGGCACTAATGTGTTAACAAGCTAACCGTGCTAACGCGTTGACGCCGTGCAGCTATACATAGATACATACATATATATATATATATATATATATATATATATATATATATATATATATATGTGTGTGTGTGTGTGTGTGTGTGTGTGTGTATGTATGTATGTATATAGATAGATAGATAGGTAGGTAGATAGATAGATAGATAGATAGTGTCATGTGTCATGATATTTTAAATCTTTATAATTTGTATATGCTGACAATACACACCACAGTTTTAAGAATAACTGTTTCTAAGTTGTTAGTCTTTTTGTCACTTTTACCAATAAATCATAAAGTTGGTGTTGAAGACCTTGGGAGATATAAGCCAAATCATATATAATGGAATAATGGAATCTTAACATGACCCCAGTCTACACTTGTACAACATCTTATTGGAATTCATTCAAAATGTTTCAAACTCTTGTGTTTAAAGACAGAAAGGAGGACATGCAAGTACACAAATATTATTATTGTTATGATTTAGAAGGTAAAAAGCAGCAAGGTGCTTAATTCTTCACTTACTGCTTCTGCAATTGGCTTATTTTCTTTATAGGAAATAGTATAATGTTTGATGCATGGCATAATATGTTATGTTTTGTTGTTCATCTGAGATATAAGTATATTTTTGAAAAATGCAGTAATATTTGCATGTTGCTAATTTTTCATGAGTATTGATATAGACAATAAACTGGAGTTTTGAAGTGCAGAGGTGAATTTTTGATAAACAGAGGCACAAAGCAAAATTAAAAACCGAGAGAGGTGGAGAGACTGAAAGAGGTGGGGAACGAGAGAGAGAGAGAGAGAGAGAGAGGGAGGAAGAGGGACAATTAGAGCAAGCTAAGCCTTCCTCTCAGTGTAGGGAGGAAGCGAGGGGAAAGGGACACAGTAAATCTCATCTGAAGAGCTGGGACAAGAATAGCTTGATGAGCTCAAGCAGCCTCACATGCAAACGAGATATGATGGATGATGGATGGTAGCGAGCAATTCATCGCCTTTACAGAGCAGTTGGAAGCATTTTAAAAAATGGGGGATATGTAGGGGAGGATCTAAGTAGTGAAGTAGTTTTTGTGTTTAGCAGCATGAAGAAGTTTTCACTCATAACCTCAGATGAGAAAGCGATGACTGATAACATTTACAATGAATAGCAAGCTCATAGGTAAGTGTGAAGTGATTTGCATTCAATTTTTCAGTGTCATGAGCTGAGTTTTGCATTCGTACATTGGACCATTAGTACATTGTAGCTTCACAGTGAAGCCGAAATGTCACTTGGGATACAATCAGATTTTCTCACACTTTTTGTTTCTTCTCTGCAGCTCGCAAACAGGAAATCATAAAGATCACAGAGCAGCTTATTGAGGCTGTCAACAATGGAGACTTTGAGGCCTACGCGTAAGTCCAATGCACATCCTTCTGGTTCCACAAAAGATTTTTTAAACAGCTGCTGCAACAGTACAATTTTAGCTTGTTAAGTGGACATTAAAGCTCTCCATCAGCCACAGAGAACCATTAATCTGATAGACATAAAAACATGTTGTATTAAAAGATTAAAAAGTAATTGTAGTCATTGTTTTATCCTCTCTTCCCCTCTCTACCTGCCGTATAATTAAGAATAATGCTTCTGAGATAGAGTGGGGAGGGGTGGTTAAAGTGTACCTAGAGTGATGGAAACCCATTTCCACAAAGAACGGTGACACAGATTAAAAAAAGCAATTATATTATAAGCAAAAACAATACAACAGTTACTCACAGAGCTCAAAAATAAGTCTAAGTTACTTTGAGTAAGATTTGCTATTCTAAATTGGAAGTGGAACTACAAAGACATAGTAATTGTATGTCATACTGAGTCAAATTCAAAAGATAGTAATATAAAATTTCAAAAAATTACAACCATGATCGGTGTAGGTACATTTATGTAACACAGGGAAGTCAAAAGTGCAATTTGAACTACTGCCTCAAAAGTATACATTTGCAAGTCAAAAATCGAGACTAAAAGTCTGGGTTAAATTTTAACTCTAAGTTAAACTTACCATCTTTAGTAGAATAAGCTACTTTTGCCTGTTCCCTTATTCACAAGGAGTCACATCAGAAGGAGGTGCCACATGTTTGTTTTGGCAGATTTTTTACATCAGCTGCCTATCTTGATGCAACCCTAGAAGGATTTGTGTCTCCCCCAGGACTGAACCAAGAAACTTTTGCTTGTTAGGTGACTGTTTAAACCACTAAACTGTGGAGTATGAACTACTAAATTCACAATCTTTAGTAATTAGTTCAAAATTGAAAGTGAGATTGTTTTTGAAAAAATTTAAAATTTTAACTGGATTAAATATTTGACTTGCTCAGTCACAGTTATAAGATTCAGCTGAAGTCATGATACACAATGAGAAAAAGTTAAATACTAAATTAAATTTACACAACATCCATCCATCTTCTTCTGCTTTATCCGGGGCCGGGTCGCTGGGGCAGCAACCTAAGCAGAGAAGCCCAGACCTCCCTCTCCCCAGCCACCTCCTCTAGCTTATCCGGGGGAACACCAAGGCGTTCCCAGGCCAGCCGAGAGATATAATCTCTCCAGCGTGTCCTGGGTCTGCCCCGGGGCCTCCTCCCAGTGGGACATGTCCGGAACACCTCACCCAGGAGGACGATCTGATATCCTCGTGTTGGCGTTGTTCCCTCGTCATCATAAATAATGTTGTTCCAGGTTCAACATTGCAAGTGACCAATCATCTTCTCCTGATGTCATCCGCGACCTCGAAAAAAAAAAAAACGCCTTAAAAAAATCAACTTCACTTGCGAGAAGGTAAACCACCTATTTAAGGACAATATGTAATGTATGTAATAATGCTTACTGTTTATTAAAGAAAAGTATCCTGAAATTCAAAGAATTCAAGTTCCTGGATCGGCGGACAGAAGCGGTTTCTCTTCTCGCAAGTGAAGTAGATTTTTTTAAGGCTGTATTTTTCAAAGGCACAAAATTGGTCACTTGCAATGTTGAACCTGGAACAACATTTATTATGATGATGTGGGAATAACACCGACACGAGGATATCAGATCATCCCACCCAGGAGGCGCCCAGGAGGCATCCTTGTCAGATGCCCAAACCACCTCAGCTGGCTCCTTTTGATGTGGAAGAGCAGCGGCTCTACTCTGAGCCCCTCCTGGATGGCTGAACTTCTCACCCTATCTCTAAGGGAGAGGCCAGCCACCCTTCGGAGGAAGCTCATTTCCGCCGCTTGTATCCGCAATCTCATTCTTTCGGTCACTACACACATCTCGTGGCCATAGGTGAGGATAGGGACGTAGATAAATTGAGAGCTTCACTTTTACACTCAGCTCTCTCTTCACCACGACGGACCGGTGCGGCCGCTGTACCAATCCATCTGTCGA
Source organism: Neolamprologus multifasciatus (assembly GCF_963576455.1). Taxonomy (NCBI): domain Eukaryota; kingdom Metazoa; phylum Chordata; class Actinopteri; order Cichliformes; family Cichlidae; genus Neolamprologus; species Neolamprologus multifasciatus. Next base: position 11,118,470 of record NC_140445.1, read on the forward strand.
TCTCCGGCTCCCTTCTCCCATCACTTGCGAACAAGACCCCGAGATACTTGAACTCCTCCACTTGGGGCAGGAACTCATCCCCGACCCTGAGTGGGCACTCCACCCTTTTCCGGCTGAGAACCATGGCCTCAGGGACACAGTCGACACAGTCGAATGCCTTCTCCAAGTCCACAAAACACATGTAGACTCCCATGCGCCCTCAAGTATGCTTGAGAGGATGGTCCAGTGTTCCGCGACCAGGACGAAAACCGCATTGTTCCTCCTATATCTGAGGTTCACTAGCGGACGAATTCTCCTTTCCAGCACCCTGGCATAGACTTCTATTTCAGTCAGTTTACACAACATATTGTCTACAAATGTCTATGCAATCCTAAGAAAAAGATTTACTTGGAATCTACAATACTTTGGTATATAGAAGATTATAGAAGAACTAAACTCAGAATCACAGCTTTATTTGCTTGTAAACAGGTGATGAAAAAAAGCAAAAATGGTAACAAGGCAGGGCTAGAACTGACTGACACATAAAATGACAGACAAGAGGGAAATGCCAGAAAACATCTTGATGATCTCCAAGACTCCCATCTTTGTCTAATAATTAAATTAGTTTGATGATCTGAAACATTTAAGTGTGACAAACATACAAAAATAGGAAATAAGGAAGGGGCAAACACTTTTTTTTACACCATTTTATATACTAAGGAGGAGACACAGTTGAACAGAATCCACCTGACAGAGCAGCAGCAAAACTGAGCATCACACACACATGAGAAAAGGAAGATAAAAAACTTACTCACTGCAGTGAAAAAAAAAAAAGATTCTCCAGCGTCCATATGATAGTGCCAAGAAATTAAACTGTAAGTGATGAATATAGTTATTAGTGAAATATAATGTAGGATAAAATGAAATGAGATAAGAAATACTGGAAAGGGTTTAAATTAAAAGGTTAAAGGTTTTCCATTTAGTATTTTGTGACAATGATTGTTGTTTTTATCGCTATATTTATTATTATTATTATTGTTATTGCTATTCAAAGTGTGACTCTATGCAGCATTTGATCCCATTCCATGAGGGAGGAGCATGAAAGAGCAAAATTATAAGCTCTATAATATCTTTACTTATTGTGTATACATTGTTTAATATTGTAACAGTTTGGAAGGTGCATCATAAATGCATAAATAAAAAGAAACTACTGTATTAACAAACCTGGGTGCAGTTGTGAGATGGTCTATAATGGTTGTTACTTAGTAAGCAAGAATTTTGACATGCTAAGTCAGAGCTATGAAACAGTAACTGTAACTGCTTAAACAGACGTGGGCAGAATTTTAGGTCTCCTTGTCAGTGTTATAAATTTTTTAAAAATGTTTTAGCTATGAGATATAAAGCCACTAATGAGTTGCGAGTGAAACTTATGAGACAGGCCAACAGACTACATTTTATATAATATTTTTGCATATAACATTGCTAAAATATTGTTACAGAACTCTTTAAATTATTCCGTGCATCATTTGTGTAAAAATATATCTTGACTAACAGGAAGATCTGCGACCCTGGTCTGACCTCATTTGAACCTGAGGGGCTGGGAAATCTGGTGGAGGGAATGGACTTCCATAGATTTTACTTTGACAATCGTAAGACTAGTTCAATCTACTCCTGATGTTTTGAAAATGTAAAATATATGATACATCTATATTTAATATTCATCGCTAAGTGGACTATTTGTCTCCCATCAGTTCTCTCAAAGAACAGCAAACCTATCCATACCACCATCCTTAACCCCCATGTGCATATAATCGGGGACGATGCTGCCTGCATCGCCTACATCCGCCTGACGCAGTTCGTGGATGGCCAGGGCCGTCCTCGCTCAAGCCAATCAGAAGAGACCAGGGTATGGCACCGCAGGGACAGCCGGTGGCAAAATGTCCACTTCCACTGCTCAGGAGCTCCTTCTGCCCCGCTGCAGGGGTGAGGTAGGACAACAATAGCATTCACGCAGAGGATGAACATTTATAAAAATGTGTTTTCACTCAATCATTCGGGTTATTAAATATAGCTTCATGGGAACAAATGTATATCTGCAGCACAAAAAATAAATATGCAAAATCTGAATGGGTATAAATACTTTTTTCCAGGCATTTTGAGGAGGCAGAGCAGAAAAGTAACGAGCAGATAATCACAGAGAAAGAAGCAGCACTGAGAGAGAGGTGCAGGTGGATGTGTGGTGGGGTTGAAGGAATCTGATTTGGGGATTGTGGTCATGCTCCTGCACTCTGCACACCCACTTCTTTCTCTCTCTCCCTGTACAACTTCGACAACAGCAGACAGTAATAGCAGTGCTCCCATCTTCTGACAGCAGAGGACACATCAGCTACAACATTAAACTCTTGTAACTCTTCGGCCTGCCTACAGCAAACAAAAAAGCTATTGTTCCTTCCTATTGTTACTTCTAGTATAATTATGGCCACCGTCTGTCTCTGTGTTCTTTCAACTGTACAGTCTATTTATTATCCATTTTAATCCTTTCTTCTTTTTTATGACAATGCATGATTCTTTCCTGTGTTGTCATTAGCAGTGGCTATTCTGCACGACTAAGGCTGCCTGTGTGAAATGAACAATCAGTATCACATGTCTCACACAAAGAGTCTGGTGGGTGTATTTTATTATGAATTTCATTGTGTTGTGCAACAGCACAGCACAACACAATTAATTAATTCATTCATTTAATTTATTTATTGGGTGTTTAACTCCCCACCACCCCATTCCTCATCCCTCACGACCCCCAACCACTCTGTGAGACAGTGAAAACCATGCAGCATGCTAAGATGTTACTGTTGTTCTTAACTGATATTTATGTACCGAACATTGCAAGTTAACTACTGAAACTATGGTTGAAATGTTGAAATATCCCAATGTTTATGTAAATTTCCAGTTTTATTGTGGTGACTTAACTACAGTTACGCTGTTGATGGTATTTAATTGCATGATATTCCACATTAATGCATTTGGTAAATGGGGTGTTGTCGTGCATTTTCTGTTGCTGGTTTGTTTTTTTTTTTGGATTGTTTGTTTGTTTGTTTTTTGCACTGCTGGTGAGCTATAATCTGCTGCCTCTACTTTCTGGATTTCTAAGTGCATAAACTGTTTTTGTTGACATGACAGTGTAGTATATGAGGATTCTGGTGACCATGACAGAATATGTCCTTCCTCAGTAATATTTGGGCCCAGGTTCTTTACTGTTTCAAAGGCAACAACCAAAACCTTAAATGATCATTTTTGATTTAACTTATTGGAACCTGGATAATGTAAAAGGTGACAACTTAAACTCAACAGAAGGGTGTGTGGTTATTACTTTTGATTGCAATAATTAAATTAGACTTTGGATTTAAAAGAAAGCCAAGGTCAAAGTTCCCAAAGTGAAATCAAAGTTTGTTTTAATTATGTGGTCATTTAAAACCATATTTTAATTGTCAGTTTTTGCTTTGGGTGGCTGTGGCTCAGGAATTAGTACAGGTCATCTACTAACCGGAAGGTTAATAGACAACCTATTAGAACACAACCTCTTCCAGTTCAATGTCTGGCTCCTCTACTTCCACATGGGAAGATACTAAATCTTAAAATGCATCCATCTGAATTTTAGGTTAAATGTGTTTAGGCATAGAAAAAGACATGGATGTGTATATGAATGAGAGTTGTGGTAAGAAAGTGCTGAAATAGAATAGAAAAGTGCTATAAAGGTAGCAGTCTGTTTTAACATTTTTCTGTCCCTGTACAAAAAACATGTATCTCTAAAACCTTTCTCATCTTATAAAATGCATTTCTTTGATTATTGGGTTAGTCAGTGAGTGTAGGAGGATTGTATCAAGGTACAGGGGAATCCTTAAAGCATTGCATTTTGTCACATTTTCACAAAAGTGTACAGATACAACTCAACAAAGCTAATATTTACTTGTCCTTCCGCATGATTAGCATTTAAATAAGGTAACATTATGCTCTTGTGTCATAATTTGTAACTAAGCTGGAAGCTATTTAAGAGAAAAAGGAAAGCTGAAAAAGAATTTTCTGCTGCTCCTTACACATCGTGTGTGGGGCCTTTCACTTGGGAGGCAAATGTGTAAACCACTAAAGTTATGGAGCCTTAAACAGCTGCCTGCCAAGCAGATTGGAGCAGGATACACAGACATCTATTGATGAAAACAAAAGAACATTTAACACATAAAGTGACAGATATTTAAAAAAAAAAAAATAGACTAAAAGAGAGTAAAAGTGAAATTGAAAATTATATGATAAATCTTCCAGAGTTGCATTTGAACATTTTGGAATAAGAACATAGAGTCACTCTCTCATTTTTTATGTATAAACTTTAGTTTTTCTCTGGTCTGGAGACATGAACAGGAACGATATTGTATTTCAGAATTCATAAAAGGGTCCTCCTTTTCCATAAAGCCCTAATTTTCACTTTGTTCTTACTCTTGTAGAGCTGTGGCTGACCTAAAACAAGAAGGTTTTAATATGTGGAAATATGGAAAAGTCAATTGACATATTTGTAAAAGACAACGGTGTCTTGCACACACACATACATTATTACTTCTTTTTCTAGCACTAAGCAGAGTTTCTTTTATATATGTTTACAAATATTTGTGTGTAATGTCTAAATCACAAATATTTACACAGTTTTTCCAGGACATTGATTCAACACACAGGCAGGAATGAAATTTGAAATGGACTGGTTTGGAAATAGTGTTTTTTTGCACTACTTAAGCACTTGAAGCGCTTTACACAGCTTGCCTCATTTACCCAAGGACTTTTTTTGATGCCAAAGTGCCTTTTTATTGAACATTTATACTCCAATGAACACATTGGAGGGAAGCTTAGGATACCTGCTTGAGGATACTTTGGCATGGAGAAGCCAGATTTCAAAAAAACAAACCTTCTCATTAGTAGATGACCTGGTCTACTTCCTGAGCAACAGCCACCCCTGAATGTTAGTGAGTAAAACCAAAATATTAGGTAGAATATCAAATCTTTTAGTTTTACAATATCTCCCAGAAATATCTAGTGTTGTTGGCTGTATTTTCCCTTAACGATCTAACTTTCTGTCCTTGAGGGGGCATCAGCTTATTGAAGCTTGACATTTAGACTGACTACAGGATTAAAGTACATACATGATTATTGAATGTGAGAAGAAAAATGCTGAAGATTAAAAACAGGCTTATACAGGCTGTCAGATAAAGCACTGAGCTGGTCTATTTTAGGAATATTCACAATATTGTCAAATTACTTTAGCTCACTCAACAAATAGTATAGAACATGATAATTCCTAGTTTGATCCTTCAAATATCACATACACAGTAAAGCTTAAATGACTGGATGAATCATCGCAGGACGATGACTGGAAAGATCAAATCATGGAAGTGGTTTTCAAAGAAAACTATAAAAATTTGCTGGTTCCAGCTTGTCACCTAATGGAGAAAGGAAATCAATTATCATGAAATATTAAAATATACATATATGATTTTATAAAGTAAACTAAAGAAAAATGTATTAGAAAGATAACTTTGTGCTTCTTACAACACTAAGAAATCAAACCTTAGGTACTAAGTGGTGATGTAAAATACACCATCTACTAGGGTAAATGTATGGGCATACCAGCAATTTACAATGTAATGCTTCTCACCATCCATGCTGTTCATGATGTCAAATAAAGAAATATGCTTTCAAATACTTGTTGCATTGAATCATAAAAATTCGAAGAAGATTTAAAAACAAAAACACACTAAGCACCTAAATTTGGAGAGACGCATGGTGAACTTGCCAAGCCAAGGCTGTGATTTAGTGTTTCACATTTTGCACGAGTAGTGTTTTGTATCAAAAGGTAAAAACGTTTTGAGTGAGTTCAACACATTATTAACAGTCATTCAAAACAGTCTTTTATTAATTACTAATTATTTACATTATAAAATGAAATGGGGAATTATGCATCATCAGACAGTCTTCGGGTTGTTTTTGTTTTCTTGTTTTTTAAACCATTAGTATCAGTGAAACTCCAGAGCTATGGCTTTAGGATAAAGCCATGAATTTCCCTTCCTGGTCAAACCAAATGTCAATGCTATCAGTACTTTAATTGGATTGGTTACTTAGAATTAATGTTCTCTTTGAAAGCTGTACCTTCTTACTTAATAACTAGGTTTGGGCCTGGGTGTTAATCTTAGGCTTCAGCTATAAAGAAAATTTTAAGTGTATTGATAGATCCTTATCATTTCTTCTTCTGTGTTCATGTGAGCAAGTATGATATGAATGATGATGATGGTGATGACTGTATGTGAAACAAAGCTTTTATCATGTACTTTTGTATTTATTATATGATGATGATCAATATTAAAGTGTGATCAGATGTAATCAGTGTGTAAACTAATAAAACTGTCCACTCTACTATTCCGTCTTATCTCAACTCACAACATTAGAAAGAACCCCGTGTTGTTTTAGTTTTCCTTGTGTTTTTAGTGCTTTAAAATGTTACATGAATAAATGTCAGTATTTCCTCTAAACAGAATATTAGAATATTCCAGCAAGTATTTTTAGAAGGCAAAGTTTGAAGGGTCAGTAAAAACATCTCAACCACCACAGTGATTAAAGGAAAGTTCGAAAAGGAGATTTACTCATGCACTGTGCTATAGAATGTTTTCAAGGTGTAAAGTTACTTCTCTTTTGTTGCATTTTAGGGTAAATGTCTCACTTATATATTAAATATTTATAGATTAATGAATTTGCAGACAAGGCTAGAAAATGTAATCTTTGTTAAACATTATACATCATTTTATTTTGCTGGAATTCTTACTCTACCCATTCTCTTCCACTTATCCAATTTAGGGTCACAGTGGGGCAAAACCTATCACAGTTGCCATAGGGCAAGAGGCTAGGTACACCCCTAGTCTGACACAGGGCCAATACAGAGAGACAGACAACAATTCACAACTATGGGCAATCTGGAAATTAACCTAACCTCACTAAAAGCATGTCTTTGGACTATTGAAGACAGCCGGAGAACCCAGAGAGAACCTATGCAAACCCATGGCCAGACAGTGGATTCTAATCGAAGACCTTGCTGTGAGGCAGCAGTGCTAGCTACTGTTTTAACATGCCATGGATTTCATATGAGTGTATATTAATGTTTTTCAGCTTACAGAGTTAAGTTCCCTAATTTGGTTGCTTTTGTAAATTGGAGCTAAATAAATAAATCAAATTGAAATATATTCAATTTAGGGAGATAAAACTCACCTTTTGCAAATACCTTAATGTCAGATATCAAAGTGGAACGGATTATAGTGAAATACAGTAGAAAAATATTTAAAATTGCAGTAAAAAAAAGTAGTAATTCACTAGCTGGGATCACATGCTCAGATAGGTTTGCTAACATTTTTGTAGTTAATGGCAGATGGCTTGAGCATAAATTGAGGCTGTGGTTTGGGGAAGGCCTCAGAGGGGACTGGTGCCAGCTCCTGGGTCAGGCAGATCCCCATAAGAAGTGAATTATTTGAAAAAGGGAGAGAGGGTGGGTACGAATCTAAGAGGAGACAATAGTTACCTCATTGTACAGGATACAGTAACCATCGCAGTGGCAGACATTGAAGAAAGTTTTTCAGTATATAACTGGTTAGGGGTGAGGAGAGGATGACACGATAAAAGACACACTGTGGAAGAAAACCAGAGTTTTACAAGGATTTTGAATTCAAGAATAAAAAAAACCCCAATATGATCTCTCTTTCTAGTACTCTTGCACCAGCATCATTATGATTATTATGATTAGCAGTAGTAGTAGTAATAGTAGTAGTATTTGCAATGTTGCAATGCTGGTTCTGAGAGATTGATCTTGGAGGCTGCTGTTCTCTGCTCTTAGGTACACCAGCATTGATATTGTGTAATGCCTGTTTTCCTCACTGCGCTTCTAGCATTGTTCAATTTCAGCTCAGGATCTGCCCTTGTATTGTTATTCACTTGTAGCTGAAGGCACACCTTGGGATCTTTGCATGGATCTTTGGAAAACAGGCCATTTCTCCTCTTGGCTTCTGCTATGGAAATCTTGTTGCACTTTCTTATTCATCCAGGACCAGGTTTTTCAACCTGTTATACTGAAAAACAAGAAAAAGACTATGTCTGTGAAGAAAAAGACTAGCACACCATAAAAAAACAACAACAACAAAAATAAAAAAAATAAAACATCACAAACAGCAGTACAGAACCAGGAACATGTGATCTGTCAGCCTGAAAAGAGATAGAGACACACATGCGCACACAAAAAATGATATTCCCAGCATCCATGGGATAGTACCAAGAAACTGATAAAAGTCATGTTTAATTAAAGACTAGATAAGGAGAATATATTTGTGATTTTTACTTTGTCGTTTTATTTAGTATTTTGTTTTCTTTACAAAAAAAATGAGGTACAGCAATACTGATAAATTATGATTTGTGTGTGAAATGTTCATGTGATTTATGCCCAGATTTGATTGTTAATGACGTCCATTGTTTTAAAGTACAGAGCCAAACAAGGCAAGAATTCTTCAGAGAAGAGGCAGTCAGCTGATATTTTGTCTGCAGTAGCTTCAGCAAGGCTGAAGATCTGATCTGATTTTTTATTAAAGGAAAGTTTAAAGGGCAAAACTTCTGTTAAAAAATTCTTGGCTTTATTGCCTATTATGTTTGCAATTCATTTAATTAAATAAAGCTTTCGTGAAATGTAAAACATTTTCTGGCAGTGGTGTAAATGCATTTATTCTATTTTGAATACAGTGTAGTTGTCAGGGTTCCTGGGTCGGTGACCCAGTGCTTTCCGTTTTGTTCACGTTCAGTTTATTTCGTCACTTCCTGTTTGTTCCTGTGTCACCTCGTCTCGTGCCGTTAGCCAGATTATGTTCAGCTGTGTACTCACCGGTCTCTCATTATCATCCTCATCAGTCTGTGTATTTAAGTCTTCTGTTTCTATTCGTTCTTTGTCGTGTCATTGATGATGTTCGTGTGATGTTGTCCTCCCCGTGTTCTCTCAGTCAGTCAGCCATTCAGTGTTCCAGCCAGTCAGTGTCCGTTCACCCTCTGTTCCTCCACTCCTTATAATAAACATCCACCAGTCTTCACCTACCTGTGAGTCCTGCGTTTGGGTTCGTTCTTCCTCGCCTCCACACCACGCCTGACAGTAGTAATACTATGTTAATTATTTGTGCTGTGAGATCCAAGTTTACATAATGAAGTGGCTAAAAATCTGTCACCACCACCTGAAGTATATGTGTGAATGTCTTTCTTGTCTCCTCTGTGTCTGCCTTTAGTGTTGCAAATACTTCATTAGCATCATGAATTAAGCTGTGTTGCCAAAACACCAATTAAATGAATACATATTAACATCAAAGTCAGTGGTGCAGAGGTATCGGAGCCTGTCTGAGAACAAATTAATAAGCTGAGGGATAAAATGCTTTTTTACTTAAGGTATGCTTTGAAGTACTTTCATTATGTGTGAGCCATATGAATGAACCATTTCAGATTTTAATACAGGTATATTTTTCTTCATGAAACAAGATGCGATAATTAGAAATTCTGCTTTTTTACCAACCAGACTGACAACATTGTGACTCAAACGGTGATAGTATCAGCCTTCTACACCAACACATAACTTTTAACACCTATTTTTTCTTAGATGACTCAGTTATAGTCATCTCTTGAGTGTTTGTATGTGTACTCGTGCGGTTTTCATCAGTAATGAAATTTACTGTAATCAGAAAACTATATATTTCTATGTAATAAAAAAAACACCACAAAAAATGATTTGGGTTTTTTGTTTAAATGTGACTACATTCGAGATGTAGTTATCCATTTATTACATCTCTGCCCACATTAGGCGCATTTTAAACATGCATATCATTTGAGTTGAACAGACAAAACTAACCCTGCGTTCAGCAAGGCCGAGAACACCAGAGAACGAAAACGTTTTCTTTGTTGCTTGCTTAAACAAGTATTTGTATAAAGTTCACTACCAGGACGCTTTATAGCACCGGGAACGAGACAGCGCACGCGCGCGACACACACGCGCGCGCACAGACTTTAGTCTACGACAGGACCTCTGACTTTCACTCATTTACAACACGGGAGGCTCCGGGGAAGGTGTCAAAAGCACCTACGAGACGGCGGAAAAGGTAACAAACTCGATACAAATGAAGTGTTATCCTAAAAGCTTTATTTAACGGGAAGCTTTACTTTGAACCTGATTAATGCTTCATAGTGATAGTACGGTTTTTGAAGTGTTCTTGCTTTGCGTTTGGGATTGTATTTACTGAATGCAGATTTTAAGGCTTGTTGTCTGTGTTAAGGCTTTATGCCTCCCTCAGTGAACTTAATTTTACTAAGATTATTTTTTCCTGGAAAGACCCGTTAGATGTGTTGTTAACCCGCGCCAGTGTTATTTTTCTGGGTTTTCGTAACTAAAATCCTCTGTGTTGTCTTACTGCTTAATTTGTTGTCATAGAAACATTCAATTAGATTGCCACAAAATGCTAAAAAGTAATGACTAGAAATACACCAAAAGCCATACATTCTCTTTTTCAGTAAAATCTGCTAAAGGTTAAAGTCCAGGTTTTAGGAACTACTAAGGTGTCTTTAAAAGTGAAAGCTATTATTTTTGACATGCTTTGTTGCTTGCTGAAATAAACTGCAACATTTTGCGACCGTTAGCTTTAGGCCTACATTTAATAGGAGTATGTGCATATAGTGTGTGAATAGTGTCCCTATATTGTTTAACTTATAATACTGAAAACCATAACTAAATCTAAGGCTTGAATATAATAGCTAAACGCTGAGTCTTAAACCTTATAACTAAGTCATAGGCCGTATAAACATGGGGCACATCTTGCCTCTAGAGATCCCCCCTAAACCTGCATTTTTCATTAATGGTGAGCAGGGGCCTGGTTGCAAAAGTACTTTTTGTTGTTCACCTTTTAAATATTGACCAAGATTTAGGGGTAAGGAAATCACAAATTGTTAGCCTCTTTTCTGTGCTTGTTAGCAACCCTCTGCTTCTTTAGCATGTAATGGTAGACTAGGACTCCTTCCCCAGTCTTTTCTGAAATAATTGAGGCCTTAGTCCATATGCTGCCTATGGTACATATCACATTTTCAGAATTTTGGTATGAAAATGTATTGTAAGTATCAATTCTGGTGACGTACCTATTGGCTACAACCACTTTTTATGCTTCCTGTGGCTGTTATGCAAATTCACATGTCTTTAAAAACTTCACACCACATTTTTAAGTAATCTCTGCAGCTACATATGGCAAAATGCATACTTGAATTTACAACTAGCAATTTCATTCACATACAAGTACTGAGAAACTGAATAATATTAATATTAGCCTTATTGGGTTTGCTCAATTACAAAATCTATATTTGGAATCTGCAGGATCCATTGGACAGTTGAGAGAAGAGAAGGGGCAGTGTCTGCAGATAAGCCAATCTCTCCATTTCAGCAAGCCAGATGAAGACGGGAAGCTGCTGATTAGCCTGGATGATCTCCTTGTCCAGGAGAGTGGTCCTGCAAAACTGTGACTCATCTGCTGCTATGCACCACTTAAGGACTACGGTTGTAAGGCTTTGGCCTTTAACGGCTGTACAAATGGCCCAGAGCCTATCAAAGCCTGTACCGTTGGCAGTTAAACAGGGCCTAAGGACATCTCAGCCCGCAAGGCACCTGAACACACCTCTAGCTAGTGAACCCTTTCTTAATGGCACCAGCTCTAACTATGTGGAGGAGATGTACTACACATGGCTGGAGAATCCAAAGAGTGTGCACAAGGTACAGCACATTCATCTTTAATTCTGTGTTTGATGTTGTTGTCATTTCTGCAATTATATATGTTTAAAATATGAAACTGCATGTAAAACCAACCAAGTGTCTTGGTCGGCAGAGATGACCTAATAATGAATATATAACAGTGAAAAATAACTCCACCTCCATCAGTTACAGACAGGTATTAGGTTGCCTGGCATGGGACCAAAGTATGATGGTGATTAACCCATAACTGAAAAGGTGACTATGACACAGTTTTTAAATTTGTATAAAGGAGTAGAAATTTATGATGAAATTTAAAAAGATAAACAGAAACAGATTTTGAAAATAAATTGGGATGTTGGTGGTGGCTGGAGGGGAGGTCGAAAAATGGAAAATAATAATAAATAAGTACATAAATAACGACCACATGTAAAGAAAGAAAGTTGACAATTTTACTAAAACTTGAAAATACCAAATTTTCACACATGATCAAGACACAAAATTTTCCACACCTGTACTTCTTGACATGTTGCACAGTGACAATCCACTGAAGACACATTATTAGTGGAAATCCTGGAATTTAGGTGATGGAGCTGCCTGAATAGAGTGTAAAGGATACATGACACACTCAGTGTAAATGCAATAGACATCTACCTGCACTATTCTCACTTAGGCTATTTTCACTTAGACATCACACAGAGTGTGCACTATGTCTCCAGTCTAAATGATGAAATGCAAAAAAAACTGTAGTTCCTGGAGTGGCAACTTGAAGTTGCCTGCATAAATTAGTAAGTTCACATAGAATTCCATGGTTAAGTGGCCAGCCGAACAACATTAAAAATGTTTATTGTCCAGTCCAGAAAACAATTTTGGTCTCTATTGATAGTTTCCCCTTTATAAAAACTGCACAGTCTGAGATTTTGTTTTATAACTGATCTTGCCAGTTGAAAGTCAAGTGTGATGTAGTTGTAGCCTATAGCTGGCTCCTAGGCCTTACTGCATCTAATTTGGTCCTGCAGTAAGGTACAGATTATCCAGAAGTTTGTGCTTCCATTGTGGTGAGTACAGCTGTAGTTACTTAACACTAATAAGCAGATATGTGTGGCTGGAGCCATATTTTCTCAACTTGTTTGGTAGACTTACATGGTACTGTACCCTTGCTTTCCTCTCTGACTCTCCTCCAAAAAAAAGTATAGCAGCAACCAAAATGCTTACATTGATAAATTAAAATGTGGATTCCCTTAGTCAGCCTGGGAGAATCACTGAAAAGCTCGTAATGTAATGACTTGCACTAAACTGCAAGAAGTAGTCACTCTCCTGCCCTCACACGGATATTAACTTGAGGTACAATTCATTCTTAATCTCTACAGGAGTGTGAGTAAACCGCCTTCAAAAAGTTATGTGTTTTCATTTTACCTATACTGATTTTTGTAAATCTTGCCTCATTGCCAGTTATGGCAAATGCTTAATAACATTTCTTGCTGCCAATGGTGTCAAAACCAGTTTTTCCACATAGGGCCAGCTAAGTTCTAATCAGTGCTATATTTGATCAAAATGTTTATTACATAAAATGGATTTGCACAAAATGTACACACACACACACACACACACACACTTGTGTGTCATAATGAATGCTTACCACTCCTTTCCTACTGAAAGGTCAACTTCAGCTGTCTTCAGATGTGCTCCAGATAACAGTGACTTGACTTGACTCTTGCTTAGTAATCACTGTTTAACCTAACTACAATGGTGACAGGCAGACAATTCATGTGACACAGTTAGCATATTGCTGAGTAAACTGTCTCTTTCTTTCTCTCAGTCCTGGGATGTGTTTTTCCGTAATGCCAGTGCTGGGGCTCCACCTGGTGCAGCCTATCAGAGCCCACCACACCTCAGTAGGACTTCAGAAAGACTGTCCAGTGCCCAGGCACTGGTGGGGACTCAACCCAGTGTGGAGAAGCTGGTGGAGGATCATCTAGCCGTACACTCACTTATTCGAGCATACCAGGTTAACTGCAACCACACAGAAAATGTTTTGTCTCTCATTATTGTAGAGTTAGGGTTTTAATAATGGATTGGATTTATATAGCGCTTTTCAGGGCACCCAAAGCGCTTTACAATGCCACTATTCATTCACACACTGGTGGAGCTGACCTGGGGCAGACTGACAGAGGCGAGGCTGCCATATCGCGCCATCGGCCCCTCTGGCCAACACCAGTAGGCGGTAGGTGAAGTGTCTTGCCCAAGGACACAACGACCAGGACAGAGAGCCCGGGGATCGAACTGGCGACCTTCCGGTTACAGATACGCTTGCCAACCCCCTGAGCCATGGTCGCCCCATTTTAGTTTCATTTTAGTTTCATTTTAGTTTCTGGAAGTGACACAGACTGTGTTACTTAATGCAAAGATAGTAAAACCCACTTCACATATATCATCAGTTCTCTGCTATAATCTGCAGTGAAATGATAAGGAAGCAAAATTAAAGTAAGCCTTTTCAGTTTATTCATAAAGGAAAAAACAAAAGATTAACAACTTTCAGTCTGGTGTTTTACTCTGACACGGTACACTAAAAGTAATTCTACTTTAGTTCCTTTTGCCATTAACTACTGCATAATATTTTCTTTAGTAGATTGTGGAAAGTGCGAGGCAGGTGTTCAATGCCATGGTCAATAATTAAGTTGGTGTTTATAAAACCTTACTTTAAAAAATTGATTTTTCAAAAATTTAGATGACTGATTGTGGACATAGTTTCAGCCCTACATCCTGAATTGGCAATGTTGTGACCTCAGATTCATCTGTAAATTGAATGCTTAGTTTCCATTATTAAGAACCCTCAAATAGACCAAGACTACACCAATGCATTATGCATTATTGGACCATTGTTCATGTAAGTCTGAGTTGATAATGGGATATAAAGAGACAGTTTCTGCCTTTGGAAATTGTGTTAGAAACTCATCAGAATGGGGAGCTGTTGTGTTTTAAAATGACACAAACGTACGTACAGGACCTGTGTACCTTTGTGCCTATATTTTTAAAGGTGCTATTGGCATGATATTCTTACCAGATGTCAATAATAATTCATCCAGTCCACACATACAAATAAAAAAAATCATAGACCCATAAACTATCTGTATTAATAAGAAATGACACAAGGAAAAGTATTGAACTGAAATATATTTACTACTTGAAAATGTTCCCTCTAAGCCTGAAGGGAAAAAGAGGGAACAAACACATGTAAAGGAAGCTCTTAAAACATGTGCTTATCCTAAATGGGTTTTCATCAAGTCAGCAAAAATGCACAGAAAAGAAGACACCAATTAGGGATGATCAGAAAGACAAACGCAACAATATTGTCATCCCCTATGTAGCAGGTTTATCAGAGAAACTCAGGAGAATCATCTCCAAGCACGACTTGTGTACTTCAGACCCAGCCACACACTCAGACAAAAACTGGTTCATCCCAAAGACAAACTCCTAAACACAAGCTTAACAACATATTATATCATATAACCATTATAATTCCAATTTTCCCAGTGCACCAAAAACAGTAATGGACAGTTTCAGTATCAATAATCGATGCATTGAGCCATATTCCCTTCTGTGTAGGTAAGAGGGCATCACATAGCCAAGCTGGACCCCCTGGACATCAGTTGTGTAGACTTTGACGATGCCCCCTGTACTATTGGTTTCCAGAATGTCGGTGAGAACAATAATCCTGTTAGATGTTTATTCATTTTCTCTTTTCTTTTCCTGTTATTTTTATACTTTGATCCTTTATGTCATGATATATTTGATACCTTTATTTGTCCCACTGCTCTTTTATCACTGATCCACTCCTTATGTACCTTCACCGACCCATTTACCCTTTCAGTTTTCTTTATCAATGTGACAACCCTGCTTTCTTATCTTTTAGCCTCCCTCCTCTTTTATTTACTATCACAGGCCCACGCCTTGTGTGTGTGTGTCTGTCAGAGAGAAAACATGAGTGTCAGTGCATGTGCATTTGCCATAAAACATACTTCTTTGATATTATAACTAACTATAACTAATAATAACTGTCTTGCAGCAAGTCACCCATGAAAGAAGGTGTGCTTGTTGGTTCCTGACAACCTTTGCTCAGTGGCCAATGAGGTCAAGCAGGACTTTTACAGGCTTATCTAAGTGTGCTTCAATAAAATGTTACTATGATTAGATTACAGGCAGAAACTACTTGATTATGTTACATCATCAAAGAAAACAAGGCTAGGTTATGTGCGAGGAAGTTCAGAAAGGCAGAAAAGTCTAAAGATCTCCTATGTAACACGCTGACTGGGATGTATTGGATTAAAAATCCCCCATGATAAGCAGAGTACTCTGCACTAATTTGCTGACAGAGATGTACAAAAAGACATAGATACAACAAGTTGCCCTGCCCCTTGTCTATCTAGTGTTGTCTTATCACGGTTTGGTGTGACGAGGACATTGCATGCTTAGATAAACACAAGCCACTCTGACGTCTTAGATTGTGTCTCTTCACTATATTGGCGCACCATTTGACCAGTAAACTTAACCTACCTTCAGCTTTAAGTACATTGCTTCTCATTATGTGTGGTTTCTGTGATTATAGATTGGAGCTTTAAAAAAGGAGGGAAAAAAAGCATTAAAAAAATAACAGAGCTATGTATTTATGACAGGTTATCTGTTTCTTTCCAGGCAAGTTATTAGGAAATTACAGACCCATAAAACCAAGCTAAATGAAAAGTTAATATTACATAATGACCATGGTTCAGGAGTTTAAACCATGGATGCTGGTATTAAGGGGTGATTTGCCTGACCTTGTTTGGCGAGTTAATTCAGAGCCTCGGGGTTTTGAGAAAGAAAACTCTGTCATTTTGAGAATGTAATCAGCTGAGATTTGATGCTGCAGCTGCTGTAAAAGAGCTTTGGCCCCTGATGAATTAAAGGATAAAAAGAGAGATTTGAGATTTTAAGCTAAACTGTTCCTTAAAGGAAGACTTGACCAGTTTAATCCACAAAGATCAAACTGCTTCCGCTGCTTGTGAGATTATGTCAAGAAAACTGCATAATGGGAAATAATAGAATCATCTTGTGTTCAGGTCAGGTTGGAAGGACATATGATATGTCAGTCATTTCTAAATCAAATCAAATCCCTGTACAGCTCAATGCAAATACTATAGACAGTGGTTTAAGTTAATATGGATTCACACAGGGTAAAGATAAAGATCTTTGCAAAACGTACTTAAGCATTTTTCAGTCAAAGAAAAATTATTATAGCCACTTAATAAAAAAGATTACAAACCATTGATGTTTCTTTGTGAATGAATTTAATTCATTTTGTTATAATAGTCAAAATGCCAGAGATAAAAAGCAATTTAAAGGCGTGAAAAGTGGCTTTACCCTGAACCTTTGAGTTAGGCAATTCAAAATGCTGTGTACTTTATAAGACATAAGATGTAAAGAAAACCCACATACATACAAAATTGATAGAACAAAGTGAAATAATTAAAAAAATTACCCAAACTAATAAGATCACTAAAAGTTATGTGTAACTGTTGTTTAACTAACAACTCTTCATGCAGAGTCTTCTACCTTAGTGTTATAGCTGTTGCACTGTTGGTCTTTTGAAGCCAAAAGTGTTACATTTGGGCCAGAGGGTGGAAGGCTTGGTTAGGAAGCTGTGTTTACAAACTGTACAGATGCGTCTTCTACATAAACAGTTCTAAGTAACAGGCTAATAAAAATTTCACTCACCTAAACTGGAATACTATATCTTGGATGGGCTGTATTGTTGAGGTTGACAGATAAAATTATTTCATGGTGAGACCTGAAGGAGTCAACTGTGCAATAATTAATTAAAATGTGAAATAAAGAAATAACTAATTAAATGTGTCAATAATTAATTAATTACATGTGTCATAAATATTTATGTAATTAATTATTTCCGATTTTAATTAATTATTGCCACATTTAATTAATTATTTAATGGTGTATTTAATTAATTCATTATGGCAGTCCTGGCGTTCCATAATGATGGGCTGAAAGAAAGATTTTTAATTTCATTGTTCACACTGCAGGTATTTATGGGCTGGCTGAAAGTGACTTAGATAAGGTGTTCCGGCTTCCCACTACCACCTTCATTGGTGGGAATGAAAGTGCTCTGCCTCTCAGAGAGATCATATACCGCCTTGAGGTAAGGATCATATATATAAATGCTTATTTTTTAAACACAGAATGTGATGATCCAACGTGTTTGATTTCCAATGTCTTTGTGGTATAGATACCTATATAGATGCTGATATAGATACCCATATATCAGCAGATACACACAGCCAAGAAAAGTTGTAACAGGAACCTCTTTTTTATCCAAACTAATACAAACGTAACTTTTTTTTGTCTCTTAGAGAGCTTACTGTCAACACATCGGTGTAGAGTTTATGTTTATTAATGACATGGAACAGTGCCAATGGATCAGACAGAAGTTTGAGACTCCAGGAGTCATGCAGTGCACTCTGGAGGAGAAGAGGACCCTACTGGCCAGAATGATCCAGTCAACCAGGTGTGTCTGTGGTTCTTCACATTCTTAGTACGCCTCAACAAATAACTAAAAGTTTAAAAGGCCTTTCTCAGTCTGATGGAAGTGTAAAGTTCCGAGCCACAGTGTGAAACACCACAACCAACTTTTTGCAGGTTTGAGGAATTTCTCCAAAGGAAGTGGTCTTCAGAGAAGCGCTTTGGTCTGGAAGGTTGTGAGTCACTCATTCCAGCCCTGAAGACCATCATTGACAAGTCCAGTCAGAGTGGAGTGGAGAGTGTAATCATGGGAATGCCACACAGGTGCCATGGCTTTGAATTTTTCCTTTTGCCTTAACATGTCAGAGTAGGATTGTAGAGAATCAAGGATCAAGGAACAAACTCAAATCACTGACAAAAGTTATAAAAGGTTTATTTACAGAATTATTAGAATAAATACCAGACAGATGAGCTACTGGGCGGGAAATTTTTCCAGCAGGAGTTCTAAAGAAAAGTCTGCAGAAAGAGAGACAGCATATCGATGACCAGCAAATTCAGTTCTAATTCAATTCAAGTTTATTTATGTAGCAACAAATCACAAAAACAGCTGCCTCAAGGTACTTTATATTGTAAGATAAAGACCCAACAGTAATAGAGAGGAACTAGAGAAAACCCCAACAATCAGATGACCCTCTATGAGTAAACATGATGGCAACAGTGATAGGGAAAAACTTCCTTTTAACAGGAAGAAATCTCTTCCTATTGCAGGGTAACTAAGGGAAGATCCAGCCCAAATTTTATGCTGTGTTAAAAAGGAAAGTTTTAAGCCTAAAAGTAGAGAGGGTGTCAGGGCTCTGTGTGCAGGCGGATGGAGAGGAGGATCCAAATGCGAGACTCTGAGACTGAATTGAAACTGAGAACCTTAGCTTTATTGCTGGTGATAAACAAAAACATGAACTGAACAATGACACTGAGAACTGAACACACAGGCATAATTCTGAGGGTACGACGCGACACCGAGCACTGGAAAACACAGGGCTTATATACACAAGGTAGTAACGAGGGAATCGGCAACAGGAGAGAGACACAGCTGGGAGAGACCAGGGCTAATGAGACAGGGGGAACAAAGCTGCACACACTAACATAAGACAAAGACTTTCACAATAAAACAGGAAACATGAATCACAACTCAGAGACACTGACTCAACACAGAGAGACAGAAAATGACAAATGGACTGAACTATACATGAAACCACAATTCCTAAAACATGGATAACAGAAACATAAAACTCTAATAATAACCATCATCACAATCACAACAAGAGAACAAGAAAACAATCCATGATGCAAAATTAAACCAAAACATAATAAACTCAAAATACTGGGTCCAACGGACCCAGAACCGTGACAGAGGGTGTCTGTCGCCCAAGTCTAAACTCTGAGCTTATTCCACAGTAGAGAGCCCTGAAAGCTCAAGGCTCTGCCTCCCATTCTACTTTTGAGTACCCTAGGAATCACAAATAAACCAGCAGTCTGAGAGCAAAGTGCTCTTTTAGGGTGATACAGTACTAAAGCAGAGATTTGCAAAGGTGTGCCAATATAAAACTCTGAGGCCTTTTTTGTTGGAGATGGTGTTAGAAGTATAGGAGGGGTAGAAGATGGGCAACAACAAAATTCCAGTGCAATACCTCTAAAATGCAGTAAGGTGGAAGTGTTGCAAGTTCCTCTTCTAAATTCTTGCAGGGTCTGGTTCTGAGTTCCTTGAGGGTTTGATTGATCTTGTTTTTTTAGTGTGGGTAATCTAGACTCTTGGCAGAACACATTCCCTCTTAGGCAGAACGGAAAGAAAGGAAACACACACGTAAAGAAAGCTCTTAAATTCACATGAAAGAAGGTCAGAAATCAACCAGGGAGAAACAGAATAACAAATGGAACAACATTGTCATCCCTGCTGTAGCAGGTTTATCAGAGAAATTCAGGATAATTTTTCCAAGCCTGGCATCCCAGTGCACTCCAGACCCAGTCACACCCTCAGATAAAAAGATAAAACTTGTTCATCCCATGGATAACGCTCCCCGACATACATAGGTCAGAGTGGTTTTACAAGTAAAATACCCAACAATGCAGTGGTGTAAAGCACACAACCTATTCACTGAAGTGACGAATCAAGCTTCTCCATCTGGCAATCCAATGGACAAGCGTGGTTTTGTCAGTTGCCAAGACAACAAAATTTGCCAGACTGCATTGTTCCAAGTGTAAAGTTTCATGGAGGAAGGTTGTTTTTTTTTGTTTTGTTTTTTTTGGTGGGCTCGGCCACTTCCAGTAAATGGAATTCTTAATGCTTCAAGATACTAAGATATTTTGTACAATTTCATGCTTTGTGGGAATAGTTTCAAGGTGCCCCCTTCCTGCTTCAAAATGACTCCATACCACTGGGCAAAGTTCGTTCCATAAAGACATGGAGAGCAGGTTTGGTGCGGAACAACTTTGGTGTGGACTGGCCTGCAGAGTACTGACCTTAACTTAATAGAACACCTTTGGAATGAATGCAAACCAGGCCTTTTCGTGCACAGTCAGTGTCTGACCTTAAAAATGCACTTCTGGTCAAAATTCTTATAAACACACTAAACCTTGTGGAAAACCTTCCCAGAAGAGTTTAACCTGTTATAGTGTGACTGCAAAGGGTGGGAAGACATCATATTAAACCTTATGGATTAAGAATAGGATTTCACTCAAGTTCATAAATTTGTGAAGGCAGACAAGCAAATACTTTTGGCAATGTTGTGTAACTCGACAGTTAGCAGCTTGCAGCTACCTACATCATAGTTCTTTTCAGCAGGTGTTAAACGCAGAGTACAAGGATGTAGTGTACCGTGTCCACATATTGAGAAAGAAAGGCCCCATGCACCAACACCAGAGCTGAAATAAAACTGTCTATAAGCTTCTGAAATTTTTTTCATCTTCAGCAGTTTACACAAATGTACGGAGCCCCACAGGGGACATGGGAGAAAAAAAAATTAAGACAGACTTTTATGAGATCTCGCAAAAGTTTTGCAAAGGTTTTGCAAAAAGTTGCAAAAGTTTTGCGAGATCCTGCAAAAGTTGAATTCCAACAATGGCGGCAGCTACTTAGTTGTAATATTACTCTTTCTGGGTCACAAAATACACTTTTAAGATATTTTGAGGCGTGAATGTAGTTGTGTAAACGTCAGATATCTGCTCGGTTTACAAGACATCACATATTTGCAAAAGTGCTCCAACGTTTTTGGAGATGTATGAAACCTTTGCGAGATCTCGCAAAAGTTTTGCGAGATCTCGCAAAAGTCCGTCTTAATTTTTTTTTCTCCCATGTCCCCTGCAGGGCTCCGTACAAATGATCCCCACTCTTACCGGTTGGTATTGACTTTTGGTCATACTGGGCAAGTTCAAGTACAAAATGACCAGACTGACCACAAAAAAGACAGCTTCAACTTGGTTCTCAACTGCTATTCCTCAGGTGCTAGTATAGCCTGACTGAGCTGTATTGGCCCTTCAGAATGGCGAACAGAGGAGCTTTAAGTGCTGTGCTGGAAGTGGAAGGCAGGGAGAACCAAAGGGCAGAATCAGGACAGGAACTACAGCCAGAGGAAGGCTGAGACTTGTTGTTCCATTCCTTGTTTTGTTCATATAGGTGATTGTCTACACTAATAGTGAGAGCCACAAATTCATTTAAACTCTTCAGCTCATCACTGGTAGTCAATTCAAGCCTGTTGCATCTCTGTTAGGAATGTGCAGAAATGTGTTACAAAGGTAGAATTACTGTATCTTTATTGAAGTGTTTTTATTCCTCTTATGTGTCTTCAGAGGCAGACTGAATGTGCTGGCAAATGTGATCCGGAAGGAGCTGGAGCAAATCTTTTGTCAGTTTGACTCTAAGTTAGAGGCTGCGGATGAGGTTTGAACATTATTTAGTTAGATTCAGTCAAGAGCAATGAAACAGATTTACACAAAAAATATAACTATGACAGTGCTTGTGTTAATGATAACAACTGATGTTTGGAAAATGTGTTTAGGCACATGAATAACTTTAAAAATGATTGACACTCTTTAGCTGAGAAAGCCTCTTTTTTCAGTTAAAAGTGGGGTCCAAATTAGTAGTGCTCCCCATCTGTCACACAGAGACAGCAAAGAGGTGGTACTAACTGTAAACTCAGGAGAGGTGAAAGATAGCTGTTATTAAGAAAATGTTATGTAATCAAAATCAAACAAAAGTGCAATCAAAACCTGAGAAAAAAACAAAGTAAGACACCCGTTCAGCTTTTCAGCAGTTCTCATTCACTGCAATTATGACTTACACAAGTACGTTGGTTAGGTTATCTGTTAAGAACAAGCTAAAAAGCCAATGTCAGTATGCCATGCAATTATTAAAATATGTGACCTGCCACATGTATTTAACTCTAGCATATTAATTCAACTGTAGACTGATGGTTGCAGAATGCTGAGGTATATCTAAAAAGGGAACATGCAGTGGCACAGCACCTTCCTAAAATATAAATTTATTACATTAAGTGCTATATTACTATGGTTTTATAGATCAATAAAAGTAGCAGATTATTATGTTGGGTTATTAAATTCAGGTTAACATTAGCTCCACCTACAATATTAAAAATGTGTAGGCCGTCTATTGAATAGCACATGTGCACATATGTTCTTAATAAAAATAAATAAAGATGAAAGGTTCAGCATCTGACTTTGTGCTCTCAGGGTTCTGGCGATGTGAAATATCACTTGGGGATGTATCACAGGAGGATGAACCGGGTCAGTGACAAGTACATGACATTGTCTCTCGTGGCAAACCCCTCCCATCTGGAGGCCGTTGATCCAGTGGTGCAGGGAAAGACCAAAGCTGAGCAGTTCTACTGTGGGGACACTGAGGGAAAGAGAGTATGTTGAATTTTTTTCTTTACCATATAAACAGAAGACAATGTCTCCGTGGAAGTTTTCCAGTATGTTTGCATTTTGGTGAATCATTTTGCAGGTGATGTCTATTCTCCTTCATGGCGATGCTGCATTTGCAGGTCAGGGTATAGTGTATGAGACATTCCACCTGTCTGACCTGCCATCCTACACCACACATGGTACAATACACGTGGTGGTCAACAACCAGGTATGCACTGTTCGATTCAGTTTGTTAGGTTTAGAATTCTTTCAGCACTTATCAAGTTTATGGTATGGACAGGTATTTCAACAAATAGATTACTTAATGGTTATAATAATAATAATAATGGTTTTGTAACTGAATTAGTTTTCCCCAGATAAAACTAGGCTTCTGGAGTATGGATTATTGAATATACACTAAAAGTACTTGAATTGACCATAATACTGTGTATTTAACACTGTGTGTGAATTGCTGGAATTGCAGTTCCAGTAGTTAAAATGACCACAGTGTCATAACTGTAACTGGTTTTAATATACATGTGTGTTACTCTTGCCCACATAGATTGGCTTTACGACAGATCCCAGGGTGGCTCGTTCATCTCCGTACCCAACCGATGTAGCTCGAGTGGTCAATGCACCCATCTTTCACGTTAACGCAGATAATCCAGAGGCTGTGATGTATGTGTGCAAAGTTGCAGCTGAATGGAGAAACACATTCCATAAAGATGTCGTTGTAGACCTGGTAAATATGCTCGTTATTATAACTTTTTGTTAACCACCAAGTAAAATTACCCTGACTGAAACTGCTGTTATTTAAGAAAAAATACTTTGAAAACAGGAAACACTTTTATTAACTATAACCCAAAATAATGAAAGTAAACCTGTGAACAAAGCATAAAGTAGGAGTAAGCATGTTTCCAACATCTAAAAAGGGCATTAAGCCCCATCTGACCTTAGAAACATGACGGTTTAATTCAATTCAGTCTAATTTTTGATTAATCCAATAAAGGGTCATTTGTTAGAAGCAGTTTAGAAAAACACAGACACACACACACACAAACGAACTAAATCAAGGTAAAAACTTTAAAAGTGAGGAGTTTAGAATAATGAGTAGTAGTAGTTTACAATCAGGTGAAGCATGATGATACCCTAATGGCAACAAAAAATAGAATAGATTAGAATAGAATAGCCCTTTATTATCATTGTACATGTACAATGAAATTGTGGAAAATGAAATATTCATGCTCAGGGTGCGTTCAGAAAAGGCTAGAATACCTGTTGCTATCTCAAGGATTAGTTGGTTGCTAAAAGAAGCAACGTCTATTTGCTTCACTTATCTTCCAGTTATCTTAGACTTTAACAATACTGTGTGGATGTGAAATGAGCCAGTAGAAGAAAAAATAATAGATTCAAAAGACTGATTAAAATGATAGATGGTGGGATCAGCTGTGTCATTTAAATGGACTGTCACTTTACTGCACTGTGCCAACAAGCGAGCCAGTCAGTACTGATATACTAAATTTTCATACAGCATATAGGGTCAAATAGGTGATCAGAAAAACAAACATAAACATTTGCCTCTTCACTCAGGTGTGTTACAGACGGAACGGACATAATGAGATAGATGAGCCCATGTTCACACAGCCGCTGATGTACAAGCGCATCAAGAAGCAGAAAGGAGTCCTGCAGAAATTTGTTGAAAAACTCATTGATGAAGGAGTCGTCACAACTCAAGAATATGAGGTAAAGCTACCTGCACACCTGTGCTGTAGATGGTTATGAAGCATGCACATTGTAGACAAAGACACAATATAACTTATTCTGACCTCCAAGTGGATTTGATTTTTGGCTGCTGTTTTAAACTCTATCACACATTTAGCTTGAGCTTACTCAGTCCGAAGATGATGATCATTGTCAGGATTTTATACCGAAGGAAAAAGCTCAGCTAATTCTTTGAGACTGATCAAGTAACACACAGATTTCTCATGTGGACAGCTGTCACTGACAGTCAACTCCAGGTCTATATGACGTAATGGGCAATCTCAGCAGGTTGAGCGTTAAAGTGTGAATTTTAGAGAGCCATTCAAGAGAGTTAACCTCAAGTTTTCTGAAAATCTTGTGAATGCTAAAACTTGAGAAGGAAGTCACTTAGGATTTTGTAATTACCATAGGTGTGTCTACTAGCCAGTATTTTACTTATACTGTTGCTATCAGTTACTAGATTAAAAATCACAATGAAGATAAAAAGAAAGACTAAATTTTTCTCATTAGATGCCCAACTTGCATTGATCTCTTGCAGGAGGACGTAGCCAGTTATAACAAAATCTGTGAGGAAGCTTACACTCGCTCCAAAGATGAAAAGATCGTACACATCAAGCACTGGCTAGATTCACCCTGGCCCGGTACGACTACATGTTGTTAATGAAGCTAAACCATTTCTGTGTGTTGTTTTTTTAACTCCCTATTTTGTCAATAAATTAACATTAAACACAATAAATTAAGACTGAATACAACTGAATACACAGAATCTTTTTGAATCTTGGGCAAGAAGGGCATCATTAATGCTTTTGTGTGTCTGTGTATTTAGGCTTTTTCACACTGGAGGGTCAACCTAGAAGTATGACCTGTCCTTCGACTGGCATCAGCGAGCAAGTGCTCAGCCACATTGGCAACATTGCTGCATCTGTCCCAGTGCAGGATTTTGCTATACATGGAGGTGCCCTCATGTCTCATGTGACAAAAATGAAGATCCACTGAATGTACTTTCAAGCTGTTTTAGACCTGGATTTTCTGCATTGGTGTACATGTTGTAGGGTTGAGTCGTATCCTAAAGGGACGTGCAAATATGGTGAGCCAGCGAGTGTGTGACTGGGCTTTAGGGGAGTATATGGCCTTTGGCTCTCTGCTCAAGGAGGGAATCCATGTGCGTCTCAGTGGTCAGGATGTGGAGAGGGGCACGTTCAGGTAAGAAATAGATGTACTATCTATGTACATATTTATGTAGCCAACTTCCTAAGAATAAAATATCAAGAGGTGATTGCATCTAAATCTCTTTGACCTGTGCTTGTATTAATTTCTTCACCTGCATCTTATCTCTGAATTGAAAAAAAAAGGACAAACTCAGTCATACCACTCGTTTTTTTTTTTGGTTATATTTCACAGCCATCGACACCATGTTCTTCATGACCAAAATACTGACAAAAGGATGTGCATCCCAATGAATTATATCTCCAATGATCAAGCTCCTTACACTGTGTGTAACAGCTCTCTATCTGAATATGCAGTGCTGGGTAGGTCACATAAACACAATAAAGGCTTCTAAAGTACCAAAATCTGGTGCATTTTGCATGATTCTTTGCCTACCTCTCTCTCTTCCACAGTACCTTAAGTACAGTATTTCACAGTTGAAGTGTCACTTTTCAATTTGCTGGCATGTTTCAACATCAAGGCTTCTGTTTCATTCTTCTCTCCCATGTGCAGGTTTTGAATTAGGCTTTGCTATGGCCAGTCCCAATGCACTGGTTCTATGGGAGGCCCAGTTTGGAGACTTTCACAATACAGCCCAGTGCATCATCGATCAGTTTATCAGCTCGGGACAGGCCAAGTGGGTCAGACAGAATGGCATAGTGTTGTTGCTTCCTCATGGCATGGAGGGAATGGTAAGAATTTAATCTATCACATTCCACATGTATCTCATTTTGATTTGTCTCACCATCAGAGTTTGGGATTGTATTACCACCTTATAATGCAACGCCTGCCTTGTATCGATGTCTTCTTGATTTTACGAATTGTTATATTTTTAATACCATTCTATGGGCTTGCACTGTCAGAGCACAAATCACTTATGTCTCTGTGTGAAACTGTGGGGTACTGTGTTGTACTGGAACAAAATGTTTATTCTGTCCATGGTAGTAAAATTATTTTGATGCAAATGAAAGGACATCTATGGATACATAGTGCCTTATGTGTTACTAATAAACTTGAGATCTGCAATATCACATATAAACAAACCTTAAATACACTACAGGAAAGAAAACTGCATCACATTTGTATTGCTTCCATTTCGTTTTCATCACAGGGTCCAGAGCACTCATCTGCACGCCCTGAAAGATTTCTACAGATGTGCAATGATGACCCAGATGTTTTCCCTGTGAGTTTGTGTCAGAATGTCATTAAGGAATCATAGTCTGTCAAGTAAATGATTTTCAAGTCTGAAAAGAGAAGGAATTTCAGAAGTTAAATCAGCATTCTTTTTAATGGCCAGCAGGGGGAACTCTACAGCCAAAAACAGTCTGTCTATCTAGGGCAGGGGTCAGCAACCTTTCACACTCAAAGAGCCATTTTGACCCGGTTTCCACGCAAACGAAAACACTGGGAGCCGCAAATACTTTTTGACATCTAAAATGAAGATAACACTGTATATATTGTTTTTTACTTTTATGCTTTGTGTGAACAACTAAGGTGTGTTGCTTATGAAATCCATGAAGTGTTACAGAGAAAGTTACAATTTATTTATGTAATTAACACATTTTGAACTCTTAAAGAAATATAACAAAAGGAAAGACACCCAGCTGAACTAAAATGATCCATGTAGCAAACAAAAACTGTTGTGAGCCCTGACCTGACTTTTAAAAAATAATTGGAAAAAAAGCACTATGCTGCTAAAAAATTAAAAATAAATATTTGCAAAATTCTGCCTAAATATTACCTGGTTAATGTTTGTGGCAAGGTGTGGTCTGCAGGGGAGGCGGACACACCTGAGCGGCACCCGCAATCACGCCTCGCCACCTTAACATCTGTGCTATCTATGCTGTTGTTGGTATGTGTTGGGCTGTGAGCTGAAAAGCTACAGCCGGCTGTATGCGTACAGCAACCGTGTGTGAAAAGTGGTCAATAAAGAGATGCTGAAAAGCATGTTCATGGAAACAGCGTCGGGTCTGCCGTGGTATGTTTACAATGGGACTTCTGCTCCTGAACCTCTGCGCACAGCGTCTGCAGATCGGGGCTGTACGAAGTCACTTTCATCTTTACGCAGGACTGTAAGCTGTCATCTGTGAGGCGTGAGCGGTGTTTGTTTTTAACATAGTTCACGGTGGAGAACAGCTGCTGACATAATGTGGATCCGAAGATCCATAATTGGCCTACCTGGGGTTTAAAGTCTCGATAAATGCACGGCGTTTCGGCGGGTACACCGGCTTCCGCGAGTGTGACGCTTATTTTGAGCGATGAAAAAATAATAGAATATAATTTTATTTTTATATTTAAATATCACAATAATCTTCCAATTTAGAACTACAAGTTAAAAAAGAACTAACATAAATAAAATACACTTCAGCTAAATACTTCTAATTTATTTTCCCAAACCACGCAGAGCCGCACTATAAGGACTAATGCGGCTCCGGAGCCGCAGGTTGCCGACCCCTGATCTAGGGAATCTATGACCTAAGTAAACATACAACATTATGTTCATTTTGTGCATTTTGAGCATGCTTTTGTGTAAGCCTGTGTCATGGTTGATGTGTTTCTCGGTTATATCAGTCCTTAATCAGCCCATCTGGTTTTAAAACACTTAGTTCAGCTAGAGGCTTCAAAAGCAAAAATAATGGGTGGCATCACAGTAACTATGTATGTTAAGGACAGAGTGGAACATGCAGTGCAGGTTGGATTTGTATTTTGCCACAATTAAAACCATCTTTCTGTTTTTTCTTTGGACTCATTAGTAATTTTCCATCCTCTTCTGTCTTTGTCAGAGTCATATTTTTTATTTGATTAATTTACCTTAGTACCTAAACAAATTAAATAATTGGAACAAATAATTCTGTTTGTCATCAGGTTGACTAAACTTTTCTTATCTTTTTTAATCTTCCACGTAAAATTTTGTATTTTGTATTGTAATTTCTGTTTGTTTTTTTTTACTTCATTGTATGTTGGCAGAAACTGTCTGAAGACTTTGCCATGCATCAGCTTTATGACTGTAACTGGATTGTTGTGAACTGCTCTACTCCTGCAAACTACTTCCACGTTCTCCGCAGACAGATCCTGCTGCCTTTCAGGAAGCCTGTATGAGATATATACCAAAACATGCAAGATAAGAGTCAATTGAAATTATGAACATGTTCTATGCTCTGTCTTTAATCGCAGCTCATAGTACTAACTCCAAAGTCGCTGTTGCGCCACCCTGAGGTTAAGTCCAGCTTTGATGATATGCTCCCAGGTGAGTACAGATCAAAAAAGTGCAAAAGAACTTTTAAAATATTTGGTTATTTTCTGTTTTTATGATTTCTGTCATGCAGGCACACATTTTAGGCGTCTAATCACAGATAATGGGCATGCAGCCACCAACCCTGAGAAGGTGAAGAGACTAATTTTCTGCACCGGCAAGATTTACTATGAACTGACCCGGGAACGCAAGAACAGAGGCATGGAGGAAGCTATTGCTGTTGTACGCATCGAGCAGGTAATCAGTGTTTTGGTAAAACTGTTCAGAGTGTAAGTCTGTAAAAAGCTGAAACTGAGACTGTGGAGTCACTCGTTTAGTCTAATGTCAAGGCAATTTCACACTTCACATACTTCACTGCCGTACAGGTAAAACAATGGTGGCGTGGCCTTATAGTGTGCAGTATTTGTCTGCCTTAAGTCAATTACAGCACCTTGTTAGGCAACACCGCACAGACTTCCACACCAAAAGTAGCAGAAACTTGAGTGTTCATTCCAACCACATTGTGGCATCTTTCTTTTTTTGGCAGCTGTCACCATTCCCCTTTGATCTGGTGAAAGAAGAGGCTGATCACTATCCAAATGCAGATTTGGTTTGGTGTCAAGAAGAGCACAAAAACCATGGCTACTATGACTATGTCAAGCCCCGCATCAGCACCACCATCGGTCACACACGCCCCATCTGGTAAGTTTGACTTCAGCTGACTGTACACCTGAAGACAGGGCAGTATACCAGTCCATTTACCAATATGTTCACTATTGTTCATCTCCACATGTCTAAACCACCATGCTTGCCTCACTAACTTTGTCTTTAAACCCTCAATCTAAACTGTCCCTCTGATATATCTAATCGAGTCCATTCTGGTCTTTTTGGTTGTGTCCCAAACCATACATCATAACAAGTCTTACTAGTCTTGTAAAACTTCCCTTTCATTTGTGCTGCCATTCTTCTGTCACATATCATACCTGATTTATCGTCCTTCTGATATAATCATTTCTAATCCTGTTCAACTCTGCCTTTTGTTTTTGTTTTTTTAGTGCCACCCAACTATAAAACTTAGCAGGTCTGTCTGCCATCTATTAAACATTTCCTTTCATTCTTACTGCTATCCTTCTGTCATACATCACCCCTAACTCTTGCCTCCACTCACTGCACCCCACCTGCACTCCTATCTTCACCAGTCTTGTGGATTATAACTTGCTTTGGATGGTTGACCCCAGATATTTAAACTCATCCACCTTCACTGTTACACTTGTCTCTTTCTAATTCACACACATGTATTCTTCATGTACCTTCTTCTCCCCAGTGCATACCTCTGCAGACTCTCGTTCCCCTGCTACCTACTTTCACTACAGGCCATAATGTCAAACATCATAGTAGACACAGCCTGAACTCATCTGTCAACCTGTCCAAGACCAATACAAAAATGAAGGCGCTCAGTGCCAATCCCTGATGTAATCT
Organism: Neolamprologus multifasciatus; assembly: GCF_963576455.1. Taxonomy (NCBI): domain Eukaryota; kingdom Metazoa; phylum Chordata; class Actinopteri; order Cichliformes; family Cichlidae; genus Neolamprologus; species Neolamprologus multifasciatus. The sequence continues at coordinate 11,149,378 of NC_140445.1, forward strand.
CAGTCCCACCCTGAACCCATCTGCATCTTCTACCACACACCTCACCACTGTCTTGCATGTCCTGCACTTGCCTCACATATTTCTCTGCTATTCCTGACTTTGTAGTACAGTATCACATTTCCTCTTGGCACTTATATGCTTTATCTAGAGCTACAAAGACACAGTGCAACTCCTTTTGACCTTCACTCTTTTGTGGCACACTGCTGCTCACTGATAGTCACTGATAGTCACCTGTCTTTGTCTTCATGGTCATCAGTTTTTATTTATTTGCACATTTATCGAATGCTTTTTAAAAAAACAAAAAAACAAAACAAAAACATTCACACACACTATCAGTATACTTGGGCACATGGACAGGAGGATCCAGGGTTTGATCCCCTGACATTTTGACTGGTAAATGGATCATCCTACCACCTAAGCTACAGCCATCCTGCAGGACACATTGAATTGCATCATAAGCAGTGATATTATAGTAAACAGGAGTGAGAACTCCTACATCATTTAGAGGCCATGTCAGTACACAAACACACAGCAGACTTTTAATGTTGTGACTTTTAAATGTTGAATAAACTCACAGTCTCATTCCACTGTTCTTCACTCATATTTTGTGTTTAATTTACTCCCAAAAAGAGGTAAAGGCATCTGTAAACAAAAAAAGAAAAACCCGTAAACCAGGTTAAAGGTGATTGTTATTGGCAGTATTGTTCTTTTTTTTTTAATGTGTGTGTGTGTGTGTGTGTGTGTGTGTGTGTGTGTGTGTGTAGGTATGCTGGTCGCGAGGCTGCAGCAGCTCCAGCCACTGGAAACAAGCACACTCACAAGATGGAGCTGCAATATTTGCTGGACACAGCACTGAACTGAATCTACATTGATACTAAGGGCTGATGATCTCCCACCACTCTGGGATCTAGCCTATCTGCAGAGCTTCAGAGAATCCAGGCTGGCTTCACCATTTTCCAGAAATTTTACATCAGTGTGTTTTTACTTCAGTATTTTTACAGATTAGAATTGTAAACAGGTGTAATCTTAAATCACACAATGACTTTTAACACTATTACCAACTATTACAATCTCATGTTTACAGTGAAGGACGCCACTAGAGAAAACTCTTATGATATGCCTGTAATCCATCTGTGAATTTAGACAAATTACAGTTTTAAGACTGTACTATTTTATTTGCTTATATTCAGTCAGATAATTAATCCAGATAAAATCTTCAAATAATATTGATGTGTGGTATACTGTTTTGGGTCAAACAATCAGAAACATTCCCCAAAAGTTCTTCTGTTCATCTGGACCTAGTGTTTTCAGTGGGAGATACATTTCCTTTAGTGGAGCTAGTTTCAGTCGTTGTGCAAATGTACTGTTTATAAAATTGGGGAAACCTGCAGTCAGCTGAGACTGAAGAAGTCACTTGGATGAGTGACGAAATGTTTCTCCCACCAAAAACGCTACGTCCAGATGAACAGAATCAACCTTTGGAGATTTACAAAATCAGAAACATTAATGATGTTCATATTTTAAGGAAGAAAACAAACATCACGGGTCTGTGGTCCAGAAAAGTGCAGTCCCAAGTATAAAGAACTAACTTGTATTTTTATTATTATTATACATATTCTGTTTTCATTGTTCTCGGCAAATAAAGCTTTTTGAATAGTCCTGCTTTTGCTCTTCAATATTTCACAAATAGATCATTTACAATTTTGCACTTTTTCTTTTCTACATGTAATCAAGAAGTCTGTAACCAAAGATCTTCTAAATACTCAAGATCTCCCAATCATGCTCACGAGAAAGCCCCGAATAGAATTTGTAGATTAACCTAATTTTTCTTTTGGACACTTTCTTTATACTTTCACTTCTTTCTAAAGAGTAGAGATAAGAATTCACAATGAGTCACTTCAGAATGCAAGGAGCTGCCTCTTGATCACCGTCATCTTTACCCACCACAACCAGCATACATGGCATACAAGATGGCTCAGGTGCAATTGTAGTCCTGCAGCAACATTAATATGATGTTGCAGGATCAACACAGTACTATCACATACACCACATGGACAAACAGAGGCAAAAGAATGTAGTGGAGATGGAATGGAGTACTCTGAAAAATATATCCCAGTCTTATTGTGCAAATAGTGTTTTATTAAGGTAACTATCCATGTGTATTTTGTGTATTTGTTAACAAATGTATGCAGCATCTCAAATACTGAAAGTTTCTTTCAGTCTAGTATTAAATAAAATTCCACACAAACTGGCAATAAATTGTCATATAAGTAATTTAATGAGATTGCAAAATTACAAGAAATTTCAAGAATTATGTCTGCAGTTTTTGTATTTTATCTTCAGAATGTTTTCTGTCCACAGCTCCTGGTGTCTGGCAATGACCTCAAATGTAAATTTTAGCATAAAGCAGATTAAACCACTGTGCTAACTCTCAAAGCACACACCAAAATTATGCTATTTGGATGTTTGTTTTGTTCCTGGCTGCTACTGTATAGTTAATTATCATGTAAACAAAGCACTTCAAAATAATTGTCTTCTCAAAATGATTAAGTAGCTCAGTATTTTCTTCTGTTATAAAAAATACCCTCCAAGATTTTAGTGCAAATGTGGATACAAACTTCTTTACAGATGACTCTTGGAGTTTCTGTTTTTTTCGATGAAGTCAAACAGATTCACATGTGGATCACGGTGCTTGGCAGAGCTAAAGTCACGCAGATGTTTGTACAGTGTCCCTGTCAAAAAGGAATAAAAAGGTATATTAAAAAAATTAAAGAAACACCACTTTTTACAGCCAAATTCTGAAAAGTTATATCTTAAAAAATTGGCATTGAGCTCTAAATAATTAAAGAACATAGTTTCATTCTGATTATAAGGGTGTGGTTCTGGGAGAGGTAGAACAGAGGGCTATTGACTAAGTTTAGTTTACCTAGCTACTAATGTAACAGGTCAGTAAAGCCAACATGTGGCAGGCGTGTGGCCTCTGGCTCTGCTGCAATGGGGAGGGGGTGGGTGTTACGGTAAGCTCACAGGGCGGTGCCGGGAGGTCGGAGGGCACAGGTGAGAAGGATTACAATTAATGAACTCTGTCCCCCTTTTAGTTTCTGGAGTCAGGAAGGAGCGGTGTGTGGTGTGGGAAGAAGCTAGAAAGCTGCTGTGACCAACAATCGAAAGCTGTATGGGTCCTAATCACTTCACATGACACTAACAAAATACTATGTGCTTACTGTCAATGCAGAAAGTGAAGGCATTAAGGCAAGGCATTCAGACACAAGTTTGATCATCCTTTGAACTTTACGAAAAAAATTGAATCCTTCAAATAAAAATAACTGTCCAAGCTGTTAAAGGCATTCAAGAAGTAAGGAAAGGTCTCCATTTCCCTTATACTAAAGGCCAGTGTCTGCAGGTTTTCAGAAATACCGCTTTCAGTCAGACACCAGCTAACCCTTTTAAAGAAATTATTAAGTGTTCAGTAAATTAGCTGTAAAATATACAAGCTTTAAAGTAATGTGATGTTAGAAACTGGAGAAAAGAAAACTGCATGTCTTGGGAACACTCACCTACTGTAATCCCTTCTGCGAACATCAAGTCATATATGCGCTGTAGGCGTTGCTTCAGATTTTCATCCCCAAAGGTGAAGAAAGCCAAACTCCTCTTTGCCTTTGCTGCTGCCATCAGCTGGATCAGAGCTGCACATGAACAGATAAGAAATTACATACATTTATTTCATGTTGCACTGTGACAGACAGACTTCCCTTGATCCTAACCCTTCAACTGTTGTGATTCAGTGCTATATAAATGAAACTGAAGTGAACTGAATTGTCCTGTTTTCTGTCTAGACCAATAAGACATGATTACTCTGTTTGCTAAATATATCCTCTTAATCTGTGTTAATCTGTGTATGGTAAGTGTATTTCTGCCTGACAACAGGGTAATAAAGATGTGGTGAGACCCTGTATAAATAGATTTCCTCTGGTTCTGTGAATTCCTCATTACACTGCTATATGGACTAAATTCCTTCTTGTAAGAATAAAACTCTCCAGCAGCTGACTTTTTTAAAAATTTAATACACCATTAATTTCCACAACAAATGTTGCACTCAGTTTGTTCTTAACCATTTGTTTGGTTTGTAGAAATAGGTCACAATTATACATTTAATCAGCTGGCTTTCTTTGATGTCAGAAACTCCAAATCAAAGTGTAATCCTGCATATATGATCAAGCATATCACTTTAGTCCTTACACTAAACTCAGAGACCTTTGCACTAAACTAATGAATATAAAGAAGTTCACCTTTGAGTTGTGGGTCTCCCTTAAAGGCGCCACAGCCCCATTTTCCTGTAGCGATATCTGGGTTTTCATGCCCATCGTACCCTTTAAATCCACAGTAAGCCTTCAAAGATACATGAGATTAATTAATTTTAGATTGCAGTCATAAGCTTTACTATAACTTTTAAACAAGCAATACAAAAATGTCACAGATGAAAAGTAAAATATAAGTATGCAATTATTAAATAATTAAATTTGTATGTATACATGCCCACTCAGAGGGTTTGGACAAACCCACTCATTTTTTTTTTTTAATTTGTTTTTTTTTGTTTTTTGTTGTTTTGTTTTATAATCATGAGATTAGTTTTTCAGTTCTTTGTAGAATTGCATTCATGTCTCATTTCCTGTTTACAATACAGCATGGTTACACACAAAAAGTTGTGTGTAACACAAAAGTTCTGTTAAGGCACAGTTATTCACTTATTCACATCGTTTTTCCCAATTGCTGTTACGGCCCTGGCCTGGGGAGCTGATTTGGACTAAGCACACAATCTTGCCACCATGCACACTGCAGCAACTCTGTTTTGTTGTGAAATTTCCTCACAAGTTGAATTCTGCTCACATGCTCTTCAAACTAATATCCAACCTGTGGGACATAGGCACTGGTAACATTTAACATCTACGTTTTTATTTCTAGCTTTAAACTTATGATGCTGTTTGACATTCTCGTCACCTACACAACACTATTCACATTAAAGTGCTCATAAAAGACACTTAAAGCAAGACACGTGCTTCAATACCTAGGAGGAAGGGCATCTGGTGTAAAAAAAAAAAAGATCTGCCAAATCAGTTGAAATAGCTTTCAGCTAGTTGAAAGGTTGAAGATGAAGTTGAAAATTATTTACTTCAGAGAATTAGTTCATTAAAATTACCCCCCATAGAAACTACCACCCAGCAAATTAGAGTATAAAACCACATTAGCAATTTGTAGGAGATTGACTGAATCAGCCTTTCATAGTGGAACTACCACAAATCAGGGACACCTATAAGAAGAGAACTGCTGGGACCAAGACAAAAATTTAGACATTTAGCTATTTATTTAACCCTGGACTTTGATTTTGTGTGTCCAAACGTGAGACTTTTGTGTCCATCCACCAAGAGAATGTAATGGTGATGGATCTCTTGTGTCTAATAGGAGCACAGTGATGGAGTTCTGCAAAATAGGATCTGGGCATCACTATCTGCCAGTCGTAACCCAGCTGAAATGGTTTGAGATTATCCAATCCTACATTTATTGAACCAAAGGAACAATAAATAACACATAATAAACTTCACCTTGTTCAGTTCTCGGATAATATGTGTCATTCTGTACTGATCCACGCTGTGTCTGAAGTTCATAGCATCAATGGCCAGGATCTTTGTCTTACGCCGAAACCATTCATCCCTAAAAATCGGATCAAAATGCATCAGAAAACTCAATAAAAAGTTCTAAAAAAAAAAAAAGTTCTAAAGGCAAATAATGAATGACCCCCTCAGACCTTTCAGACTGATCTTTATAAGGACCTGCCCACTCAAAGGAGTCTCCAAAACCTGAATAGGAGCTGAACTGCTGTGAGCCTGAGAAACAGACGACAAAAGTTGTACATTAATAGAAATATTGATACACATTCATTTTTAGTAAATATATTTATCATGAATTTCTGTACTATATTCCTTTTCCCCATTTTTAATTTCCTAGAGCTATTTATTTTAGGATTATCTTTGTATTCGAGTGGAGGCACTTCCAATGTTTCTGTGTGTTTTTTATGTGTAATATCTTTACGTATGTTGGTAAATAGACTTCAGTGAACAGGGTTTACAAGTTGTTATATTTAAAATTGAAAAATTACTTGTTTACAACTATCTTTATAAATCTTTGTTATTATACTTACATTATAACCAATCCGGTCCTTTTTGTCCACTTAAAATATGTTTACAGAACTATTGTTATATTTGTTGCAATTTCCACTGTCCTCTTGGCCAGATTACTCTTAAAAAACATTTTAATGTCAACAAGATAAGTAAAACATATATAAAAGTCACTGCCAAAAACTGATTGCGGCTTCTACCTTGTCACAGGAATGTTGTTTGTGGCTCAAGATGATTTGATATCATTTATGAGGGATACATTTGACATATGTTTCACATATTATACACCAGCAAGTTATTTATAGCATTTTAAATCAGTTTTTGGCAGACAGTCACTTTTTAGACACAACACCAGCATCTCACAGATTCTGAAGCTGCAGGTTTTGTCACTTAGACCAAAATTGACTGAAACAGCAGAAGAAGATCAAAACTACACTTCACTTCCACCACAGCTGCATTATTCACTTGCTTATTACACACCAGTCTACCGCCGTGTACAGTGCTGCTGGTTTTTGTTGTTGTTGTTGTTTTGTTTTGTTTTTTCAAAATTGACCTCCGACAAGAAAACATTTTTGATCTTCTACAGAATATTTTTTAAGTTATAAAAAGCCAGGCCAGAAAAAATTCCTTCATGTTTTTCTGTGTTTTATCCTCAGTTACTTTGACACAACAAGCTGTGATGCTTATACCTTTGAAGTCTCATAATTGTAGCTGAAGAAGTAGAGCAGGTCATCTGCTGATTGGAAAGTTTGTGTTTCAATCCCTGGCTCCCCCAGTCTGCATGCCAAATATCCTTGGGTAAGATACTAACCCCAATGCTCCAATGCATCCATCAGAGTATGGATGTGTGTGAATGTTAGTTAAAAAGCACTGAAAAGAAATTAGTGCTGCTGTGAACGAGTGAATGTAGCATGTTGTATAAAGTGCTTTGAGTGCTCGAGGAGTAGAAAAGTGCTATAGGAATCAGTCCTTTCCATGTTTCTAACCAATATCTCATTTAAAAACATGAGGACTTACAGGTAAGCTTTAAATTTCTAGTTTATCAAATACCACTGAGCAGAACTTTAATTTAAATATGACCTCTCTTCCTCTTCTCCTGTCCTGTCTTTCTCAACTTTTTCCATGTATACAGACAAAAAGCTAGAGAGGTCCCAACACAGAGCTATGCTGCAATGCTATGATTTATTTGGTAACATGGTCCTAACTGAATTAGATTCTTTTTGTTGTTTTTTGATGATTATTTTAATTTCAAAATTGAAACATAATATATAATTGTTAATTTTATTTTCTTTATCCATCCTTACTTTTTTGTCTTAAATTCTTGTTATAGTTGATTTTTTAAAAAATAACCATTTATGTTTTCTGACACATGAGTGTAACATTCACTTATTAAAATAGCTATGAATTTCTTTTTTTTAAAGAAATCTTTATAGTAGAAAAGATGGAACCAGTTGTTATTTGATATTTTGGCTTCAAAAATGAACTTAATTAATCATTTTAATCATTCAGGCAATTTTTGTATGAAATCAGCCTAATTTTTGTGAGATGATTAATCCATTTATGAACAAACCTGTAATGATCAGACACTCATTGTCTTCAAGTTTCTCTGTGAAGAGGCGAGCTACAATCAGTTCTGGATTTATAATGAACAGGATCTCCTCCTGCAACAGACCAGAGCCCAGCACACCTCCACCTATCAAGCTGTTAGCGAAGTCTACCTGCACATAGACATACATAGACACACAAATAACCAAATCCCAAACAAAAAATATGAAACTGTAAATCATTATTCATGTGGGACAGTTCTTACCTGAAGCATGCCTTTACCTTCAAGCTCAATCTGACCTTCTGAGGTGATATGAAGTTTAGACAGATTCTCCTTACAGCTATCACATGAACAACAATATGATTTAGAGAAAATCAAGATAGCAAATCAAGGTGGTAACACAGCTGCTGCTTTACCACAGTAGATCTATCAATCTATCAGTTATTACCTTTCCCATGTGGGCATGTCTGTGTAGCTGAGGCACTCCCTCTCAAATGTCACCAGTCCTTTAGGTCGGGTACCTGCAATGACATTGATAAACACCCATGGACTCTTACTGAGATGTCTCAAAAACGGGCAGAATGGGAGGATTCAACTTACTTTTATCTGTAACTTCTTTAAAATAATGCATGATGGCCCTCAACTTTTCTATCTTCCTGTCTGACCAGTTTCCAAATAGACTGTATGGAGAATTATTATTAACAATTAATTAATTCTGGGCACACAGAATGAGAGACTACAGTGAAGGGATTTTTTTTTCAACCTGTTGAAGTTGATGCTGGGGTAACCAGAGTACTCTGCGTTGGCACTGGAGGTGTTACGGTGAGGGAAGGTGCAAAAAAAAGCATTGGCAAGTAGGCAGGATATCTGAACCTGAGCCAATGTGATGGCTGCACTCTGTCCCTTTCGTAGAAGCGGGATAGCCTGAGAACATGGAAACACATTTTGTCAGTCAGATTATTTATTTTCAGGAGAACTTAATTTTAGTTTTTCTCATTGAAAACTATTCTTTTTAGAATACAAATGTCCCTAATAATTAATAATTGTTTCAAGTTAATTGACATTAATTTGTCCAAAGGTGTCATGGTACTGAGTTAATTATATGAAGTGCTCTGCAGACCCACATATACATAACAGTTTAGTGTAACATTATAACGTTAACAACTAGCACCAACCAGGAATGCTGTCTGCTTTTGTTCATATTTATGTTCATTTTTATCATCATGCATACAACAAAAAGGCGTTAAAAGTAAACTTTTTTAAACCTTTTCACAGTAAGCTTTGCTGTTCTTCCATGTTGTTTTAGACAATCAGCAGTCTACCTACTTATAGTATAGGATGAAAAAGGTTCCTATTTTTACTGGAACCTTTTTGCCTTGAGGTGGCTGTTATTGTGATTTGGCACTATGTAAATAAAACTGAATTGAACTGTTATCTTGCAGAACTGCGCACAAATGTGTCTGTACTCTCTGTGTTGTCCCACAGTCCCTATATTAAGAGACTTTACACCCAGAGACTTCGCAAACCAGTGGACTACAGCCTACTTTTATATGTACTTTTGGAGTTGAAAAAATAAATATCTTTCAGATACTGAAAACATAAATGTGTCGGCTTTAGGTCTAAATAAGCATCCTGATCACAATCTAATTAAAGTCACCAAGGCATTCTTAATAGTCTATGTATCAGAGCCGCACGATTAGACACATTTTAATATAAGTCGCAATTTTGGCTTCCTACAACAGATGAATATGATTGAATGATACTGTAAATTTCTGAGGGGCCAGTGGAATACAAACCAAAAGCAAATCAAACACTGACCACACGCCTGCATGTTCTAATCACACACATGACAAGCACAGTTGACTTTAGTTTTCTTCTCGGAGATGTACTTTAAATGAGCACCTTGCTGATCTTCAAATGAATGAACTTAAATGTAAAGGCGAAAGTAATGTCCTAATGACTTTGTGTTAAGATTTTGCACATTTTAAAATTTTATGTATTCTTTGAATTTTTCTCCAAAAGAAACACTGAATTCAGGTGAACAAGGAGGAGCATTTTTATTTTAATTTAATAATTTGTACATTTGCAGGAATGCAGCAAAGCATTAATGTTGCATTGTTTAAATGACAGCACACCAAAAAGATTTTTGTCAATAAAATCAATGAATAATGATGATAACTTGAAGACTAGATGTAAGTGCAGGAGGCACAAAACCAGAGATGTTTATAGATAGATGCTTTTTAACCGCTTCCACCAACACCAGGTGCTTATTTCTTCATTCCTTTTCAGCATATTGTCACTCATGTAGTCTGAGAAGAAACTAGGGTCCTACACCTTTTGCGCCCTAAGAAATATATTTGATTTCTGTTTAATTTAAAGAACCTTCCTTTTAGTGACATTTCAAGATAGTGACTCAGTATTTGGGGCTACTTCAAAGAGACTTGGAGCATTTTCAACTGTTCAAGTTTCAATTTTACAATTTTTGGCAATTCATTGCTTATATGAAAATGCTATTCTCTTGATTTTAAGTTGTACGTTTTTTGGAGGGTTTTGTATTTCTTAGATTTTCCAAGAAGATAATTTATTTCAATAGTCAACACAATATTACTTGTAGAAGATAATTTGAAATTATACCTTTTTCACAAAGTTAGGGAGTTTCAAGGCCAATTCAGCAATCTTTGGAAACAGTGTCTTGTAGTAGTTTTCTGTATCTGGGGTAATCTGAAAAGAAAATATGTTATTGCTTATTATCGCTCATTTAAATAGTCAAGTCACAAAACTAATAATTCAATTACCAAATGTGGGCATTCACCTGATCCAATCTGTGGAGGGCATCAAATGACCACTGATCTTTATATTTGGGGTTATACTTGATGATAGCTTCCTGATGAGAGAAGTTTTAAGACCACCTAATATGCTTATATAACAGTCATAGACATTCACATTAAGCATGGTCAAAGAATAGCACCCGTTTAACTTTTCATGTGTCCTTGGGAACAAATTTCACATTATCAGTGTAAAAATGAACAATGATTAAATGTCCACTCTTGCCAACATACCTCTACATCTTTGACACTGGCTGTTTTCTTACTGGCCAGAGATTTCAGCTTTTTGGATATCACATCCCACCTTGACTTCTGATTTGCTACCTGAAATGACAATGACATTTATGTGCTCTGTTCCATTTGAGACAACATATAAAATCTGTATTACTTTTATATAAGCCTAAGTGAAATACAATTAAAACATATTTAAAATGTGCTTCATGTTAGTCTCTGTCAGTGGGGGTAAAGTTGTAAAACTAGCACACAACTGGAGACTATGAGTCATAGTCCTGGGCTCCTGGGCAATTTCGGGCAGGGATAGCTCAGTAGGTAGAGTGGTGGCGGCCCCATGATTGGCAGGTCGGGGGTTTGAATCCACTGAACAGCCAAACTGAGGTTATTGTATCCTAAGCAAGATACCGTCCCCGGGCACCCAGTTGCTGTCCACTGCTTCACTGAGTGAATGGGTTAAATGCAGAGAGGAATTTCCCCACGGGGATCAATGAAGTATATATTATTAAATCATCACAATAGTTGCCTCATTCTGCTTTATGTTGTAAGATAAAGACTTTACAATTGCAAAGAGAAACCCAACAAAGATATGACCCCTGTGAGCAAGCACTTGGGAAAGTAAAAATTCCCTTTTAACAGGAAGAAACATCTGGCAGAACCAGGGTCAGGGAGGGCAGCCTTCTGCCGCAACCGTGTGGGGTTAAGGGAAGGGAGATGGGGCAAAAAACACAAGTGAAGAGAGCATATTGAGAAGATGGGAACAAGTACTTTGAGAAGCTGATGAATGCAGAATGCAAAGGAGAATAGAAGGGGACAGTTAGTGAATTAGGTGGAGCACTGTGAATGAAGTAAATAGAAAAAAACTGGAATCAAAGGGATATGAAAAGATTATAAAAGATTATTTTTAAAAAAGTAAGGAAACAAGCAGAGGACAAGGACCACATGATCTGTCAGCCCCAGATGAGAAATTCACTGCAATAAAAAATTAAAAATCCAGACTTTCCAGGATCCATGAGATAGTGCCAAGAACTTATACTGTAAGTGATGACATCCAGCAATGGTAAATGGTCTGTATTTGTATAGCGCTTTACTAGTCCCTAAGGACCCCAAAGCGCTTTACACATCCAGTCATCCACCCATTCACACACTGGTGATGGTAGGGCTGTTCGATATAACGATATATATCGGATGACGATATAAAAACGTCTATTGTTTCATTTTACACTATCGTTTGTTTTGTGGTGTCGCAAAATAAACTGTTTACGGCAATATTTTTTCATCGTTTTGATGGTCACTGTAGTGGCTATATTAATTTCTTAAAGTTCTCTCTTTCTCTTCTATTTTATATAACCACACCACGGACAGACAAGCGCCTGTTTTTATGCTTTGTGGTGTCCGCTCGTGCCACATAAACCTTTCACAATAAAGCTCAAGATCCTGTTGAGACTTTTCAAAATAAACTGAATGACGTGAAAGAGCAGATTATTTACGGATGAGAATTTAAAAAAGAGCCGCCAGGTGCTAAAAAATAAACCTTAGACTCAAACGTTAGAACAGGCTTTTCCCGCAGCACGCCGTGTAATAAATACTCACAAAGAAAACAGCGGCCTTTACAACTTATGTCTAAAAATGTATAATTTCATGCATCGGTTAAAATACTCGACTCCAGCTACATGACGCGCAGCTGGAAACACTTCCCACAAGACGAGCTGCCCGAGATTCACAGAAAATGTTACATTTTTGTGATTTAAATCATTATCGGACGATAGAATTCTTATATTAGGATATGAGATTTTGGTCATATCGCACAGCCCTAGGTGATGGCAAGCTACATTGCAGCCACAGGCACCCTGGGGAGCACTGACCGAGGCGAGGCTGCCGGACATTGGCGCCACCGGGCCCTCTGACCACCACCAGTAGGCAACAGGTGAAGTGTCTTGCACAAGGACACAACGACCAAGACTGTCCAAGCAGGGGCTTGAACCAGCAACCTTCCGATTACAAGGCGAACTCCCAACTCTTGAGCCACAATCGCCCGATAGCCGCAATCGCCCGTTGATAGAATGACAGAACTCATTTTTAATGAACCATTTGAAAGATATTTAAGATGAGATGAGAGATAATGGAATATGTTTAAATTAACAGGCCACGGCTGCAGAGATGTACATGTTGTACTGCTGTCCACCTTGCTGAGGACACAGCTGTCTCTAAAAATGAAACTGTTGATTTACCAGTCGATCTACGTCCCTCTCCTCACTTGTGGGCATAAACTGTGAGTAGTGACCGAAAGAATGAGATCATGGACACTAGCGACTAGTGACAGTTATTTTAATAAATATATTTTAGTACCCTGTGGCTTGCTCATTAGTTTGAATTACTACTGTGTGAACAACATGCACGGCACTGTACATCAACACTAACTTCTTGCAGTCTTCTTATCTGGCTTTTCTCTAGCTACCTAGATAATACACCTCTTGCAACCTACACAAAGCAATTCTTAGCCTCCAGTGGCTCTTGAATGCCTAAAAACCTGTATAACATGTCTCGCAGGTTTGAAAAACCTCAGACAGTGAACTTATCTCTGTGCCTGTCCTGCTAGACCTCAGTGCTGCATTTGATACTGCTGACAGTAATATTTTATTACAGCGATTAGAGCATGCTGTTGGTATTAAATTAATGGTCTGCAGTGGTTTGAATCATATATATCTAATAGACTTCAGTTTGTTCATGTAAATGGAGAGTCTTCTTCACACACTAAGGTTAATTATGGAGTTTCAGTGCTAGGACCAGTTCTGTTTATTTTGTAAATGGTACACTTAGGCAGTATCCTTAGAACGCAAAGCAAACATTTTCACATCTATGCAGATGACACCCAACTTTATCTGAAGTCATATAACACACACCAATTGCAGGAATGTCTTAAAGACATAAAGACCTGGATGACCTCTAATTTTCTGTTTCTAAATTCTGATAAAACTGAGGTTATTGTATTCGGCCCAAAAAGTCTTAGAAATATGGTATCTAACCAGATCCTTACTCTGGATGGCATTTGCTTGCCCTGCAGAAACACTGTGTGGAATCTTGGCGTCATTGTTTTTTTGTTGTTGTTTTGTTTTTTACCAGGATATGTCCTTCAATGCACATATTAAACAAATATGCAGGACTTCTTTCTTTCATTTGCACAATATCTCTATAACATCCTGTCTCAGTGATGCTGAAAAACGTCATACATATATTACTTCTGGCCTGGACTGCTGTAATTCATTAGTATCATGTCACAAAAACTCCCTGAACAGCCCTTAGTTGCTCCAAAACGCTACAGCAAGAGTACTGACAGGGACTAGAAAGAGAGAGCATATTTCTCCTATACTAGCTTCTCTTCATCTTCTCTTCTTCCCTGTTAATCCAGCATTGAATTTAAAATCCTTCTCCTAACATGCAAGGTCTTGAATAATCAGGTTGCATCTTATCTTAAAGAACTTATAGTACTGTATCACCCCATTAGAGTGCATTGCTTTCAGACAGCTGGTCAACTTGGCTCCTAAAATATCAGAAAGTAGAATGGGAGGCAGAACCTTGAATCTTTCAGGCCCCTCCTCTGTGGACCCAGCTTCCAGTTCCAGTCCAGAGCTCTACTTTTAAGATTGGGCTTAAATGGGCTTGCTGTGTGGCAGGCAGAGCAGGATCCAAATGTAAAACTCTTCTTGTAAAACACATCTGCTCATAGTCTTGAATCACAGGCTTGTGTCTTAAATTGACTTAATGTTGCTATTAATGGCAGTTTAATTTTCTGAGGTTTTTATTTCTTTTAGTCATTTTGAGTTCTGGTTTGTGACAGCCACTAAACTTTACATGGTTACTTAATTAATTCTCCTGAATAATAAGTGAATCATTTTGCAATGAGGAAGCCATACTTGCCTGTGAACAAGGCATCTTCACAAAGTCGCTGTGCCATAGATCTCTCCCTTTCCGAGGTAAAAATTCCCATTGAGAGTTGAAAGTATCCACCTGAAAGATAAAAAGTATAATTTCAAGAACACAACCAATACCTCTTTTCCAATAAATCATTCAATGGTTCTCCGTGGTTCTTTGGCCATGGGGACTCTGTCTGGAGCCTCCCTCTTCCTTCTGCAGGGATGGGCATGCAGTTATCATCATGACATCTGGCCTCAGGTCTTCACTGCTCTTGAGGGGCTGTGGACAGTGGGTCTCCTGGGCCTTTCTCTGTCTGCCTCTAACTTCCAGAGGACATTGTTGCAGTTTCTCATCAATTATGTTTTATGACTAACACACATGCAGAGACACTCATGGTCTCATACAAACAACATAGCAAGATTTTATTTTTGTGTATCAGTTTTTTTAACATTTTGTTACGCATGCAGTAGTTGGTGACCAATTGTGATTTTTCCTTTATTTCTATGTTTATGTCTTTGCATCCTTTGTTCTCTTTATGGTAAATGGACTAGTTCTTATAAAGAATTCAAAGCGCTTTATACAACATGCCTCACTCACACAAACACTTTTTTCTATCTGGCATTCATGTATATTTATTCTTTACCTGCATTAGAGAGCAACTTGGGGTTATTGTTGTGATCAAGGTTATTTGGTATGCAGACTGGAGGGGCCAGGGATCAAACCACCAACCTTCCAATTTGTAGATAACCTTCTCTACCTCCTGAGTTAAAGTTTTCCAGTATCACTTTGCCTTTGTCTTTGCAAATTTGTACCTGCCCACCTATCAGCTCTGGCACTGTAAAACTACATCAATACTAATAGGAATTAATAAATAAATAAATGAGTTGGTCTTACATCTATGAGGACTGTGTGTCTCTTGTCGAATCTTAGGGGACCCAGCTTCATGTCTCCATGTTGAAGTCGCTTCATATCCTTCAGCTGACAGCAAGATGAAGTCTGTTCCATCTGTTGAAGGAACTCAGACCACTCTGCTTGTCCGTCTTTTACATTCTCTGCCCTGCAAATTCCTGAAGAGGATGGCAAGAAGCTGTCTTGATTCGCGCTATCATTGCTGTGCTGTTCTTTTTCATGCTTTTCTTTCTCCTTTTGAGGATTTTGCTGTGTATCATGCTGGAGGGCTTCCTTCATCTGAGAGCTGTCATTGTGTTTGTGGCTCTTCATGTCTGGGATATTTAAAGACAAGACATGACATCAGGATATCAAGAAGAACTTTTGTTTTAACTCAAGGACTGAAGAAAAAAAAGATCCCGGATAAGTACTTTGAAGAAACAGGCACCAAATACTTGTCCAACACCTAGTTGGTAAAATCACAAACCCTACATGATTAGACACACTATCATGTCCCTATTTAAAGAAAGAAACACAGAAAGAAAGAAAGACAGAAGAAAAAAAACATTACTAGAAATTTGTGTGCAGATTAGTCTTTAGGTTCAATGAAACACTAAACCATCCATCCATCGGCTTCCACTTATCCTTTTCAGGGTTGCGGGGGGGGGGGGGGGGGGGGGGCCTGGAGCCTAACCCAGCTGTCTCAGGGCGAGAGGCAGGGTACACCCTGGATAGGTCACCAGTCACAGGGCTAACACATATACACAGACCACCATTCTCACTCACATTCACTCCCACATTCACACCAAAACATTAACATTAACTATTAAACATTCTTTTAAAATGATATCCACTGACTTTGTTTTCTCCTGCCATATAGATTTACTGTTTTAACCTACATAAAGGTACATTTAACTCTATGTTGAATCCATCTAATTCTGCATTGTACTCAAGTCCTGACAGAATGACATGATCCAACAGCGTGGGTGCTGCTGGGTGGTAAGCTGTAGAAGGACTTTCTGAGATTGTCTAAAATTTTTAAAAATGACATTGTTATATCAGTGAGATTTGTTCTGACATGAAGGCTATTCTCATCATGCATCTTTGATTGCTTTACTATTCAAACATCTCTGATATTTTTGATTGAATATACCACATGGAAATGTTTAAAGAGATAAAGAAATCACAGCTTGCCCATTCTTCCCGTGCCACACACAGCTCAACCTTTATCTCCAGCTCTTCATCCTCAGTGCTGCAGTCGCTCTCAAGACACTATGCCATAACTGTCCTGCTCGACAGCTGCACCACCTCAAACTGAGGCTTCAGTGATAACTGGGAGATGGCTTAGCCTTTCAAGGCCATCCACCTACTGGACTTATGACCAGTAAGTGGACCCCATGCTCCCTGCGGTGGACTCAGCCATGATCCTTCTTACTGGACCTGGGACTGCCTGAGTGTGAGTGTTCTCTGCCGACACCACCCAGCTTTCGAACCCTGGCACTGCTCCTGACTGGCTAGTCTGAGATTACACTACCAGGGGATGCTGTCGGCTCCACCCTGGGTCCAGCATTCTTCCTCGCTGCTCCAATTCCTACACTTTTTTTATACAAAATTATGATTCTCCCTTGCCTTGTTCTTGGTCCCCTCATGCCACACATAGACAACTCACTGCCACGGCAATCCCCAAGCCCGTGTGGCCAGTGGGAGTCCTTGGTGTTAAGGTTTGTGTACAGTATCAGTGTATTTAAAATACTGGCGTACAGAGACTTTGAAATCGTAATATGATCATAGAATTGTTTGAATGTTTTGTTAGGTAAGGACTTAGGCTAAAGATCACATGTCAGCTGTCTGACAGTCAGCATAGAAAAAAGCATGGACAGACTATGCGGGAAGATTGCACTCTAGACTGCAAAGCAATAATCTTCAAAATGGTAGAGATTATATATTGGTGAAACCAATAATCCCATGTTCTTCAGTCTAAGTAACAATACTACAATGAAATTACATATAGCCAGACATAGGTTTATCTAAGTGTTAATATTCTACAAGGCCTGTAGTGAAAATGATTGAAAAGCAGCCAATATTCATAGAAAAACTTTGAAAGACTGTCAAAGCCTGGAGATCTGTTGCTCAAGACCAATTTAAAAAAAACAATACAAGAAAGACTCGGTCCTCAGAAGCAAAATATTGTAATGATCTAATCATTAAAATGTTTTTTGAGGGTATACTGTTCAATTTAAGTGGCCTCCAGCCTACTAATACATGTTCTTGGTCATGGATATTGGAGTGGATCCTTTCCTGCTGTGATTTCCACAGTTGAGCTTTCGTACCTGTGGTGTGCATTTTTCTCTTTGAGTAACCAGTAATCAATGTGCAGTTTGCAGGGAGCCCCTGCAAACTGCACATTGCTTACTGAAGGACAGGTTGAATTCCTAATAAGGATTTATATATATATATATATATATACATATAAATTCGAATGAATTTTATTCCAAGTAAATATCATTGTTTTAAAGTGTCTTGATGCATTCTCAATCATCCAGGAAAGTAAATCTCCAAAAGCTGATTCTGTTCATCTGGACGTAACGTTTTGTCCAGATGAACAGAATCAGCTTTTGGAGATTGTTTTAAAGTATCAGGTTGCTTGATCGTCCTTGTCCTCTGCACACTTGACCAGATCTATTTAACAAAAGGTGCAGCCATTAGTACCCCTCTTTCTGCGGCACTGTTCAAAATAATGCATGCTGTTGCAACATGCCTTGTGCTATTGTGCAGACTAACTCTGTCTGCTTAGGGAGGCCAAATACAGCGATTACTCTTTCCATGAGAAGGTAGTTGGGCTAGTTTGTTTCCAAACTGCTACACCGCTGGAAAAGTGTGGATAATAGAAACGGAAACGCTCTTGATCTCACGCGATTGGCTCCGAACTATTGATCTCATGTTCACTTTTTAAACTACGTATCCTCATAAATCATAATTCACACTCACAATTTAGCAGAAAGAAGTTCAGAATGAAACAATTTAACACTAAGAAAACCCCAGGGCTGCCTGGGGGGACATTAGGAAGCAGCTTAAGAACCTGTGTATGTAGTTTAGGGTAAGTATTGTCATTTACAGTCAAGACTGTGAGGCTATTGGTTGCAGTCTGTAAAAAACAGTGTTTAAAAGCAAAACTAGCGACGTTCAAATCATATAGGCTACAAGACGAATATGCGAGGGTTAAAGGCTGAAGTCCTGCCATTACACACGGAACCCACTCACCTTTCAACGCAGACTTCTCCGAAGGTGTTCACATTTAATGTATTTTAACTGCAATGTTAACTGTTGGTTTTATGGGTTTAAAAACAGTCGTCACCAAACCAGACACACTCAGCGTATGTGCCTTTTAGTTCACTTTCACTTTGACACGAAAACGAAAGTAAGGTTCAGGGAGCAGCTATTGGTTAAACTGCTACTACTTTCATTACTCGAGAAACGGCCGATGGTCAGTTTGTAACACAATGCATATTTTGAATACTTTGCTATTATAAGGTACAGTATTACCGTGTTCACTGACTTAAAAATTATTACGGAGTTAACATGGAACTAGTTCCCTAATGTTTTAATGATTGTACTGTAGCGTATAACTCCAAATGTAAAACAAAAGGATGAAATGAGCTTAAACCCTCCCCTGATGATCCTGCCACAAGATCGTGTTGGTGTGTGTTATCTGAAAGCCGGATAACACACGCCAATTAGTCAAACAATAAGAATTTCTTAAAGACATGAAGACCTGGATGACCTGCTTTAGTGGGGTCACATTAATCAGTGATTCTAAATTGACCTATAGGCAATTTAAGAATTCTGTCTATTTGTGTTGGCCTTGTGGTCCAGCCAATCATGCATTCCAGATACAAGAATCCATTTGAACTAGCCACTCAGCAGTCTAAAAACAACACACACTTACACACCTTGGAGGGAGGAGAGAGAAAAAAAACACACTCTGATGGAAGAAGCCAAACATAAAAACAACAGACATTGATTTTTGATCATAACAGCATGTTAAGCATGTAAACATGTTACTTATTTAGGAGGCTACAGTGTCCAATTAACATATATTATATATGACCATGTGATAGGATGTTAGGTTGATGTTAGGTTATGTTTGTTGGCAACAAATTTTATAGTGTTGAAAAGCCTGTTTGTTTACCTTGAAATGATGCCACATTTGTAAAGAAAATGCATTTGTTGGTTGAGCAGCAGTGCAACACTGCAACACTGTGTGTGTGTGTGTGTGTGTGTGTGTGTGTGTGTGTGTGTGTGTGTGTGTGTGTGTGTGTGTGTGTGTGTGTGTGTGTGTTGTTGAACTGATTTCTTTGGCCTGGTCCCCACACAGGGACCTCCAGAATGGGAAAAACAATGCACCACATTTGCTGAAGTTCAATTCTGAGACACAAGATGGCAGTAGTGAGACTGTTATGACAGTTTAAGTTCAGATTTCCACAAAATCACCACCTTGAGTGATTAATAATAGCGACTATTTCTACTACTACCACTACTACTACTACTAATAATAATAATAATAACAATAATAATAATTATTATTATTATTGTTGTTGTTGTTGTTGTTGTTGTTGTTGTTGTTGTTGTTGTTGCTGTTGCTGCTGCTGCTGCTGTTGTTGTTGTTGCAAGTTTTTTCACATGACTCTAATTATTGTATGTATGCCTAGATAAGAAACTGAACCAGCTTTATATGCAGTATAAATTCTCAAAAAAGGAAGAGGGGATTCAAGAAAGTTTTTTTATAGAATAATGTTTTTAATGCTTTGTCAATGTGGTGGTGAAGGAGTGTTGGAGATTTAGTGTCTCTGTCTGTTATATAACAACAATAACAAAAAAATAATGTGATTAATTAGATTAATCAACTAAAGCTATGGAATAAACGCAGCAAAACTGATTTCTGATCTGATGCAAGGATTAAATGCAAATTCTCAAGTAAACATATAAACATAGAAATATACAGCACCCCCCACTGAATGCTGCAGCTTGTCCAGGTATTTAAATTTATGGCTGATATAGTACAACTTGAGTTCAGCTGCTCCAGATGTTAAGATCAGAGCACCTGAAAGAAAATTTTGGTGGACAACATCAGCAGATTCTACCAAGATTTGAAGTCATCTGAAGTTTGGTGCCAGATAGTCACGTAAAAACATGAAGTATAGGGGTTAGAGGACAAAATGATGATTGGAGCTCATGCAAAGCAACTTTGAAGCCATGAAAGAGGTGTAAAAATACTACATTGCACTATCTGATCACCCATAATATCTGAGTGACTCTCTATTCATACACAAATGGTGTAAATCGTTAATGAAGAGGCCTGGATTAGGAAAATAATTCATCAGCTGTAGAAGTCATTTTAAATGCAATGTGTTATTTAAGTTCTTCTGCATTATAATGGAATACAAAAATAAGGTAATATGATATGGAAATACTCCATATTGTACTCAGAGTTCTTAACCTGAGCTGCCAAAAATATTAATTATGTTTGAGTTGCTTTAGTAATGCTTAAAAAACTGTGCTGTCTATTTGAAACAGTTGTTTTACATATGATATGCTGAATGATTCATTGACTCATTGAGGAATGAGTGCACGGGAGCTTTTGCAGAGCAAAGAAATCAACATTGTCTATTATAAACACAGCTGTTTATTTTCTACTCACTTTGCTGCCCATTCCAAAAAGTGAATAGTCAGTGGAAATGCAATGTCTCTTTAAAAGGTAAAAGCAGTTGGAGTCCATCATAGCTGTTTTGTTTTTCTGATGTTTAGCTGCAAATTATTATTATTATTAGTAGTAGTAGTAGTAGTAGTAGTAGTAGTAGTAGTATTAGCATTATTAAGATGGTGGAGAAGAGCTCCCCTACTGGTGGAAGAGGCCTCTGGCAGAATCACACTCAGGGATAGGCAGTCATCTGCACTTTACATCAATCATCACTGACCTGTTATCTAATAAGACTTTAACCTAGTGACTGAGACCATAAACACAACAGGAAAGTGATTACTGAGGTCATAGATTAAGGGAACCAAGTGCCATTTTCCAAAGATTTCCTTCCAGCTTATGAATGCCAAAACCCGTAATTTTCCATAGTTTAATTGACTGTGGCTCTGAAAGTAAAGTTGGTTGCCTATCAGTTGGAGAGTGGGTAAGTGTGTGATAATGTATAGCTCTGAAAGTAAAGTTGGTTGCCTATCAGTTGGAGAGTGGGTAAGTGTGTGATAGAGAATAAGTAAAAACATAAATGGTTCCTTTTAAGGTCCATGCAATAGAGAATGTTGCAAAGTGTTGCAAACTTCACTTGTATCTATAATTAATCAGATAGTGACAGCAAAGTCTAATGTATAGCTCTGAAAGTAAAGTTGGTTGCCTATCAGTTGGAGAGTGGGTAAGTGTGTGATTGTTGGAAAATAGCTCTGCATGATTTGTGTGTGTGTGAATGCGTAGAGAATGTGGCTTTTAGTAAAAGCATTTTGAATGCTTGGTTGGAACAGCAAGTGTACCAGTTTAGGGTGGTGATTAGTGCTGACCCTTCACAGCAGGAAAGTTCTTGGTTCCCTTCAGGTAATCTTTCACCTGTAGTCCAAATTCATGTATGTTATGTTAAATGGAAAAATTAAGCGTTTAAATTGTCTAGAATATACAGAATAGAATATTATTTTATGGGTAAATGTGACTGTAGTATTTTAATGCGCTTTGAGTTGTCCATAAGACTAGAAAACGTAATATAAATGCCTGTCTACTCACTCGCCCTTCCATAGTAAGTACAAAATTAACGGTAAATGGAGACCTATAAAGATTATGCTAATCATGAGTACCACATTTTTTATTCTTGGACACTTTTATTCAGTTAAAATAATCCTCATACATCTTCTGCTGTCAAAAGCAAGACATTTTATCTCCCTTCTTTTCCTTTTTAAGGCAACTTTCTTCTGACTGGCTGGCCCTCATAAACAGTGTGAGCCTCTTGAACACCAGGTAGGCTGGGTGGGCGGGGCTTCTGTGCTAACTGCAAGAGCTGGGTGCTTGAGATGACCATATTGGCGATATCTTCTCTCCGTGATGTCACACAGATCTCACTGCTTGAAACTGAACATTAAGAACAGTCTGAGCCCAAGCTTTGGCTCACAGATATTACATGTTCATATAATGAACTCATTATTTGATTATCATATTGTATAATTTTTATATGATAGAGAATAAGTAAAAACATAAATGGTTCCTTTTAAGGTCCATGCAATAGAGAATGTTGCAAAGTGTTGCAAACTTCACTTGTATCTATAATTAATCAGATAGTGACAGCAAAGTCTAATGTATAGTAAACTTTTTGGGTCCGCCTTTATCCATTTTGTTGATTTAGAGGCAGAACGGATAATCTTGATGACACTGGGTGGAACTTAATCTCTTGTATGTATAGCAAAAATTAAAATTTTGTGTAGTAACTTTTTTGTTCTTGTAGCAATCGTGTGTGTTTTGTTGCCAGCTGTATCTACACAGTATGCATGGATATGCTTTGCCCACGTGAGAAAAATCATGTGTCTGCTAGGAAATAGGAGTTTCTGCAAGCTCGGCCAGTAAAGGGGAGGAGGACCTCGCTGCTTCAGCCATTCTGCGCCTGTGTGTTATTCTGGGTCAACCATTTCCCTGGAATGTTCTGCCTGCTGCCAAAGACAAGTCACTACAAAGGAATGCACACACAACAGCACAGAAACACAAGGATGACTTAAAAAGGCCTGAATATGAGGACCCAGAGCATTTCTCCTGTGACTGCAACCACTGGCAACACATCCAGAATGCTTCCTCTATTTGGCACTTAGAGGCATAAATGTTCCAAATGATGCCTACAGTTATGAAATAGGTGTGTACAGTATGGATAACCATTTGTGTTAATGCTACAGAATGCTCCCATGAGGATAATTAATTTGATAAGAGGAATGGTTTTAGAGAAGCAGAAGTATGTGTTTTCACCAAAGGCAGAGTATGTAGCTAGCACTGCTTTACCCTCTGTCTCCTCATCCTCCCCATCAACATGCTTTTTTCATTCCTCCCTGAGCACAGATTGTTGCAGCAAGGATGGGTCTTCTGCCTCACATTCAAAATGGGCTTAATCCTTCAGCCGTATACATTGTCAGATTTTTTTGTGTAGGCAAAGGAATGTGTGTAGGAAAAGAGGTGTTCTTTGACATTGTGAAGTGACTGCAGTACACTGGAATTGTATGTGATTGTACTATGCGGAAGGTTGTGGGGGGAGGAAGCAGCAAGGCAGCTGCAGCATGAAGTGTAGAGGTGGAGGTGGTGGTGGTGGTGGGGGGGGGGGTAATATGGATAGTGTAGAGAAAATGAAGAAATGGGAAATCCGGGGAACCTGTTTCCAGGGCAACAGAGGTCTGGAAAAATACAGGCAAGCTGGACTTTTTATTCTCCACACTGCACTAGCCCTCTGGCAAGACACTGCAGACACCTCTAATGACTCCAAAACACTCACTGGCCCTGCTGCTAAAATACTGCCAGGCATCAAGTGATATTTTCTTAGTGTGTGTGTGTGTGTGCATGCTGCCTAGGAGCCAATACTGTCAAACATGTGCATTGCAGGTGCATGTATGATGGGAATGAGTGAAAAGCACACATGTTGCATGGTGCATGAATCAAACATAAATGATCATTAGCAGGTGACGTCATGGTCGATGATGCCCCCCCCCCCCCCCCCAACGCCCTCCCTCTCGCCACAACACACACAGGCAATATCGCTCCTTTTCTTGTGTAATGACCTGCTGCTCTGGTCTGCAGTCACTCAGCCGTCAGACTTGTAGGAGGAGGGACGTGAAAATGCCTTTCTCTGTGGGAGACAATGACTCTGTGATCTCATGAATATATTAGAGGGTCACTGAGCAATGAGCAAGGTATACAGAGCAGCCATTCTCTGCCTGCCAAAGCACACTGCAAAAATCTATTGTAATTGACTCAGCTGGAGTCATCGTGTGTATTGACACAAAATAGCTGTGTTAATATATAAACACATTAGTTTACTTTTGTGTGTGTGTGCAATGATAATTGCAAAAATGCATTATAAATCGCCCAACTAGCCTCTGCTCGATAATACGGCCATCAAGCAGCTTTGTCTTAATGACACGACTGCGACACTAGTAGCTAAGCTAACGTTGTTTAGCTAACGTAACTACCTACAATCAAGCGGCTTCGTTGTCTGGCAGCTGGAGCAGATACGGGGTGAGTTCTGCGGGCACTTATTATCAGGAATACCGGTTCCAGGAAATTAGTAAGGCGCTTTTATTATCGCGTGAATAATTACTTCGAAATTAGTTTAGGGTAGGAAAATAGGGTGTTACACAAACTTATCAACGCGAGCTAAGCATCCTCCATTTAGCTAACGGTGCCAACCGGCGGCGTGTTCACATCCCTCTACAGCTCTGTTTCCACTTCTCTGCTGGCATTCACAAGACAGCGATACACGGACTTGCTGCTAGGGTCACAACAGCACGTTGCAGCTTTAACCAATACGGGACTATTGCATTGTTTCCCCCCCGTTTCCTTGCTTTTAAATCGCCATTCGGAACCAAAACAACCCGAGTTTGATCATCAGTCCAGGCAGGTCGGTGAAACAAAACATCTGCTATTCTCATCTTGTTTTTTTTTTTTTTAAAGTGACGCTTACACACTCGTGCAGAGGTTGAACTCCTCCACACAATCTATGCTGCTGATTTTTCCTCCCGTTCTGCTGCACGTACATTACAGCCGCATGTTTTGTTTGTACTGCGATACTCTTGAGTTGAGTGCTAGTGTTGATTTGCATGTTGTACACGGCTCTGATTGTCACCTTATATTCACCTTATCATGTCAAAATGTATGTCACCATTAATTTGCAGTCCATTTCGTTAACTGGGTGTTTCGGGACATTTATAGGCATAGGTGGTCGTTGTTGTCGCGTTGCGATATATATTTCTGAGCTGAGGTAGCCAGTGCCCTGTTTTTTGTTTTGTTTTTCTTTGGCCATGACTTCCTGGATTGTGTGAGGGGTACAATAACATGTTGTTCTGACATGAAGCCAGACTGTTATTTTGGGTCAGCGTTGACATGAAAAGACAGATTTCTACCTTTGTTAACCCCGTTATACGTTCAGAAAAGGCTCAAATGAATATTTATGGTGAAGACTTTTAGCTGCTTTTTCCTGATTTATTTAGTTTTTAAGGTGAAGTTGGGCATACAATCTAGTTGGTGACTTAATGAATGTAATTCAACACTTTTTTTTTTTTTTTTACTTGTGTCTAGGATTGTATTTATGTCTAAGGTATGTGTGCTAACAGAAAAAGGGCTAGTGGAATAACTAGTACAGTATAATATAGGATAGAAAAAACCAAACAAACAGAAATGATTTGAATGAGTGAAGTTTGTTTAGGATTGAGTTGCACCTTGTACTCTGGACTATGACTGCAACTTATTGTTTTCATTAGGGATGCACTGATTGTGAAATTTTTCTCTAGTATTAATGTTTAAAAACAGCTTTTGTTTTCCTTATTGTTCAGTGGAAATAAATTTTTTTCTTTTAGATTTTTTTCAAATTATTATAGACCACTCACACTGGTAAATGCCATATTATTTTCTGTTATTCTGATACCAGTCAACAGGCTTAATGTTTAAGAAAAAAAAGCTTTGAGCTTTTCTCTACACTTTTGTCCAAAATGTTTTCAGGTTGTTGTCACATGTGATGTAGGTGATATTTGGGAAGCTGACACCAAAGATTTGACCTTTTTTTCCCCTTGGAAGTGAAAACTGTTTGTTTTCAAAGTTGCTTGTTAGTTAAATTTGTCAATTGTTTCATCAGTTGGTATATATGAGGGGAATAATGAGCTTTTAGCTTGTTTTGGCACTGTATTTGTTTTAATACTAAAGACACAAACAGACAACAGAAGGCATTATTTCTTGTTAAAGTTGGCCCACAACTTCACCTAGGATTGCTGCAGACAGGCACACACACAGCCCGCTTTACTAGCAGTTAAAGTAGTTAACAATAAACAACAGTAGGAGGAATTTGGAAAGGTCAGTAAAGTTTCCTTTTAAACAATATTGTCGCATTAAACAGTTTTCATAAAGGTTAACTTGGCCAGTGTACACATTGATGTTAGCTGCTTAACTATTAGTAGTTACTAGATAGCCACAAGCATAGTTTCAGGGGCTCAAAAGCTAGTGTACTCCAAGTTCTGGTCCTAAACTCTGATAATTCTGAGGGTTGCAGCTGAAGGTTAACTTAAGCTAGTGAGTAGTGGCTATGGCTAATAATAAAAAGCTAATTTTAATTTTGGAGCTACCCAGCAAACATCAGTCGTGCCCGTCTGTAACATTATAATTTATGGTGTTAATTTGACAGGGTAACACAACTATTTGTGTCTGAAAGTTGTTATTTCAAGAGGAAAGCTTAGCAACTAGAGCGAAAACTGGTATTTTATCTTACCAGCTTTATTTGATCAGCAATGAAAATGTGAAGCTGAAGTTACTAGAAGCGCGCTTCTACCTCATACAGTCTAAATATAATCACTTTTATTTTTCGTTAGCGTTAGCATGCTGTCTTCACAGATGCTTGCAAAGAACCAAAGTTGTGTTAGCAGCATAATGCGGTTGTTTTTGTCCTGGATGCCATTTTCCACTTTACCATTTATCTCGTCCTTTTGTGCAATAAAAATAAATATCCATATGTCTCTTTATTTTCCTCCACTGACACAAAGTAAAACCAGCTGATTGTAGTGAGGGTGCAAGAACTGATAAGTGGGGTCAATAGGCAGCGAACTGTAAACTGGTTTTCCACAACCACCGGTTCTCGATTCCCATTCCTACTCTTCACCACAGTGAGGATTGCAGCTTATTAGTTTAACATTGGTATTTGTTTGCTGCTCTGTATTGGCAGATACTGTGAGCAAGAAATGTCACAATATCAGAAATTTAGTTGGTATTAATATCAGCAGATTTGAACAATTCTCTATGCCCAATCTGGGAGTTTATGTAGTTAAAAAAAAAAAAATCTTAAAAACTAATTGCTAAATCACTGAGATTGCGATGATAGGCTGTTTATTTTGAATGTTGGTTACATTTTGAGAAGCTGTGGCTCAGCTGGTAGAGTGGGTTGTCGGTGATCAATTTCTGGCTCATCAGATTACTATTATTATTATTATGAAAAATGAAGGTGGAGTTGGCCAAACAGTTGGTCAAAAGTATTACATTAAGACATTCTGATAGATGGTAAACTATTCAATAGGATACTTGATTAATCTAAATTGCCCATAGGTGTGAATGCAGGAGTGAATGTGAGTGCGAATGGTTGTCTGTCTCTGTGTTAGCCCTGCGACAGACTGGCGACCTGTCCAGGGTCTAGCCCGCTCCTTGCCTTATGACAGCTGGGGTAGGCTCCAGTGCCCCCCGCGACCCTGAAACGGATAAATGAAAGTGGATGGATGGTAATCTAAAAGTGCTGGCTGAGTCTGCACCTGCTCAACTTACCTGTTTTGTTAGAACAAGACATAGTCAGAGCTTTCTTGCTGATGTGCTAAAGAACAACTTTTTCATTTTCCATCTTTGAATCACACATGTTATCCAAGGTAGAGGAAACGTATCTGTGACAATGCTAAATCACTGAAGCTATGTCCACCAAACATGGAGAGCATAAGTTTTTTAGCGAAACTGAAATAAGCACAGTTTTCAGTGACAATATTGGACTGCGGCCAGAGGATGGCTGTAATGTAAAGGATGGCTACACATACTAATTGACATACAAGAAGCCTTATGACACCGCCCACTGAGATTTAAAAAAACAAAACAAAACAAAACATAATACATATATCTCTTTCTTATCAGTGTATAGGGGTGGCGCTTTTTGCATTTTTAAAATTTTGGCTTTGAAAGGTATCATAAGTCCCAGAGAGCTTGACCTCAAAGTTAAGATCAGAGGTCAAGTTATCTAAAAAATCTAGACAGTTTGATTTTCAGATACTGTGAATTAGGAGTCAAATGTGTGTCAAATTGTTAAGTGGCTTTGTTGGAATTTGCATCAGAGGTTTACTTTTCTTTGTGTGTGGGAGAGAGAGAGAGAAGTGTTAAATAGGGCTGCAGTTTCTAATTTTTTGTGATGGATTAATAGTGTTTTGTTGAATAGTCCAATTTGCACATTTTCAGAAAAGCAGCAATTATTTGCATTTGGCAAGCTTAAATTTATTCATTTTAGGCATTTATGCTTAAAATTAAAAAACAAAAATAGAAAACTATCTAAAATATTCTTAAAACTTTCTTAAAAGCAGGAGCTGGAAAGCAGGCATGCAGGTATAGGAGCAGAGGGTCAGTTGTGAGTTGATTGAGTGGCTCTGGTGTTTTGGCTGGCAGTGTGTTGACAGTAACAGAGAAGCAAAGAACATATGGTGAGAAATGGAATGCTGCTAGACATTTTGTCATTTCTGTACAGGTAGTCTGTGCTGGTTCATATTAAACCTGTGATAAAGTTAGACATCATAGATGTTTCATATTTATTTTTGTGTGGTTTTTGCCATCCAGCTGTAATGAGAAAACAATAAGTTGTAAAGTGCTGGAAGTGCTTTTTGATGAATGAGAATTCAAGTATGGTTTCACAGATTCAACTCTCTCTTTCTTTCTTTTTATACAAAATATGAAGTGTCTGACCTAAATCTACAAAGTGCAAATAGAAAGCCAGAGAAAAGATACAGTGGGAGGGGATGTTCAAGGCTCTGATGTTGGAAAATTAGCATGTCAGTTGGTAACTGTCAGATAAAGAAAATCTTGAGTGGGAGAACCCAGGAGGAGAGCAGTGGCAGAGCAGTGAGGAAGA
Organism: Neolamprologus multifasciatus; assembly: GCF_963576455.1. NCBI lineage: Eukaryota > Metazoa > Chordata > Actinopteri > Cichliformes > Cichlidae > Neolamprologus > Neolamprologus multifasciatus. The sequence continues at coordinate 11,178,827 of NC_140445.1, forward strand.
ATGTGCTGGAAAAAAAGCATCTGTCATTAAAGGAGGAAAAGGCACAAATAAAAAAGCAGTGGTGTTAATATATTGACCAAGTCAAAGAACAAGTTTAATCTGTTCTTGCATGTTCTCATGTGGTGTAACCTTTTTTGAACACTGTAATTAAGACATGCTGTGTGTGTAGATTAAAATGGTCCAAGCGTCACATTTGTCTGCACAGTAGAGCTGCAGAAATGTGACATTTCAATTTATGGAGGTTTGATGCTTTTTTTTTTTTTGTCACATATGACAGGGTGTCTTTTACGGATGTACCAATATCAGGTAATTTTGACCTTTTTCTTGTATAATAATATATTGGCAAATATAAATTGCATTTATATATTTGCATGGATGATAATTAGCTGTGCCGCACAGCAAGAAGGTCCTGAGTTCAATTCCAACATCAGGCCGGGGTCTTTCTGTGTGGAGTTTGCATGTTCTCCCCGTGTTTGCGTGGGTTCTCTCCGGGTACTCCGGCTTCCTCCCACCGTCCAAAGACATGCAGCTTGTGGGGATAGGTTAATTGGAAAATCCAAATTGCCATTAGGTGTGAATGTGAGTGCGAATGGTTGTCTGTCCCTGTGTGTTGGCCCTGCGACAGACTGGCGACCTGTCCAGGGTGTACCACGCCTCTCGCCCTATGACAGCTGGGATAGGCTCCAGCGCCCCCCGCGACCCTGAAAAGGATAAGCGGAAGCGAATGGATGGATGGATAATTAGCTGTTATGTCAATTTTGCTTTAGCTACATAATAAAAATAATTGAATTGTTTTAGGCGTTTAGCTTTTCATCACACAAAGTCTTATTTCTTTATATTGTTCTTCTAAGGAGCCACACTTTCTTGCAGTTTTTCTGAAGTGGTCTTGAGACGGTAGTTCAAAGTTTTACTTTTACAGACAGACATGTCTATAGGAGATGAAAGTCATACATTCTTCACTCTATTGCTAAGGGAGAGGCAAGCCACCCTTAATAAAAACCTAATTTCTGTCACTTGGATACGCAGTCTTGCTCTTTGGGTCACTACCCATAGCTCATGACAAGAGGTGAGGGTCGGGCCATAGTTTGACCGGTAAATCAGTAGCTTTGCTTTTACACTGAACTCTCTTTCTACCACAGCAGACCAGTACTGCATCACTATAGCCACAGTCCCAACCTGTCTGTCAGCAAGACCATGAGATGCTTAAACTCCTTCACTTGGGGCAGCACCTCGTCCTTGAACCAGTAGACCATGGCTTCAGACTTGGAAGGGCTAATTGTTATACCCATTGCTTCACACTCAGCTGTGAACTGCTCCTTTAAATCTAAAAGACATGGATTGAAAATACACTATGCTTCAAAATGGATCGTGTTTTTTATATATATATATATATATATATATATATATATATATATATATATATATATATATATATATATAGATAGAGTTTATTAAGGCCCTCTTAAAATAAAATAAATTTGCACAAGTAAAGGCAGTGACAAACTTTTTTAGAGAACTGAAATATCAATTGACTGTATATTCAAAACACTAGCATTTTTCTACAATATTACAACTTTGAAATGGCACCGAATAGTAGGAAGGACACGGCAACCTGCTAGTGGTCAAAGAAATCAGAACAGCGCTATATAGGTCTTTTTAATCAACTTCACACTACCATAAACCTCCAGCAACCAGCTGGGAGAGTAATATACACTGTTCCCTATTGTCCCCCAGTTACATGAGCTTAGAGTCTGGTTGGCTTAAATTGATGTCACTTAAACACAACACAGAGATGTTCTGGACATAAAGTTAAAGTGGTTGTTTCTTCACATTCTTTTAATGGCTTGAGTTCATTTTGTAAGGCTTTGGACTCCTTTGAACACAGGAAGCAAAAGAAGTACCTTTTGTATTGGTGCCCTTTTATAACTAGGGGCTCTATTGGCTGATGGAGTTAATGTTTAACTCGTGTTTTTTCTTTTTTTTTTTTTTCATTAAAATTTCTTTTAGATTAATCTTTAAAATGACTGTAAATTTATTTATGTATTTATTATTTGTAAAATAATGTTCACACATAAGGTGTGTTCAGATGTGTTACCATACTCAGATGTTTGGGTGACAGCAAATTATTTACCCAGGCGATAATAAATTTGATGTTTTGTTTTGTTTTGAATAATGCTTTTCATTTTTTAATAACGAAAAGCATCAAATTGTCTAATTGAAATATTTTAAACGGCAAATATTTCATCTTTTCATCCTGCTTAAGCTTTAAATGTTTGTGTCGGTATGTGACTATTGTACATTGGTGTTCTGAGAGAAGACGGTGCCTCTCTGTTCTCTTAAATTTCTTTTGATATCAGCAGGCTAAATATAGCTCGCAGCACCCCTCCCCCTCCTTGACGAGGTATCAGAGCCAAGAGAGCAGTCAGTGATAGGCTAACATTTTGATGTGCACAGTGACACACACACACAGATTAAAGTGAGTTGCTCAGAGTGGGACGGCACTGTCTTTGTGCAGACCAAGTATGGGCTACAGTGATGATAAATTGCTGCTGTTTGCAGCACCAAATGAGATTTGAGTATTCGTCTTTTTCTGTGCGTCTCAGGGCTGCCACTGGAGGATGGTGGGGGTATTCCGATGAACCTCCTCAAGTGCATGAAACCCTCCTTGCCTCCACAAAGGTATCCACACACTCACACAAGTGTGACCATAAGCTCAGTGTCCTCAGGTGAATCATGTGACCCTTCACCTGCTAAGCCAAGCAAGAATGAGTCTTGCATTACTAGGCAAGCCACTACAAGTTATAATGGAATGAAATTTTTCCCATTAGTTGTTCACTTATTTAATATGATTTAAATATACAAATTGGTTATTTCATTAAAATTTTTTAATTATTTTTATGTATGTTTGAAGTGTTCTTAAAACTACTCTTTCTACATCATATCTTCTAAAATTAAAATATGAATAACTTAAATAACTTTCATTTTCAATCAAACGTCCCAAGCATTTCAAGGCTCAAATAGACTAAATCCGTTTTCTTTGGATTTTGGAGAGCAATCCTGCAGTAAGCTTTTTAAAGGTCTTACACCAGATTTGTCTATAACTGATTGGTTGTCTGTGATACCTACACTACGCCTGGTACAATAAAAGAAATAGTTATGTTTTTCAGAATTTTGAAAGTATGTTTTATCGTGAAATTCCCAATATAAAATCTTTCTTTTATGGCTTTATGCCTCAAAGGGACATTGTCATCTCCAGTTTCATCAGTGCCGTCTCACTTGATGGGGAAGATGTTTTTTTGAGACACAGGTTCAGAGGGAGAGTGAAGTCAGCGCTGCACGACTTGTAGTGTCAAGCGATAGGAGTGTGCACTGCGTGTGTTAGCTATTCTGACCAGTATCAACCCTTCTTCATTCTGTCTCCTCCTGCACTCCATGGTCACATTTTGCTGTTTTTATGCAGACAAATTCATAACACATATGAAATTATGATAATTTTTATTATGAACTATTAATTTAACAAAGTTCATAAACATTACATGTTAAACAATCATTCGTAAGCAGAGTCTGTTTTGTGCTGGCTATAGCTGATGTTCCCCTGCAGGCCTTTCCTCATGCATTCATGGAAAATCAGAGGAAGAGAAGTCCAATTGCAGAACCATGCTGGCAAATATAAATCAATGGAGATGGATATGACAATCTTGACTTTAGACATGCTCAGTAAGTGTATGTGCTGCACCTCCGACCAGGAAGAAAACTTGGATGCATGGATCTGTAAATAATAAAGGAAAAAAAAGAAGCAGATAACTGAATCCCCTCCAGTTTGAACTATTAAGGGGAATCCAGAGTGTTTTCTGTTCAGTCTTTTTGGATGCATCTGGATTCGCTTAAGCCGAAACAGTCTTAATTGAGTGCAGCCATACAGCCTGGTGACTGCTGTTTCACTACAGAAAGAAGTGGAAGAAATGTGTAGGCAGCTCAACAACAAGCAGTAATGGTTAAAAGGGGGAAAATGGGGAAAAAAGTTACAGAAACATATTGAATCTGATTATTAAGTGAACAAATGCCAGATTAAACTTCTATGTCTTTACCAAAATATGGAAGAGTAATTTAAAAATATTAAAAACACTGAATCAGTGTCAGTAAGCCTTTAAATATTGTGCTCTGAGACCGGTGCTGTCCTTTCCAGTAAATGGTTTGCAAGGAGGAAGCAGAAACCTTAACTGTGAGATAAATAAACCATGTTATGGTTCATCATTAGCTCGCCAAAGTAAAAGGTGCAATGATTACCTTTTACTCATGTCCTTGTGCTACAGCAGTAAAATGAGCTGTAATAAGGTCTGTTTTCATCATCTATTTTTGTTAGGAAATAATAAAGTTATGTCTGATATTCTGACATTTAATGTTATTGATATCTAGATGAAAGCTCTCTCTGCCTCTACTGAACCTCCACAACTATCCCAGTAACTCGTATTCATATCCTCCTGCAGCACTGGCGGCTCCTTCATAAATGAGCCAGTCTCCTGGCAACCAGGCACCAATCAGCACGCAGGATCTCTCTCTGTAGTAACCACTGTGTGGGGTGTGACCAATCACACACACAATCAGGTAACACATGACTTGGTATCCTGGGTATCCTGGGACATTGTTCTCCTCCTGTTGGCTGTAACTATACAAAGACTAATTTCAGAAGTATATACAAAGCCTGGGTTTAATTCAGAGTATAAAATCAAGGGCTGCTATTCTGACTGGGAATCTAGAAGTGAAATATTTCCTTTTACTAAAAGGGCTATATTTTGTAAAAGGTACTTGTGCATATTCAGTTTGTTAACTAAAATAGATGGCAGTCAGGCAATCCCCTGTTTGGAAGCTTATTGTAGGGTCAGCAGCAAAACGGATGTCGGCCCCCCCCAAAAATAGGAAAAATCTGGTGTAAGTGCACACTGTGTATGAGATTTTCAGCCCTGTTCAACAGGGGACTAAAATAATTTTATTACTCTCCTTAAAGCCACCAGAATCACTTGACGAAAACAGTAATTTTGCCTTGCACAATATGAGAGCTGCTCGAGCACCAATGTTTTAGTGTGTTGCTCGGTATTTTTCATCATGATTGTTTTTTTGTTTTGTTTTGGGTTTTTTTTTTTCATAAATGTCCCTTAATCCACTATTAGAAAAGTAAAGATTAGAAAACAATAAAGTCATCAATGGGCTAGCTGCTTTTCTCTGAAAGACCTTTACTTTCAGGACACTGATATGGCTGAAGTTGAGCTGCTCTCAATAGTTACATCCACATTTCATTGTTAAATGTCCTATTCCTAACCTACAGTGCTGTTATAACTTTCACAAATACTGTTTCGTCCCAAAGACCAAAACATGTTTGAGTCTACTTAGAAGTACATGTGTAAAAAATTACTTAATTATTTTAAAATAAACTGTCTCTGTTTAACTTTCAGTTTGAGTGTTAAGAGTTAACCTAGGAAGCCCACACTTTGGTCTAATGAATGTCTCTCCCACCACCTTGTCTGCCTTCATATCTTCCCATCACTTTATGGTTTATATGACTGTTTGGGGTGAAATTATTCCTCCTATTCCTATGTAGGTGTTTGGTGCACCCATGGGCCCTGGCGATAGCTCTGGCAGTCACATGATGCCCGGTGGTAGCCCTGGTATGGGTCCTGGGATGGGCTCCCAGTTCATAGGTCAGCAGTCATATGGAGATCCTGTCTCGAAAGGTTATGGCCAGCCAGTCATGTATGGACGTCCCAGCACTGCTTACAACCCAGCCTCCGCCTACAGTGGAAGGTATGCTATCCTATTGTTCTGATTATTGGCCAGTCTAGTTGGTGCTGTGAAACAACATTTTTTTATGCTCAGAGAAAAGGCAAAGAGAAACTACTAGTTGTAGTAAATTATGATCACCAGTTAATAGGTTAATATGCTTTTTCATGTCAAGTTAAAAGACATTGTAGATCCTTCAACACTAATTATTAAAAAGATGTAAGTGAATGTATGTATGCATACATTTTACCTTGAAAGTCATTAAAGATATATGCTGTACAGTCATTCCACCCTGGAAAATGAACATTCAAAGAAATCATGTGTATTTTAGTACTGACTATTTACACAGGCACAACTCCCCTAGCTTGCTGACTACATCCCATAGAGATGGTTTTATAGTGTCCGACTACCAATATCACCGTAAGCAACTGAACTCATCTTTATCATTGCCAAAGTAACCTTAGAAACAGTTGAAGAAGTAGGCTGGAAGCCAACATCAGTTAACACTGGAATGATGTTAGTTGGTCTAACTGTGGTACAGAAGGTCATCATGAGAGAGAGGTCCTGCATTTAGTAACCTTTTACGTAACCTTCTCAGTCAATTTTTCTTGCCCACAGTCGCTAAACAACTGCAAACAGCTATGCAGCCCACCACATTTCTTTCTTTCCATTTCTGTTTTGTGTTGATTCCCTGCTATAGTTTTTTCTGCCTCAGGCTCTTCATATATCGGATGGAAGAGGGTGATCTCCCAAATCAGAGCCATATCAAATATAAATATCTTGTTTTGACTCTAGTGGTTAGGACTGAAATGCTTTTTTAAATTACATGCATGTAATGTAATATGGTTGCTCTCACCCACGACTCTGACTCATGCTAGTGACAAAACGTCACATAGTTATGTGTAGTTTACTAATCCCACTCATCTCCCAGTCTTCCTTTCTCTCCCCACAGTTACTCTGGAAACAGTGGAGGTGCCGGTCTAGGTGTTCGTCCACCCTCAGATTTCACTCAGGCTGCTGCTGCTGCTGTTGCTGCCGCCGCTGCCACAGCAACTGCCACTGCTACAGCGACCGTTGCAGCAATACAGGAAAAACAGAACCAGGAGCTGAGCTATGGCCAGGTAAAGGTCTCTGAGAAAAATATGTGCATGTCTTTGTGTTAGGGGAGGCATGCAAGAAGAGAAAAGGGAGAAGCTGCACATAGCTTTCATGGTTCAGGTGCAATCATTTGATGTAATTAGCTGATTTTATTTTCCATAAATGATAGTGAGTTGAATATCTGAACTCTGCGTTGGATGTTACCAGATGTTTCTGGTAGTTGCAGCTTTAGTTTCAACTTGTTCATGTTGATCCTGATTGCCAAATTTTTGACTCAGATAATTTTAGCATCCAAGGTTGGACCTGTTACATGTCCCACTCTCTGCCTATAATTTCCTCTGAAGTTATTAATGAAGGCACAAAAGCACACAGAGAGCAGCAGGCAGTGATTATGTGCATCCTCTTTTAGCTTAAACATACATACATGTCAATCAAGTATTTGCAATAAATGGCAATAAGTCTTTAACATCACTGTGGAGGAATTTTGGCTCACTCTTCCTTGCAGAATTGTTTTAATTTACCTACTGTGGTGTGTTTTTGAAACATTCAGATGTTGACTTGTGTATTTAAGATACTTCTGGTGCATGACTCAAGTGTGTTTGAGCTTCAGGATTTTCTGGTAGAAAGCAGAATTCATGATTACATCAGCTATGGCAAGTCGTGCAGATCCTGAAGCAGTAAAGCAGTCACAGAGAATCACACTACCACCATCATGTTTGGCTGTTGGTATGATGTACTTTTTCTGAAATACTGTTTCATGTTGAATATAATGGGTTGTAAGTCTTCAGAAAAGTTCTGCTTTTGTCTTGGCAATCCACAGAATATTTTCCCCAAATTTCAGGGAACAACGAAGATACTTTTTTTTGGCAAATGTGAGATGAACCTGACAGTTCTTTTTAGTCAGCAGTGATTTTTACATTGAAACTCTGAGCAAAAATTGCAATCCGTTAATATTTTGTCATTGTTGAATCATCATACCTAACTGAGGCCTGCAGTTTTTTAGATGTTGTTCTGGGTTCTTATGAAACTTGTGTGACTTCTTAATTACACTTGGAGTAATTTTGATAGGCTGAGCAATACTGAGCTTATTTTCCTTAAAAAATACACTTTAAATTAAAAAAAAATGCAATTTTTATTTACTTGGGTTATCTTTGTCTAATATTAAACACTGTTTGATAATCTGAAAAATGTACTGTATCTGAAAGTGTGACAAATATGGAAAAAACCCCAAAACAAAACATCAGGAAGGGGTCTTTTGATCCACAGCACTATATTGATATTGATTAGACTTAAGTTAAATGGGATTCCCATTATAAGTTACAGGTTGTATTTATTTCAACTACCAAAACTGCGACTGGGCAAAAGTAACTTTCACAGCTCTGAGTTGCTTAATAAATGCAGACCCTAACTCGCTGTGACGGAACTCTGTGAGCTGTCAGTGCTGTGGAAAAGATCCAGTTAACTTTATAACATTTTTGATTTTTTCTCCTTTCCTTTTCAGTTGGGCGGAACATCCTCTTACAGCACCCAATTCCTATCTCATGCGGGCCCCCGTGGCCCTCCAGGGATGAACCCTGGCGGGATGATCTCTTCAAGGTCTGGACTTCCACCTTCCACCGGAGGCTTGTATCCTTCTCACCCTGCGCATATTCAGAGGATTCCTCATCAAGGAGGCTATCCAGGCGGACAACAAGGACTCAAACGGCCTTTCCATTCCGAGGTCTGTGATCCCACCAAATGTTTGCTCAAACTCAAACTATATTATAGTATATTGTCCTCCATCCATCTATTTTTTTCTGTATATGTTTATCAGGGACTTGGGGTGGGGTAGCTACCATATTCTAGCTACCATAGGGCAAGGGTCAGGGTACACCCTGGATTGATCGCCAATCCATCACAGGGCTAACAAAGAGACAACCATTTGCACTCACATTAACACCTATGGGCAATTTATAGTCACCAGTTAAAAACATAATTTCACTTCATATCCTCACTAATTGTCTAATTGTCCACAAAGAAATGCCCTGGTCAGATGGTGGAGTCAAAGTCAGGACCTTCTGTTAGGCAACAATACTAACTACCTCTCATCTGTCCTATTTTGGTTTATTCAAAAAGCAGAAAGAATTAGATACTTACTTGATAACTCATGCAATATCATACTTTCCCATTTAAATTATTAAATTAAACAGCTCTAATTCCACTTTACCGTCTCTGTCTTTTTCCAGGGTTTTTCTGGACCACAGTATGGCTCTGGTGGGATGTCAGGGTACACTAACCAGCCTCTGCAATACCCCTCTGGTTCGCAGCAGAGATGCGCCACCTCACCCTCTTACCTCTCCAGCCGGATGCCTCACGTGGGACACTACTCTGCTGGATCACACAATCCAGCACAGTTTTCCCCTGGAGCTGGACAGCCCAATCCTCCTCAGTATTATAAGGTGACCACAAAACAAAGCCAAGCAGCTTTGGGATGTTTGAGATTAACATAATTTTTAAGGATATTTAACTATCTTATAATTTCCTAAATAACACTTGTAATGTACAGAATAAAATCAGATGCTGAAACTATTTCACCTGGCACAACTATATCTAGAATATTGGTTATTGTCTGGTAGTTAGATGGTGCCAGTACCTTCTAGGGGGGGTCCTTGGGAATCTGCTCTTAGATCCACTAGCTAGCTAGCCGGTGATACATAATAGGGCTGCCACGATTAGTCGACTAGTCACGATTACGTAGACTATTAAAATCGCCGACGACTAATTTAATAGTCGACGCGTCGTTTGAAGCTTTGTAAGATCCCGAAAGACGCAGGAATAAGTAGTAGGATTTTAGAGTGTAATAACGGACTGAAACAGAAGATTGCAGCACTGCATGTCCAGGGATGCCAGCTGCCGTTAAACCCCGAAGAAGCAGAAGCAGTTAGGGGTGGGTTTTGATTATCGATTTATCGATTAAAATCGATTCTAGCTTGGATAACGGGATATCAAACAACATTGACTGAACCAGCAGCAAAAAAAGATCCAAACTACCCTTCACATAAACATCGTCATGAATTTTTGCTGTTTTGCCTCCACCGAGATAAAATCTCATTTCATGCACAGCTCTCTCTCTCGCTCTCTCTCTCTCTCTCTCTCTCTCGCTCTCTCTCTCTCTCTCTCTCTCTCTCTCTCAATTCGCTTGCTTATTACACACAAGTCTCCAAAAAAAAGCCTCATATCTGTTGTTCAATAGGCTACTGAACAAATGTAAACTTTTTAAAATTATGCAAAATTGCAAAACGCTTAGCTGTGTCTTTAAAACCTCTATAACTTTGCCCTCCTTCACGTCAGCAGCATCAGATAATGTTCAGATGTTGATTAATGGTTTTCTTTCGTTTTTGATCTACTGCAGAATGTTTTTATAAAATCGTTTTTCTGTGTTTTATCCTCAGCTACTTTGACACAAAGGCATCTGTGATGCTTACACTTTCGATAAAGTCTTGCAAGTGTCAGCTTTCTTTTTATAGATATAAAAGTATGGACATGTACTGATACATGATCTGAATTATAATATTTCTGACTGTCTGAGACAAAATTTCCCCGAATCAAATTGAATCAAATCGTGGATCGAATCGATTCCTTCCGCTTAGTGTACAGTCTCAGGGTGCTGGACTGGGGTGAAACCCTCCATGCATGGTCAGGAGCTTTCTCATCTTGATGTCAGTGGCTTCTATCTCCTCTTTTGGCCAGCTTATTATCCCAACAGGGTACCTGATCACGGGCAGCAGGTAGATGTTGATAGCCCAGATCTTGTTAATACCGTTCAGCTATCTCCTCAGGATTTCTCTGACCATCTGTGTAGTTGGTGGTTGCAGCTTTCCTAGCGGCCTCTTTGTGGTGTCCATTTGCCTGTGGGATTTCCAGATATTTGTAGCTGTCTTTAGTGTCTGCAATTTTGCCTTCTGGTAGTACAATCCCCTCAGTTCTGACTACCTTCCCTCTCTTTGTTACCTTGTGACTACACTTCTCCAGTCCTAATGACATTCCATTGTCCTTCAGTCCAGGTGTGGGGCATCAAGTCATAGGTCTTGTATGACCTATAAAGCGCTTTGAGTGCTCAGACAGAGTAGAAAAGCGCTACATAAGAACCAGTCCATTTACCATTACCATTTACCCTGATGTAATGTCTCAAGCTGTAGAAAAAAGTCTACAGCTTTTTTTTCAATCTGGTCTTGCAGTCTAGGGCGAGTGCTTTGTCTACTTGAACCAATTTATTTATTTTTTACAAAACAGATATGAGAGGACAATTGAAACCACTAAATAACTAACTGAGGTTTATTCAGTTATAAAGATAAACTATTTAGAGTCTTGTTTTTCTATATAACACCAAAGTGGATTGTAAACAAAATTGAAGGTACAGGCATCCAAGCCTGACACCCTGGCGCATGTCCAGGAGGGGCCTGGTCAAGTCGAGCTACAGTTCCTGCGTGCTGTGGGTAAGCAGATTCACGCGATTATGCGTTTTTCCTGTTGCCACTTGTGTTGCCCTTTAATATCATCACAGTCTTTAACTGCACTAACCAAATATCATGTTGAGCAGATGAAATCCCTTGAAGGAGTCTGTTAAAAGAAACTTGCCTCCATTTGCCTGAAATTGGCAACAAATATACAAAATTTGCAGCCAAAATTTCACTTTAAATTAAAAAGGTTGGCTTCCTGTTGGGTTTGGGCTATAGTTCCAAGAGACTTTTTTCTACAGCTTGAGACATTACATCAGGGGAAATGGTAATGGTAAATGGACTGGTTCTTATGTAGCGCTTTTCTACTCTGTCTGAGCACTCAAAGCGCTTTATACAACTAATTCATTCACCCATTCACACAAGCACTTCTAAGCTTAAGTGCTAAGTATCTAACATTCATACACATTCACACTCCGATGGATGCATCGGAGAGCAACATGGCCTTGCCCAAGGATATTTGGCATGCAGACTGGAGCAGCCTGGGATTAAACCACCGACCTTCTGGTTAGTGGCTGATCTGCTCTGCCACCTGAGCTACAGCCACCCCAGGGTGTGCCATTAAATAAAAGTGTTCACACTGAAGCGTCATCAAGGTCTGACGTTTATTTGGATTTGACGTGAATCTGGTCAACCAGTATTTCAAAGTATATTACATGACTTTTCCTGTTCCCACTAGGTGGCACTCCAATTTTTGCATTGACATATCAATGTGTTCATTTCTGGACTCTCATGACCCCCGAGAAGCTTAGGAGAGACAGTGTTATGTTGGACAATGTGTCTTTGAGTTACAGCAGTTTCGTGCTTCATGGCAAAACATTTAAATTTGCCAAGTTGAAATGATAAAAGTGGTGCCAAAATTTGTTATCTTCGATTCAAAATGGTAGACTTCCTGTTGGGTTTAGGGTATCATGCTTAGAGGATTTTTCGTGTGTCTACAGATGCTACATGTCTGCCAAATTTCATACATGTACATGAAACACAGCATGTGGGCTCATTTCCTTACAATTTTTTAGGGGTCACTACAGAGTTATTTTGCTCTGTCCATGTCCCAAAACCAGTAAAATACAGACATTTTCACCAGTTTTGATGCATGTGCAAAATTGAATTTGTTTTTGAGTATGTTTAGGCCTTTAAATATTCTATTCGTTTCACAGAGTAGATAGAGTAGGGCCTTCACAATTTTGTGCTTGGACCCTAATAATTAATCCAATGCGAGTGAAGTGCAGACTCTCACCTTTCATCCAAAGGGTTTAACAAAAGAATTGCATTAATTGCAGATGTGTTTTCTCCACATCTTTGTGTCGACATACCTGCGTACTCAATGTCATGTTTGGTTTCTGTGGTCTTCAGTCAGAGCCTTTCAATGGTCAGGGCAGCATGGCAACTGGAGGACCAGGAGGATACAATGCCTTCACACAGGCTGCAGTGAACGGGGTAAGTCCTCCATGCACTCACCCCATGCTGTCAACACTGAACACCTAAGCTCAGTTTCTCTTAGTTTTGTTATACTAAAATTCTATGGCTTCCTATATTTTATGAAGATTTTAATATCTAAAAATTAGAAGTTTAAGTATTTTTAATGTTTGAATTTAATTCATGCTGTTTTTGATTCATTCTACTTAGAAGTCGTGATGTTTGGTTGCAGGACTGTGTGAGGATTGTAAAGCAGAAGCTAGTTTTCTACTGCTTACAGTATCTAATGTTCATCATGGGGCATCATATAATTTGATAAGAATTTAGTAGTTTTAATTCCATTATCGATATCAGTTTTAGATTTGATTCCTTGTCAGTTCGCATTAGGTTCTCACCAGCTCTGATTTAAGAACAACATATGAAAGTCATTACAGTCGTGCAATTATTTGCATGCTGTCAAATTTTTGTGCATGATGGAGATGTTGCCCCTGTTTGTTATGATCGATGTTGGGGTCGTTACTCCAAAAATTTATTACACATATTACAAAGAGAATTTTATTAAGTTATGCAGTAGTTACTTAATTACACACTGAAGAAAGTAATTTGTGTCACTACTCGTTACATTACTTTCATGGTTCTCTGTAAAATTATCTGAAAATCACTGTCTCATAATTACCATTTAACAATATGAATCTATAGGCTACAGTCCCACAAACTAACACAGATCCCTATCCTAATGAGGACACACATGATTTTTCTCTCAGTATTTACACAAGCTAACAATATAAAGTAAAGAAGAAATCCAGTACAAAGAGACTTCAAAGCAATCACCGCAGTGATTCTACTGTAGAAACATAAACAGGTAGAAAGGTATTCAGGCTGCAGCCTGACTGCTCATGCTTTTGTTGCCTGTTGAAATTCAGCGTCTGGCTGCTGAGGTTAGAATTTAGTCAGCTTTAATATTACTCAGGGTTCTTGACTAGCTTAGCATTAGCATGCTGTCTGTACAGGTACTTACAAAGAACCGAAGTTCTGTTCTGGGTGAGTGTAATGCAGTTATTTCTGTCCTGGATGCTTTTTGAACTTTTCTAATGCACTTAAGTTAAAGTACTTAAATTAAAGAACAACATGTGCTTAAATTACATAGGGTTGTGCATGTAGAGAGGATTGATTTAATCCATTTAGTAATAAGGTTGTAACGTGACAAAATGTGGAACAAGTCAAGTGCCGAAAATACTTTTTAGTTAGGTTTGATGCTCTAAATATTCCTCATCCTCGTCTCTCAGCCAGTTCGGGGTGGGGTGCTTCCTGGGTATCCCACCTCACCAATGGGAGGGAATCCTACCCCTCCAATGACACCGGGGACCTCCATACCTCCCTACCTTTCTCCAGGCCAGGAAACCAAACCCCCCTACCTTACAACAGAAACCAAAGCCAACATCAACACCCAGCAGCCTGTTACAGGTGAGACTCAGCTGCCACAGAGTAAGTACACTGCTAAAGATGATATACAGATGAAGTTTGACTGGAAATAACAAATTACTTGAATTTAGGCTCTGTAGCATTTCCTTAATCTTGTGATGAATGGCACTGAAAACTTGCCTCTACCTCAGCTCTCACAGTGTTAATAACAGAGTAGAAGAATAATTAACAATTGAGAAAATAAACAAACATCAAAATGTTTAATTAAAAATTGATTGAGTCATAAACATTGTATCCACAAAAGAACAACTGATCACAAAAAAATGTAAACGAGAACACGTGCAGGTCAGAGGTTTTTAGTATTCATCTAAAAAGGTACAGTTACTTTTGTTTTCTTTCAGACTCCTCTCAGGATAAAATTAGGCATAAACAAAAGTGTCTGTTTTATTTGAAAAAATGGGACCACAACCTCTTGCCTCAGTTGTCTGTCAAGGCACCAGATAGACCTTGAATTCACTGATGCATCAGAAACTGCAACTTTCCATTCAAGGTAACCCCAGTGACGACCTGCGTCTGACTTTCCCTGTACGAGATGGTGTAGTATTGGAGCCTTTCAGACTGGAGCACAACCTGGCTGTCAGCAACCATGCCTTCCATCTGCGAGACTCTGTCTACAAAACACTAATGATGAGGTATAAAGACTGACATGCAGTCACATGACGACAGCAGAACAAAGTGAGAAACAGTGTTTGGAACAGTTTGAAGCCTGAGCTTTGGCTTACATAGATTACTTGTGCATGTCCAGGATATGACAGAAAAAAAGAAAAAAATGTTATAGGTTCTTTTTGAAAATATTTGAGGGACACTGTGCTTGACTGTGGTGTGATATGAAAATAAATTGCTCTCTTCCTGAGCAATTTAAAACAGCAGAAAGAAAACAAATGAAGAATGTCTGACAACCCCACCCAGTCTTTTCCCCTGACAGCTGTTTTGTGTCTCCCTCCACAGGCCAGATTTAGAGCTGCAATTTAAGTGTTACCACCACGAAGACAGACAAATGAACACTAACTGGCCTGCCTCTGTGCAAGTAAGCATCCATATCTGTTATATATTTATATATATGGACGTCAATATACACACACAGCCGTATGTATGTTTGGCTTTTTGTATGGACATTTATTATCAGTGCATTCATATGTCTGTTATTCCTAGGTTTAACAATTAGACTAAGCACTAAACTCTGTTACTTTAAACCTAAAGCCAAGTCTGAACCCTTAAAGATGCATTTGAATGGATATGAAAGGGGAAAAAAGTTTGAATTAAAAAATGTCATCACACTGATGGTCTAAAACTCAGTGGTCTATGATAGAGATAGCTGGATATGTTTTGTATTTATTGGTTTGGTTTCCTGTGACTAATTATAAACAGTTCTTGAGATAACATTTTGAAGAGGTAACTGTCCCCACATTTCAACTTTAATTACCACCTTTAGAAGGGATCTTCTAAAGGTGCTGATTAATTTGCCAGGATTTTGTTGATGTTTTCTCTTCTTCTCTCTTCTTCATTTTCATCAGGTCAGTGTTAATGCAACTCCTCTGTCCATTGAAAGAGGTGACAACAAAACCTCCCACAAGCCCTTGTATCTAAAACAAGTGTGTCAGCCAGGGCGCAACACTGTACAGATCACAGTGACAGCATGCTGCTGTGTAAGTTCCTCGATGTAACTGTTTCCTGACTCAGTCACAGAAATGCAGAAAATTTAGTACAGTACGTTACATTGAACTAATGAATTAACCTCATTTTCTACTCCTATTTGCCCCTTATGTCTCTTTGTCCCCAGTCCCACCTGTTTGTGCTACAGTTGGTGCACCGGCCATCTGTCAGGTCTGTTCTGCAGGGTCTGATGAAGAAGAGACTGCTGCCGGCCGAGCACTGCATTACAAAGAGTGAGTTATCAACCTCATCAGTTATAGCAGGGCCCACTGGTTTCCACTTAACACTTTGCCACACTGTGCATCCATTCAGTGAATTAGAAAGCCCTGTACAACTTGGTATAGTGTGTATGTGTATTTGTATTTTATGCAACACTGGCTGTGAGGTTGCATGTTGATTAGCAAGTTTCTGTGACTAAGCCTCAAGTTGAAGAGTTTTGGTAAATGGACTGGTTCTTATATAGCGCTTTTCTACCCTATCTGAGCACTCAAAGCTCAAAGTAATTCATTCACCCAATCACACAAGCACTTTTTCTAAGCTGTTAGTGCCTATCTAACATTCATACACATTCACACTACGATGGATGCATTAGAGAGCAACATGGGGTTAGTAAGGATAATCGAACCACCAACCTTCCGATCAGTAGATGACCTGCTCTACCGCCTGAGCTACAGCCACCCCAGTTTTACCATAACCATCTTGGTCTTTTAAAAGTATGCAGGATATGTGAGGAAATATATTTGAAAAGCAAAGAGACAATAAACACTTATAGTCTAGAGATATGATAATGCTAATCATTGGACACGATAGTTTATGAACCGAATTCCTTATTGTATTCAGTATTGGTGAAAAGTAGCAACTGGCAAATGGACTGGTACTTGCATAGCACTACTGAGTACTCAAAGCACTTTGTACAACATGTCTCATTCAACCATTCATACAAGCACTTTTTTCTGTCTAAGTGCTTTCTATCTAACATTCATACTCTGGTGGATGCATCAAATAGCAGCTTTGGGATTAGCAGCTTCCCCAAGGATATCTGGCATGCAAACTAGCATAGTCAGGGATCGAACCACAAAGCATTCGATTAGTAAATGACCCATTCTACCTTCTAAGCTACAGAGAATACAGAATGAAGAATGAAGGAGCTAACTTTGTAGACTTCCAGTTGTGAAAAATAAAATTCACCATTGAAAGAAAACTGATTTGGGGATTTATTGAAAGAAACTTTGCAAGGGGATCAGTACAGCACAAACAGTCTTCGCACCAGCATTGATACAGAAAAATCTTTGTCTATTTCGGCTGTAGAGTTTTCTCCTCAAAGGAGTTCTAGGAGCACTCGGGTAGTCATCTTTTTCTTTTTTATGGTCATTTTGTTTCAGTAAAAAGAAACTTCAGCAGTGGCACCATTCCTGGAACCCCTGGTCTGAATGGGGAGGATGGAGTGGAGCAGACGGCTATTAAAGTTTCTCTCAAATGCCCCATCACATTCAAACGAATCCAGCTGCCAGCCAGAGGCCATGACTGCAGGCACATACAGGTAAGGTCATGTGTGCACTTATTACTTACACCTCCAGATAAATTTGGTGGAGTTCTTTCAACGTGGAAATCTTTGATCTTTTTTTATAGTGTTTCGATCTAGAGTCCTATTTGCAGCTAAACTGTGAAAGAGGGACCTGGCGATGCCCTGTTTGCAAGTAAGTGCATTAACAATGACTTGTTGCCCTTTTTTCATAATCATCAGCATAAAGTTTTAACCAGCTGTTTGTTCCTCTTGTTCACAGTAAAACAGCTTTGCTAGAAGGACTGGAGGTTGACCAGTATATGCTTGGGATTCTTGTCTATATCCAAAAGTAAGTGTTGTTACTGTAAATAGTTACTTAACAGCTATAGAATCTCAAAATAAGTGAAATCTCTTAAATTCTAATAAATGTAAGAGAGCTGCATTAGTATACAGAAAATGGTAGATTACTCATGATACTCACCCCCCAAGCAGTCATGGCAGATGCTTGCTACTCCCCCAGCCTGGTTCTGCCAGAGCTTTCTTCCTGTTAAAAGGGAGTTTTTCCTTCCCACTGTCACCAAGTGCTTGCTCCAAGGTGGTAGTTTGATTGTTGGTGCTTTCTCTGTATGTCTCTACAGTCTTTACAATATAAAGTACCTGAGGCAACTACCGTTGATATATACAAGTAAAATGACATTGAATTTAATTGATACACTCACTTCTGTACTGCTGTCATTTTTAACAAAAAACTATTTTTTTAGTAATTCTTTATTTGCCATAATCCTGAAAAATGATAAATGGCTATCTAAAGAGCTTGCCAATTTTCAGGTCACTACATTTTTGTGGTTAAAAAGAATAAGGTTCACAATAATGCTATACACACACACACACACACACACAACAAAAATGTTGAGCCACCTTTTATTTCTTTATATTTTGCTTTCTTATTCTTATTATTCTTTTAAAATCTGTTAACGTTTTGCTTTTTCACTTACTTTTTGCCCAGTCTTTACCTGACCATTTTCAGAGGACAATTTTTTGTTTGGTGAACAACTTAGCTGTGACCTTTTGAATCATTCAAGCGTAAAAAAGGCACCCAACTCATGAAATGAACTAGTCTTGTCGCTACACATAACAGAAAACTAAGCCAAGAACCAGTTTTAAATAGTATTTTTTAGGTACTTTAATAGCAGACCATTGCAAACACACTTAATTAGTTCACAATTTAGTTGAATTTATGAGAAATGACAAAGATAACATAGTTTGAAAGACATAAAATAGTTTTTTTTAACCAACAATAGGATTCCAAAAGCGCTATTAGCAGAAATAGCTATTATTGGCATTTCTTAACATGCTGTGTGGTGTGTCCTTAAAAAAACATGAGGAAACAGAACAGGTGGAGGACAACAAGTGATGAATCTAAACAGGAGCATTAGTTTCCATTCATCACTCCAGTGTTGTTAATTGGGAATCATCAGATGGTTTGGGTTCTCTCTTTAATATTGGAAGCGCATCATAATATAAAATGCCTTAAAATGACTGTTGCTGGGAACTGGTGCTATATAAGTAAAACGGCATTTAATGAATTATGAACACATGATATTAGAAATGAACAGAATTTGATAAAAGCTCCACAATTGATTTATTTATTTATTTTTGTTATTTAATGTCCTCCATTTTCATGTCTCACCCCTCCCTCCCTTCCTCAGTTCGGACTATGAGGAGATCACTATAGACCCAGTTTGTGGATGGAGGCCGGTGCCTGTTAAACCTGACCTTCACATAAAAGAGGAGCCTGATGGACCAGTCCTCAAACGCTGTCGCACGGTCAGTCCAAGTCACATGGTCTTACCAAATGTGATGGAAATGATTGCTGCTCTGGGCCCAGCATCATCCCCTTACCAAAGTCTGAATGCAGGAGGCAGGAACACCCCAGAGTACAGTCGGCCAGGTATGAAAGAGGACTTTTTTTTTTGTTGTTGTTATAATTTGAAGAGAGGCGGTTATAATTAACATACATAAAATATAATGAGATTTTTTTGTTACAGTTTTTTTTAAGTCTGATTCCATTTTATTCACATTCCCTAACCCACCTAACCTCCAAGATCAAAATCTAAAAAATAATTAATCTACATGAATATACAAATAAACATTTTTAATATAAAAAATGTCTTACAACTAGGTTTTATAACTACTCTTTAATAAAATTTTGAGATAAAAATAAGGTTGACATTGGTCTATAAGATGGATAGATGGAATTTGGGTTTAGTTACCTTTCCTATTTTTTTGTATCCTGTGGTCATATTTGTATGTTAGAATCTGTCATCTTTTTCTGTATTTCTTGTTTTACTTTGTTCCATAGTTTGTGGAATTACTTTTTTCTCAAAAGTTGCATGTGAGAAAAAACATAATCTGCAAGTAACAGCAAATAATGAATCCTATATAATGAAGCCTCAAACCTCTGAAATACTGTCCCATGAATCTGTTGTACACAGTTTAAAAATAATTTTCCAAATTTAAAATAACAAATAAACTCATAACAAGGATCGGGAAAGCAAGTGTGCACTGGGATCTAGCAATTATAACTTTGACCACAATAGAGATTTATAAACCTGCCATCAAAAGTTGCTCACTCTGCAGGAAACGCATGTAACTGCATACATGACTAGATTGGAGTGCTTCAAAATGTCCCTTAGAATTATGGATTTTAAGATTTCTTCAGCATTAACGTAAACCAGTGACAGTTGTTGATTGTCAAGTTGTCCAATTACTTTTTTCAAGTAACAAGTAAGGGATTACTATTGCCAAAAAAGTAATTCGATTACTGTTACTGCATTACTAGAACTTGATTTTGTTTGTGAGAGTGTCTCATGACAATGACGTATGAACGTGCGGCGTCTGTGGCAGCAACAGACGTGTATTGATCAACAATGGATAATATGGAGTGCGGAAGAGAGTACGACCATGCAGCGTTTAAAGCTTAGAAGTACTGACATTACTTTGAGTTTTATTCCGTAAAAAGTGACAAAAACATTAGCGTCCACTGTACACTAATAAGGTAATTAATAAAATAACTAATTACTTTAAAAAAGTAATCAGTAAAATAATGGGATTACTTTCTTGGAGAAGTAATCCGTAATTAGTATCTAATTACGATTTTCAAGTAGCTTGACCAACACTGGTTGTCAGTATTTCCACTGCTGCACAGCAAACAGCAACTGTTGTTAAGAGCAAACTTTATTTTCGAAATTATAAACAGATACATTTTAAAACAACACTTATGTTGCTGACAAGGTGTAACTCTGTTTAATGCAATAACCTCCATTAAAGTGACCAGTCACTTTAGGACAACTCTTCCTTTGGGCTCCGCATCCAGACAGTCAAAAGTCTGATTTGAGCGAGCAGGATTTAGCTTTTAGCGCAAAAGCTACCCACAAGAGTGTGACGCTGCACCCATACACACAAAGCAGACTCACGTGTGCAAAGGCTTCTTTGTGCGTGTAGCTGCCAAGTTCTATTCACGCAGGATGTTGAATTCGCACACAAGGAATTTAATTGCTTGAGTGGCAATGAATACCTGCACCATGAAATGAAATTACCTTCTCAGATTACTAGGAGGCTGAGGAGTAGCACTGGCGGCTGCCTGCATGTTTGATTTTAGTGTCACGGTTTCCTCATTAGATTTGTGTTATGCTTTTTTACATTTTTCCAGCCTTAATAAATGGCTCGTTTTCTGCCTACCTATGGTATCGGCATTGTTGGTCCTCACTCATTAATCTGTATCATTTACAAATTGTGACAGTTACCTATTATCACGATACCAAGGAGGAAAGATATCAGCCAGCAATGATTTTAAGGTAGAAATTGTTGCTGTCTGTCTGTCTGTCTGTCTGTCTGTCTGTCTGTCTGTCTGTCTGTCTCTCTCTCTCTCTCTCTCTCTCTCTCTCTCTCTCTCTCTCTCTCTCTCTCTCTCTCTCTCACACACACAGAAGGGTTAAAAGGCCATTTCCAGACAATTTGACAATTATGACAATCAGATTAGAAAAACACTGCACAAGTACAGAAAGCCTCTTCTCACTGAAAAAAGCATGGCAACACTACTTCACTTTCCAAATTTGCATTTGAACAAACCATGAGACTTCTGGAACAATGTCTTGTGGACAACAAGACCAAAGTTGAGGCTTTAAAAAAAACTGTGCATAAAGACATGCCCACAAACTTCAATTAACCGATGCAACACTGTTAGAAAGTGTGGATTGATCCCTGGATACTCCCACCTACATGTCAACCTATACTTGAATAAGATACTGAACCCATGTTGCCCAGATACATGTTTAAAAAAGTGTTTTGAGTGCTCAGTACAAAAGCCCTATATACTGTACATACCATGACTGTAACTATGTATTAAAAATAAAAAATTATATAATGATAAATAACAATAACTAATATGCTCCCTCAATCAAATAAGGTCTGTTTAGTACTCTGTTAAGTCAAATGAGTTAAGGTAGCATCTTATGTGTCTTCATTTATTTTTACTGATGTAAAAACACAAAATTACTTGATGTGAAACGCTTTTCCACATTCACTTTACCACACGTCCATTATCATACCAGTAATCCCTACCCTGTGGTTTAAGGGATTATTATAGGGATTACACTGCTAAAGAGCTGTATACCAAAAAAGCTGTCTTTAATAGCCATTTCATGTCAAGATTTTTTTTGGTTGAGATTTTAAATAGGTCTTAAGAAAAACGTAATTTTGATTTATAAAATGGTTCAAGAGCCCTGATCTGATGTGGAACCACTGATTCTAATCAGATGGATTTAAAAGCCTGACAAATGTATTGCTGGATCTACTTTTTTCGGTGCAACTTTCATTGACAGCTTTTTTTTTTTTTTTTCTTTTATTGAAACCATTTTAAAGAGGACTGTTTGCTTGGTCAGAAATGTCCAGAAAATGAAGTTTCCATGGTTTCTATGCTATCCCCACTTGTAACTCATGATATATATTGTGCATCATTGCAGAAACTATAGACAAGCATAGAAGATAGATGTGAGGGACCTAAGTAATATTACAAGCACTGCAATAAAGATATGCTCTTTGACTCTTCAGCAGGAAGTTTTCTCTCTCCACTGTTGCCTTGAGTACTATTATGCAACAGGAAAAAAAAGTCTCTACTGGCCTGTTTTTATTTGCTCAATGGAAATAATGTTTGTATTATTTTTGTTGTAGGGAATCAGGGATTCTCCAACCAGCCAGGATTTACAGATTTCCCCAACACTCCTGGGACCCCAATACTAGGAGAGTATGCACCTTCTGGACCACCACCTCCACTCCCTTATCAGTCTGAGCAGGTTGGATATCTTTAATACCCAATTAATATATATGTAAATAAACGGGCAGGGAAAAAGAGGGACCTTATGGCCACAGCAATGCGAATTAGGGTCAATTTCCTCAGGTATTTTCCTTTGACGCTAAGTAGACTTCAGCAATAAACAAGAATAAATGCACCACAGTCAAAGGCTTCTTATATACTGTACTGTTGTTTATGTAACCCTAATTGATGCAGTCCATTACTTGAAGAAGCACACATAGTAGTTTATCTTAGGGCTAGCTACTAGAAGCTACAGGAAGTCTGACTTCTTGTTTCGAATTATTTTGTCTGTTATGTTTTCTCAACTGAAAACCTCTATCTCAGAGAGATTCCTGCTCTTCATCCAAACTTTTTAAAAAACATTTAAATCTTCAACGTAATGTTAAGTCTTATGTGTGATTTGGCGCATCTCAAATAAATAAATAAATGAATAATCCAAAAAGTAGCTATAAAAGTAGCTATTAATACTGAAACAAGGTTAAAATATTCCCTCCAAACAAAACGTATAAATTCTAAATGTGCAAATCAGTCCGTGCATGATTACATTGCTCTGCCTGTCAAAAAGTCACTTGCACAAATCTATTGCCTGTCGTCATTTACTGGATTGACGATTGGAAAAATTTTACGTCGCCCAACCTTAATGTCCCTGGGGGGAGAGCTTTATCAACAGGAAAAGCTATATAAGATATAAAAATACAGTTAAAAGTCCAAACTTGATACCGTCCTTTAGATTTTCTAAAGCTGTTCAATGGGGGAGATTTGAGTCTTTGTCGGGCCAGTTCTGACCCTGGGCCCTTATGTTTGACGCTCCTGATTTAGATTATGAACGGAGTAAACAGCTAACCTAACTAATGAGTGCTGTTATAGGATGTTACTGAGTGGATATTGTGCACTGTTTTTTCTCACCCACACCGTCTGGCAGTGAGCCCACTTCTCCAAAAGTTGATTCTGTTCATCTGGACGTAGCGTTTTGTGGGAGAAACGTTTCGTCACTCATCCAAGTGACTTCTTCAGTCTCAGCTGACTGCAGGTTTCCCCAATCTTATAAACAGTACATTTGCATAATGACTGAAACCAGCCCACTGAAGGAACAATGGGCTGGGAGGTCAGTTCCTTAATCATAATTATGCAAATTCTCATGACCATTGATCAACAACCACTGACCAAAACCCACTGATCAACAACCACTGATCACTGGCCACGAGTACCATTCACAAAAAATTTGGGAATGGATGCAATCACAGCATTGTAAAATGGTGAAAGATGTACCCTTAGGCCCCCTCCTCGATTCAGAGATGGTCTTTCCCACTTGTTTTTCAAAGCTTCTGTTAACAAAGGGCAGCCCATCAGAAATAATGTGGGCTTAAAGGGAGCATGGCCTTAATGGGCTAAAATGGCTTTTTTTCACATAGAGGATGAACTGAGGTCTGCACCAAGCCCCAATATAAGATAGATGAGGATTATTATGAACTGTTAAGTAAGCAGAACTGTTATGGTAAATTTAAGTTTATAAAGGGGGCGACCGTGGCTCAGGGGGTTGGGAAGGGCATCTGTAACCGGAAGTTACAGATGTATTGCCGGTTCGATCCCTGGGCTCTTTGTCCTGGTCGTTGTGTCCTTGGGCAAGACACTCTACCCTACCGCCTACTGGTGTTGGCCAGAGGGGCCGATGGCGCGATATGGCAGCCTCGCCTCTGTCAGTCTGCCCCAGGGCAGCTGTGGCTACAACTGTAGCTTGCCTCCACCAGTGTGTGAATGTGAGAGTGAATGAATAGTGGCATTGTAAAGCGCTTTGGGTGCCTTGAAAAGCGCTATATAAATCCAATCCATTCTTCTTCTTCTTCTTCTTCTTCTTCTTCTTCTTCTTCTTCTTCTTCTTCTTCTTCTTCTTCTTCTTCC
Organism: Neolamprologus multifasciatus; assembly: GCF_963576455.1. Lineage (NCBI taxonomy): Eukaryota > Metazoa > Chordata > Actinopteri > Cichliformes > Cichlidae > Neolamprologus > Neolamprologus multifasciatus. The sequence goes on from NC_140445.1 coordinate 11,203,524, forward strand.
TATTATTATTATTATTATTATTATTATTATTATTATTATTATTAATAAAGCTAGAAATCCACAAGGATAAGTCTTTTATGGTCTCTTAGAGCTCCTGGGTAACACACTGTTCTCTCACTGCCTCATTAAAAGTGAGAAAAATGTAAAAGTTTAATGTTCTTTATTTTTGGAGAGCAGTTCTCTGATTTTAGACTTCAAAATAATGCACACCTTTCATGGTCATGAAAGTGCTTGGCAAAATAGACAAAATGTAAAGTTTCCCCCTAATATTTTAAAAGTTATCAATTAGCTATAAGAGTGTTTGCCTTTTGATTGGTTAGTTATTTGTTTTGGTTTGAATCATTTGTCATCCAGCTTAAAATCATGCTTCTCTGCGCTTGGCTGTCATCAACAACATGTTTGCTCACACTTACAGTCATTGGCCACTAAAACGAATCCTGTCACATGCAGCTGCTTCGTGTTTTCAAAGCAGCTGCCCTCCTTTTGCTGCCAGAAACGTCTTACCTTCAACCTCTGAAGTAAAGGCCTCAGTAAATTGTCCTTGCACAGTATTATTTGTGGTGAATAATGTTGTCCATGTGATACTGTAAAATAAGCATTCCCTTCTTGTTTCCTTTTTTATTTTCTTTTTCCTGTTAGACGGCTCATTCTGGACAAATTGACCACTCTCATAACATCCTCCAGCAGCATGGCTCAGGTGTGCACAGTAACCCGAGTCTGTGTGACACTAGCAGCCCTCTGCCACAGCGGAGCACCAATACCCAGAATACCCTCGGACAGAGCGAAGGCACCTTTGGTCTGAGCGGCCCGGGACTGCCTGTGGGAGAGGGGACAGATCATGCGCTAGATGTGAGTAGAGGCCTGTTGATGTCGTACTAAATTTTCAGTTTAAAAAAAAAAAAAAGAATAGTAAAGAAATCATAAAAACGTATAAACATAGTGTAGCAAAACATTTCCCATAAAGGAACAGAAATATGAACATGATCCACAGAAAGAGTGGGGTAAACAAGAAGTTTGGTTCTTGTTTGTGTATATAAAGATTTGAATACAGTTTTAATAAGATTGCTGTATCTCAAACTTTCAGTGTTTATTTTATTTGAAAAACATTTTAAGTGTCTATTTTTTTCCTTAATTATCTGTCATCAAGCTTCTTCCTGAGCTGACCAACCCAGATGAGCTGCTGTCCTATCTGGGGCCTCCGGACCTTCCCAACAACAGCAGTGATGATCTGCTTTCTCTGTTCGAGAACAACTGAGTCAAACTTCCATTCCAGCCTCTTTCTCTCTTTGCTGTAGCTCAGCTCAGTTTTCACCAACTTCTTTGTGTGTGTTATGTTGTTTTTTGTGTATCAGTTGCTCTGAAGTGTCCTGCTGCTGAAATTCTTTGAGTACAGTGTTAAGGTGTATGTAGGAACACTCTCGAAATGTGAACACTATTATGAGTATGAAGAATGCAACAGTACACAGGCATTGACTCTACAGACCAGCATTTGAAACTATAGCACAAATTACTGGCTGGAGTATTTTGTATTTAATGATTAAATTGTTTTTTGTTTGGTTTTTTTTATTGGTGTACATTCATAAAGGAGTTCCCAAAATTTGACTGGGGATTTTCATACATTAACATACACTTCTGCACATTGTGAGTGCTGCAAATTGTCTGCAGATCGTTGTATTGTAACTTGTCCACATGTTAAGTATGATAATGGAAACAAAAAGTTTCATGCAAGAATATTTTTGTATTCTTGCCTTAAAATTAGGTTTTTCTGTAAGGTTATTATTGGCTTATTTTTAATGCCAACTCAGCTTAAAAAACATATATATTTATTTATATATACAGTTAATTTGAATTTCCTTCCATTACATAGCACCTTTTGTTTAAAGCACCCCTATTATGCTTTTGGGATTTTTCTCATTCTGTAGCTTTTTTTGTGTGTGTTAAGTTTACACAGTTCTAAAATTAAAGGTTCAAGCTAAACAGGGTCACTCCCCCATAGGATACACTGCTCCTAAACGGTATAATGATTATTTATAAACTTGTTTGGCTCTAGCCAATAATATCCCACTAATTACCAACAGACTCCAACATAAATTTCACGACTCAAATACTGATATGGCTTCAGATAGCATATTGCCAGTGACAAGCAATTTGTCTGCATCTGCATTGTCTGGTAATATTAGCCAAAAGAAAGACAATTTTATGCTACAGAATATGTGACCAACGGCCAGGGTGGTATCATGGCATTTAATTTTTGAGGGGAAGGTCAAATCCAACTATGAGCTCACTTTGAGTTGAAAAAGTTGAAAGCACCTGTTTTTCTAAGATTTTTGTTAGTAATACAATGGAAAGCAATAGAAAACATTTAGCACTGGTTATTTACATAAACATTGCCCAATAATGACCAGTTAAATCAAACTGGGGATTGGGATAAGTGTGTTTTCAATAGACGGTATACAAGTTGGAGCCCCCTTTGAAGGTTTGAATTTACTGTTTTCAGCTTTTGGTTAACAAACATTTGAATGTGACAAGGAGGGGTGAGTCTGACTGCGAAACTAGTTGTGTATTGGCTAATGACATGTCGATCACAAGTCATATAAACTTTCATTTTGAAGCATAGTGTGAATAAGATTTACAAAACAGTATTTTGCAAACTAAATTCAGAAATAAGTTACTGAGGTCAAATCACATATAGGGGTGTAAAGAGGTGCTGGAGCAGTTTCCCTTTTATTCGTATGAAAATATTACATGGGACCATCATTGAAAGAGCTGATATACACACACACACACACACACACACACACACACACAAGAATAGCTCTGACATTCTCATATTATAAATCATAAATATGTAAGTGATATCTGTTGGAAATTGATGTTAATCCAAACAAGCAATGTGTGATCTATTTATAAGAACAGCCAGATATTCTGAGATTATAATTGGGGAAGCCATGAGTGGTGTCAATGGTGAGGTGAGGTTGATCTAACCATATAACGCTGTTGTCAATTTATGAGAAAATTCAAATTTACAAGATAACAAAGGAATGTGGTATGATCCAAACCCAGTAAACTTGGGGTCATTTAAAAGTATTTATAGTTCTTTTCAAGCAGCAGTGGTTTGATGAGTTTGAGCCAACCTTGGGAAACTGAAGATGATTACATTGGACATTTTTGGTAATTGATAATATTATTAATTAAATAACTAAATATTAATCTTACATAATTTAGTTTGTTTACATTTATTCAGGTAAAAATTGATGATTTTGTGCAATTTTATTTAAATTAAATACTATAAGTTACTATATTTATTCATACAAGTATTTCTTGCTTGAGACCCACTAATTGGTAGCATGATGCATTTCTTAGTTGTGGTCATCTTCTGGGAATTGATGATAATTCAAGATAAAGAAAACTGACAAACATTTTCTTAAATACACAATGATTACAATGTAAAATGAGAGTGGTTAAGGTGTAGAGCTAAAAGACACATGTCGTCATAGAGTAAATGAGAAAAAGCCCAATGTATGAAGGCATTGCCAGTAGGCCTTTTCCACAACATAAAGCTGGGAGAGCACTGACATTCATTGTCTCTCTGACATCCTTCAGCACTGTGAAATGTACAAAGCCTCACTTTCCCTCTGTTGGTTTACCCTCTTTTGAGGGCTTTCAAAAATACTTTATATGAGCTGTGTGTCATGGCATTTTTCTGCCATTTGAAAGTTAGTATGTTTTTATATTGTTTTACATTTATAACCCATCATGGCACGGGTTTACGTATTGTATAATCAACTGTTTTCATTAGAGAACGTGTGTGTGTATCAGACAAATTGTTAAACATGATAATTTTAATGTTATTAGTTGGATAAAGGATCATTGTTGGCACTGTATACTGTATGTTTAAAAGTGTTAAACCAATTGTAAAAATCAAGGTCATACATAAAAGATGCATGTGTGACAAAAAAAATGGACAGTCAGCAGTCATCAAGATAAAGTTGAAATTATTCCTAATGTGGTTTTTTTAAAGTTGACATTTTTTGTATGAACTATTTACTCGTTGTGGTCCAACATTGTGTTGACAAAGCAACAGAAATTCTTTTCCAGGTTGAGCTACGCAAAATTATATTTGAAAAGTATGAACAAACAAATTTACTACAAAAAAACTAAACAAAAAACAAAAAATATTTTAAAAATGTTCTGCCTATTTTGTAACACATTGTAATTGCCATTATTTTCTATTTATTTTTTAATTATAATTATCATTGTATTCACAGTTGCTTTGTCCCCTTCCTGAAACTGAATCAGAATTAAACATTGCTATTTGACCAATGGTGTTTTTTATATTTAACTTTAACGTTTATTTTAGTTTTAGCTTTTTGAATGTATTTATTGTATGTAAAACTTTTTCCATCAGAATGCCAACTGCTGTTTGGGTTAGTCATCTTTATTAATTTTGTTTTCCCTTATAGTTAACTATTAGTCTGCTTTTAGCTGGATATTTAAACTCTGTGTTATAAATGGATAAAACTAATAGCATAAATAATTTTTTGAAATAGTTTGTATGTTACAGCATTTTTGGGCTCAGAGCATAGCCTTTAGAATTAATCCTACTTCTATTAGCAGGCACATCATCAATAAACAGTAGTGGTCTGGTTCTACTGGCAACCATGCCTATGCCATAACATTGCCTCCACCATTTCTCTCTTTCTCCATACTTTTCTCTTACTAGCATGCTGTCCCAAGTTAATCTTTGATTTATCTGTTTTTTCAGTGTAATGATGGCCACCTTGACATTTCTGTGGACCTCATGTTGAGAGTTCTATTGAGCAGCTACCAAATGGAAATCCAACATTTGGAATCAGCTTCAAATCTTTGATCTACTTAATTTGTCATAGACCTCTCCTGACCATGAAACTGCTTGTTAGTCAACTGCACAGTTAATGCTGAACCTGAAAATGGGGGACTATGTATAAAAATTCCTAAATTTTCTGTTCAGACAGTTCACCATGCCATCCACAAATGTTGGCTGAAGCAGTATTATGCAAAAAAGAAGGCATATGTTAAAATGATCCAATAGTGTCACCATTGTATGTGCACCAAAGCTCATTCAAAAATGGACCAAGGTAAAGTGGAAAGCTGTTTTGGGCTCAGATGAATCATCATCTGACCCCAAATGTAACTGATGTAATGGTCTCGATGGACTTTGGTCTTGTCTTGGTCTCGCTTTCTCGGCTTTGCTGTCTCAGATCGACATAGTGGTCGGGGGAGATTTGGAGTCAACAGTATCCATGACACACAACGTAAGTTCTCTAAGAGCCTCACTTAATTTCCTTTCGCTGCTCAGTTCTCACACAGTGGCTCAGCTATGCTTCAATCCCTCCATATTGTGGCCAATCACATACGAGCATATAGGATAATATCATTATGAGAAAAACAGAGAGGGTGAGAGACGCGACAGTCAAGTGGAGCGTGCGTCTGTCCTCTCTGTAAGTGAGTGAGACAGTAGACAGCGGTGAGGAGGGCTGTGCGAGTGCATCGCAAAAACACATAAATATGCCTGACACCCGTAAACGAAGCAGCATCTGGCTGCAGTTTAAAGACTTTTTTTTGTCTCGGTCTCGGTCTTGTCTTGGTCTATACCCTCTGGTCTTGGTATTGTCTTGGTCTTGGTTTAGCTGGTCTTGACTACAAGTCTATCAAAAGGGAATAATTTAGGTCAGGCACCTAACTGTTTTGCTCCCTGCCCCGCCCTTGAGGGTTGCCGTGGAAATGTCACACGTAACCTCGATTATCTTAAATCCAATTGGTCAGCATTGGAGTCTTTGAAAGGGAACGGCTGTGATTGGCTGTGGGCCCTTTACATCGCTGCCGCAAGACCCATCCAAAAATAGACCCGAGTGTCGCTGTCAGGTTCAGTACGTTATTCTTTATCACGACCGAATCGCGAACACATTTGTGAACATGGGAAACCCCAGAGTTTTCTTTGACATCACAATTGATGGCGCTAACGCCGGCAGAATTGTAATGGAGGTAAGAGATTTCCTATTATCGTTTATTTTGTCACTCCGTGTTCCAGAGCTACAGCTTCGTCATCTTCTAAGGAGTAGTCTCAATTTCATTCTCAATAGTCTGATGAGATTTAAAATCTCGCTGCTTTTTTTTTTTTTTTTTTTTTTTAAACTCTCGTCAAAGAAAATGCATGTAGGTGTCAGTGTTATCGTCAGGTGACAATATAAACTGAGGGCAACCATAGTGCTACTATGGTTAGCACTGTGGTTTCCAATCTAGCCTCTCTGTGTGCGGCCTATGGCTTCTTCCAGTGTCTCCGTGGGTTCTCTCCGGGTACTCCAGTGTTCCAGGCAGTGGCGGTCCTAGCCCGTTTGGCGCCCCGGGCGAACACTCCCTCTGGCGCCCCCCCCCCCCCCCTTCCACACACGCACACACACACACAAAACATATTAAGGATTATACATTAACATAAAGCTGTTGTCGGAACCATACTGAATTTCGCCAGAGAATCACACAGAGAGTATGAGAGAGTATGCATTGATGCATTGTATGCAAACAGCTACCAAACAGCCATCATAATTCCTCATACAATGAGAATTGTAATGATGAGAACAGGACAAATCAACAATTGACAATGACTAATTAATATTAAAATCTGTAACATATTGTATTGTTTGGAGTTTAGTCTGTTACTGTTACTATTTTTACCATTTCTTCTTGGAGCAGCTGTAATTCACATAATTTCTTTAGGGATTAATAAAGTATTTTGATTCTGATTCTGATTGTTTCAGGATGACCTGCCGTTATCCAATGACACATCTGCTTACCTGCATCTTTTGCTCGTTTCTCTTCCTCTTCTTTTCTCTTTTTTCTAAACTGAGCACCTGATGGCTTTGAACTTTTCTTGTCCATCTTGGTTTTAATTTTGCACTCCAGTATGAATACAAATCCCCCAACTTGAGGATCACCACAACATAACCTAATAGACCTACACCTTAGTTCACAGATTCACTTTATTTCTGAGATTTCACACAACCCAGGATTCAAATCATGAATACATAATGGGCTTGGATTTACAACATTATGAATTAAATGTGCTCTATTTGGAAGCAGCCAGCCCCCCCTCCCCTTTCGACGGGCTGTGTGTGAGACTTTAAATCATCAAACTGTAAATTATAAATTTTAAATTGTTAATGATCCCTTTACCCTTGGTACTAAAGTGTACATTTATTTTCTTACTCTACTTATATTTATTGTTTGTTTACTTTCACTGCTGTAAGTGGAGCCTCGTCGTCTCGTCTTTCTACATACTGGACTGTAGCGGAGATGACAATAAAGTTTACTTTGACTTCAGCAGCGAGCATGCGCACCGAGGGCTCTCTCGCTCACTTTTCGTGTATAGAATTTCGAAAAAACATCGGTGCAAATTATAAGTCTGCATCATAATGTCGGGTGTTTTCGTGTTTGTTGTTTTGTTTTTATTTTGTTTTATTTTGCGAGTTGGTTATTAGACGCTGCTCCAGCCAGCCAGAGAATCCCCCGCCGCCCCGCCCTCTCCTCCCTGTGCCGCAAGCAGCAGGCGCACCTTGCAAACGGAGGGCGCCTTTACTCCCAGCAAATGGGCGATAGAAAACCGATCGGTGCCTATGCCATTCCCAGTATGCGCTGGCTGATGTCGGGGCAGCATGAGTACGAGCAATTTCTTTCTTTTTTTTTTTGCCGATGTCCGTGACGCCGCCCCCCACCACGATGCCGCCCGGGGCAACCGCCCGTGTCGCCCGTATCTAAAACCGCTACTGGTTCCAGGTTAACGGTTTTTTACATGAACTATTTATATTTGTATGTTGCATTCGCAGAATCGTCAATTCCTATGAGTAGTGCTTGGGGAAGGGTGGGGTTGCTGTCTCTAGTATAGGGTTGAGTGTTGATAAATATGCTGCTTAAAAATATATTAACGTTTAAGCAAATAAATAAAAGCAAATATCCTTTAGCAGGTCTCAAACTTGCGTGTTTTTATGACATCAATAAATTCTCAACCTTAAAACAGAATCCCCTGTTTCCTTTCCACTAATTGAAATCTCTGTGTTCTGTAGCTCCGGGCTGATGTGGTCCCGAAGACTGCAGGTAGGTGAGGTTGAAAAACATTTTCCGTGTGACTGTGCGTCCTCAGCTTCCTCACACCCAACAATCAATTTATGTTTCACTGCTGAAAAGTTTGCATCCCCATTCAACCTCAGCGGGATTTATTCTAAATATCTGTCAGGGTTATGGGTGATAGAGATTGTGAAAATAATACAGGAATCAACTGACTCGTGGAGATACTAACACCTATAGCTTAATACTAGAAAGAGAAGGATCTGTGTAATGCTTTACAAATTTACTAGATCACCAACCACTAAGGTTTATGCCACAGCTGCCCAAAAGTTATATTATTATGACATTATTTATTATATTTCTGAGATGAATAATTCACCATAACATACTTAATCAAAATGGTATTTCTAAAAATGTTAAAATATAATTATTATTGTTATCCATGAAGTTTCAAATTTACTGTAAAGATGATAGAACTTTATTCATCCCTCAGGTAGGTTCCTCCAGGAAATTAATTGAGTATTCAGGTTTTTTTATTTGTTTGTTTGTTGTTTTTGTTTTGTTTACAAAAAGCAGAAACATAGTGTGCATATTATTTTTACTGACTTTAGTTGCTTTATATATTTTTAAGTAAGCAACAATATGTTAATTTTACAGAAAACTTCCGTGCTTTGTGCACTGGAGAGAGAGGTTTTGGCTACAAAGGCTCCACATTTCACCGTGTGATCCCTAAATTCATGTGCCAGGTACAGTCGAGGCTTGGAATATGTAGTGTCCTCACTTTCACCTGTATGTATGTATTTATGTATGTTTACCACATGTGCTTCATTTTTTCTCTTCAGGGTGGAGACTTTACCAACCACAATGGAACAGGGGGCAAGTCCATCTATGGAGAGAAATTTCCTGATGAGAACTTTCAGTTGAAGCACACAGGCATGGGGACACTGTCCATGGCCAATGCAGGGCCCAACACAAATGGTTCCCAGTTCTTCATCTGCACAGCCTCAACTGACTGGTAAGCTCTACTTAGTAATGCTGCTGCATTCAGGTTCTATTCAGCTTATTTCAGGTGTCTTTCTCGCATACTAATACTTTCCTCTGCTCTCCAGGCTGAATGGGAAGCATGTGGTGTTTGGCAACATTGTGGAGGGTATCGATGTTGTCAAGGCAATGGAGAAGCAAGGCACAAAGAGTGGCACAACTAAAGCCAAGATTGTCATTGCTGACTGTGGCGAACTAAAGTAGTGTAACTCATTCCCTTATCTGATATAGCCTTTATCATCCACGCCAGTCAGTTTTTATGGTTCAGCATATCAACAGTCAGAATGGGGGAAAAACACCAAGTTGACCAACTTTCTCCTTCTAAAATGTTTGTCTGCTGTGTTGTCATTTGTCGTGTTATTTTTTGTTTGTTTGTTTTTTTTAAATAATTTATTTTGTTTAATTTCTTTTTACCTATAACATTATCCTTTTCATGATCACATTTGTTAACGAAATCTAGATAAAATGGTGGTGGTGTTATAAATAAACTAATTGAAAGCATGTTTTTTGTGTATGGCCTCTTTTATTTATACATTATCAGAATCAGAATCGTGTTTATTGGCCAAGTATATGTGCAGACACATACAAGGAATTTGGTTCCGGTAGATGGTGGCTCTCAAGCACAGCAATGTAAATTAGACACACACACACGTGTCTATATATACATTACACATGCATACACATACATACTAAAAGTTGTGTAAACCAACTATAAATAACTAATCTAAACTTGTATACATAAAATACAGCAATGAAATGAGGTGGAATGAATACTACAGAATGTACAGAAGGTGCAGTTGCAGTCTAGCAGTGTGACAGGTCAACTGTTTAGAAGGGAGATGGCGAGGGGAAAGAAACTGTTCCTATGTCGGGTGGTCCTGGTCTGCAGGCTTCTGTACCGTCTGCCAGAGGGCAGCAGATCAAAAAGTCTGCGTCCAGGGTGTGAGGGGTCTGTGATGATTTTCTCTGCCCGTTTCCTGGCTCTTGAGAGGTACAGATCCTGGATGGAGGGCAGGGGGGCGCCGATGATCCTTTCTGCTGCCCGTACAGTTCGCTGCAGTCTGCTCCTGTCCTGTTTAGTGGCTGCACCATACCAGACTGTGATGGAGGAGCACAGGACAGACTCAATGACCGCAGTGTAGAACTGGATTAGCAGCTCCTGTGGACGACTGTACTTCCCCAGTTGTATCAGGAAGTACATCCTCTGCTGGGTCTTTTTGAGGATGGAGTTAATGTTGGTCTCCCACTTCAGGTCCTGGGAGATGGTTGTACCCAGGAACTTGAAGATCTTCACAGTCGACACAGGGCTGTCTGATATGGTGAGGGGGAGCAGAGTTGAGGGATGTCTCCTGAAGTCCACTGTCATCTCTACAGTTTTAAGTGTTCAGCTCCAGATTGTGCTGACTGCACCAGAGTACCAGCCGCTCAACTTCCTGCCGGTATGCAGACTCATCACCATCCTGAATGAGGCCAATGACAGTGGTGTCATCTGCAAACTTTAGGAGTTTAACAGCCGAGTTCTTGGAGGTGCAGTCATTAGTGTAGAGGGAGAACAGTGGTGAGAGGACACATCCTTGAGGGAATACTGAGGGACCGAGTTTCAGAGGTGATCTCACTTGTTGCTTTCTATCTGTCAGGAAGCTGGTGATCCACTGACAGGTAGCTGGTGACACGCTGAGCTGGGAGAGTTTGGAGGAGAGAAGTTCAGGCACAATGGTGTTAAAAGTCCACTTCTTCACAGTTTTGACTACAGGCTTGACACGTTTGAGTTTTTACCTATAAACTGGAATAAGATGGACCATGCAGTGATCAGAATGTCCCAAAGCTGCCCGGGGCACAGAGCGATAGGCATCTTTTAGAGTGGTGTAACATACACACATGCACTAGGGAGCATGCAAACCCTTAAGATTAACTTAAATTCTCTAGCCAGCTCTGCCACTTTTGCTGAAATCACATAATACTTTGGTTTCAGAATTCTGTTTCCAGTGGTTTGGATGATCTTGTTGCTTAAAATTTCCACAGCAACGTGAAGAAGCCTGCTTGTTTGCAAGTCATTGTCCTTCAGGTGTATTTACAGCACGTGTTCTTTGTTGCATATACTCACTGGGATTGATAAGAACACAGAGCAGACAAGCGGGGCACATTTCTTGGAGCATTACATCTCATCTGTTAAAACAAGAAATTGCCAAAAGAAATAAATGTAAACTTTACTGATCAGTATGTGAAATTACTATCCAAGCCCCCTAATTCTGAAGCTAAACCTTCCCTCTATCCACTTTCACTTCCACTTTTTTTTTATGGCTCCAAATCACACTTATATTGTATTATACTTTATATTGTAAGGTAAAGGTGCTTCAATAATAGGAGACCCCAAAAATCAGATGACCACCTATGAGCAAGTACTTGACAAACAGTTGAAAGGAAAAAAACTCTTTTAACAGGTCATAGTGCAGGGGTGGGCTACTCCAGGCCTCGAGGGCTGGTGTCTTGCAGGTTTTAGATATCACCCTGGGTCAACACACCTGAATCACATGATTAGTTAGTTACCAAGCCTCTGGAGTTCTCCAGTGGCTTGTTGAGGTAATTTAGCCATTTGAGTCAGCTGTGTTGGCTCAAGGACACATCTAAAACCTGCAGGACACTGGCCCTCAAGGCCTGGAGTTGCCCAGTCCTGTCATAACAGAACCAGGTACGGGGAGGGGCCTCCATCTGTCGTGATTGATTGGGGGTGATGGTTGATATCCATCCATCCATTTTCTTTTGCTTATCCAATTGATGGTCATAGCAGAGATGGAGCTTGTCAGTCAGTTGCAGGGATAATGCATAGTGACAGACAACAGACAACGTGGGCGATCGTGGCTCAAGAGTTGGGAGTTCGCCTTGTAATCGGAAGGTTGCCGGTTCGAGCCCCGGCTTGGACAGTCTCGGTCGTTGTGTCCTTGGGCAAGACACTTCACCCGTTGCCTACTGGTGGTGGTCAGAGGGCCCGGTGGCGCCAGTGTCCGGCAGCCTCGCCTCTGTCAGTGCGCCCCAGGGTGGCTGTGGCTACAATGTAGCTTGCCATCACCAGTGTGTGAATGTGTGTGTGAATGGGTGGATGACTGGATATGTAAAGCGCTTTGGGGTCCTTAGGGACTAGTAAAGCGCTATATAAATACAGGCCATTTTACCATTTAACAGTCCAAACTCATATTCACACCTACAACCAATTTCGAATACCAATTAACCAAAACAATAACAACTCTAATATGGTAGAACCCAACTCTATCAGCCGATATATCAGCCTATCTGCAATCTGCTGCCCTGAGCCGCTGTTTCTGTGCTGCCCAGCTGTGGTGACAGTGGCACAACATGTCGCCCACTGATTTTTACCATCTCTGCAGAAACTCTGACACTGGCAAATTATGTATTCGGAGTAGGCGGTGGTGTGTCAACAACAGGTGGACACACTGCAAGACCAGGCAGCGCTCCAGACCAGAGTTCTGGAGATCTGGCTCCTCCCGGGCACCAATAATGACGCTCCACTGGATTAGGGAGGGGGATGAGCCCTAGGCCATATATATGGCACAAAAAGAATTGGGCACTGAGGCTGCTCATGTTAATTGAATCCAAGGTTCTACTAACGATTGTACCCTTCATCTCCAGATTTCTCCCATTATAGAAGGCGTGAGAGTGAGACTTAGGAGATCCTTAAAGTGTTCCATCCATCGGCTGATTATATTCTTCGACCACTGTACACAGTGTGAATAAGGCACTGCTTTCGCCTCCCGAGTTGTCTTACAATTTTCCAGATTGGCTTGAGGCTGACCAAAAGTCTTGTTTTCTGATTTAACTAAACTCTTCCTGCACCTTTTTTTTTTTTTGAGTCAGCCACTTACTGTAGTGGCTGGGGGTGGCTGCTTGGCCTGCTGGTACCTGTAAGCTCCCTCTGGAGTCCCACAAGCTCTAAAGGCAGACTCCTTCTTCAGCCTAACAGATCCAAACCTTGGCATCAACCATCTGATTCTAGGATTACTGCCATGAAAGGCACCAATGACCTTGCAGCCGCAGCTCCTTGCATCTGCCTCAGGAAAGGAGGTGTGGAATATGGACTCAATATTCCCAACTTCCCTTGGAAAGCAATCAAAGCTCTGCCAGAAGTGGGAACATCTAACATGTAAGCTGGAGAGGAAATGATGTTGCAGTCATTTAGAACAGGGGTTCCCAAAGTGTGGGGAACCTCTGTTCTGTTGATATATGAAGCAATCCTCATTTAAACATGGGTCAACCCTGTTTTTGGCAATTATGACAGTTTCAATAAAACCTGCAAGTTCCTGCATTTATGCTGAAAAGCAAAGAAAAGTTAAATGATGCTTGTACTCAGTGTTGGGGAGTAACGGAATACATGTACCAGCGTTACGTATTTAAAATACAAAATATGAGTAACTGTATTCTGTTACAGTTACTGTTTAAAAAGATGGTATTCAGAATACAGTTACTTTGTTGAAATAAAGGGATTACATGGCGGTCTTTTCCTGTTTCATATGTTAGGCTGTCCCCTCTCTATTTTTGGTAACTGCATGCTGGTGGAAAACCCAAACAAAACACGCATTAAAAGGCTCTAATGCCTGGGTCTCAATTTCACGGCCCATGTCACCTCTACTTGCGGCCCGTATGAGTCATTTTACCCACACTGGCTTTTCTCTGGGATCTTTGCTCCAGTACGACAGTCTCACGTTGCTGTGGAGAGTAAGTCTGACTTTGATTCTGATTTTCAGGGGGATATGGGGTCATAAATCACAGGTTTGACACAAGGTGTATATTATCACCTTATGGTATTATCATCAGCTGTTTTTACGTCTCTGAAGCGAGTCTGTGTGTTCTTCAAGTTGAATGTCCTCTTTCCTTGCATGAACATTAAAATTAAAAATATAAAATATTTGATCTGACACAACACAGTTTGTAAAAAATGAAAACAGTAAAATATTTCAGTTAGAATATTTTTATTACATTTAGTAGAGAATTTATCAAAACAAAATTAGCAATGTTCAGTGTTATTTACAATAAAAACAGACACACAAGATTAAAAACCAACTTGAAGTACACAGATTAAGGCATTAACATCTCATTTGCTAGTGTCTCCTTTAATGAACCGCACAGAAAGTGATACAAAAATAAATTTAAAACAATTCAAGTTTTTCTATAGAAAGGGCTCTATGACAAAACAATAGAGATAGAAACAGGAATTGAGAACAACAACAATCACAGCACAAAAAATTCACAGGTACAAAACATGCAAATCCAATACAGCATAGGTAATACAATGGTAATACAGGTCCCATCTAGAAATGATCATATATATATATATATATATATATATATATATATGCGCCTCTCCTGTGCTTTAACTCAGTAAAACTAAGGATGCTTTGCCAAATTTTGCACACCATGCTCCTTTTTTTCCAGATACTAATTGACGCATTAGAGCAACATCATCATATCAATCATATCAATCAGAATCTCATATTCTTACAATAATGTTCATACAGTATATTCAGGGTAATAATTATCTGATCCTCTGTTGAATTTGGTTTGCTCACTTACAAAGAAATGAACAGTCTCTAATTTTTATTGTAGTTGCATTTTAAAGGAGAAACTGAATATCAATCAAAAATCCAGACAACTCCATTACTTAAAAGTTATAAATTGAATAGCATATCATTTAGTGGAATAGGTAAATGATCCCCTATAACCTACAGCCAGAATTCTGGCCTCCACAGATTGGTTATGTGCCCATGTAGCACAAAGACTATATTCAATCTATCAAATATTACAATTTCTGATCTCAAAGCCTTCAGGAAAAGCTTTGTGAGAAAGTAACGGCTGCTGGTGTGATGGAATAAAAATATAAAACGACTATCAGTCATTCTCGGTCTCCATGTAAGATCTTGCCTTAATAGGTAAGGATGATCATGACCCAAGACTACGATCTGAAGGCAGTTGGGACCACAGTCGCCAAGAACACGATTGATAACACTCTAAACTGTAATGGATTAAAATCTTGCTGAGCCCACATGACCCCCCTGGTCAAGAAAGCACATGTGCAGTTTTCACACTTCTAAATGATTCTGGGAACAGTCAGGTGAAAGTGGGGTGGCTGTAGCTCAGGAGGTAGAGCAGGTCAGCTACTAATTGGAAGGCTGGTGGTTTGATCCCTTGCTGCCCCAGTCTGCATGCTAAGTATCCTAACCCTAACCCCAAGCTCATATGAATGTGTGTGAATGCTTAGATAGAAAGCACTTAAAGCATAGAAGACAGTGCTTGTGTGAATGGGTGAATGTGGCTTGTATTAAGCACTTTGAGTGCTCTAGGAAAGTAGAAAAGTGCTATATAAGAATCCGTCCAAGTCCAGTGGTCATATAAAACTAAAATTGAGCATTTCAGGGAAGAAAGATGTTGACCCAAAGAATACCATCCCCACAGTCAAGCACGGAGCTGGAAACATTATGCTTTAAGGCTGTTTTTCTGCTAAGGTTACAGCATGACTTCACTGCATTAAGGAACCAATGGGCAGGCCATGTACTGTAAAATGTTGAACAAGAACATCCTTTCCCAAGCCAGAACACTGAAGGATCGTGGATGGGTCTTCCAGCATGACAAATACCCCAAACATATAGCCAAGACAACAAAGAAGTGGCTAAAAAAAGAAGCATATTAAGGTCAGGAAGTGGCCTAGCCAGTTTTCAGATGTCAGTCCTATAGAAAATCAGTGAAGGCAGCTAAAGCTTCAAGTTTCCAAAAACCTAAAGGATTTAGAAAATTTCTGGGCCATAATCACTCCTGAGATGTTTGTGTGGCGGGGTGTTGTCTTTGGCTCTGCCGTAGAGGAGGGTTGGTGCAGCGGGTTAAGGGTGTAGTGTCAGGGGAGGCTGGCAGACACAGCAAGGACCTATCATCATAATCATGCATCCACTTTTTCTGCAGTAGCTGAGGAGAGCAGTAGCAAGAAGAGCGAGGGCAAGAAGCACTGCCAAGTGACCAGAAGCTGGAAAGCTGCTCACGCAAGCACAAGATTACAAGGACAATGCACATTGTAAATGAAGACTCTGTAATTACACTGCCAAGCGTGGGTCACACTTGCTACAATGCACAAACCTGGTGAACTACAAAAAACATCTCACAACTACATCTACCAATAAGGGCTTCTTTACCAAGTACTAAGTCATGTTTTGCCTGAGGATCAAATACTTATTTAACTCAAAACATAATTTTCATGTTTTTTGGATTTTGGTTGATATTTTTCTCTGTCCATAAAAATGAAATTACCACTACTACTACTACTACATTTCATTTGTTTTTTAAGTTAGTAAACTTACACATTTAGCAGGGGCTCAAACAACGACTTCCTCCACTATATGTATGTATATATACACCCTATCTCCTCCTTAATGGATGGGCCAATCTGAATGAAAAATGTCACAAAGAGCAATTATTTTAGCATTTATTTATTCTAAGTGTAAATTATTTTGATATTTCTAGACAGGGGGATAATGAAACGAACGTCCTGCAAACATGCAAACTTTTGCAAACATCTTCCGTTTGCATTTCTTTCACTTATCACTTTTTATGTATATTGCCCTTAAGTTAATGATCACTAAAAATTGTACCTGCGATGGAAATGGAATGACGGAACTGAAAAAGCACCACAGGCCTTGCAAAAAAACACACATAAAGTGGGTTTTTGCCAGTAGAAGTAATTTTTAATACTGCAAGGCATAGACATTAAGATGGACAACATCACAGCTCCCTATTCTTGTTAGCATAGAGGATATGAGCCTGACTAAAACATATTTTATCAAATGTAGCAAATATGTAGTCAAATTGACTTTTACTCATCACTATGATATTTTGTCACTGTTTAGTTGCTTGATGCTAAAAAAAAAAGGTATCTGATGACTGAAAGTGACAGGTAGCTCCTTTGAATAAATAAGTAATGTAGACATGTTTTAGCATCTGTTTAGATATTGTACATAAAAACATTGGAGGACTTTTTAACAATTTTTAAATAGTTTCTCTTATGGCTGATACAGCATTTTTAGATATACAACAATAAACTACTGTTATCAAGTGAGCTACCATTTGGGTCAGGCACAAGTTGTGGCTACAATACTATGGTAATGTCATGCTAGTTACACTCAAAGACATGGGCTAAAAAGGCAGGAAGTGATAATGGGTATTCCATCCATCTTTATATGCTTTCTATAACAGAAAGTTATAGTCTGATGTGGCCATTTGATTATCTATTGACCCCTAGGCACCCAGTTAAGATGCAATTAATTCCCTATAAAATGCACACAAATTGTCACTGAAAAGTCATGACAGTTGAGTTCAGATTGCTTGTTGCTCTTGTTTGCGTTCCAATACTATGGTTCAAAATACAGATATGTATTTTGTGAAATACACCCTTTCTTGCTAAGAGCAGTGTTGCAGAGTAATGGAATACATGTACCGGCGTTACGTATTTAAAATACAAAATATGAGTAACTGTATTCCATTAGAGTTACTGTTTAAAAAAGTGATAATAAGAATACAGTTACTGTGTTGAAATGGATTACACTGAAGTCATTTGCTGTTTCACAGGCCGTCCCCTCTCTAATTTTGGCAATTCCACGCAAACCCAAACCTGGAAACCCAAACAAAACACAAAATACGAGTCTCTAATGTAAGTGTCCTGTTAATGTTGGTGGCGTCAGTTACACAATGGACCTGGAGCAAGCACAACAGAGCCAGCAGTGGGTGGGCAGGAATGTATTTCTTACTTGGAGATTCTGACAAGACTTCATATTTGCCAGCAACCAAGCTGCTGAGAGCAATAGTAATAGCACAGTCTGCTCATTTCCAGCTTCTCATTTTTATTCTTCAACCATAATAGATTATACTATTTCTTTTATGCTGGGTGTAGGTGCAGGCACTAAGTTTATCCTTTGTCTGAAGAACAGCCAACTGTCTTTAGATTTGCTGCTCCTTGCAAACAGGTTTGAACACCATATGGGTGGGGAGACTAGAGCTGTGTGCCTGAGATGACCTTATTGGAGATATCTGTACTCACTGAGATAATAAAGAGCTAAGAGTACACCCTCTTTAATATCCACAGACTGTACAGATCCTCATTTTTTTTAATTTATTTATTTATTTTTTTTTGGGGGGGGGGGTATTTTTTATCTGCATTTGTTGAGAGTAACAATGCTCACTTCATTCCCCCTTGTACCTCAACATGGTGATGTTACACAGCACAAATTCTACAAGCCACAAAAAATGTGTTTCAAACATAATTCTTGAGGTAATCATTAGTAACACACTGGAAAGTATTTGAAATGCTGGTTAAAAGCACAGAATTGGCTCTTCTAAAGTTTTTTTTTACAAGCATGAGAACACAAGCCTCACTTTTAACATCAAGACAAAACAGCAGACTTTACCCGACTTGTGCACACAGCATGATTACTGTGTATGTTATCCAGGCAGTTGGTAGCTTTTGCAATGGCACATCTGTGGTATTGTCTCTCACTGCATGTCTACTCAAAATGCTTCTTGAGCTAGCATACTACATCTTCACTTCGAGTAGTACTCTGGACAGCTAACAGTCACTGTAAAGTTAAGGTGATACACTGGACTGGGAGATACTTAGAGAGCATGAATTTATTTTGATAAATTACCCCATAAAAAAGTTTACTTAAACAACACCAAATTGTAAGCAACTAATTAATTAAAGATGCAACAATGGCTTGGCCAGGGACCATCTACTTGGAACAGCCTTACGCTATTCAGAGCTCAGAGCCAGCCAGAAGCTACTCTGAAAAAAAACAGTTACAAGAAAAATTATGAAAATTTAAAAAAATGTTAAAGAAAGAGAGGTCAACATAATTTTATCTGTTAAATTTATAAACATACTGGAAATAATGCAACTACCTGACATTTGTTTTGTTATATAAATCAACCTGCTTACGTTTGGTAAGTTAAGATATGTCAGATAACAGTGGGTATATACCAACTCATTTCTGTTAATTATTTGTACCTCTTTTCACTGTTTAAAAAAGAGAAGATCCTGTTATTTAATGCAATTTGGGGGATTTAGGAAGTTTAATTATTTCTTTTAGTATAAAAATAATATTTTACTTTGAGAAAAGTTGAAAAGTTTGTTTGTATATGCTGTAAGTTATAGTTTTTAGAAAAAAAAAATCAGAATCAGCAAAAAAAGGAACTTGGAAGCAAACAACCAAATTGCAATTGGTGCATTTGCTTTTGTGTTCACAAACAAATAATTACATTTTATATGCTGGAATTACGCTGGAATTCTATAAGCTACATAACTTTGCTGGATTAGACCCGGGTTATAGGGCATTTCACGAATGTAAAAATGACTGGAACCACGGGGGAAAAAAAACCTTTTTGGGGGTTGATATAACTTATTTACGCTCTATATTAACTAGAAAATACAACAAGGAACGTGTCTGCTTAGGGTCAGTTGTGATCAGTTTTTAATTACTGACACTCCTGAATCATAACAGTGACCCGTGTATTTTATCCATAAGATTCGGGCTAAAGTTGTGGAACATTTAAAGAGATTACTTTCAACATGATGAGGGAATACATTAAATTGATATGGAGTATCATCAGAGGATTTGTGATATGCTCAAGAACTCCCACTCTCTGGACAATGAATTTACATAAGTATGCTTGTGAATGAACAGGGCCTAATGTTGCTGTCACACAGACATTTAAATTTCCTAGCACAAACAATTTTCTTCTGCCAATTTTCATCATGTTTTTTTAACAGGCTGAGGTTTATTTTAATATAAGATTCTATTCTACTTTTACATATTATAAGTTTTGATCATAGTAAAATACCTTTCCTTTCTGCAAAGGACCTCATAACTTCATTAACCACTTTAAAACATCTGCCAGTTTAATTTCAGGCATGAAGTGGATTCACAAATCGTTAAGACTTGCAAATCTATACAACTATTTTAAACAACAATGCCTGTTTGAATTTTAGGCTTAATGATTTGATTTTTGTAATATCACTCGCACCTTTCACTTTTCTTATCTATTTAAAAATATATTTTGTAATGCAGTTACAGCCACATAATGTTAATTCCAAATAGACAGACAAGAACGCGGAGTCTGTTTTAAAATTCTTATCTTCACATAACTTTAAAGCCAAGTACCTTTGTGTTACCTTTGTGTAAATTCCCTCTCATTTAAACAACTGAGAGGGAATTTACACAAAACGTTATAAACTTCTCTCTGGGTTGAGGCAGTTTTGTTTATTTCATTTTGTTGTAATCATTAAAATACTGATATAAAACCATTCTTAAACACATACTTTCTCTTGCTAGAAAGTCAGACAACACTCAGAAAGTATGTCAAGACAACAGTAAACTCACATCTGCAACCTTGGCACAACTCATATTCGAACTCTATGTGGAACTATTTCTCTACAAAGACTAGATAACAAAAAAGATTAACATCCTAGTCAATATCACAGTGTCTGCTGGGTTTATTTTGTGACTCTTTGCTGGGTTCAGACCCCAGATATGTTAATCAGGTTGGCGATAACCTGCCTCAGGTTGACTATTTTCTTCTGAAATTTAAAAAAGTCAGACAGGAATCTCTGTTAGACGTGTTCTCTACAAGCTTGACTAAAAAGAAAAACAATGCATATGAGTTCAAAACTGCAGAAGCGTCCAAAAACATGTGTGGATGAAGCCTGTAAAAGTTTTTGGCATAAATTTTGTGGACATCTGTGGCTGGCAAGATAACTGCAAACATGGTACCATGAATAAACATGTTAGCACTTGTCAGCCATAAGAATGATTGTTTCTAGTCCCTTTATACTTTTAACGTAGGTGTTTTCCCCTTGTCGGTATAGTCTGCCATAATTGTGCAAAAAATGTTTACCGAGCATCGAAACTACTTCTCAGATCAATAAATAGAAGCTAAATTAAGGCTACGTCCACACTAATGCGTTTTTGTTTGAAAACGCATAGTTTTTTCTCAGTTTTGGCCTCCTGTCCACACTGAGATGGCATTTTCCTCAAGGAAAAACACAGCGTTTTGAAAACGCTCTCGAAAACGCATATATTTCAAAACGGAGCTGTCCTGTCGCAGTGTGGACACTCGAAAACGCAGACTTTCTAAAACGATGACGCATTTTAGTCATGTGATGCAGTCATGTGACCAATTAAACAAAGATAGCGGAGGGCATTATACAGCAGTTGTTTTGATTGCTCTCAATTTTGACAGCCCTAAAAAAGATTAATATCAGTTTGTACATGCTCCAGATAGCTTTTATTCAAATTCTTTAATTCTCACCCACTTTGCGCATGCGCAGGACTGGAGCGTAAGCGTTTTTGGCCATTTCAATGTGGACGCACAACTCTGTGAAAACGACTGAAAACGCTAGCGTGGACGCGGAGCGTTTTCAGATGAAAACGCCGTTTTCAAATCTATCCGGGCTAGTGTGGACGTAGCCTAAATTAACATAATTCAGACAGTGAGGTTACACCCCAAACCCCTGTTTCACATCTGACTCAAACCCTGTGCAGCAGTTTCCTCAATTTTGGACTCACAGTCAACTTTTGAATCCTATAAGTCAAAGGTAAGGGTTTACTACTTAACTTACATAGCTCAACTGATGTTGCTGTAAAATCTCTACCATTATGTGCGTGAATATCTGAAAGGCAGAGGTCAGTTACAAATTGAAAAAACACTTTGAAGGAAATAGTGGAATTATTAATAAAAGTTTCTAATTTTTTAGAACCTTAATGTACCAGTAAACTTTTATATCTTAAGGAATATAAAATTATTTGGTGCTGCTGTTTCAGAGTCTACAGAACTACAAAGATTAAACAAACTGAGCAAATTGACTATGAAAATAATGGCATCACTTGATCTGTGGTATCACTGGCTACCATTCAGAGCTGCAAAGTCAGAAATTCACAGGTTGCTCCTAGTTTGGTCCCAGAATATCTCCCAGTGTAATGGGCTGCTACCTCAGGTGGAGTGTGTCTTGAGAGTATTTTCAGCTCTACGGCGATGTCTTTCGGCTCTCTCTCAGGATGCTGTCCAGGCCATTCAGCTGGCGGAGGAAACCTCGGTTAGGGATGACACCTCTGTGGTCTTTTACTGTCTTGATGGCCTCCACAAGCGTCAGATTTTGTCTGATCATCAAGTAGGCTAGCACCAGAGTAGCTGAGCGGCTCACTCCCACAGTACAGTGGACCAGAACCTTACCTGCACATACCAAAAAACATAATCACAAGTCCACGCAAATTAAACAACCTGCATAGAACTCAGTAGCCATGCACACAAATAACCCAGCACATAGACAAAACTGTTTGCTTTGTATCCACTGTGGCAGAAACATCAGCGTTGTTTTAAAATGTATCTTTTTACTATTTGAAAAATGAAGTTTGTCAACAGTTATTGTTTGCTGTGTAGCAGTGGAAATATCAACAACTGCCACTGGATTACATGAATCTTTAAAACTGGAGGATTCTAAGGCGAGCTCTAAAGCCTCAGCACTCCTGTTCCATTAGTCTTGTACAATATCAATATCTTGTACAAACAAACAAACATAATGAGGCTCAGGAAAGTAAGTGTGCATTGTGATCCAGCAATTATAACTTTGCCCATACAGACATTTCATTCTCCAATAAAAAGTTGCTCAGCCTTCAGCAACACATGTAACTGCACTTATCATGACTGGATGAGTTTCAGGTTTTGCATTTTTTTTTCTGTATTAGAGAGAAGCCAGTGATAAATCAATACATTCACCCTTGTACAGTGGAAATGTATAGTTAACTTTCAAAAAATCAACAAATCCTGAAGACAACAAATTATTGATGTGCAGCACACATATCAAATCTTTCATAGTGATTTTGTAATTTATTCACACTATAAACAGGCAAAATAAATAATAAGTAATGGTGTGTTTTAGCTACAGTGAATTTGTTCCAGCTCGGGTGGAGACTTTAATGAGTAAATACTTTTATAGAGATTCAAGTAGATTTTATTGCAGCACATTTATATTTTTATTTCAGTAAAATGTTATTTTTACTGAATATACATACACTATTGTATTACTTTTATATAAGTAGCAGATTTAGGACACTTCTTCCTAAGCTGTAAAATGCTGATAATCAGCATTTGATCAGAGCATTTGTTCACTGTTTATCAAAACAGTGCAGAATACTTTTACTAGTAAACAAAGATCTAAGAACCACCATATTTACATAAGATGATTTACGTAAAATGATAGAAACAACCTGAACTGTTCAGATCAGACAAATGAGCTACTTATTGTTGTCATATATTGTAAAAAGACAGTCTGTCACATACTCCTCTCTGTCCACTGCTCAGCGGACATGTAACTTTATCTAGATGACCTATAATACTGGAACCTGAACCCACAGTGAGTGGAACTCTGCAGCCAGAGGTGTACAGCTGTGTTTCACTGAGTGACCATTTGGCAGCAACATAAGTACTGGAGAGGCTTCCAAATTTCGTTTCCAAATTGTACACAAATACGGTTCAAAACAGCGCTGATCATGGCGCCACCTTGCTTTCATGCAGTAACCTGAAATGTCCATTAAAAGTGGCCAATCACATTAGAACCCTTCTTCCTTTGGGCTCCGCTCCAAACAGTCAAAATTCAATTCATTTGCAGGAGCAAGAGTCAGCTTCAAGAGCAACAAGGCAACAGTGAGAGTGTGAATCAAAGTTCTGCATGCACAGGTTGTTGAATTTATGCAGAGGAATTTAATTCTAGATTACGTTTTTTCTTGCGTGGAATTTTTGACATAAATAATTCCATAAGATTACAAAATGTTAGGTCAAAATGTTTTGCTTAAAATGGTCAGTTTGTTCTGCAATTGGAATTCCCACTCAGTCTTTTATGTATAAATAGTAGAGATGTCAAATGTAACCATCTCTGGCTCCAAAAACAACATGCCAGTGGCCACAAAACTAACATTACGCCAGATTCCAGAAATCAATGGATGATGTCACAAACTTCTATTATTTTTATACAGTCTGCAAAAGAGACATACAGAACCAGAGTGTGAGCTTGTGGATGTTTGTTTATATTACAATCTTCAGCGTGGTTTTAGGATAGCTGTGCCCCTGATCAATGCTATTAAACACAAATGGTTGCTCCCCTCATCCCAGTGCAAATTACTAGGATAAATTGATGATTTACAAAAGACTATTAGCTACCCTAAAAATATTTATACATATTTTATATAAATGTTAATAGTTTCATGTAATCAGTGTAAAGCAATATACTAAATATTTGTTAATACTTTAAAGAAAAAGCTAAATGACCAGTAAAGACAAGGGCTGTGCCCCAAATTCCTCTTTTTTTCTTCTTCACTACATTAGACATTTGCATCATTATTTAGACCTGCTGAGCCACACAAGTCTAACTATATAACACAACATTTAAGTGTTTTTGAATAAGCAACAGCATGTAGTGGGAAAATTTATAAACTAAAAACAGGGCCATTCAAATACAAATGGATGAATCTGCTAAAGCAAGGTTACATTACGTTTTCCCAGTAGTTATATAAGACTTTTCATAGATCAAAAAGAGATTCATTTAAAATGTAGAAAATACTACAGTCTGAAAATTTCTTAGGTCTTTGGGCAAGACACTTCACCCGTTGCCTACTGGTGGTGGTCAGAGGGCTCGGTGGCGCCAGTGTCCGGCAGCCTCCCCTCTGTCAGTGCGCCCCAGGGTGGCTGTGGCTAGAATGTAGCTTGCCATCACCAGTGTGTGAATGGGTGGATGACAGGTTGTGTAAAGCGCTTTGGGGTCCTTAGGGACTGGAAAAGCTCTATACAAATACCGGCCATTTACCATTTAGGTCAAAGAACAGTCTTAGGTCTTAAGTCTTAGGTCAAACAACAAATGTATTTGTTTACTCTAGTAATATAATAACTCATTTTTACTTAAAATGACTTTAGTCAATATCTATCCATCAGGCCATCAGGGTTATATGGGGTTCAGTCTTGCCCCGGGATCCTTTTTTGATATGCAGAACACAGAGCTTCTAATTGCTAGATGACCTGCTATTTGAAGTGATGATTTTCCCTCATGTTATCAATTAATAATACATTTTTTATAGGCATCTTTCAAAAGAATCAAAGATACCTTGTAAGCAATTAAATAACAAAAAACACAGCATGCAAAAAATAACAATTGGAAGAGCGCATAGATTTAAAAGTCAATAGATCATAAAATTAAAATCAAACACAGTAGAACAGAGAATCTACCCACACAGACCCCCACACACCCAGACTCAGACTAACCTCCACTGGTGAGGGCTTTGTGAATGAACTCGGAAGCAGGATAGAAGTTAACACTCATGTCAAACGTTGGTGAGTCATGAGCCTCAATGCCATGATAGGTGATGTTCATCCCAGCATAATATTCGGCTCCCCCGCGCCACTTCGTCTGTGCGCAGTTGAGGATATGTGTAATGCCAAGTTTGGCCAATTCTCGTCGATCTGATGCAATGTCCCTGCAGAGGAAAGAAGGTATGTCCAGCTCTAGCAGTTAAACTGTTTTCACTTGACTACATAACTTGTATGATTTATGCTGACATGTAACTCTTATGTGACTCCTAAGCTTATGAATGAGACAAACAGATACTGCTGGGTGATGGAGCTAGATACAGATGTTAGATAAAGATGTTTGCTTTAGACTAAACTACTTTCAGCTTATATGGTGGAATGCCAGAATATTTACTTCATTAAAATTAGTTCTCGTTGGGTGCTCATTACTCACTCGTAATAAGTAATGGGTATTTTTATTTCTAAGTAATACGTTACTAAGAAATTAATACTTTAAGTATTTATTCACTGTTATTAAGACACTCTGAGTATTTACTTCTTCTGCCACCGTTTAGAGGTTAGAAACACTCACTGGTCTCCGATATAGAGTCGTGGCCACACTTCGTCTGCATGGTTGCAGGCCGTTTTGCCCGTGTAAAGGAGCCTTTCTAGCTCGGAGACGGTCAGGGTCGGGGAGGAACGTTCAGAGTCTTTTCGGCTCGGAGACCTGGAGCTGCTCCGGGACCGAGAGAATCGAGACATGAACGCCATTAAATCTGTGAAAACAGAGATGAAAGGACGGGTCTTTTTATTATTATCATCATTATTATTATTGTTA
This sequence comes from Neolamprologus multifasciatus, assembly GCF_963576455.1. NCBI lineage: Eukaryota > Metazoa > Chordata > Actinopteri > Cichliformes > Cichlidae > Neolamprologus > Neolamprologus multifasciatus. Next base: position 11,229,874 of record NC_140445.1, read on the forward strand.
AAGAAATTCACACGCGCGCGCGTTCAGAATAAAGCGAATAAAATTAAAATATAAACTGATTGTGTGTTGTAATCCCTACGTTTATTATTTGAATATGACATTTTAATAACAAATGTACCTATAGCTTTATGCAAATAATTCGTAGCATGTTAGTTTACAGTTGCGGAATCAAACAAAAGCATGCAGATCATGAATTTTACGTGTTTTTTAAAACGCGAATACCATATTTGTATTTACCTGTGATGTTTTATTCCGTGTCTCAGTTATGTGGGGCTAGGTGCTCTGCGGCCATGTTGACTAATTTATTTGTTATGGGAGGATAACTGTGTAGACGAGACAGCTGCTATTGCATTCAGTGGGCATCTTCACCGTCTTCTCAACAAGTCTTCATTAAGGTGCGTGACTCCGAGGACATAGCTCTCGTTTTAAAACGAAATTTAACGAAATTTAAAATAATGTGAGCTTACACAGTACAAAGAGGTTCTCCAGTTCTTCTCTGTGGCAATTTATAATCGGTTGTGTTGAAATAAGCGACTTTCAGCTGCTCCTTTAGTCACATTGGTCACAAGGGGTCGCCACAGCGAGTAAGACTGCATATTTGATTTGGAAGATTTTTACACCGACTTCTTGACACCATTGTGACTAAAGGAAGCAATTGAAGGTAGTTTATTTCCCGACGCAACTCCAAAAGGATTTGTGAGCACTCCTGGGATCGAAGAGGGATCTTTCAGTTTTTATGCGAATGTTGCTATTGCTAACTGATGATGGCTTTAATGGTATTATTTATCATTAATGGATTTTAGTCATTGTGGTGTTTGCTACCATCTGCTGGTCAAATGGGGGTAAAGCATTAAAAATGTTAAGGTAGGAAAAAATGAATAGCAGTCTTACCACAAGGTCCATCTGCTCTGGAACTTTCCATCACACCACTGGAGTAGTGCGGTGTTGTTCTCCTTGTATAAAGAGTGATGGAAAAGTCTTAAAACTGACTAGCAGAAAATAATATATGTTATGAATTACAAATTACAATTAATAAAATTAGTTTTAAATCTGATTTAATAATAACTGATTTAATAAATCATTTAAAAATATAATGAAGAAACGTTAGACCCACTGAAAAAAATCTAACCATAAAAAAATCAAAATTTGGGCTTGCTACAGAAAAAAATATAGGAAAAATGAAAATTCATTTGGAATGATTGTGTGAAATAGTACGATTTCTTTCCAGCATCAGACAATAACAACATAAATAACATTATCAGAGGCCTGTATTATGAAACAATATTTTGGTCTTGGTGAGGTTAGTTTTCATTATTGAGGTGGTTGCTTGCCAGGGTACATCACAATGGTAACTTGCGGTAGAGTATATAGAAAAGTATATAAGCCTGAAAATAGTATTACTGGTCATAAACAATATTGAGTTGAAATTTAACATAAAAATGAATATATTCAGATCATATGCCTATCTCATCCAATCTGTAGCACCGTCTTCTGCAACACCAACCAACTAAAGGTCCTTCATGACATCCATGATGGTTTCCCTCTTTACCTCCTGCCTGACAGCTCCATCCACAGTATCTTTTGTCCAGTAAGCTGTCTTTCCTTTGCACTTGCTCAAACCATCTAAGTCTTGTTTCTCTAACTTTATGTTGATGCGACTCAACCTGTCACTCTGATATACTGATTTCTAATCCTGTCCCTCCTCACTCACATAAAAAATCTAAAGATCCTTCAGGTTTTCATAGCTTTCGTAGCTCGCCCTCTTGTCTTTTTGTTAGCGTCACCATCTTCAAACCACACATCATAGTAGATGACATTTCCATGTCCATGTCCTTTCACTCTTGCTGCTGTCCTTCTTTGACAAATCAACCCTGATACTCATCTCCACCTGCGTCACCCTGCTTGGACTCTCTTCTTCAGCTTTTGTGTGCTGACTGTTTTTTTAAAGTGTTGTATCATACAACTCCTCACAAAGAGGAGTTGTATGATACAGGGGCCACTGACCACAGGAGGAATTAATTGTACAATTTGTACAAAGAACAGTATCCATAAAAACAAATAGAAATGTTGAAAACGTGGAAACATGGGTAAAGGGGGAAAAAAAACACCAGCAGTCCACGCAAAATAGGAAAAACAGCAAAAAAGGAAAAATATTTTTAAAAAAAATTGGAATGGTGGGATAACCATATAGTGTTACTACACTTTAAAAATAAATATCTATCTATCTATCTATCTATCCCTATATATATATATATATATATATATATATATATATATATATATATATATGCTTCAGTTTCTTTTTTAAAAGCAAGAAAACTGTGTTTAATATTTAAAAAGTACAGATATAAAGTAGAGATTGACTACAAAGTATTCTTTCTTTTATTTCGGAGTTGCTTAAAAGCGACATGACGTCATAAACCTGCGACGCACGTGTGAGCTTGGTGAGAGAAGAGCGATGGCTCATGAGAGGCTACAATTCCATGAAATGGGCTTAGACGACCGCCTGCTAAAGGTAACAAACTTCGAGGCTGTCGGGGGAATTGTGAATTTTCAGGTGGAGAATAAAATCCTCCGAGAAGTTTGAAAATTAGACAGTTACTTCGGGAGTCGGAACTGCTCGCTCGGTAGCAGAGTTTAGTTTTTATGCAAACATGAAGTTGTGCATAGGTGAAATTACTAGACATGGAAAAATGCTGGATTACAGAAGTAATAGAAATCATGTCAGCTGTTTTCTAGTATAGACGCCGTTTCGCACTTTTATCAAAAGCTAATAACAGTTTGATTACCCTACATTGTTTTTGACTTTCTCCTGGTTGTAACTGCCTTCCTAGTGTCCCGTTTATAATGTATGACAAAATCCGGTTATAATGTTATTTACTTAAATGGGAATTCAGTTAACCCATAAATTGATTTCGACATAAAACATGCATACACAGACGCCACATTGAGGGAGGGGGCTGACCCGTTGCTGCGACCCGTCAGCGCGTCCGCCATATTGAATTTGTCCTTATTTTTTAGCAGTGAAACTACAAAACTACTACAAAAATTATAGATCCGTGTTTCATTGTATGCAATAAAATTTTACGGTTAGAATGTAAAACAAAAAAGGGCTAGTTCCAATTTTTGTTTTGCAAATGTAAGGTGCACTACAAATTAAATGTGTTTATTATTATTCTTGTTGTTAATAGACAGCTGTTCTCCCTCGGCTACAGAGAACAGCTGTCTGTTCTCCCCCTGTTCACTAAACAATAGAGTAAAACACATAGTAGAACAATGACAAAATGAAGAACAAAAAAACCAAACACATACACGCAAGATAAAATAAAAAAGGTTGGGCAGATGTACAAATTTTGTAACAAGTTTATTCTTGGACCACTTCACTTCGATTGTCCGTCATTTTTGTTCAAAAGATTTCTTCACCAATATGCAAAGCGTCTTGGGATAGGGTGGGCCTCTAAGGGGGCTGCATTTGGGGGAGCCGGCTCAGACTCTTTGCTGTGTGTGTGAATGAACTCCAGCTCCATGTTAAACTGCTGCTGCTGTGTTGCCAGTCCTTTTATAGAAAATTTTTTTGCAGAGTTTGTTTGTTTTTGTGGACATGCTTGCTGCTTTTTCATTCATTTTCAGTCCAGCCCTGTACCTCCATGTTTTCAGTGGGGTTTTTTGTTTTGTTTTGGGGTTTGTTTTTGTGTGTGTGTTAAGCGCTTAAGTGTAGAAAAAGTGGTTGTGTGATTGAGTAAATGAGACATGTTGTATAAAGCACTCTGAGTGCTCAAGTAGATGAGAAAACGGCTCCATTTACATTTAGCACAGAGCAGTCAACCTAGGGAATGCTCTGTACCAAATATTAAACTGAGATTTGTCTGACATTTGTCTGTGTCACTATAATAATTTGTTTCACCTCTGGGTTTTTTGTTTTTTATTCTTGACTCAGGCAGTCGCAGATCTGGGATGGTCAAAGCCCACTCTGATCCAAGAAAAGGTAATCCCTTTGGCTTTAGATGGAAAGGACCTTCTGGCTCGAGCCCGGACTGGGTCTGGGAAGACTGCCTCATATGGTATACCTGTCATACAGCGCATCCTGGCTTCCAAACAGGTGAGAAACAGCAATAACCTTTTTGGAAGCAGATTCAAATGCTGAGTTTACACACTGTAGGTTGATATTACTTTCATCTTAGATGATCTCTGCACCTTAGAGAATGTGACTCTCCGGGTTTTGTTTTTTTGTTTTTTATTGTTTAGTGTATAAAATTTAAAAAACAAAATGGTGTTCCTATTGCTTAGGGTGATGTTTTCTGTTCTCCAGATAATTTGTTTTACTCCAGAGTTGTTTATTCACTGTTTGTTGTTTCTCCTGTTAGACTGTGCGTGAGCAAGATGTGAGGGCTCTGATTGTGGTGCCAACCAAAGAACTGGGTCACCAAGTTCAGATTATGATGAGACAGTTAACGGCGTACTGCTCCAGGGACGTCCGAGTGGCCGACATCTCTAGCAAGGTTGATCTGTCAACACAGAGGTCAGCACATTTCTTTCAGTCAGAAAGCTGAAGCGGTCTGTTCAAATAAAGTCTGTGTGGGAGATACTGGTCCACGTGGTCTGAATAGTTTTTATTTATCGTTTAACTTCAGAGTAGTCCACAGAAAAAAAACAGTGACCTCAATATTGCTGTCATCAGGTTACTTTTGTTCTCACTTTGGTTCTGATTAGTGCCAACATGTATGGAACACGTCAGAAGATGGGTGCAGCTGTGTGTGGCTACAGTAATCTCTAAAACATTGTGGAGGCCTACCATGCTTTAGAGCTGCATTTCAGCCAGTGGTGTTTGGGATCATGTCAATACTGATGGAATTATGAATACAGTAAAGTAGAATTTGATCTATCATGGTACAATGGTACTGTAACATGTGTATTTGATTTCATGGTACAGTCATTTTTTTTAGTATTTTATTTATTAATTAATTTCTTTCTTTCTTTTTGTAAATCTGCAAAGATTTTGCTAGTGAACAGTCCTCCTTGTTCTTTTGATTTTAATTGCTCTTACCCCTTCCTGTTTAATGCTTTGCTTGGGTTTATTGTTCTGTTGTACATTTAGCAAGCTCAAAAGTCCCTGATTGTGTGATAAGAATCTAAAGACTTCAAGTGCCTGCATTTTTCCACAGTATTGCAGTTATATAATATTTTTAAATCCGCAAAGTGTAATTGTGGACTTCATAGATTAATAAAAAAGTCCGTGTTGTCAAACAAGGAGATGTATTTTAAATGATCACTTTTATGTGTGGACAGGCCCATTTTAATGGAGAAGCCGGATGTAGTTGTGGGGACGCCATCCCGTGTGCTTGCCCATCTCAACGCACAGAACCTGGTCCTGCGTTCTTCTCTTGAGATGCTGGTGGTAGACGAAGCCGACCTAATCTTCTCTTTTGGCTTTGAGTCTGACCTGAAGAACTTGTTGTGGTGAGAGTGTACAGATTTTCACCAAAGGGAACTCGCTTCATGCAAGCGTCTCCTGCCGCTGTTTGTTTTAAAATTTGCATTAGAAAGGTGGTGTTTTTGTTTGTTTTTAACGTCCAGGATTTAAATGAGAGATTCCCAGCCTTTTTAGGTGAAAGTTGCATGAAACCTACATGTGTAATAGTGTTATAGGTTATAGCCTTCTTATGAATATGACACAAGCTAATAATGTTTTCAACTCATCCATTTTCCAAACTAATTTAAATGTGAGAGGCAAATAAGAAAGAAGTCTCTTTTTTCACATCATAGTTTTCTTCTGTTCTTGTTCTTAAAATCTCAAACTTGGTAAAAAAGAAATGAAGCAAAAATCTGTTTTAGATTAGAGCATCAGTCTTTTTCAAAGACCACCAAACATACTTTTCTTCCCTGCAGCCACAAGTTGCCTGTGTTTACATTTAGTTTGGCTTCAGTTGGGTTTAGGTTAGTTATTGTAGCCTTAATGTCAAATTTAACTGTTTTTTTTTTTTTTTAATCTTTCTTTCTTTTCTTTTTTTTAAACAGCCATTTACCAAATATCTACCAGTCTTTCCTGATGTCTGCTACATTTAATGAGGATGTCCAGAGCCTCAAGGAGCTGTTGCTGCACAATCCTGTAATGTCCCCTTAACACTCACTTGATCAAAGATTTATTGTTTTCTATACAATTAGAATAGAATGCCTTTATTGTCACTAGACAGTTGTACAATGAGATACAGATTGAATGTTTAGATACATTATTAATAACATTTGAGTTACTGTTGCCTTCCTGTCAAGTCAAATCAGCCCTGCCTTTCTCCTTCAGCCTCAGGTATCAACACAGCATTTTCTCCCAGAGACTCCCACTTACTGAATATATTTATTCAGTATTTATTATTAGATTTATTATTATTATATTTTCTCTTCCCTTAACCCCCAACCAGTAACAGCAAACGGCCACTATATTAATTTAACAGAACACAGTAATTGCACTTGGGTTGAGAACAAAACAAAACAACCATACCGTTTGGTGTGAACGTGATTCAACCCAAATACTAGTAAGTTTAAGATACACACCTTCCCACCTGAGATGTGGCAGGGTATCATAGAAGCGAAGGTCAGTACAAGTTAGCAACTAGCCACCTGATTCGGACCAGAGTAAAAGAACTATAGTTGTGAAAACACTCTTAGCCTGCTATGTTTCTAATTAATACTGTACAGACTGAGACCAAGAGTTAATTTCACACAGTGTAAATTGATCATTGTTGTATTATCATTATCAGTGTTCTCTTCTGCATTGTGCCGTTAAAGACTTGCGCAAAGTAAATGAGTACAAAAAAACACAACGTTATTCTCTTGCAAAAACCTTAGTGAAGAATAAGTGAAGTTTAAGCTGCAGTCAGAGGTGATCTGCAGGATGTGTTGATGTTTCTGGTTTTGTCTTGACCCACACATCCATTTTGGATATGGTGTTTTGTTAGGTGATACTGAAGCTTCAAGGATCCCAGCTCCCAGACAGCAGCCAGCTGCAGCAGTACAGCATCAAATGTGAGGAGGAGGACAAGTTTCTACTTGTGTACACACTGCTCAAGCTGTGCCTGGTTAAGGGGAAGACGCTATTGTTTGTGGGAACTGTGGACAGATGCTATAGACTCAAACTGTTTCTCGAACAGTTTGGCATTCCTGCCTGCGTCCTCAATTCTGAACTGCCGGTCCAGTCCAGGTGAGAGGAGAATTCACAGGACAGTGTTATATACATGTTTTTTTTCTTTCAACTTGATTCTGTGTGGAAATATGAAGGTGTACAGTCACCTTATTCAGAGCACAACATTGGGCTCTATACAGTGTAATTATTGAGTTTTCCCCTGATGATGGACTGATGAACATGAACATAAGTGTTAAAAAGGCCAGAGTTCCTTTGTGACCATCTAGACTGTTGCAGTAAACTTTATTGGTCAATGACTCCTGTGAAGAGGGACAGTCAATTTCATTGATTTTATACGCAATGTGACAATGCAGATGATTCTGTAATATTTCTTTAAATGATTAACATCAGAACCTACATGAAACATGCGCTTTGAAGATCAGACTTTAGATCCCAAGGTTGTGTACAAAAATAGATTTTTGATTTTTTGATTGGTAATTTATTTCAACATGTGAACAATATACAAGTACATTTAGAAAAGAAAATAGGAAAGAAAAAAAAATACTATACAAAAAAAACGTTCTGATTAATTTACATGTTGAAAGGGAGTGGGAAGAAGTAAACACTTATTTAATCCCACGCCTTTGCCATAAATTATCAGTTAATATTTAGTCAGCTCCCTTACTGATATAATTTGTAATAAAAATAGTGAACAGATTTCTGATATACTATATACTATAATATCACATAATGAGTTTTTTTTGTTTTGTTTTGGGTTTTTTTTGTTTTTTAAAAGAATTAAAAGAATTGGGCTCAATAAGCATGCGAGTATCTGTGAGCACAGTAAAAGGAGTCTTGCAAATATTGCACTTTGCGGCCAATAGCTGCTCCAGCTCCACTAGCTTAGACTGCAGCTGATGGTCTTTGTTCTGCACCATAGCCATGGGGAGCTCTGTGTAGCAGCACAAATCCAGTTTTGAACTTGCCACATTTTAAAATGCCCTGCATCTTTTGAAGAAAAGCTACTGCAGTTTAAGTTGGTGAAATTAAGGTAAATTTACCTGTGGGTTAGGGTTGGAACCTCTGTTGATAAATAGCTGGATGACTTAAAGAACAAAAACTAATTAATAATCAGTCTAGACAGCAAAGTAACAACAAAGGATCACGTTTCAAGGCACTATTAGAGAGGCTTGTGTAGTGTTACACAGAATAGTCTGTCCACAAATATAAGTATCATAGTTTTGAACTATTAATGCATCTGTTTTAAGATTTTTGTTTATTTGCTTGTTTTTTTTTAAGCGTCTTGTTAATTTGGACCCGACACGGCACATGACACCCACAATAGTAAAAGTATACTGTAGCAGGCAGCCAGTATGTATGGTGCATTATTGATTCCTTTCTCTTCTCTCTGTGTTTGTGTTTTGTATCACTCTGTTGCAGGTGTCACATTATTGCCCAGTTTAATCAGGGGTTTTATGACTACATCATCGCCTCAGATGAGCAGAGTCTGACTGATACAGCCGCTGCACCACAGACGACTGCAGGGAAAGAGAAGAAAAAGACCCAAAAGAAGGGAGGAAAGTAAGTCAGACTATTGATTAACACTCAAATAAAAAATATTAGAGAGATAATATTCTGAAGCAGCACAAGATGGGGAAAAATGCCATAAGGGAGCAAACTAATGTTAGTAGAATACATTTTATGTGATGTTTCAGTAACCAGTTGGACTTTCTCAACAGTGTAAAACTACAGTTTATATTCTTAAGTATAGACAAAAGTGAAGTTTTTTGGTGCTGGTTACCAGAAATGGTGCCCAGGGTTCGTATGGGTGCTTGAAATTCTAGAAATTGCTTAAATTTTAACATTGCCCCTTCGTGGTTTGAAAAGTGCTTGAATTTTGGATGTGGTGCTTAAAACTGCTTGAAACTGTAACTGTATTTCATTCACCATAAATACCTATCTGATTGGATAGTTCTTTTTTTTTCTCCGTCAGATATAGAAATTAAATGAGTCACAAAGTCTAAAAGCAAAATTTCTCCGCCTGGGCTGCCTCGCCACTGTTCTCCATGCCTGTCTTACTGTACATGATGTTATGAGTGCAAACACTTTAAAGGTGATAATTTAGGACTTTAACAATATTACAGACAGTAATGTAGTCTTACAAAAGGCTCCAGTCTCTCCACGACCCTGATAAGGGTTAGCAGGAGAGGATGGATGGATAAATGGAAGCTTTCAGGTTGTTGGTTTTTATCAGTGGAAAAAGAGTTTGATGTTCAGTTGGACTGCTGAAGTTGAGATTTTACCATTTCAATAAATACATTTAAACCTTCTAAACAAGCTGTGTTTGCAGCCACATTGAAAACTCCACATTATGTGGCGTAACCCATGTCGTCAGATATTGGATGGTAGAACCAGCCTGTTTAAAAATTGCATTTGGACACTGTGTTGACTGTTTTGTTGTCTCTTTAGAGCTAAAGATAAAGAGTATGGAGTGTCAAGAGGTGTGGACTTCCAAAATGTTGCCAATGTAATTAACTTTGATTTTCCAAAAACTGTGGAATCGTATATTCATCGAGTTGGAAGGTATGTACAGTTTCTTTTAAAAAAAATGACATGACATAAAAATCAAACTCTGATGGCCACTTTTATTCTTGCAGAACGGCAAGAGCAGACAACCCGGGCACCGCTCTGTCATTTGTATCTCACACCGAGCTTGGTTTGCTGTCAGAGGTGGAAGAAGCTCTTACTGGGGGTAATGAAGATATGTTTTGATCTATTTATAGGCCTACAACTTTCACTGACTTTTTAATGTGAAAATTAAGTAAAAATGGAGTTGCGTAGAGATCCACTTGCATTAATATCATCATTATTATTATGAGCTTTTAGGGGACTGTTTCTGTGTTGATGACTGTAGCATGTTGTTTTCCATTTTACTTTAAACACAGTTAGGCTATGTTCACTTCACATGCGGAAAAGGCCCACATCTAGTTTTTCGCTGAATAAGTGAAATGGTAGACCGTTTCTCTAGTTAGTCAGTTTCACCTTCTACAGCTGCATCAGAGTTTGATGTCTCTCAGTGCTAAAATATTGAACCTCAGGGAGTAGTATACAGTGCTGTGAACAAGTACTTGCACCCTATATCTTTTTGCATATTTGTCACACTTGCATGTTTCACATTATCAAAGAAATTGATAACCAGACTAAACACAAACTGCAGTTTTTAAATTTTTTGTTTTTCATCCAAACCTACCAATGTGGAAATCCCCTTTTGTTGAATCAGGAATTAGGTGTGACTTTTTTTTCCTTTGGAATGCTGAGTTCAAATTCACTAGCCACACTCACCTCATGGCTGATTACCTCCAGACATAAATCCTTTAAATAAAACCAGTTGGACAAAGTGAAATAGGCTGAAAGATCTCAAAGAGGAACGCATCATGCTGCGATCTGAAGAAACTCAAGAACAGATAAAAAAAAACAAAGTCAGTGACATTTGTCTAATTTGGAAATAGTTCCAAAGCCTTTCTCAAGCTTTGGAACTCCAATGAACTATGGGGAGAGCCATTATCCACAAAAGGAGAACATCTGAAACTGTAGTGAACCTTCCAAATGGATGGCCTGCCAAAAATGATGGGCTATCAATGGCTCATCGAGAAGTTCACAAAAGAACCCAGAATAACATCTAAAGAACTGCAGGCCTCAGTTGCCTCAGTTGAAGTCAGTATTCATGAAAAAAGAAACTGGGAAAAAATTGGAGAGTTGCAAGGTGAAAAACATTCCTGACAAACAAACAAAAAAGCCTTGTCTCACATTAGCCAAAAAAATATCTTGATCTGCAAGGCTCATGGGAAAATATTTTGTGGATTGACGAGACAAAAGTTGAACTTGTTGGAAGGTTTGAGTCTCATTACATCGGGCATAAAAATAAAATAGCATTTCATACCAAAAATCTAAAGTGCTTGGTAGTGTGATTATGTGGGGCTGCTTTGCTGCTTCTTTGTTGGAAACCTAGTGGAAGTATGGATTCTGCTGTCTACCAACAAGTAAAGGGAAGACAAATGTACAAAATAACTATGAAATCAGGATGGGTGCAAATACTTTTAGAGTGTAGCATGATATTTAAATGTAGTGAGATAATTTTCTAAGTTGTTTTTATTCTGTTTGTGTTTAGATGAGACAAATTCTCCCCTCAAACCATATGAATTTAAAATGGAGCAGATTGAAGGCTTCAGGTACAGATGCCGGGTGAGTATCCTCCTCCTCCTTTTGGAAGCTCAATTTAATTCCAAAAATGGCAAATTCCTCAACATTTGCTGATTGTTGGCATTAGTTGAGTCTATGGCTGAACAACAAATGGAAAAAACAAACAAACTTATAATCATTTTTTCATATCAGCACAAGCCGGTATACTCTGTGCCAGTCCCTTCGCCCTTGTAAATGGGGGGAGTTCCATCAGGAAGGGCATTTGGTGTAAAATCTTGGACAAATCAAACATACTGATCATTAAAAAAAAAAAAAGATTTCCCTACCGATTGGTCAGGTTTTGACTCAACAATGACCACCTGACCAAGAAATAGGAAAGGGGGAAGACATGTTAGGAGGCAACAAGAGCGAAGGAAAGGCAGGAGAAGGAGGCAGAGAATGAAGAGCAGAAAGATTTTTGGCTCAGTTGAAGGAGGGAGATGTGTGGGAGAGACAGCAGTGGACCTTCTGACCAAACTGTTTTAAAAAACAGAAAAATGCTAGAAATAAAGATGGTGATGAGTTCCTTGGTTGTTCATCGTTTGACCTTTGGACTGTGTCTGTTGAGTTGTCTTGTGTAGTAATGCCATCAGCTGAGTTTTCGAGCACATGATTGATTTGGTCCAGTGCTATTCTCATTGTGCCTTTTGTGTTGTCTGTCAAATTTCAAGTTCTACTTTATGTTGACCATTTCTCATATTTCTTTTGATGGAAAGACGAGGAAAGATAACCGTTTTTATCGTTTTATCGCCAAGTCCTAGCCCTTTTTAAGTGTAATGTAAGGGGAATTGATTATTTTTAGTTTTTCTTTAGGACGCAATGCGCTCAGTGACAAAGCAGGCAGTGAAGGAGGCCAGACTAAAAGAGATCAAACAGGAGCTGCTCAATTCAGAAAAACTTAAGGTGAGCGATGATTTTTTTTTTCTAAAGACAGAGGAAGGCAGAAGTGTTTGAACACGTTTTGATTGCATGCTTGTGCTCTCACTCAGACATACTTTGAGGACAACCCCAGAGATCTGCAGCTACTCCGGCATGACAAAGACCTCCATCCTGCTGTTGTCAAACCTCACCTTAAGAATGTACCTGAGTATCTCAGTAAGTGTCTGATTATATATGAACGTCACCCTAACAAAAATTTTCCATTAAGATATTTTTCCTGTTTATAATGTATATTGTTCATGCTAAAAAAATATTGATCTTCTACTTCCATGATGCCATGTAGGTCTTGGCTAGTAAGGAGTGATTTGTGTGAAATAATATTTTTTTTTGTTGAAAGTTTGACTTTAAATACAATACTGAAAGAAACTATTACACATGGGCACATCACATTGGACAATTAGGTTTACATAGTGTTAGCTCAAATTTGGATAATTTCTTCTAAAATTCTGTTAGTTCATTTTTTATTGAAGGAAATTAACATTAACAGAACGTAATTTTTTTATTGTGAAAAATGTAATTGGGCGAGATAACTGAAAGTTGGAGTTAAGTTACAGTAGCATATTTTCAGAGCTTACAGAGCTTAAGTTACAGAGTGTAAAATTTCACCACTAGATTGCAAATTTCAGTCAAGTCGAGTTCTGTTTTCTTACGCCTCCCAATTCAGTTCAATAATCCTAGCCATAATGGTTTCTGTAGGACAAAAAATGGTCAATCAGCTGTCAATATGTGGTCACATCTATTTACGCCGAAAGAATTCGATACGAGTCCATGAGTCAGTCTGATGACAGTGATACTGAGTTGCTGAAGAGGTCTAAACTTTTCTGTCAGTAAGTGCTTCTGTTTGTCCTACTGTTAGTCATTGTTTGTAAAACTTTCTTTGAAGTAGATCTGAGATTATTGGACTGTGCGACACTTAGTGAATAAACTGTCATATAATGTGAATGAGCAAACTAATCATCAGAGCAGAAAGTACATTTTTTAGGAAACTGGAACCTAACATTAGCTGGTATATTGCTAGCATATAATCAGCTGTTGTTAACTTGCTTGTTGTTAGCTGTCCGGAGGTGGGATGGTTACATGTCTAATTTGCTTGACCATAAGCATTTGCGACAATATCAGGAATAAATAAGAATGTTTACATATGTTTTTGTATGTTAGAGGCCTGACTAAAGACTTCAGATGAGGAATGAGGTGAAAAGATGGCGTCTTATAATGATGCCTGTTGTGTTGTCTCTTCCCTTTGCATTTTTGCTTCTTTGGTGGCGACAGCTTCTCAAATGAAAAAAATATAAGAATGATCCTTCATATGTTGAGTGTGAAAGTCCACAGACAAATTAAAATTTGTCTCAGTGGCACGCAAATGCCTACGAGTTTCTTCTCTTCTGCCTTTGGTGTACTGCACATGTGGATCCTTCTCTGTCCACATGCATAAAACACAGTTAACGCAAAATGGCAATGACCTACTCAGCCACTGTGTTCAAGATGGCAGGGCAAACATGGTGGCTTTCTACTCCTAAGTACGTTTCATGGATTAATTTATTTTATAAGGATGCATCAATTTGCTGGAAGATCTAATTACAATGTATCAATGTATATTTGAGTATGCAATTTTATTTCATTTTCATTTCACTTTCCTGCAGTTCCTGAGGCACTGAAGGGCGTGGTACATCCACTGACAAGCAGAAGAAGGCGGAGAAAAGAGATACAGAGACCAGAAGGAGTCATCAAGAGCAGTTTTAAGGTGAGATTTGGTCGGAAGGGACACCAGGTCTTTGATACACTACAGATCTGTGTAATAGTTTGAATTCTGTTCCAGGTTTCACCTTCTTGTCATATTTTTTGTCATGTATTTTCTGTTTCACTGTGAAAACAAACTGTATATCTATTAGATTTTAGTTAAACAAAATCAGGCAATTTGAGTTGTGAGCGTTTGTACTATTTTCTTACTTCTAAATTTCAGTTCACTTTTACTTATAATATACCAAATGAGGACAGTTGCTTCAAGGCATTTTATATTGTAAGGCAAACACCCTATAATAGTACAGAAGAAAACCCCAACAGTCGAACGACCCCCTGTGTGCAAACACTTGGTGACACTGGGAAGAAGGAGCTTCTTTTTAATAGGAAGAAACCTCTAACAGAAACAGGGAGGGGCAGACATCTACTGCAGCTGGCAGGATAAAAGACACAATCTGATAATAATGAATTATAATAGTCTAGCCTAGATGTAATAAATGCAGGAACTAGTTTTGAGCATCACTTTTAGATGGCACGTTTTATCAATTTTATTTATATTGATATTAGTGAGATGCCATTTTATGCCTTTTACAAAGCTCACAATATAAAATGTATATTAAAACAAAAATGTCCAGTTAGTTTGATGAAATCACCCCCTTGTTCTGAGCTAATGTGTTCCCTTTTGGTTTTGGTAGAAGAACATCCGGGGGAAGAACCCACTGAAGAGTTTCCAGTACACTGGAGGGAAAAACAGAAAAGGCAAAGCGAGGCAGTTATAGCCGTTGGAACACACCTGAATGCGTTTGAGTTGCAAATGTTATTACACTCATACACCAGTCTATTATATCTCATTAGCAATATCTGTTTTATTTGATCCATTGAATAATTAACTGTATACACAGTGCATTTGTTCTGTATAGTTACACATGTTGGAATAAATTTTCTGTCAAACCTCTGTTGTGCTTCTTGGGGCTTAAGTTTGCAAAGTTGTTTACGTGTAATTCGATGAGCATTAGCATGCTGATGTTTGCAAAATGACACATAAAACAAAGGTTGGTAAAGTTTAGAAAACTTTAGTTTCACTGAGTGAAATTCTACTACTTTGTTACTTGGCAATAATTTGGTCTGTCTCTCTGACTTCTCTCTTTTCTCTGTGTATTTGACTCATAAGCCCAGAGGCTAAAACTGAGGTTTCTAACCTTTTAGGCCTAGAATGTAAGTCCTTAGTAGTTGTTAATTTTGATCTGAAAATGCTTTTAGGTTAAAAGTATGGTTTATTTAAACTCCAAAGTTCATGGAGGGTAAGGCTCTTGAGTGGGTCAATCTAATACTCCATAGGATTATAAGTAACTTGTAAACCAGCTATTTTAGAACATTTGGGAGTTTGGCATGAGAGTCTAATATTTGGGCCTGTTGCTAAAGTGAAGATTTTGAAAGAAAACTTCAAGCAGTCAGCAGCAAAATTGGGTCTGGGTGGTCGCTTCATCTGCCAAAACGATCACTCTTAGTGTAGAACTACATCCAGATGAGCCAAAGTAAATGACTGGCCTGCACAAAGCCCTGAATTGAATCCTATTAATATTCTGTAAAACTGAAGACCAAGGTCCATGCCAGACAACTATTAAATCTGAAGGAGTTTCAGTGATTTGCCAAAAAAAAAGGATACGCAATTGAATATTTGCATTAGGGAGGTCATAATTTTGACCGCGGTTGTTTCGTGAAATAATTTTCTTTCTGTGTGTAAGATAAAATAGTGTAAGAATCCAAAATGACATGACTATGGGAAAATGCCATGCTCTGTTTAACAGCTCTTGGAAAATGCATTTAAAAATCATAAGGGGGTTAATAATTACTCTGTCAAAAATAGTTACTCCGTCAAAAAAGTCAGGATTATGACTTTAATCTTAGAATTCTGTGGAAAAATGTCCCCACTTTTTTTTTTCTCCAGTGGCCCAAAATCCTCTTTCCTATCACATTCTACGCACAGCAGTGATGCGCACAGATCATGTTGGGGGTTTAAGACAAATTTCATGCTGCCATCTTTGCGCAGATCCACAAATATAAGCTGCCTTCAAGATCAGCCATTAAGCTAATTTTAATGTTTGTCAGCTGTTATCAGAGAGTGAGAATGTGAGCAAGAGGGATGCTGCTGTATTTTTAGACATCTGTATGCACAGGAAGCTTTTTGGAAGAAATTTGGGTATAAATGATCACTGTTTATTCAGGTTTGGATGTTTGTGTTTGTACAACTATTTTATGATTAGTCAGTTTGTTTAGTATTTGTGTGTGGATTGGAGCATTGTGAGACCTCAAATTACACACAAATCACATTTGCAAATCTTACTCTAGGCTTGTCATCAATCATGTTACATTTGTAATACTTTTGATGCAAATTTCTCTCAAAATCTCTCTCACCAATTCCGTTTACAATGCAGCTTACAAATGAAGCTTGCTGGTGACTTCAGTAACAGTAAGAGTAAGGTTTCTATGTTTTCTACTCCTCTACATCATAATTGTTGCTCAAGGTAATTAATAAGAGAAAACCTGTTCATATCTTAGAGTATTTTGCTAATTTTAGCTCTATTTCCTATGTCTTATCTATTTTTGCATATGTATGTAGTAATGGTAACTGATCTTGGAGCAGTAAAAGCCAAGTCAGGGGTAGCTTGTCTGGCACTCTGGTCTCCCATCAATGACAGGAGGTTTATTTATAAAATAAAAAAAAAAAAACAACAAGCAAAAAGTCCGCTGCCCTCAACACTGGCAAGCTCCAACTTTTGTTAATGGGAAATGGACATGCCCATGAAAATGACAGAAACCCACAGATTCTCAGGTCTTGGAGTCAAGCTAGCTTCCGGACAGCAGTCAAACTGCCGCCAAAAGAGAGTTTACAAGATGAATGGAAACAAGCAATGTTTACATTTTGTTAATAGGGCGACCGTGGTTCATGTGGTTGGGAAGCTCGTCTTGTAACCGGAAGGTTGCCGGTTCGATTGGTGTGTCCTGGTCGTTGTGTCCTTGGGCAAGACACTTCACCCTACCGCCTACTGGTGTTGACCAGATGGGCCGATGGTGCGATATGGCAGCCTCGCTTCTGTCAGTCTGCCCCAGGACAGCTGTGGCTACAACTATGGTTTGCCAGTGTGTGAATGTGAGAGTAATAAATAATAATAAACTTTATTTATAAAGCACACTTAAAAACCAAGGGTATGCCAAGGTGCTTAACAAGTAACATAGAGAATAAAAGGAAGATAATAGAAAGATAATAGAGGAAGAGTGAATGAATAATTGTAAAGCGCTTTGAGTGTCTAGAAATGCACAATATAAATGCAATCCATTATTATTACATAAATAACTACATCTACATCTGTGGCATGAGTGAACTGTTACGGACCTTCTTTGAACTATAAATAAATACACAGACTATAGTAATTTAGAAAATAACGTCATTTTAATGCAATGCATTCAGCAGTACAATAAATCAGTTTAATTGAAGCCAGAAATGATTCTATGAAGCCATTAAAAAAATGAAGACAGACCTAATCCTGTCTTATTGAACATACTGTATGTTTAATTTAACATAGAGCTAATTAAACATGTGCTGTGTAGTCTTTGCTCAGCAGAGACTTCAATTTCTTCTTTATCTCTCTCCAAGAAATATTTGTTCCCAAGAATGTAACCCTCAATACACAATGCTGCCAACAAGTCTTATTTTGTCCAAGCTAAATCATTAAAGATATTTTTTTGTGGGGTTTTTTTGTTTTGTTTTAAAGCTGTGATCTTGCAGCATATTTGGTTAGTAAGGACTTTCTATAAGATAGATCTGGGTTTGTGTGTGCAGTAATCAGTCTATAGTGTATTCAAAAGGATAGTCCTGTGTGGGCACTGAGTCAAAGACAACACTATCGAATGGGTTTTCAGTGGACCATTCATCCACAGGAAACCAAGAGTCATACCATGAGGTTGTTCTCTTGGTTTCAGGTGGTAGAGTGGTGGATGCTGTGGTGGTGGTTGTTGTCATTGTAGTCGCAGGGGTGGTTCTAAGGCTGGCTTGTAACCTCTGCAAACGCAGCCTCCGTATACGCATCAGCCGGAGCCGTCTACGTCGCGCAATGTCGTGAGTGTTGGCGGGATTTTCAGGCTCTGCATCAATGCTGGGGGCTGCCACAGTACTGCTGGCTGCAGTTGTTTTCACTACATTCGCTTTGGTGATCAGTCGAATGGGTCTTTTGCCGTGGAGTGCCATGATTTGCTTGATGCGATCCCAGTTGGATTTGGTTAAGGTGAAACTGCAGGGTGTTGCTCCGGAGTCATAGCCCACCATGCAGAGCCGTGTCTGAGGGGTGTAGCCATCAGCTTTGGCTGTTACCTTGTACTCCCCAGGATTTAGCAGTCGCCAGTAATCCCCGCCCACAGCTATACAATGGTTACATTAAAAAGGTCATGTTAAAAAATGCTGTAAACGAATGACTGGATCTTTATGATCTGAAACACTATATAAAATAGTTTACCAGTTTTAACATCATGCCGTATCCCCTCAACAGATATTGTCACGTTGGGAAGTGGATTTCCATCTATATCCCTCACAATACCCTTTATTCCGCGATGTACCTGCACAAGAAAAGTACATCCCAGTGAATCTTAAGGAAATTTCACATGTAGAAAACTGCAGACATATTAATTTCCACGTTTGTCAACGTTTAGTGCTTGCGTTCAGCTAGCACTAAAGCAGATAAGCAACTGACATGAAAATATAATTTTTAACTAAATATAATGAAATAAAATTCTCACTTGTTCAATAAAGGACAACAAAGCCTCGCGGTTGTTCTCCCACTCAAGAGGCAATTCACTCTCATGGGGAAACTTATCACAGCCCAAGAAGATGGAGAGCTCGAAGCAGTTTGTGTGCAGGTAGCTGAAGTCATTCATACCTGTGGAGGAGATTGTGTTTTAGAGGAAATTTACTCCTTCAGTTGTAATATCATCTGGCTATTTAGATGATTTTATTTGTCCATTTTTGGAGAAAGAAGTAAGGCCTGACTTACATGTTACCTATTTTATTGTCCTTCTGCACTAAAAATGGTATCTATAAGCTATGAGTTGATGGAACCGAGGGTTGTTCTCCACAGACTTCTCGACCTTTTTTGCAACCTTGTTGAACATTAAAGTTTGTAGGTTTAAGGCACTTCTACAATTGCTTCACTTTTCTCCATATTGTATGCAGTATGTGCCACTAAACAAAGTTTGAAGCCTTTGATTGTACGATCTCGTAGGCCAGCCCGGGTTCAGTGAGGGCACCAAGTGTATTCTAACACCATCCACCAAGCAACGCACTCTTGGGTTGTCATCATTGTATTTTTTACATAGAAACTGCATAAGCAGCAGGAGGAGCTCTCGTCCAAGTGCCTCGTTAACACAAAAATAGCCTTTTGATAACCTTGATATTTAAGGATAAATCTTGTGATAGAATTCTGGTCCACTGTTTCTGATTTGCATAAAAAAAATTTAATAAAAAATGACAGAAACCCTAAACATTTATAATGACTGTCATATTAATAAAGACATTTGACATTTGACATGACATTTTCACTGGTTTTTCTTACCATCACAATGATGATAATAAATTAGGAAAGACACATAAAAATGTACATCCATCCATCCATTTGCTTCCGCTTATCCTTTTCAGGGTCGCGGGGGGCGCTGGAGCCTATCCCAGCTGTCATAGGGCGAGAGGCGGGGTACACCCTGGACAGGTCGCCAGTCTGTCGCAGGGCCAACACACAGGGACAGACAACCATTCACACTCACATTCACTCACACATTCACACCTAGTGGCAATTTGGATTATCCAATTAACCTGTCCCCACAAGCTGCATGTCTTTGGACGGTGGGAGGAAGCCGGAGTACCCGGAGGGAACCCACGCAAACACGGGGAGAACATGCAAACTCCACACAGAAAGACCCCGGCCTGATGGTGGAATTAAACTCAGGACCTTCTTGCTGTGCAGCAACAGTGCTAACCACCGTGCTGAAAATGTACATTTTCCAGCAATATTGTAAAATTATAAATGGTCAAACTTTGGACCATAAACTTTTCATGCAAACAGGAGATGGTCGATCAGGAGATGTTCTAAGGTAATGATTTGAGACAGAAAGACCCCTTAATGGTCTTGACTGAAATATTTTTCAGTTACGACCTTTTTGCTGTGTCATGTTAACACTTACTTCCCACCACTGGCTTCCAGGTGGCTCTGTTAGTGATCCCCTGTCCTCCAGTGATATCATCTCCATGGCATGAGCCTCGATAGGTCTCTGTCATGGTTAGATGGCTGTGGGCATATGACATTGCCAACCACCGAAACATGGCGTCGTCGGGAGTCTCCCTCAAAGCGCCCTCATTCTGGCGCTGAATGCGAGCCCAGGTGTCCTCGTTCATTTCTGCATTATTTCTCCAACGACGGTTGTCAGTTAGCTTAAACATTAAGACAGCATAGAATTATTATATAAGTGTACAGCTGCCAAAGAGTGCTTTTGTTAGGTGTTCTTAGTAAAATAGCCATACAGAAATTGGTGGGCGCTGCATGTCAAAAGGATAAGTGACCAGTTTTTCGCCTCCTTGCAAATTAGCTCCCAGAACAAAAGGGTTGCGCTCCATCCAGGAAATTACAGCTTTTGTCTCAACTGCAAGCTAAAAGAGATAAAGATTGCTAATAAATTTGTAGTAAATTAAAATACACACACACACACACACATATAATATATAACATCCCAAAGGACAGTAAACAAACTCACAGAGCCATTCAAAAAGTTTTCTGGAAGGGGGATGTGATGATTAGGCACTATACGAGGCACCCAGCCTCTGTCTTCAGCTCCCCACAAGATGCTGTTTAGATCTGGGAAATTCTGGAAGATGTCATAACCTTCTTCAGTCCAGTGGCCCAGGGCCCAGTTTCCCATCTCTGATCCCTGCAGGAGTGAGGATGGTGTTAGGTCATTCATGCTCTCTGGGATCTCTAAATAATTTTTCTACAGTGTTTTGAAAAATCTGTCAGTTGTGGTGAAGACAAGTAAGCTCAGACATGAGACGAAACAACAAAATTCCTTTTATAAATGCAAGATTTGTAGAAAACACCTTAATTAAAAAAACATTAAAAATCTATTCTAAACTAATGTAACTAATTTAAGAAATTAGAAATTCTGGTATGAGATACTAAATTTGGATCAAAAATTTCATACTGATTATGGCTCTGTAAACAAAAAGATGTTTACAGCCACTGTTACTTTAAAAGGCGGACACAGGCACAGGTGATGTATCATACTGGTTTGGGAAATCTTGTTGATGAAACCTTGAGCTTAGGATTTTTAAGCCTTTAGCATGTTTTTAGCAATGAAACTGGCAGATATTAGATATTAGATATTCATATGGTAGCGACTATTGTTTGCGGTATGTGCCACTAAACAAAGTTAGAAGCCTTTGATTGTACCATCTCGTAGGCCAGCTCGTAAGCATCCGGGTTCAGTGAGGGCACCAAGTGTATTCTAACACCATCCACCAGGCGACGCACTCTTGGGTTGTCGTCATTGTATTCTTTACATAGAAACTGCATAAGCAGCAGGAGGAGCTCTCGTCCAAGTGCCTCGTTACCATGGAGGCCAGCTGTGTAACGAAATTCTGGTTCACCTAAACAAAAAGATAACATATTAACGCAACTAACAATTTATTTTCTGGACTAAGAGCCACTTGGATGTGGTAAAACCTATTTACATTGCTCTGTAAAGATGCAAATCGTTATACATGTACATTAAATGACAGACATCACGCAATGTCTACAAGTCAAAAAAACAAAATATTACTTTGCCAGCAAAAAGTGTAATGACACTCAGATCTGTGTCTCACGGTGAACCATAATCTGTGTAAATGATGCAATTCTAAGATGAGCTTCAAGCTGAGAGAATTACACTTAAGTAAAAATATTATAGATCTCTTTACCAGGCTCATGCTCCCCGGGGTTATCGGAGATTTCCATGGCATACATTTTCAGGCCCTGAAAGCTTTTTCCAATGTTGTAGATCCTGGTGATGTTGGGACATTCCTCATTTATTACCTTCATCATCTAGAAGAGTGAAGGAAAAACACATTTATGGATGGTTGCTGCAACATTATTGCTTTTGTAGGTTTTGGCATACTGCTAGAGAGGCAAGGTTGAAATGGATTGCATTGTGCAGTAGACTGATAGTGTCCCAAGTGAGAAACAGACCTGTCTCATCTCCTTGTAGTTGTGGTGTCTGAAGTCCAGGTCATCGGATGGGTTGACCTCATTCTCACTGTGGTGGCTTCCTGAAAAAGTTGGCACAGAGATTAGCAGAGTGGGAAGGAGATATTTTACTAAGCAGAAGTTTTTAATTTCAGGTTTTAATTGTAACAGGTCTAGTGTTGGCACAAGTAATCGTTGGGAATTAAAACACTCTGTTTTAGATCATTTCTAGTTTATTCTCACATTACGTTTTAGGTGGTTATAAATTCACTGTAGAATTTTGGATATCCTTTCTTTTCTTAGGCGAAGGACGTATGGGTCAATATGACCTGGTGTAGCCTGCTTAACTATGTTATCTGCTGACTGTATGAAAATTCCCAGGGAGGCCGGCACCAGGTGCCTAGAGAAAGATAGTAGAAGTCGCTCCCTGCCCAGCAACAGCGGGGGTTGAGACAGGAAGCTGTTATAACTGTAGCAATGCTGGAGTTGTGTGTGAATGTATAAAAGAGGAGCTGAGACGTCCCAGTGACAGAGCTCTCATGACTGTGGAGCTGTGATGTTTGATGTGTGTTAGCTCTGCTGCATGCAGTAATTAAAAAAGCTTGGCCACAGCTGATTGTGTTGCAGACTTTATTAACAGAAAATTCCATCACAGTTAGGACCCCTGGTTTTAGAACCCAGGGTTTTGAGTTTTGTTTACTTTCGGTATGTTCATATATAAGTTTTATAGGGTTTTAGTTTTACCCATTTTGCCTCTCAAATCCTGGATACTAGGTCCAAAACCTGCCAAAACCTGCCAAAACCTGCCTGCTGTACAGCGCATCTTGATAAAAACACTCGTAATGGCTGAGGTATTTTGTTGCATTCTGAAGCTTTTGATGGTTTTAAATTCATACCCCATGAAGTAATCCACAGCAGCAAACCCTCTTATTTTGACTTACCTACATGTTTAAATTTTGTTATTTTTGTTACAAAGTAAAAACCCTAATATTTCTATTTAAAATACAAGCTTATGAGTAAGTACCAATATTTTGCAGTCAAAGCGTTCAGCTGCTGCTGAGTAGATGTTATTGTTGTGTCTTTCCTAAAGCTAGTGGCAATACATGCAGTTATCTTGCACTTATGTAGCACACTTAAGGACCACGGTTAGGAGGTTCATGCTATGATTCTGAAACAGACTTTTGTGTATTTCCACTCTTGGGAGAAAACATTCCTACTTTGGCAAAAGAACATTTTTTCCTTGTTTCCCCCCCTTCCAGTATGAGGTGACATACTGTATTATGGAATGAAGAAAACATGACTCATAAGGTTGGAAAACTTCAAGTTTCTACAAATGAAGTGAAAAGTCTGTGAACATGTTAAGACTGATGTATTTCTGCATAAATATACTCTCAAACATTAATTTTCACACAGCTACTAAAAGTAGATAAAAAGTTAAAAAGCTCTTTAAAGAATCAAAGATTTAGTTATTTATTTATTGAGATATTACATCCTGTGACGGGGGAAAAGTATTTAACCCTTGAGGAGTAGCAGTAAAAACAAGCCATAATTGTCACGGTTCTTGGTCATTTTGATCCAGCATTTCAAGTTTTTTGTGTTTTGGTATTATTCTTTATTATGGTTTATGTTCTGATTCACTAGTTGTGCTATTTTGATTATTATTATCATATGTTTCAGTTGAATTGTTGTTAATAGTTTAGTTCTTAAGTCTAGATTTAGTGCTCCCTCTGTTCAGTGTCTAGTCCATGCCTCTGTGCCTGTCCTGGTCCCTCGTCTCTTTGTTCCCTCTGTTGCCATGTCTGTCGTAGTGTTAAGCTCGTGTCTCTGACTCCGTGTCTGTGCGTGCTTGTCTTATTTTCTGTTTTACTTTGATAGTCTTGTGTGCTTTGTTAGTATGTTTAGTTTTGCTTCTCTTGTCTCGTCCTACCTAATTAGTTCCAGCTGTGTGTTTCTCCTGTCTCCCGTTCCCTGATTACTCCAATGAGTATTTTAATCCTTAGTCTTCCCCTCTTTCTGTTGGGTCGTACACAATCCCTTCGTGTTGTGTTTCTCCCTCATGTTCTCGTTGCTTGTTTCTGTTTTAGTTTTCCTAGTTCATGTTTCCTAGTTTTACTTTCTAGAAAGATTTTTCAAGCAAATAAAGCTGAGCTTTAAGTTTACCATTCAGTCTGTGAGTCCTTCATTTGGGTCTTTCCTCCTGCCTGCCACACAGCAAATTTGACTTGACAGTAATAGAATCCAAGTTAATGCATACTAAATCTTTGTTTTGTCTGACATTTTAATTTAAAATATTACTATTTAAAAAAATACTAACTGGGTAGCTGACAAGCTAGGATCTCGGCTCTGAGACATAGGCTGCCATTCCAGCTCTGAGGCAGAATGCGGATGTAACGCGCCACCACTGGCGTAGCAAACTGACTCATCACTGGTGTTTCCTTATCCACATTGCCATAGAACAACTGTAGGAGAGAATCACAGGGGAAGGAAATGAGAAGGTGTAAAGGTGTAATTCACTGTTATGAAAACATTTTCATAATTAGTTGTGGCTCAATCACCCATTCAGCGTAGCCATCGTGTAGTAAAGTCCAGTCGCTGCTGTCGTTGCTGAAGGCCACAAAGTAGGACGACACAAAATCCTCACTAGGATTAAAACAAAAGAAATTACTGAGTACTGACTTTAATGAAACACAGCAGCACTTGTGCAAGGTTTTATTATGTGGAGATGGAGTAGGACTCACTGTAGCTCAGAGTTTCTTCCCTGGGTGATGACCCCGGTAAACTCCACCTCTCGGCGGGCATCAACTTGAAACCAGTGTTCTCGCTCCTCTGACTCTGCGCACCATGCACCACCATACAGGTCTTCATCATTGTCAGAGCCCTGTACACAACCACACAGAGAGCTGAAAATACATTGTTTTCCTGATAAAATGATGGAATAACTCTTGAAAGCCTACGAGGAGTAATCATTGAAGCTCTTTTCTCAACTGAGAGGCTTCTGTCATATTTCAGGGCCTCTCATAGGACAAAATGGTTCAGTGCACATTGGAAGTTTTTGAGGGCTGTCTCTGTCCATGCAGCTACCTTTGGAAAAACCTGGAAACTATTCTAATGGTTGTCTTTATTGACTTATACTGAGGTGCAAAAATTCTTAATTAAGGGTGAGGTCATCAAATACCGTCTTTATGGGGGAGTTAAATTAGTCCCAGTGTGCACCTTTTTTTTTTTTGCTTGCTTTTTCTGTTAGTCCTGAGAATAAAAACACGATGATTCACAAAAGAATGTTTTTTTTGTTGTTTTGTTTTAACTGAAAGCATCATGCAGTTTTGTGCACTCTTTGTTTCTCCGAATCTCTGCAGCATTAGTGGAGAGTTAGGATGACACAGATAGTTTCATTAAATGAAATTAACATCCATCCATTGTCCTTACCAGGGTCATGGGGGGTGCTGGAGATTATCATAGCCACCAGAGAGCAAGAAGCAGGGTACACCCTGGAGAGGTCGCCAGTCTTTCGGAGAGCTAACACAGAGTGACAGACAACCACTCACACCTATAGGCATTTTAGAATCCTCAGTTAACCTAACCCAACTAACTGTGTGTTTTAAAAATGTGGGAGGAAGCTGGAGTACCTGGAGAGAACACATGCAACCACGGGAGAACATGCACACTCCACATAGAAAAACCCCAGTCAGATGGAGTCAAACTCCTAACCTTTTTGCTGTAAGGCAACCATCCTTACCACTGCACCACCATGCTGCCTAAAGGAAATTACACCAAAATGAAATTATCCTTTGTGTTGCACTCTGTTGCGGCATTGGTATAACAAATCTCCAGGGCTGGAAAATTAGGTTCCTCTAAAGACAGCTTAAGGCTAACTCCAAAAGCATGCCATTCCCCAATCCCAAGTAATGAAAAATTCCCCACAGTGCTTTAGTCAGTGGTTGACTCTTGTGCTTCAATACAGCTGCCATAAACACAGTAGCTACATATCATGTCTATTTATGACGGTAGGACAGTAACTAAAATCACTGTAACTTGTAATTTTCTACCAATTTTCAGGTGACTTGGTTTTATATTTTCATCTGAAAGGTTCTTGGTCCTTTCTGTGAAGGCCAGTGCACTTTGTGTTGATTTTTCTGAATATCAGTTGTGGGTTAATACAGATAAGGAAGTTCTGCATTTAAAGTATACCTGCATATTAAGGCGCCCCCTCTGAGCTGAGAACCCATGATGAAACTGAGAGGAAGCTAACAGCTGGTCATCTTCTACCCGGTGAGACTCCAAGCCCAGAGGAGGACATTCTGGAAGGGAAATCAGAGCACACACCAACAAAATCTGTGTAACAAATGTTGCTGAGAGACACTAAAAGACACATAGTGTAAAAACATAAGGCTGATTGTTTTGTTTTTTTTTACAGATCTTATCATTATTATTAATATTATATTAATCTCTGTCTTTACTGCGAATGTTTAAAACTAAAAAACACGTGAACAAAACAGAGAGACTCTCTTACTTTTTGGTTCAGCTGGCACTGAAATCTGCTTACGTCTCTCCTCTTCCTCCTCCTCCCACTTTTTCCTCAGTCTTTCGGCTTTCAGAGATTAATAAAAAAAATAGTAAATGTCAGAAAAAGGGACTTGCTCTCAAGCCCACCACCGCCACCACACAAACTATTTCCACATGTGCTCATAATATGCACCTTCATTTCTACTTGTGTTCCATTATTTGTTTTTACTTTAAAATACAGGGCATTTAAGTTTGTAATCAGGAGCAAATTTCCTTTACATTTCATTGGATTTTACAGGAAATTGTTCTGTAAAACTCTGTTATCAAACTGATCCTTTCAGTCACCCTCTTCTGCATGTTTTGATATCACCATAATATCTCCTAAATAGTCCCAGAGCTTTACATAACTATGCACAACAGGATACTGTGGCAGCTGTTGGAATTCTAGTTCATTATTTATTTTCTCATTAAAAACAAACCACTGATGGTGTAAGAATAATAGTGTCACGCTACATTTTTTTCTGCCAAGATTTCAAATAAAAAGAGCAAAACCAGCAAGATGTAAGTAATTTAAAAACACTTCAAAAACAGAGCATATCCTCTAGCTTAATCTTGAAACAGTTTAGAGTAAATGTTTTAATTTGCTCGGTTGTACAATGAAGCGGACAGTTACTTGTATCAGTTTTGATGGAGTTTTTCTAATACTATTTCCATATTTTATTATGAGGCAGGTTTTATACTTTTTATTTTTTTGTTTCTTTATTAAAAAACAAAAACAGAAGGCCGTGATGAAGTATTGTTACTATTGAACATATAAACAGAGTGAAAAAGAAATGTATAATTTTAATATTCTTCTGGGGGTTTGTGGTAAAGGTTTACAACATGATGATGTTAAAGTTCTGATGTTTATCAATGTAAAAAAAACAAACAATAAATATAAACCTTTTTCGGCCTTTTCTTTTAGAGCTCGTTCCTCCTCTTCTTCTTGTTTTTTAGCTGCCACTGTTGTCAGGGAATCAAAAAGTAAAAAATTATCTTAATGTCATGATGAAGAGCTGCAGTGTATGTTATATATTACACTTCATTAGTTATTTGTGGCAAGCAGACGTACAATCAGTGTAGTCATATTCTTCATACCAGGCTCCAATATATGGAACAGTGGTGGATTCCTCTGAAAGAGATGCAAAGATCTGATTTCAGTTGGAGTTTTTTGTTTCTGCATCACCAAATAAATATTTTTTAAAAAAATTACACATTGCCATTAACACAGCCCTACACTGTATGACATTGTATACCTGGTATGTACATGATGACCTCAGGAGTTGTGACTTCTTTCTTCGTATCAGGATATCTGCCAGGCACCTCATCTGCTATGAACATAGCAATCAGACATTATTGTTTGAGCTGGAAGATGATAAAAACTTTAAAACAAATGAAAACATCTTAATCAGAACAAAAGGTCCATGTTACTGTGGAAATATTAATGGAGAAAAACTCCCATCAGAATGGATTTGAACTTAACTCTAAGTTGTCTTGATGCATGCTCAGTCATGCAAAGGACTGGTTGAGCATGCATCATTCTGTTCAACTGGACAGACAGAATCAACTTTTGTGGGTTATCTCTAAGTTCCCTTCTTTTAAATTCTCAAATGGCCATTCTTTATTATATCTGAACTGAAATATATCTTAAATGTGGTTCAGTCAAGAGAGGCAATCGCATGAATTCATCCATTATGACCTGGACCTAAAAATAAACTGTGTTTTATATTCCATCCATCCATTCTCTTCTGCTCATTTGGATAGCTGGTGCCTATCCCAGCTGTCATAGAGCAAGAGGACATGTCACAAGTCTGTTGCAGAGCTAAACATAGACCACAACCATTTGTTGACATATTCACATCTATATCCAATTTAGAATTACAAATTAACCTAACCTTCAAATCCATAATCTGTTTTCGGTGGGATGATAGTACCTCTCAGCATTGTCATTACTTTAATGAACACAAGTAATTTAATGTACCGTCTAGCTGTTTTGACTGATCATTGTGGGCTGCCTGGACCAAAAATCCCAGGCGCCCAGTTTTGTTGTCCTTGTTCAGCCCTGATAGAGCTATACAACACAACACAATACAATGCCCTGCAACATCATAATGATGCCATAATTGGCTGATGCAGTCATATTGTAATAAAAACATCATAAAGCATCAACATTTTAGCATAGACCTTGCTCTACGTGGGGTAGTGCTCTTTTTAATTATAACATATCATTATATACTGATATAAAAAATTTTTTTTATTGATGGCTATCTATAGTCACATTGTAAAATAACCCAAAACAAACAAAACTATCTATGATAGTTTCCTCCTTCACAACAATTGTAGTACAGGTAATTAAAACAAAACAAAACAAACTCACCCATTTGTTTTTTTAGACTCAAAGTTAGAGTTATGGGGCTTTGTTAAGTGTGCCAATACAGGTAGCTGTAGCTGACAGTTGTCTGCTAGGCCTCTCCTCTGGTAATTTGATTCATTGAACTTTTCAGAATATTTTAATATTTTAATGGCATTAAGTATTTGTATATAGTCTTCAGTTGGTCCCTATCCAGAAGCTCAAATAAACAAAACAACTTAACACTTCTGTAGCCATTTTTTATAATCTATGATAAGGGTTCATTTTTGATTGAATAATTAATTTGTGATAAAAACCTTTGCTGCCATTTTTTTTTAAATCTTTCATCTTGACAGTCATTGTATTTCCACTGGACCTTGTAAGCTTTGTCATACAAGGGATGATTGAAAGTTCTGACTCTCAATGAGATAATATTAATGGAACATACGTCTGGGATGCCAGTAGTCAACATCAAGCTCACTGTGGGTTTTTGTTGGAGATGTTGGCTTCTTGAACATGTCATCTGTATAGAAAAGACAAAGAGGAAGACTATTAGTAGTATAATTCTAACTTCAAGTAATAGGGCAGCTTATGTAAGAGTTTCTTACATAAGTTATCCAGCTCCAGTTGCTTCTGATCAGGCAGTTGAAAACTAGTGCCAAGATGTCCAGTATATTAGAACTGTGTGTTTAACTAATATAATTGACTTGTGTTACAAATAATACAGGTCTTTGGCAAGTCATCCATACAAAAAAAAAGATTGTATGTTAACTTCTGACCACAATTAGAGATTAATTTACTGTATAAGAAATTTTAAAACTCAATATATGTATATGTAAACTAGTGTAAACATTTTAATCAGGCTTTTACTTCAAGTACTTAAACAGGTGAAGGTTTTAAAATCGTTATACCCCCCCCATTGGATGTATAACTATCACGTTATATCACGAGCAACCACCAGGAGCAGTTCATAACCTGTGAAAGTCTTACCCAGGTCTGGCTCAACAGGCTCTTCCCCCCAACGCTCCTTTGGGGTCACAGGTTGAATCGCTACAAACGTGAAAATAGAGGGTTAAAAAGTAAAGAACTTGCTCCAATATAAACTTTAAAAAGTTTATATTGATATAAAAACCACTGATATCCATAACAGGTACTTAAAATGCACATAATAAGTAATTTGTTATGTACATTTATTATAGATGATCTGCAACATCATTCACTGCCACATTCTTAAAGAAGAATTTAATTAATTATTTGCAGACCTTTAAAAACACACACACAAAAAAAAAAAAAATTTTTTACTGTGGGGTGCCCTAGCATCCCTATTGATGAGCCACCACTGGTCTATTGTGTTAAATAGAGATCAGGACAAATGCGAAGCTGACAATTTACCGGCTGATGTATGTTCCATATATGGCCACCTATGATAACTACATTTGGGTAATGACTGAAAGAATGAGATTACAATGGAAATGAGTTTTCCTCAAAAGATGGCTGGGATCATTTCGGAATAGGATGAGATGTTCATTCATTTGGGATGGACTCAGCAGACCTACCACTCCTCTACACTGAAAAGATCTAGGTAAAGTGGTTTGGACATCTGATGCCTCCTGAGTGCCTCTGGAATGAGGTTGGCCCGATGTACACTAGAGCCTTGAGGTGACATTTGATGTGATTTGGTGCTATATAAATAAAATTGAATTGAATTGAATAGAGAGATTATGTCTCTGCAGGCCTTTGAAACGCCTCAGTATTATATTAAATATAAATATTGTAAAATATAAATTGTATACCGATTCTGTTCATAATTTTTATGGACAGGATTTCTAGGCGCAGCCAAGTGGCGGAGGGCTTTCACTTTGGTGGCCTCAGAATCTCATCTCTGCTTTTCGCGGATGATATGGTCCTGTTGGCTTCATCGGGTGATGGCCTCCTGCTCACATTGGAATGGTTCGCAGTCGAGTGTGAAGCAGCAGGAATGAGGATCAGCACCTCCAAATCTGAGGCCATGGTTCTCAGCCGGAAAAGGGTGGAGTGCCAACTCTGGGTCGGGGATGAGTTCCTGCCCCAAGTGGAGGAGTTCAAGTATCTCAGGGTCTTGTTCGCGAGTGATGGGAGAAGGGAGCCAGAGATTGACGTCCCTACCCTCACCTATGGCCACGAGCTGTGTGTAGTGACTGAAAGAACGAGATCACGGATACAAGCGGCGGAAATGAGCTTCCTCCGAAGGGTGGCTGACCTCTCCCTTAGAGATAGGGTGAGAAGTTCAGCCATCCGGGAGGGGCTCAGAGTAGAGCCCCTGCTCCCCCACATCGAAAGGAGCCAGCTGAGGTGGTTCGGGCATTTGACAAGGATGCCTCCTGGGTGAGGTGTTCCGGGCATGTCCCACCAGGAGGAGGCCCCGGGGCAGACCCAGGACATGCTGGAGAGATTATATCTCTCGGCTGGCCTGGGAACGCCTTGGTGTTCCCCCGGATAAGCTGGAGGAGGTGGAGAGGGAGGTCTGGGCTTCTCTGCTTAGGCTGCTGCCCCCGCGGATAAAGCGGAAGAAGATGGATAGATGGATCGATAAATTGTATAATATTTAACAGTAATTGGAAAAAAAAGAAAAAAAAGAAACACCATTACATGTGATGTTACATTTTTAATTTCCTTTTTTTACATTTAAAATGTACATACATGTGTCCAAGCCCAGCTTAGTCAGCAGTTTCTTCTCCTCTTCCTTGTCTGGATAAGGCTGCCTGATGTCTGGCTGCACTGTGGTCGTCGTCTTTGGTTTCTTAGTGGGTTTGGGCACCTTTGGCTTCTTTGTGGGTTTCGGTGGTTTGGGTTTCTTCGTGGGTTTGGGGGGTTTGGGTTTTTTGGTGGGTTTGGGGGCTTTCTGCTTCTTTGCTTTGGCCTCCCTCTCTGCTGCCTTCTTTGCCCTGGCTTCAGAGAGATAAGTTAACATTATTACTCAACAGTTAACATTATTTTTCAAACCAATATATATATATAGCCTCACATGTAGGCTACTTTACATGCAGCAAAGAGACATAAAGCAGTGATGCTACTTCTTCTGCACAATTTTATTGTTATAGTGTTTAGTGAACTTTTATTTGCTTATGATTCTCTTTAGTTTGTCTTTATAATCTGCTCATATTAGTTGACAGCAAAGATCATTTTATTTTAACTGTCTCCTAGTAAAACAGTAAAACATGTTCAAGCTAAAACTCAAACACACACAACATGAGAGCTTTTACATATCTGTGGACAGGGGTAGGTTGTTTCATAATCCCGGGCTAGTTCGCAAACAGAATCTGTTGAGCTCATTAGTTTCTTAGGGCTGGAGATAAAAAAAAGAAAGCACTCAGACCTGAGGCCTTGGCTGGGGGCTAAAAACATTGTCTTCTACATGTTCCTCTGAAAGTTACCACGGTTCAGTGTGCACAACAGAACAGATACAATGCACTCTGCAGAGGGATCGAGAGACAGTAGAAAGAGTAAGTGTAAAGTAAGTAAATAAAAGTCTATTTATATAGCACTTCTCACAGACAGAGGTCACAAAGTGCTTCACAAGAGAGATAACAAGAACACAATACAGTCATAAATACATCATAAAAACTCTAGTCTAATTACAAGCTTTTTGAAATAAAAATGTCTTTAGCTGCTTTTTTGAATGTCTCAAGTCCAGACACTGTAGAAATAGAGGAAGTGCATTCCACAGTCTGGATGCAACAGCTTGGAAAGATCGGTCCCCTCGAGTTCTGAAACGAGTATGTGGGACCACTAAAAGGTTTTTATTCGATGACCTCAGGTTACGAGAAGAGGTGTGTATGCAAATCAAATGACAAAATGACAAAGGAACTAATATTAGAAAATCTTTTTGCAATATATAGATCCAATTCATTTCCTGTTTGACTTATTGTCTATTGTTGTTTGAACTATTTCATTAAAACAAAAATGAAGTAGTAGTTTCAGTGGTTTAAACACCAGAACTACTTGGCTAGGAAGAGAACACGGCGTGGTTTAAAACACAGCCATACACAATGTTTACCTTGCACAATGACAAACACTCAAGCAGCCCCTTGTGAGTGAGGTTTCTAAAGTTATCATTTTGTACAACACAAAATGAAGACAAAGTAAAATAAATTACATTACAAATAATTGGTAAACAATATTTTCAGTGCTAACAATAAAATACCTGTTTGCTAAATATGAATTCTGAATGTTTATTAAAAGTGTTGTTATTTTTTATCAACTTAACCTAAAGTGATAACTTATTCGAATTTGAAGTATTTTAAATTAAATTGGTGAGAACAAATAGTTCTAGTAGTAATAGTTATAA
Source organism: Neolamprologus multifasciatus (assembly GCF_963576455.1). Lineage (NCBI taxonomy): Eukaryota > Metazoa > Chordata > Actinopteri > Cichliformes > Cichlidae > Neolamprologus > Neolamprologus multifasciatus. The sequence continues at coordinate 11,263,377 of NC_140445.1, forward strand.
TTAGAAATAACATGTTAATTAGTGAGTGTTTGAGGTGTTAGTAGATGTCTATTTGAATATAACTTGTGTAGAGTTTCATGAGTCCTTAAGCCAAACTGGCAACATATTTCCTGATAAATATTTTTTAAATGAAAATATTGGGTAAATTGAATGAATTTTTTAGGGAAGATGGGTGCATTAATTCGAAACAAAAAATTATGTTCACTTCTAAGCACAACATGTTGTGTAACTTGATGGCTAGGATGATGTCAGAACCACCAGACTCAAACTATGTTGATCTTTACTTCACCTCTATCATGCAGAGGTGTTGAATTCCACCCTCTAAAGTTTCTGATGACAAACTGCTTATAAACTTGAAGGTATAAAATGAATGTTTTGAAGTTGAGGTACATGAAGTCTTTTGATGAGAAGATTTTAAAGCAACAGCAAGGCTGAGTGTCTAATTTTCTCTCATTACATAAGCATCCTCAGACTCCAACACCGACACACAGGGTGGCCTTTTTCTTCGGCTAGACTAGCACTTACAAACAGCCAACCCATTACTCACCCTCAGACAACATGGCCACCACTTTTTGATCCCTGTAAAAACATTTCCCGACCATCAGTGCCTCCACTATATTGAGAGTCAGACTTCTTTTCTGTTGTTGCTGTCTGTTTGTCCTTTGTTTTACATCTACAGTGATTTCTACATGTGCATGCCACTATTGCATGTTATGAACTTGTTTCCAAACTCTCTCCTCTCTCTTGTAGTTTAAATCTTTTTTTGTGTTTACAGTCTCTCTGAAAGTGTCACCTGTTACAACCTTAATTCCAAAGGCAGTTCAGATTCAGTCCCAACTTTTTCCAGGCACATTTCTTACAGCCCTGGTTGATTGAACAAGGAGGCCAGAATCCACATGGCAAAAATTCCTGTTTGGCCCACTGGACAGCTTTGGAAAACATGAAGGAGAACATGCATTTTAGAATTTTAACTGTATTTTAAAGTATTACCAGCCTCTAATCAAAATAAAGACCTCTTCCAAGTAATATTTACAGAATTAGAAGATAGAAAAGTTCCTGTTTTTGTCTGCAGTTTTACGCAATTTAAAAAAATTGTAATGTAGCGACAACAGATAAATCTTTATCTTATCTTATCTTATCTCGTCCCCTATTTGTGTATTTTGTAAATAATCTAATTCCCTCACTGTCTATGTATCTCCTAAGCATAAAGGATGAACTACTTATTTGTTTTGTATACTTTTGTTTTGTTTGAGCTTAGTTCGTGAGTTACGTTTAGCATGTATTTTTTTGTCTTTTGGTTTTATGTAGTGATTAGGTACCACTGTTCCTTGTAGGGTGGCTGGATTTGGTTTGATACTGTGAAGGTAGCCACAATAACTTTGGTAATGAATGACTGTGCACAACATCACACCATTGATGAGCAGAGATGGGCAGTAACGCATAACGCGTTACTGTAATCTGATTACTTTTTTCAAGTAATGAGTAAAGTAAGGGATTACTATTGCAAAAATGGTAATTAGATTACCGTTACTTTCCCGTAGGAACGCTGCGTTACTGCGTTACTAAAACCGTGATTTTTTGCAAGAATGTCTCATGACAGTGACGTAAGCAAGTGCGACGTTCGTGGCAACAGCTGTGTGCAGATCAACAATGGATAATATATCGAGTGCGGGAGAGAGTATGGGCGTGCAGCGTTTAAAGCGTGGAAGTACTGACCTTACTTTAAGTTTGATTCCATAAAAAGTGACAAAAACATTAGTGTCCGCTGTGCGTGGGAAGAAAACTTCTTTTTACAGCGAAAAAACCCCCTAAACTTCCAAGCAAGCATCGAGTGCGCTACGACGTAATGGGAAATTCACAGAGAAACTCGCGGATTCTTCCACTGACCGCTGCGGCACACCTGCACCAGGGTAAACCTCCGCCTACCCTACTCCTGCTTTACAGGTGAAAATTGAGCAAAAGGACCGCTAGTCTTTGACTTTATTTATTTTCTGCTGTGTTTTACTTGCATCTATTTGAAAGAGTGAGTGTAAACACACACACACACAAAAAATATTTTATGTGCTGGAATGTGCAGAAAATAAGTTTAAATATTAAACAAATTTCTTCCAGTCAGAGAACTTTGCATATAATTAAATGTTTGCTTGATGCATAAAGTTAAAAGATTAAAACTAATAAAACAAGTTTTAAAAAGGGACTTTTCCATTTGATTACATTTTGTATGATGGATTATGTAGAAAAAGTAGAATTGGGCTGAAAGATCTATCGCTTTATCACCTATTCAGGTTGTAAATCGTGTTTTTAAAAAGTAACTAAGTAACTAAGTAATTAATTACTTTTAGAAAATAAGCAATCAGTAAAGTAACGGGATTACTTTTTGGGGGAAGTAATCAGTAGTTACTGATTACTTTTTTCAAGTAACTTGACCAACACTGTTGATGAGTCTATTACAGCCTGAAGCTCACACTTTGGCAGTGCACATTCTGTTCCTCCTTGCACAAAGGACCAGTTACTGGTCCTCCTAATGGCTTAAGGATTGTATATTGCACTGTCCAGCTCTCCTAGAGTAAATGCCTGTCTCCTGCAATATCCTCCATGTTCTTGTAAACTGTACTCAGAGACAGTTCTAGCAATGGCATGTATTAATGGGACCTCCTGGAAGAAATGGGGCTCCTCTGCCGCCTCTGTAGGGTTAAGGTGTTGTTTTATACTACCAGTAGTGACTGTGACCCTAGGCAAACGCAAAACTAATGAAACAGTGAAAAAAAAGTGAGGGGGGGAAAGGGTTTGGGTCAGTGGCCCCCACTTGTAAAAGCATTCGTGTTTTGGGAGTTGTCTCATTCTAGGGCACCAGCTGTTAATTTCACTGTTTGAATTTTGGATTCTTTTGTTGTAGTATTTTGAGTTTTGTATTATTTTACTTTTAGGCCTTGGTTGTTTAATTATCTTTATATGCTATATAGCATATTTGCTCATCTGTCTGCACACACATATGAACTTGAGTGTATGGTGAAACATTAAGAGTTTGTTTCACTGGAACTAAGAGGCCAAACATAATTACTATACATCATTACTGCACAATTACATAATACAACATCACAATTACAACACCACACCAAAATGCCCCCTTCACCCAACTTTACATTTAGCACACTTCAGACAGACAAGTACTGTCTCCCAGAAACTACCAAATCCAGACTCATTCATCGACTTGCCAGATGGAAAACACATGTCCACTACTCTAGTTTCCAGTGGTGGTGTGCTTTATACTACTACATCCAATGCTTTTCTTTGGGCTTGGTGATGTAAGGCTTGGATGCAGCTGCTCAGCTATGGTAAGCTATTCCATGAAGCTCTCTACACACTGTTTTTGAGCTCATCTGAAGGCCAAATGGAGTTTGGGGATCTATAGTGATTGACACTACAGAAAGTTGGTGACCTCTGTGCACTGTGCTGTGGGATAATACAGTCAGACAGGTATAGTTCCCGTGCCAACCATCATACCCAAACATGCCTGTCAGATTGCCAGATGGCCAAACATCTGATGCTTTGTATTGTGCTTGGTAATGCAAAGCTCAGATACAGCTACTTAGCCATAAAATTCCATCCCATGAAGCTCTATTTGCACTGTTCCTGAGCACATCTGAAGGCTACATGGAATTTGGAGGTTTGTAGTGACTGACATTACAGAAAGTTGGTGTTCTCCATGTACTACAAGCCTCAGCATCTGTTGACTCTGTTCTGTGATTTTATGTGGCCAACCATTTCGTGGCTGAGTTGCTGTCTTTCCCAATCACTTCACTTTTGTTATAATACCACTAAAAGTTGACTGTGGAATTCACTGAGCTCCTCAGAACTTGTGAGAGATTATTTTAGAAATGTTTGTAAAAGCAGCCTTGCCTGTCTAGGTGCTTGATTATATACACCTGAGGTTATAGAAGTGATCTGAACACCTGAATTCAGGGATTTGAATGGGTGAGCAAATACTTTACACAATTCAGTCTATTCTTAGGTCTGCTTACTTTTAGTATAGCTTTTGAATTCTTTCGTTACAGCTGAGATTTAAATAATTGAGTTTTCAGTTTTGATACCTCTCTTTTATCCTGTTTTCAAGTTTGCATGTTAGAGTCTTCTGTCTATGTCTTTACTTTGTGTTTTACCTTGTTAGTCATTAGTCTCTTGCACTTAGTGTTTATCTTTACTTCCCACATGTCTTGTTTTTCTAATTAAGTTCAGTTCCTAAGCATATCCTCTCTGCCCCAATCACCCCTTAGAGTACTTATAGTTGCTGTCTTCCCCTTTGTCTTTGTCAGAACATCTGGTCTCCTTGCCATAGTGTCTCCTAGCCCCCAATGTGTTTTAGCTTCATGTCCTAGTAGTGTATAGTTTCTGTACCCTGGTGAAGCCTATTTAAATTCTGCTTGGGTATTTCGTTTGGTTTTTGTTCTTAATGCCGAAATGCGTTAGCCCAGGTTTGAGTCCAACCTGCAGGCTTTTGCTGTGTCTCTTCCTTTGCTCTCGCCTCCTCCTTCCTGTCTACTCTTCACTGCTAAACTGTGAAATAAAGTCAGCCCTCCCCCACCACCTCAAATAAAAAATGGTAGCAGTGTCTCCATTCTTAGTTGCATCTGAAATTCTCTTGAGCAATTCAATTAAAAACTGGGAGTGAATGTTGAGGTTTTACTGTCAATCACAGCTGATACAGATTTGCATGTTCGGCACAGCTGTCTCAAGTCAAACAAAATTCGAGAAATGAAAAATCACTTTGGATCTCTGGGTTAGTTGGCCTTTTATCTAACCTAGATCAGCCACACATGAAAAAACAACTCTGCTGCTGTGCATTTGGTTTTGCTTCATGCAGCAGAAAGTTAACATGCATAAATGCTACTGAAAATGGGTCCTCTCATAAATCCTGCCTGCTCACTTGTGGAAAATCATAGTGGAAATTTTTCTGCAGTTTGTCATGCTTTGTGTTTTTCGCAGATGTGCCTTTCTTATAGATATAATTTAAACAGGCATGCCATTCTCACAGTAAAGGTTGATTTTCTGATAATTATGCTGAACAAAACACACTGATGTTTAACTATGTAATCCTGGCAGAAAAATTAGGTCATGTAAGCAACATTGCGGTCACACTGCCAAGAAAATGTCAGACCACCAACTGAATCACTGCAAGTTTCTGCCCCATCATTCCTTAGTCACAGAGATATTTTCCTCCAAATTCCCTAGCTTATAAAGAAAGTATAGGTAAACCAAACTAAATATTCCTTAAAGGCTGATTGCAGCCTTTCCTGTCTGTTTATCCTGAGTGTTTTGGCTGCAAGCTTTGATTGGAAACTCAAACATAGAGGTAAGGAAACAGAGGCAAGGAAAGGTCAAGAATAATCTTGTATATTGTATCCATTCAGTCATAGTTTAAAGTCATGTGAATGTTGTTCTTTGAGTGCCTGAATTTAGGGGCTTTTACATACCTGCTTCAATCTCCTCGGGTGTTTTCTTTTTCTTCTTTGATTTTGTCTTTTCGTCTTCCACCACTTCAGTCAGCTTGTCTAACATTTCAGCATCCACTTCTTCTGCTTGTCTCCTATTCTTGGTCAGTGTTTGAGGTTCTCTCACCTGAACTCCAGCGAATTTGTTTTTCTCCACATCTTCTCGACCGCAGATCAGGGTGCAGCACAAAGTCAAGCCGACCCACAATATCAGCACCTCAGCCTTCATTTTTTCAATGACAGCACAGTACTAACTTGGATGAAACACACCAGATGTATTCCAGGAACAGCCCCAAATTTTTAGCTGTAGAAATAACTCACAGTGACAAACATCTGACTTGCAGATGCAGGGAGTCGTCTATCTTGGGTCACCAGAATTTGAGGTCTTTAAGGAAACATGAAAGGGTACGGTTCTGCAGAGAACAAATGGATGAGCTGAGGGAGGACAAGAGCATCTCCTCCTCCCTGGTGGAGAATCAGCATGGACACAGGAAGAAAAGTTGAATACTGAAAGTTTCAAAGCAGTCTCCTGACCGTGCGGGACTGAGGAAACTGCATCTATTTGGAGTAGATTTAACCAGCAGCAGCAGAGCAACACACCTCCCAGCTTTCTCCTCCTCTAACTCCTCTCCCACATACTCAATCACGTTTCTCCTTCATGGCCCTTCACCCCCTTTTTCCCCTCAACTTCTGAGCAGAGGGGAGGAGCATCTGCCACATGTGACATTCCTATGGGGAGGTGGGAGGATTGTCAGAAAGAAGTGCTTTGCATTTGTTTTCAGAGTGACAAGGGGAATAAAAATATACTAAACCCAGTGATATTAAATATCAGGAGTTTATAAACTAAAAGTGATTCAAAACAAACTGCAGCTCAAAATTCTAGAAAAAGTATTTTTTCAAGTTTGCAAATAAGTTCAGTCTAATTCACTTTCATTTGTCACCTCTATGAACAACAAGATGCCTGAAAGCTATGGACTACTATTTTATTTTTTACTTTATGAAACAGAGGTGAAAATCACATTTCTGAAATTTGACTAGGAATACAATTGCATCATGGTACCATACATGTTCCTTCATAAACCTCTTTCCTGTGACACACCCACAAAGAAATGCACACATGTCATCATTTCAATGTACACAAATTTGCTTGCCCACACACATCTCATATGTGTGACCCTTAAGTGACCCCTGATCTCCTGGCTCAAACATGATTCTGGGGTCACTCTTATTGAGTCCACAGTCCTTACTGAAGGAATGTCTATAACTGACTATGACATTCTTTCCTCCCATAAAAAGATCTTTTGCACATTTCCTGAAAGTTAGTGTAATTATTATTTTTTGCCTACTTATATCAAGATGCAACCCTAATCTCCTAATCTCTGTTTCAACACACCTTATTTGAATAATCAAAAGGGTATTAAATGTTACAGCCATCTGATAACAAGGTCATAATTTGAATCAAATGTTTTGGAGCAGGGAAACGCAATGAAAACCTAAAACAAACAGCCCCAAGGACCAAAGTTTAGAAACACTGCTTTAACAGTAAGAAAAGTAGACTAATTGCACAATGTTTTACTGAGGCAACAAAACAAAAAAAAACTATTTTAGTAAATATATAAAATCAAAATCTGTCGATAAATGACAAAATATACTTTTCCTGATATTAATGTACATATTTACTAATATAGTTCTTCCAATTTAAGCATGGGATGCGGTGCCAATTACTGCTAACCGGATTTGGTTTCTGAAAGAATTGCTCGACCCCAAGGTCAAAAATGAGACAACGCATGGTGTCTTCTAAAATGTCTGTAGGTTTTTAGTCATCCTGGTCACGGTAGTCTAAGGAGCTTTGAAAGAAGTCCAGTCGCTTTCTTTCCAGCCTCCTTACACTGTCCTGGGAGATCTCCCCCCAGATCTGAACCAGGTCATCACTGAGCTTTTGGCCAGTGTATGATGCAACCTAGTAGTGTCAAATGGACTAGAACAGCGGTCCCCAACCCCCGGGCCTTGGACCGGTACCGGTCCGTAAGTCATTTAGTACCGGGCCACGAGAGTTGAGGCTCAGGTGTGAAATGTATGGTTTTCAGGGTTTCTATCGGTTTTCAGCGTTATTTTGTTATCCTTTTTATCGTTAACTCGGTTTTCCTTGGTCTTTTCACGTGTGTTATGAATAAATCTTCTTTTTTTCGGTACCGGTACTAGTTTTATTTTGTTGTATTTATCCGCGACACCTTAAAGGCCGGTCCGTGAAAATATTGTCGGGCATAAACCGGTCCGTGGCGCAAAAAAGGTTGGGGACCGCTGGACTAGAACATAATGTCCCAGAGATGTTCTACAGGATTTAGGTCAGGTGAGCATGGGAGCCAGCCAGTGGTATGATTCCTTTGTCAACCAGGACCTGCCTGCATACTCACATGAGGCCAAGCATTATCATGGGTCCAAGGATTTTCTCCTGATACCTAATGGGAGTCAGGATGTTATTGCCTAGTCTGTAGATATCTGTGCATCCCTCCATGGATGTACCTCCCCAGACCATCACTGGCCCACCACCTACCTGTTCAAGCTGACTGATATTACAGGCAAAATAATGTTCTCTACAGTCTGCAAATTCCCCTGCTGATTAGACTTCTTATAGAAAGTCTTCTAAGAAATAAATATACAATGTTAACTTAAAAACCCAAATTACAATTGTTGTCATGGTCTGGGTGAGTGGTTGTGCAGTTTTTCCACAGTGTCAACGACTCCGCCTCCAGGTGGAGTTCTTATCAAGTGCACCTGCAGTTCACATCTGATGATGATCCACCGACACTATTTAAGTCCAGCACTCACAATCGGTCTTTGCCAAATTGTCTGCTAACCACATTGGTGCTTCACCAAGTTGTTGCATTTCAAAGCCAATTCTTGCTTATGCTTATCACATATCTCCTTGTGTCATTAGTAAACTCACTCACCTGGCTGGATGCTGTTCACACTGCTTAAACATTTGTTTTGCTCCATCTCCCTGTCCTCCTGCCACAACTACCTAGAACCACTGGATCAATCAGGGTGGACTTGTGTAACTCCGCACTGCCCTTCTGGAATCTCACCTGGACCTCTCTGCCTCTGCCTCACATCACACTCCACCTGCGAGCAAGTAAGCCTGGAAAATTAAAATGTATTAGTTCCCTGGCACCTCTCACAGTATTCCTCTGACGTCTCTCTCCCTCTGTTTCAGTGACCTCCACTCCCATTTCGCGAGCCACGGCTTTCCCCACATCACATTTCGATTCATAACTTGTTTCCCAAATTCACACTGCTACCTGCTGGCTTAGTAAATAAAGCTTCATTAAAAAAATCTACCTATTGTCTCCTCACTTGCATCTGCTTTGGGCCCACTTTCCCAGATCAGCCTCTGCGGCTGTGATAATAGTACTGTGGTGGGGCGTGGTCTGCGGTGCCGTGCAGGGAGGGCGGACGCACCTGCACGGCATCCGTAATCATGCCCGCCGGGTTAAAACACGGGGACTCAGGTGTGTGGGGGTGTTGTGTTGTGGTGAGATGTGAATAAAGATGGCTCTAAATGATACTTCGTGGTCCCGCCGTGCCTTATTCTCGCCACAAGTACTTAAGAGCTATTTCAGACAACCACAACAATTCTTTTCCAGAATTTTGGAAACATCTCGTTTTACATCTTGTACAGCTCCTTTAAGTAGCCCATTTATCACCATGCCTAGATCTATTACAGCAAAACCTGGAAAGTCATTGATCCAAAGAACTCAGCTGGACCTGATAATCTAAACCCCTATCTTTTAAAGCTTGCAGCTAAGTCTATTACTCGTGTTTAAAAAAAGAAAAGAAATCTGAGTAGTGTAAGGGTGGTGTCAGGTACGGCTGTGAAAGGCAGTGTAGGACCCAATGGTAGGACTCAGAATAACTAAGAGAGGCAGCTTTATTGCTGTTACTTAGATACTCTCAAAGATATACAAAACACCAAATCTTACACAAGGGAAAAACTAGGAACTAGAAATTAGGTACTGAAAAATAGGGAACTAGAAAATTTGGAAGCTAGAAGGGAAACATGGGAGACACAGGAACACACAGCTAGAGGGGACAACATAACAAAGAACAGGAGGAAAAAAGACAATATACACACAAGAGGAGATATGGGCAAAGTGGACACACCTGGGGAACACAGGTGAACAGAAGCTGACTAATGAGAAAAGGGAAGCAAAACTGAAATAATACACACAAGATAGGAGCCTATCAGAATAACACAGGAAATGGCACATAATGAGGCTGAGATAGACTTAGATACTGTCACGGCAGACCGTGGGGATGAGAGGAATGAGGACCCAAAATGCAGGACTTAATGATGAAGGCAGTGCGTTTATTTACAGTGGTGTCAATCCAAACAACAATAAATCCGCAGTGTGATCCTGACTCCTGTTCCGTGGTTTCGCCCTACTCCCGTGCTCCGTGCTCAGTCTCCGTTCCCTGTGTACCGTCCGTGTGCTGCTTCCTGGTTCCCACAATTCCTCCTGGGAAACACGCATACAAAGGCAGCCCTGAGTACTTAGCATACCGGCAAACTGGCACTAACCTTGCACATATTATTGAGACTGACGGGAAGTCACTCAACAATCCAGCGTCGAGGAGCTCTCAGCCAAACAGTTTTGTAGCTCCTCTGACGAGGCTTGATCGGCACCAGGTGTGTGTGGAGATTCTTGGATGTGACCGGTCAGCTGGCAGAGCCACACCCACCAGGCCTGAAAATGTCTGTCACGACCGCACTCTCACACACACGCACACACCCATACACACCTGCCAGTACACAAACAAGGACCACAGGACAGCAGCAGTGCAGAAGACACAACCCTCAAATAATAATAATAATAGTAATAATAATAGTCCACACTGCTCACGGACCCCGAGTCCCTGGAACCGGGTCCGTGACAGACACAGGGAACTGGGGAGATAAAAGGACAAAGCAAACTGGACATGAGAAAGGGAACAGACATGAAAGCAAAAAATGAACCAAGAACTAGAAATATAGGGCTCTCAAAAACCCTCATATGCACCCCCTGGTCTTGAACCTAGTCCTGCTAAGCAGAGCTAGAGGTCTGTGCTCTACCGTCTGTTCCTGTACCACCTGAGCCAGAGGTCTGCGCTCCTCTATCTGGTCCTGCTCTGCTCGAGCCAGAGAGCCTCCTTCTCCTGCCTCCTTCCAAGCCTAATGAAGGTCTCCCTCTCAGTTGCCACTGACGTTGGCCACCTGCCATGCCACCTGAGGATCTCTGTCACCGGCCTTCAGATCTGCTTTCCATTGTTGATCTCCTGGTTGACCTCCAGAACTGCTCAGTCTTCATTGTCAGCCTCCCGGTTGACCTCCAAACTGCTCTGTCTTTGCTTTACTGCCAACCTCCAGATCAGCTTCGTCCCTGCTGCCTAAGCCCCTAAGTCATGCCTTGTTGTCTAACAGGCCCCCTAAACAGGTGGAGTGGCAGGTGTTGGACTCGTGCGCTTTGATTTGGATTCTTGTGCTCCTGATTTTTCTGCAGTTTCAGACTCTCATGGGTAACTATCTGTGCTTGGAGGTAATTCCTGCTGCACCGGTGCACGCCTCTGAAATGAAACGATTTGCTCAAATTATATTTTTTCTCATGCGCCACTTTTGACAGAAAAATAATTGTGTACTTTAGAATTTCCAAACCATAAATGTTCCTTTGTATATTGGTGAGTTCATGTGAAGAAACGGCTCTGGAGACTGACAGGGCACAAACTGAAGACAAGGCAATATTTCGTTGGTACGCACAGGACAAGTTTGCAAGAGAAGAGTATAAAAGCTGGTCTGTTTAAGACACTGAGTATGCTGATAATCTGGCAAGGTCTGGATGGCTAGTCCCTTTGTACTGTGGCTCATTAGTTTGATGAATAACAGGTGGTTCGATCAGGAAATCGAAATGCTTCAGCTCCATCCCAGAGTGGCGGAGAATCTGCTGCGCACCTCCAGCTCTCAAGGAAATCAAAAACATTTATAAAGCAGTGAAGACTACTGCTATTTTTAACCTTTTCAACTTCTTTTTAGCCTTATTTCAATTTCCTTAACAAGCTTTGGCTCTTGGCAGCACACATGTCTAAATAAGAATTTATTCTAAATGCATTGTGTGGTTGAAGCAAATTTACACCATTACATTACACCATCACGACACCATTTTGTGGTATGAATTTGTATATTACACTAAAGTACAGCCCTAGTTCAACTTTGTTTGATATCTCTTTAACACCAAACTGATGTTTTTGACTAAAGTCAAAGCGGTTGTTTCGTTATATTATTTTGATAGCGTTTTTAAATGCATTAATTTACAAAACATACCTTTAGTATGAAGGCAAAATGTGACAATTGTCATGGTTATATTTTATTATTTCAAAACCTTTCAGACAGTCAAGTTGTGTCATATCATGCACACCACATGGATTAGATTTCTGCAAACTGCGTAATCGTTGCCCTAATCAGAACCATGTGCATGCATGCATGTGGAACAAATGTTTCCTCTTTCTCTTTTTGTCTCTTTTATTTGCTTCCATTATTCCAGGGCCTCATTGATGAAGTGGATTCCAAATGTCTTTCCCTGAAAAGTTGCACTAAGAGGTATTGATTTAATATTCTGAAATTGGAAAATCTGTTGTTGTATTGTTAAAACTGTCAGATGTATAACTCGCATATGTAGCTTCAAGCAAAATTTGTTTTTTCTCACTGAGTTACTCCCTTTATGTATTTTCGTTTTTCTAAAGCGATTTATTTAAACTAAATACGGTTTCTTTTCCCATAATGGTTTAACTTATTGGCGAATTCAGGAGTCCATGACAATTGAGTATAAGAGCATGTGTTAAATTGCATACAGATGTGTTGAAGTGTGTGTGTGTGTGTGTGTGTGTGTGTGTGTGTGTGTGTGTGTGTGTGTGTGTGTGTGTGTGTGTGTGTGTGTGTGTGTGTGTGTGTGTGTAAGCAAAATGGAAAAAAGATTAAGGCGGATGGATTCTTCTCATTCATATTTGGGCCTGGTTGGATATGTTCATAGTTAGGAACTGAGTGTAACTTGATCACCTTGATTGATAAGACACCACAAATCGCTCCTTCCTCAGTAGGTGCAGCAACATCGGCGTAACTTTGTGCTGAACACTGGGGGGGTCAAGATCTCTGTCTAAATAAAAAAATAAATAAATGGGTAAATTCCCAGATGATTAAACATGCAACTATTTTGCTGGTAATACCTGAAATGAGTAAAGAAAATCAACAGCTTATTTATGCAAGATAATTCATAATTTTGTTGGGGGGGTTATTTTGGTTGGGTCTGATTATTTGGGGGATCATAACCCCCCCTAACCCCCAAGGAAATTACGCCCCTGTGCAGCAGCAAAAATAAAAAAGAATGAATGAGCATTATGGCTATCAGTAATGGTGTTAGCTAACTAGCTATCCAGCATAAAGACATTGATTAGAGTGCTGCTGTGACATTAGCTTTAGCTCAGATATTTGACAGACAGTTCAGGTTCCAGCAGTGTCTTCTAGGGTTGCCAACTTTTTAACTATCAATTAAGGGACACTCTGAAGGGCCAGAAGCACAATGCACAGCCAACTGAGCATAGTGTATGCACTGTATGTTCATATTCGTATAGCAAAAATGTCAATACCTCATCTAAAACAATAAAGAGAGATACAGTAAATGATAACATAAATTACATGGGGTTTTCCTTTGAAAAATAACCCAAAAACAAAATATATTGTTTTTTTAAACATAAAATATTGTAAAGACGGGCTTCAGTTACCCAGTTTAATATGCTACGCAGATCAAATGGCACCTTATTTTGATGAATTACGCATTACTCTTCATATCTGTGTGCCTGGACACAAAAACTAATACTAACTAACTAATACAATTCCTTTCAAATCAGATTTGGTATTTCGAAGAGTGCCATCTGTTGGTCAGAAAGTGGCATTAGGAGGTTTAATGTAGAATAAGGGAAGAACCAATTTTGCTCATTATACGAGATATCCCGGCTAAAACAGGATAGTTGGCAACCCTAATGTCTTCTCACTCAGTTTTTTTCCATTAAAGGAGGTCCATTGGTTCATCTTTGAACTTGTCCCTCTGTCCCTCCCACTCACGGACATCAAGTAGTAATAAATAGTAATAAATGCATGAACTAGATTTTCTGCATCACTTTTGCTTTATTTGGGTCCACTTGTTGCCCTAATATAAATGGATATTCTATATGGGAGATTTACAGTTTCCACTCCCTCCACATTCTTTTTTCAAGTTCTCAGACTCCGATGATACCATGTTGGTTTCTGCACTAATGTCCTGTGACTGAACAAAATAAAATCACTGTTAGACATACATCATTTGCCTACTTTCATTAAGACAAATAATACAATATAGCATTCAAAGTTTACATTTTAAAAATAAAAGTATGTTGACTTCTAATGACTAATTAATGTCTGCCAGTTTTTATTCTTTATCTATTGAGTTCAGGGATTTGTTATACAGTGTTGGTATGAATCTTTAATAGCGTAATAGTTTGCCTACAGACTGGCCAATATGGTGTGATTGTTCTTATTACAATTGTAATAAGAGATATCAGATCTCCCATAATCTCAGGAAATAGAAAACTACTGTAAAAGCATATTGATTCCAAGACAAGTTGTTTGTCCATTTATCTAATGTCAGAGGCTGGGCTTCTCTCATTTTTCAGTTTTGTGTCTCCTTTCTCTTTCTTGAGACCCCAAAAATGTCTTCCATCTTGGACATTTAATTTCATGGACATTTCTCATTTCCTAAAATGCTTCTGAGACAGAGGAGGCACAGGTGTATGTTTTTGTAAGTGGTTTTACAATGTAGACAAGGAGCAACAAAAAGTTGGAATATACAAATCATGAGGACAATAAAGTCAGAGATTTATTGTATTCTTAAGTTTTAGCTATTTGAGGTCATTTTGAAGTGAGTGTGATAAGACGAAAAACAATAAATCTATATGCACATTACCACTTAGTAAGTCTATAGCAAACACTTGCAAATAAAGTTTTTCTATGAAATGTGGTTTAAGCTGTAAAAAATGTTTCTTTAAACTGTCCATGAGAAATAAAAATGTTTTGGAAGTATCTGCCATGTGTAGCATAGTAAATTTACTGTTAGTTTGAAATAATTGAGTAACATGAGACATTAATACCTAAGAACAAATAAGAATACAAAAAAGACACAATAAATAGTAGAGCACAGTAAAAATAGTGCTTCTTTATTTGTATACCTTATATAGCTGGTACAGAGTGAAAGTGAAATCAGATAGAAGCAAGTGACCATCCAGCAGTTCAGAGTGAAGGCTCAGGGGTAAACTAATAGGTCTCTTTTACTTTTATTAATCAGTGGCTTAATGCTGGATAGCTAACCAGATAACATGTTAACATACCTATAACATGGCTGGAAAACATGGGCCCATACCTCTTTCTTCTGAGGAGAGTGCTGTCACTTGTTCACAGCTAAAGTTACAGTATAGTTCTTACTGGGTCTTGTGCCAACTGTCCCTGCACAGTTGCATCCTGAACATGATAAATCTTAGTACTTACTTCAAAATCCCCCAATGCATCCAAATTGTAGCACAGAATTTTTTTAAAAAGCAACTGCTAACCAGTTTTGAATTCAAACAAAATTCAAAAAAAATTTTTTTGATAGTTTGTTTTGATTCAAATCTAAATATAAACCTACCGCCTTTACTAGCACTGTGTAATGAAGAAAAAAAACGATCTGGGTAACAAATGAGAAGTAATTTGAAAAAAATAAGCTTTAATTACATTAGAGAACTTTAAACATTTAACCCATTTAATTTCAAAATACATTCCATTTGTATAACTTTAACAACAATGTGATAACACTGCAATATTTTTGCAATGTAATTTTTTTCTGAAGATGGCGGTGGGCGACATTCTGGTCCAATATTCAGTCACTCCGTGCGTATTTTACGCCTTATGTTTAATAATGACAGATGTGCACCAGGGGCAGCGATGCAAACAGCTGGAGCGGAGGGTGCTGCTGGCGGAAAAGAGAACTGTGGTACAGAGAAGAGCAGAGCGCAGGATGGGAGGACAGACCGTATTTTTCATCTTCGCCCTCCTTCGCCTGCAGACGCTCTTTCTTCCACTTTGTGCGCCTGTTTTGAAACCAGATCTTTACCTGAGTCTCGGACAAGCGCATGGCCGAGGCGATGGTGTGTCGCTCCAGCACCGACAGGTAGTGGCACTTCTGAAAGCTTTGCTCCAGAACCTGCAGTTGCTCCAGGGTGAATGCGGTACGGACCCGACAGCTTTTTTCTTCCGAGCTCTGAAGCTGCATAGCACACAGAGCTCTGGCCATAGGGCTGTTGTTTTCACTTGAGGTGCGATTGACCGTATTTGAGGTGCACAATCGCACCTTTCTGGATTTATTTCTGGAAGTATGACTTCCTGAAAGAGAACGATAAATTATTATTTCACTTGTGAATACATTATTACATTTAAAGTTAAATTCTCAGGCCTCAGAGAGTTTTATTCTCACCCGGAGCTCCTGTGTCTCCATTACGTATTTTTTTCCCTGTAAACTTCGTTGGGTCCAAAATATCTTCCACGGAAAACGATGTTTTGTGGATGAGCGGCAATTTGGCTTCAGTTGGCTGCATTTCAGCTTGCAGTGGTCCGCTAAGGGCACAAGTAATCAGTGTTGGTGTCTGTGCTTATATGTACTACCTCTTCGAACACCACCGGGGCGCTTTGAAATTTACATGTCATTCAAAAAGATACCCAAATGAAGCAATGCGTCTTCCAGAAACAATTGCACCCAGCGCCCTCCATGTGAGGACGATCTGTGGGACCCTCGGGCACTTCAAAATGTAAATGTGAGGCCCCAGGGTTGGGGGTGTGTGGTGTGGTGGGGCAGTTATTTATTGCTCCGGATCCGGTTAAAATGTGCCTTCTTTCTTTCACCTCGTGTTCCTTATCGTTGCTTGGCAAGTTATTGTTTGCAAATAGGGGATTTTCCGCTGTTAGGACACGTACATGGTGGTTGTTATGCTAATTTATTGAGTCATCAAAGGGAAAGTTTCAGCCATTTCCTTCCTTGTATTCCACTTTTCAGGGCCATTTGTCTTTTAGAGCTTGTGTTTTATTAGTTTTGTGTGGGTTTAATTAGAAGGCACAGACAACTTTCTGACAGCATCGGATCATCGCAGACTGATCGTGTGCAGCCCTTCTCGTTAGAAAGACTGTTAAGATGTAAAGATAGATAAGTTTTCCATCACTCTTTCTGTTAATTATTTTATGTATTTGGTGTTAAAATACTTATTAAATCTAAAAAAATCGAATGTTATATCTATCTATCTATCTATCTATCTATCTATCTATCTAGATATATAGATCTCTCTCTCTCTCTCTCTCTCTCTCTATATATATATATATATATATATATATATATATATATATATATATATATATATAGTGAGTTACTCACAAAACAGAAAGGATTCAACATTTTTTAAACTGAACTAAACTAAACTGTTGATGACTTCACTAAACAGGTAACCCTAAATATCAATATATGCACATGATGCTCAGTGTAAAAAATGGCTTATCTTTATTATCAAAACGCCTTTCCTACCTATATTTCTACACTTAGTTATTCAAATTAACTAGATATCTTGTATGTACAAATAGAAAGAAGTTAACCTTAAACGCAAATGTCAGTAATTGATCACCTTAAAAAATGTATATTGTACTACCAGTGTACTTTTTTAGTGTTGTTTAAGATACTCAAGGCACTCAAGTTTAACTGTACCATCAGACTTAAAATATTAACTCTGATGTACTCTTGACTTAATAAAGACTAATCACTTACTATTTTAAACATCTAATGAAAGTTCCTGCAACATATAATTTCTTAAATTATGTTTATTTGAACAGAAATCTTGTTTATGCAAACAAATGCAAACAATTACCTTAAAAAAAACAACAAATGTCACTCACACTATTTCTGATATGTCATGCCATTAAGGCCAATACATGATTAAGACTCATATGCACACCCAAGGCAGACAGCGTTTATCATTTCAAAGCTTTTATTTTCCACAGGGAGAGAGGAGAGTGTGATTGGTCACATAACATAGAAGTTGGAGGACCTCACGACCGAAGGATACATCAAGGAGTCTCCTTGGCGGAAGACCAAACAAGAATTAAATGAACCACCCTCTTTCATATACAGTGGAGTAGATGGACTTTCTGTTTATGTAGTCTCTTCCACATATTTGTGGCCTCTGCACCCTTATTGGCAATCATCAACTGCATCTGTCACACAGCTGAGACACCAAGAGATGGACAGCAGCAGCAGCGGATATGACTTTCTCACAGCTGTTTGGCCAGGAGATAAAGGTACTGTCCCTGTGTACACATGGTGCTCAGTACTTTTAATATGCTACTGCGTGTTGATGACTATGACATATCAAACTTGCCCAGATGTTTTCAGTCCAACTCCCATATAAAATCAAGCATCTACCCATGCTATCTGCCTTTACAAACATTTGCTCTATTGCTTTACAATGGGCTGCCCCAAAGAGTGTACTGAATTTGAGTATGGTATGCCATTTTTGCAACAATTAAGTTTGTGAAATCTTTTCTTGAGTAGACACATTTCAGTATAAGTATTGCTATTGAAAGGTGGAAGTTTTATATTGGACACAGAATGTGTAGTATTTTGATTTAAAGACAACACATTTCTGACTGCTGTTACAGTATATGTCATCATACTTTGTAAATGTATCAAAACGTTTGGATTGTAGAATAATTTTCAACAGAAAGTCAGACTGGAAAATCTGTCTGCAACCATTTATTTAGATAATTTTATTGTACTTTAAATGTAGAAATATTGAGGTAAAGTACAAGAATGCCAAAGTTGGACATATAGTTGCATTTAATTGGCATTTGTTACCATTCACATTTTTTAGCTTTATACCTTTAGCTAACAGTTGCATCTTTTATTTCACAATATATAGTTTCTTAATGCCCAGAATGACCAGTCTTTACAGTGTAAAGACATGTCCACAGGGGTTAAGAGTCAGAGGGAGTGTGAATGTTCTTGTGGAGCAAAACGATAAAGGTGGCAGCTGCTCTAGTGTGCTCTCAGATACAGACACCTACAAAGCAATTAGTATTGAAAAGACACGAGCAGCCGGCCCACCAGGATAATTAGCAGATGTTACTTGTAGGCTTGACCCTCTCTGACCCTGGGCTTTATGTAGTAAGATAGGGGAAAATAGGTAGTCTCGGGGGTAACTGGTAAAAGGGAAAAAAAGTTGAGGAGATAAAGACATGAATAGAGAAAATAGTCCAGACCACATATTTGGACAGTTTTCTTGAAATATTTTTCTGTTAAAAATAAAATACAAAATATGACATGTACATAAATATTCACAGGTTTTCAAATTTCCTCAGGTGCATTTTGTTTCCACAGATCATGTGGAAATCTGCCTCCAGCAGATGTTTCTACAACTTGCTGGAGGCTGCGCTCACATGTGTCACATCTACCAACCAATCTCTTTGGATTCTCAATCTTCCTGGATAGCGTATGCTCATAACACTGACGTCATCGAAAGAAGTGAAAGAAACCATCTAGGTCCACTATGAATGACAATCTTTGAACAGAGGCCGTGGCTTACAACAACTATCTGCCATCTATAATCCAGTTTTAAGATCCCTTCCCAGATGCCTTAACGCCCACTCACATCCTGGGCCATTTGACCTCAGTAAATCACATGAAAGTGTGGGGCTAGGTTTCACAATTGGTTCACCCGCAACCTTAGCTGATTGTGACCCACACCCGTTTTCCCACCTTGGCTCATGCGATTAGGTAGAGGATCAATAATTAATCTTAATAACTGTACAGTACTCTGTTTTTGTAATTATTGTCCATGATGTAAATATTTTTTTCTGTAAAAATTGTTTGTGTTTCTGTTCTGTTTGTATATCTGCTTTTCTTCTGCTGCTGTCACAACCAAATTTCCCCTTGTGGGACAATTAAAGGATTATTCTATTCTATTCTATTCTATTCTATTCTATTCTATCATTTGCTATTATCAACTTTTTGTAAATTCTTGGATTATGCTGAATATTGAATTTCTAAAAATGTGTTTGCATGTGGTAACACATCATCAATCATTCATAAAATGTAATACAGCCCAAACATCTTTGGAGAACACAATCTACTACAATCTATTTTTTACATGATCGTTGAACAAACATTGGAATACCAAAGGAAGATTTCTATTAATTTCACTGACTTCGAGAAGGCTTTTGACAGCGTCCACCGGCCGACTCTATGGGCTATCCGACATCACCATGGAGTCCCTCAGCAGTTTGTAGATGCCTTTCGTGGTCTCTACTCCAACTCCCGCTGCTGCATCCAGACAGATGACGGCTGCACGGATTTCTTCTAGATCAATACTGGTGTCCGACAGGGATGCATGCTATCCCCTTTCCTCTGCCTGTTGGTAATTGACTTCATCATGCGATGATCACTTGACTAAGCTGGCATCGGTGTCCCCTGGCACGAAGCGCGTATTCTCACTGACTTGGACTTCACGGATGACATCGCCCTGCTGGACTCGACTCAGGAAGACATCCAAGAGTTGACCGTGGCCCTGCAGAGGGAGACAACAAAAGTCGGATTAAGAATTAGCACCAAGAAGACCAAGGTACTCCAAGTTGGCTACGCACGTGCCCGCATTCCTGTCATGATCAACCGACACCGTGCTGAAGAGGTGGAGAATTTCACATATCTTGGCAACATCATCTCAACTGACGGGATCTCTGACAGAGATGTTGATGTCAGAGTTAGGGTCAAGATCAGACTATTGAACTCTATCGTCATTCCGACTGCACTATACACTATGAAACCTGGCGTTCAACAAAAGCAGTTCCCCAACGTCTGAACGTGCTCCAACAACGCAGCCTGCGGTGAATCCCGAGAATTTCCTACCGGGACGGAATAACGAACGAGGAGGTCTTACGAAGAGCAGGCACCCGCCCTTTAGTCAATATTGTTGCAGAAAGGCGCTTCTGCTTTGCGGGCCATATTTTACCTCTACCCCCTTATCGCCCGGCCAAGATTGCCATTACATGGGTCCCACGCACTGGCATGCAAAAGCAAGGCCGACCAAAGATCACATGGTGTAGAACGTTTATGGATGATCTGAGAACCATCGACATTGCCTGGGACAAAGCTGAAGCAGTCGCTGCTGACCGACATCGATGGAGATCATTAGCTGCCTGATGCGCCGCTCGGTGTAGGAGGAACTAAGTGCTAAGTAAGGTCAGTCAGTTCCGAAAATTGCTAAAACTTCAAATGTGTCCCGAAATGCACTCGCAAAAAACATCAAGTGCTGAACAAACTTCTTCCACCCCAGGAAAGGAAGACCAAGAGTCACCTTTGCTTCTGAGGATAAATTCATCCAAGTCACCAGCCTGAGAAATTGCAAGTTAACGGCACCTCAAATTAGAGCCCAGATAAATGCCACACGAGTTCCAGTAGCAGACACATCTCTACATCAGCTGTTCAGAGGAGACTGTGCAAATCAGGCCTTTATGGTCAAATACCTACTAAGAAACCTCTACTAAAGAAAAGAAACAAGCAGAAGAGACTTGTTTGGGCCAAGAAACATAAGGAATGGACATTAGACCAGTGGAAATCTGTGCTTTGGTCTGATGAGTCCAAAATCTTTGGTTCCACCCACCATGTATTTGTCCGACTGAGAAAACGTGAATGGATGGTTTCTACATGCATGGTTCCCATCGTGAATCACAGAGGAAGAGGTGTGATGAGGTGTGTGTGGATGCTTTGCTGGTGACATTGTGAAGGCACACTGAACCAGCATAGCTACCACAGCATCCTGCATTGACATGCCATCCCATCCGGTTTGCTTTTAGTTGAACCAGTTTGACCAAGAAGGAGAGTAATGCTGTGCCAGATGGCCTGGCCTCCACAATCAACTGATCTAAACCCATTCAAGATGGTTTGGGATGAGATGGACCACAGAGTAAAGGCAAAAGGGCCAACAAGGGCTGAGCATCTCTGGGAACTCCTTCAAGTATCTACCTCATGAAGCTCATTGAGAGAATGCCAGGAGTGGGCAGTAATCAAGCAATCTATTTTGAAGAATCTAAAATATAAAACATGTTTTGAGTTATTTCAAACTTTTTTTTTACTATATAATTCCATATGCATTCATTCATAGTTTTGATGCCTTCAGTGAGAATCTGCAATGTACAACCCATGAAAGTAAAGAAAAACAATGAGGTGTGTCCAAACTTTTGACTTGTAGTAAATTTCATTAAAGACGTAAAGACTATTTTTAAACTTGTTGAATTGGATCAGATACCCACAATTAGAAAACTAAAATATTTCAACTCCTAACATGGATTTTACAATTTACATTTTAAAATTTTAAATGAAATTTTTCCAATTAATGATTTTATTAGGCTGAGACTTGAAGTTGATTCAAATGGTTGTACTGTTATAGTGAATGTAAAAGTAAATAAATAGAGAGAATAATCACAATTCGACTGTTTCTAATGAATAGAGAACAAAAAAACAAACAAAAGCAAAAAAAACAACTTTAACCTAACATGATTGTTTATGCTGCCCTTTAAATGTACAGCTGGATGTAATTTGTGCTTTTGATTGAGAATAGTTTGCCTTTGTTTGTTTGTTTTTTGGTAATTTTGTGTATGCAAGTTGAGTACAACTTCACAAATTTGAATTCCTGTGGCGCTGATTCACTAACCGGAAGCTGTCGTCTTCTCGCGATGTTTTTTGTTGTTATTGATTCGAAACATGGCGTCCGAGGTAGAGGCGGGCATTGCTACTGCAGCCGAACCTGAGTCCGGAGAAGGGTATGTGCGCCTGATGCAACATTTTTATTGTTTGTGTAGATTGTATAGAATTTTTAGGTTATATTGCGGATTATATGTGTACATATAACCCGCATTAATTAGCATTAACGTTCTGTTTTATCAGAAACAATGTTAGCAAACTGGCTAAACTTGCTAACTAGCGTTAGCTTTTCTTAAACTTACAGCTTAAACGCTAATGTTAGAGTTTAAGCTAGATTTATGGTCCCGCAAATGTGTCCATCCGCGTACACGTTTCCCAGCATCTGCATCTGCATCTGCAGGTCCATGATTTCCACTGTAGTACAAGCGTGTACAACACCGGAATAGAGCAGGGAGCAATACAAGAGTTTACCGGGGACCATTAAACCGTGCCAAAACCCAAATATCAAAAATTATAGTACGAGTAGCACAGAGTGTGGTTGCAGTGA
This sequence comes from Neolamprologus multifasciatus, assembly GCF_963576455.1. Classification (NCBI taxonomy): domain Eukaryota; kingdom Metazoa; phylum Chordata; class Actinopteri; order Cichliformes; family Cichlidae; genus Neolamprologus; species Neolamprologus multifasciatus. The sequence continues at coordinate 11,286,236 of NC_140445.1, forward strand.
CACTTTATTTAAATTGTTTTATGCACTCGGTTTCTATTCAGGTTTAACTTTGCTTTTCTCCGTCGCTAGCTAACGGACCAACAACAACACATGCGAGAGTGTCTCATAGACCGGTTGTAAGACATTGCACACCGCCTCCATCTGACAGCAGAGCTCAATGCGGCCATAAATTCTGCTTAAATTCCTGACCTACCGAAAAGCGTACGCAGACGGACACATAAAGCCAGTTTGAAAGAGAAAGCAGCTTTACACCAACAGACCCTACACTGCGTGGTCTGCTGACAAACACGAAAAATCTGGAAATCACGACTGAAGACTTCTATCTTTTGACTTTATGTGGAAAATAGCAATTTTCTTTAGCAGTATGCTTTTGATTAAAAGAAAAACTAACAAAGGGAAAACAAGTGAGCATGTACTAGCTGAAATAATATCCCTTCATGGATGGGTTTGGTTTTTCTTTAAAAAAAATAAACATTTCTATTATAAAGTTAATAAAATTATTGCACTTCTCTTATGGCTGCTTTTGCATGTATAATAATTGTTGGATCATCTGATTTGTCCATTGATGTTCAGGGAAACTGCATTTGGAGTGCTACCGACCATGGAGACTGAATCATCTAATGGCAAAGAGGTAATGGTACTGAGTTATATAACTACTAAAGCTTTGTTTTGTAAATTCTTGCTTTTAATTATCTTAGTTTGATTATTCCAGGAGGCAGCTGGTGAAGGCTCAGAGGCTGCTGACGCTCTCACTGGATCAGGAGATGAGGAGAGTGGCAGGCAGCTGGGAGAGGTGGAGCTGCAATGTGCTTTGTGCATGAAGTGGTTCACCGCTGACACATTTGGCATCGGCACAGAGTAAAGCTATTATTTGGTAGCTGGTCAGTACAATATCAGCAGCTATGTAATGGTCCTGACAGCTTTCATGCTCCAGTCTTTCTCCTCCTCTACAGGACCTGTCTGCCCTTTATGACCAATTATGTGTTTCACTGCAACGTGTGCCATCACAGTGGTAACACATATTTTCTCAGGAAACAAGCAAGTATGTGTGCCGTGTGCTTTAACCAGCCAATAACCTTTCTGAAGCTTTAAGATCGTAACTTACTCTGTGTTTTGAATGACTGACAAAGCGCTTTTTGTTTCTCAGACCTGAAAGAGATGTGTCTCACAGCTCTTGCTAACCTGACATGGAGATCCAGAACACAAGACGAGCATCCAAAGACCATGTTCTCTAAAGACAAGGTACGTGTAACTGTTTTTGGCTTTTCCAATGATATTACACTTATAGGATAGCCATTAGTCTTGTAAGTAGGTGTATTAAACTGTTGCCTTCCTATTCCAGACATAGTAGATGTTCATGGAACAGTTTTAAATTCTGAGTAATGCTAATCTTTACTTAAATTACTGTTGTCGAGTTTGTTTCTTGACGCGCACTGAGTATATGAAAACTGTGGGTCAGGCAGTAGAGCAGGTCATCTACCACCTACAAGAGCCATCTCCAGCTCCTTCAATATTCCTAGGGGTTAAAGGATTGACTATAGAACTGTATTAAAGTGGGTGTGAATGGGTGAATGAGGTTTGTGGTATACAAATTCCAGTCCAGTTAATTTCCTAAATCATAATGGGAAATGAGCACAAACATGTATAAACACACACTAGTGGATGGTCATCTCAGACGAGCCATGGGAGGTCAGACGGTAGTGTACCTTTTGTACCAGTTTTAAGCTGGGAAAAATGGGGCCAGTTGCATCAGAAGGGGAGCTGAATGTAAAATCCTTTACAAATAAATTAAGTGACTCAAACTTATTCAAGGGAGGCAGATGATATGCTGTGGTGACAACCTATTAAAAGGGAGCAGGGGGAAGAATTCAAGCTTATGGACATTTATGTGAAAGAATTATTGTTTATCTTTTTTTAACTTGTTGAAGCCCTCCTAAATTGTAGGATTAATTAATTTTCAATTTTCTTTTTTCTTTTTTTTTTGTTACAGGATATCATCCCATTTATTGACAAGTACTGGGAGTGCATGACAACTCGACAGAGACCCGGGAAGCTCACCTGGCCAAACAATATAGTGAAGACGATGGTACAGTCACTGCTACAGTCCATTACACAGAAAATATAGGCAGTTATGCTTTAAATTCTCTTTTTTTATTAAAAAACAAAACAAAAGACAAACCATGTCCATGTGAAGACAGCACAGTTAGGAAAAAACCCAGAATCAGAATACTTTAATAATCCGTAAGGGAGTGATGTGGGTTACAGTTGCTCCAAGACAATAACAGTAACAGACTAAATTAATTAAATAGTATAATATATTACAAAGTTTACAAATGTAAGAAATATCACTTAAATATACAAATAGCTCAATTTAAATATCAAGAATATTACAGAGGTGAAATATATATGATTGACATTTACCTTTAACCTGTTAAACTTTGTCATTTGTTATTTTACTGTAGAGCATGTGCAAAAGGGTGTAACTGTTGCAGATTAGATGGAGGAGTTGTACAGAGAGCGAGCCACATGGAAGGAATGATTTTCTGTGTCATTCAGTGGTGCATTTTGATAATCTCACTGTCTTACTGAACATGCTCCTGTGACTGGCCAGCCTCTCTGGCACCAACCTAAGGAAGTCCAGCTCCGTCCCCACAACATTAATGGCATTGTGGATGACCTTATTGAGTCTGTTGGCATCTGCGACCCTCAACCTGCTGCCCCAGCATGCAACGTCATAGAGGATGGCACTGGTCACAACAGACTCGAAAAAGTCCTGAGCATTGTCCAACAGATGTTGAAAGACCTCAGCTGCTTTCGAAAATAGTGTAGAGTGCAGTGATGTGTTTTTAACCCAGTCCAGTTTATTATCTATGTGTACTCTGAGGTATTTATAGAAATGTTGTTTAACCATTCTTATAACTATCCACCCTGCTGCACTGCTATATCATGACCAGGTATCCTTATATAAATAAATATGTAATGATTATTGAAATGTTGTAGTATTAGTATTGAGTAGAACTTTTATTTTCCAGTGCAAAGAGCGCGATGTTTTCCTGGTGAAGGAACACCCTGATCCAGGCAGTAAAGACCCTGAAGAGGAGTACCCTAAATTTGGCCTTTTGGACCAGGTATTTTATTCTGTTATTTGTTGCACACTGGAGGGGCATTTGTTGCATTAAAAAATATGTATTTCTTGTGTAGGACCTGGGAAACATTGGACCCTCATATGACACACAGAAACAGACTACTGGTACTCCCATGGCTGGTGGACTCAATGGTAAGGGTGCAAAACAATATTCCAAACTGTAATAATGATAAGCACAGATTACAGTTCTGTTATATAACATTGTGTGTTAAAGAAAAAGAGGGAAAAATATTTGCAGGTGGTTTCACACCCACAGTTTGATTCGTTTTTTGTTCACTTGACATTAAACAGACATTTTGGACAGATTTAACAGCTGTCATCCTGCATGCAGCAACAACTCTCACAGTTGCACATGTAAAGATAACATTTTGGAGATGTCACAGCAGATGATGGTGCACTTTATCGAATTTGACATGTTCATCATCATTAACAAGAAACTTATTGCAGGCATTATAATCTGGCTCAGCCAGCATATAATGTTTATAACTCTGTAGCAATCAGAATTATTGTCTGAAGGCCATGAGAAATGCCCAACAGATTTCCTTTTCCAAGTGGATCATTACAGCTGAAGAGGTTCAGTGTTTTTAGTGCGTATGCCCAACAGGGTTGGATGTATATTATATCCATATATAAGTCACACTCAAGAGAAAAGAACATAATCAGGAGTAAATAATTTCATTTCAAGGGCACAAGTATTCATTGTTATTTGCACAAATAAATTCTTCACGTGTAAATTAAACAGGCTGCAGGTGTAGAACTCTGCAGCCAAACACACAAAGATGCTATCACACATGTGAGAATATCTTTTTGTGAACTCTGCAGAGAATTCATGCTTTTGCAGCTCAATTCTCTCGCGAATCAGAAGGAAAAGATATGATCACACAGGTGGTCCATTAATGTTGTGAAGGAGCTCATGCTGAACATTGAAGTGTCAGAGGAGGATGTTAGGGATGGGGTGAGATGGAGGCAGGTGATTTGCTATGGCAACCTCTCAAGGGACCAGCTGAAAGAGAAGATATATTCTTTAAATTGTTAAGAGGTCACTGTTATACTAACTGGGCAAAATGTGCAGAAGCATGTAATAGCAACTTTTCTTTTGCTAAAAAAATTAAAGCTTGTGCTCAGTTATTCCACTGTTTGTGGATTCGTTTATTGGTTAGGTGTAATGTTTTCAGGTTTGGGGCTAGAGATTTTTTTTTGAGCAAGTTAACCACCTTATCTTGATTGACTGTCATCCCTCTTGGTCACAGCAGTGACAAAAAAATCCTAGCTTTTGAAATGACTTCTTGCTTTCCTGTGCTCTCTCTCTCCCTCAGATTTTCATTGGTCATACAAGCACTGAGGTCTCAGTGAAGGAGAGTGATGTACAGTGTGTTAGAGCAAGCTTGTGTTGATTAAAACTTTATCTGCTGCAGTCACTCTAACATAAAAAAATGTATTTTGATTGGGCTTTTTTTCACCATAGAACTGGATAAAATTTCCTTGGATACATGCCAAGGCCCTCCTTTTCAGGCAGAGTTGGTTAGGTTTCATTTGTACCAGAGTTTGACAGCTTTCACAAACTGCTGGCATCTATCATAGTAAACCCTTGATTACAATTTCCATGTCCTCCAGAGTTTGCTAAGGTCCAAGTGATATATATTTTGCCATCAGATGGTGAGTGTGAGGGCAGGGCAGACCTTGATGTGCCTGCCTATTGTTTTTTGTTTGTCTTCTCCCCCCTTTTGCTACCTGACTTGTCCACAGAGAAGTGAACATCAATCTGAGTGTAACAGGAATGACTACTTGGCCATTGTGTCTCTACCTTTTCATGTCCATGTCCACAACGGAGTATAATCAAGGCGTAAGAGTGTGACTAAACTGAACCAAATGGGTTGGGTGTGAAATCAGCCTTACATGAATAATGAGCTGTAAACTCCCCAAACTCAATCAAATGGTGTAATATGTGATTCCCATAGTGATTCTGTGCATTATGTTCCAGGTGGATCTTCTTTCTCAGGTGAATATGTGGTGTGTTGGCATCTGGAGTAATTAGTGTGGGGTTTGTGTGTGTGTGTGTGTGTGTGTGTCATAACTTCTCTGGATAGAAGTTGGCCCAAATGTTCCAATCAGACTTTCCTGTGTAGCACAAACCAACCCAAACTGATCCCCAAAAAGCATCTTGAGGGCAACTTCATCCACATCCAGTTGTAACCTCCCTGTTTGCTCTCTGCATCTGTTTGGTCTCCCACCCACCTTCTAAAAAGCTTTTACCCTCATTTGTGAATCTTCCTTGTCTCTGGCTTGCTGCTAATGAGCTCTGAAATCCTTCAAAATCTCCCGACTGTAATGGCACTCTGCCCTTCCAAAGTGCAATGGCTGCAAGAATAGATTTTCATTTTTGATTTGCTATTGGCTTTTACCCAATGCTTATTAGCCTCATCCTCTTCAATTGCCTCCATCTCAAGTTTTGTGTCACAGGTCTGGAGCCATAAAATTACTTTAAAAAGATAAGCTCGACAGCAAAGGAAAAAAAACCCAAAATAACAGGTTTTAGAAATTTCTAGAAACAAGCTATACAAAAAATCCTACAGTAGTGTGAAAAATTAATAATTTTCTTGCATTTTATTTACTGAACAATTGTGTTCAATAAATGAAATGGAAATTGTGAAAATAATGTCTAGATTAGAATCTTTAATGTTTGTAGTTTGTGATGATCAAATATTTTAACATCGCGATGAATTTTAAAAATTAGTTGTTGTTGGCATTAAGCTGTACTTGCAATGGGATGTTTATAATATGCATTTATTACTTCAGCTCACACCTACATTCAGTGGTTAAACCTGTAGTTCACAAATAGCCTTTTTCCATTAGTACCTACTTGGGTTGGCTTGACATGGCTCGACTCGGTTTGTAGGGTTTAATAAATGGTACCAGGTATTTTCTTTAGTACCACCTCTGCTGGGGTTCCAAGCAATCTGAGGCAAAAATCTGACGTCAGCATACTACGTGCCAATGATAAGTGTCTCTCCTTTGTGAAAATCAACACCAATTTTGAAACCCGGCAATGAGGGGGCAATAAAATAAGAACACTGTGGTCCCAGAATCTGACAAAAAGCCATACACTGAGCAGCAGGTATACCGTGGACTCAGCGTCCTCCTTTGTTGTGGGGTTTGTGTTGCATGCAAATGAGTCACGGGACCTTTGACTATGTTGCTATAATGACCCCATGTACATTTGGTGGTATTCAATTGTAATGGAAAATGACCAAAACTCCAGATATGCGATTAGGTACTAGTGGAAAAGACCTATAATTTAGTTAAAAGTAAAGTCAGGTAAAGTAAAAGATGTCTAGATGTATATTGAACAACTGAGTAACACGTTAGAATTGGAGACAAAAATTTGACTTAAAAGTTAGAAAAATAAGAACTGAGTTATGTGCAGCTACTGAGAAGCCATCACTTGGATCACTAAACTTATTGGTAAGTGGGCATGTTTGGTTAGTTCTTGTTTACCTTAGAGCACTTAATTTTGACTTTCTATTTGTGTTTGGAGGAATGAGTTGAATCAAATGAGTAGGTCTTGTTCCATTTAATTTACATTTTGCCAGACAGATGTGGCAAGGTCACATCAAAGAGGCATTAGAGGCTCATAGTATTTGGAAAATGCCACATAACTCATGGACTAATTCCTGCCTTTTTGTGTCTGCTGTCCTTCCTGTATACTCCAGATGCTGAATAAGCTGCTTTCTCCATTTGTGTGTGTATGCTTAGTGGTGGTTTTGGCAATATTATTATAAAAAAAAAAAAAAAAATAGTTGTATATCAAATAGTAATATTGAGCAGCAAACATTTGTCTTTAAAGTCATTTACACATATTTATTGCAACTTGTTTTCAATGGCTGTCTGTCCACAAATTCACTGCTGCTTTATCTGTACTCTGGCCTTTGGGTTCAGTTACACCAACAGCACTTGAGCTAAGTCAGTCATAACTTACTGTAACTTCTTGTGTAGCCACAGTTCTCAAAGCAGCACATGTTAGATGTTTCACTTGGAGATGCACATTGCTGGGTATTCTTCAGAAGCATTATACCAGTCCTGATCTGCTGATGATCAAAACAACTGTTGGGCTGAACCACTCACCCTTATATAGCTTGCTCTATTGCACAGTCTGGACAAAAGTGAGGAGGGAGGACCAGTGTGTTGTGGCACAGATGCTCCTTAAACAGGGCTAAGGATGCTGCTAAACAACAAGTAAAGTGAGCTTGCAGACTAACTGGCACCTGCAGCCCCTAACTCATATAAACACTGATAAGCCAACCCAGTAAATGAAAAGCTGAAGAACCTTGCCGAAAACTCTTTTTCCTGCACAAAAAAAGCATTCGAAATGCAAACAGGACACATATTATTCTTTAGACGAAACCAAAGGAGACATGGAGAGATAAAAGACACATATGAACCAATCACGTTAGGAAATGAATGCTCTCCCCTTGCAGAGGCCCAAATCACTGCTAAGTCTCCAGAGGCCATCTGGGGGCCCCTTTAAAATGAAAATATTTTTTAAAAAAGGACATGCAGGATGGTTGGCCAGCTGTTTTATCCCCAAACCCTACATGACAAATAGTAATAGCAGCCCAGTAAACTTTAAATGTGCTTGTCAATCAGGTCTTAAAAGAATGACAAAAAACTACTCAAACCAGACATGGAAAGAGAATGTGACACCAATCCTCATTCTCTGTTTACAATTTTAAAGGGATCTAGTGGATCCCCAAGCATTTAAAATGGTGCTTAACCCTGTGGAAGGCCATCGGCTCTTGCACTTTTCAGCTTGTGCAACCAGTGTGAACGCAGTTCCCCCTAACATTTGAACATTTACTGATTACCCTTCCTGTAAATTGCCCCAGCTGGACAAGCTTGATTCCACAGTGACTGCTCTCTGAGACTGCACGGTGCCCACTGGGACTGTTTGCGTCAGAAAAGCCGGATGTCACCAATGGCATAATGCTATTGTGCATTCTACTGTTACAATTACTCTTTTCTGCTGTGCACTGGGCTAGGTCTGAGATATGACACCCAGCACTTAAAACTCCCTCCTCTATACCCAGCTGAATCAGACTACTAGGGTGCCTGATGCTATAAGCCCCAGTAACAAATGCATAATCTGAAGGTACCCATTTGTGCAGGTGGTAAAGAATGAGGCACACTCTGAATGCCTTCACTTTAGTAAAGGAAATTGAGTGTCTTTTAAACTGTCTACTTCCCACTACCCCAAACCTGTTGCCAAAGATGGCTGCCCCTGCCTGAGCCTGGTTCCTCCGAAGGGTTTTTCCTCTTAAAAAGAAGTTTCTCCTTCTCACTGACACCAAGTGCTTGCTCAAAGGGGTTCATTCGATTCTTGGGGTTTTCTCTTTATTGTTGTAGGGTCTTTGCCTTACAATATAAAGTGAGGCAGTTGTTGTTATGATTTGGTCATATATAAATGGAATAGAATTTAATTGAGTTCACGGATAACCCAGAAAAGTTATGTTGTTGACAACGTTTTCTGTGTTTATAGAAATGCTCAGGTAGGTCAGATGCATCATGACAGCAGTGACGCAGCCTTCTGCTCTGAACATGTGAGAAGGAGCCAGTCATCTAAAAGTGTAGCTAAAAAAACTTGCCTAGTGCCTCAGGACACTGTTGTTGCTGCTTCAGTGCAGTGTACAAAAACAATGGAACTAAGGGATTGGCCAAATGGCAGCACAGTGTACTTGTAACAGGTGCCTCAGATACCTGCTGTCAGGGGAATAGATGAGATGTAAAATTATGTGTCCTATAGGTCAACAGATGTAAACCAGTTTCCCTGGTGCGTTAGACATCTCAGAGATACATGAGTGACCATCCCAAATTTGTATGTTGTGAGTAAACTGTTCAGACCCTGCAGAACAGGGCAAATGCTGCCCTATGTTCACCAAATGTTTATAATCACCTTGATCTTTTCCCACACATGCCTTCTGTGAGACTGATACCTCTTCCAGCAGCTCCAGTAAGACTGGGAATAACTGGTTTGCTGGTATTCTTTGTTAACCCAGCAAGCCAAGTAATATTCAACCTGTAATGTAGCACATTTGCAGACGTTCTGCATATCCGTCCTAGCAGTGGGGGAGTTTGGTGCGCTGTCCTCTTTACCTCAAGGGGAAATGAAAATTTCATGCGTCATCCTCCCAGTTGGATATGAGGAGCTGTGAGGTGTTCTCATAGTAACCTTAACCTAGTAGTTAAGGTCAGGTTCAGTAAATACCAGTTGGTGTAATCATACCTGAAGACTAGTGCCTGCAGTACTGCAAGTCTTTATATGTCCACTACACCTAGGTAGAGCTAAGCTAATGGAAAGCTAATTTAAGACGCCGGCCCTGCAATAAATCCTCCTTTCATGAATATTGGTTGAGATTGATGAGAGGGGAGAAAAGCTGACATAAGGAAAATTTCTTGCAGGACTGCGTGAGAAATTGGCATCTAAGTGTATATTGCCTTTGCTACTGTCTGGCTGTTTGTGTGCCTGTGTGGGTTCATTTTAATAATCTATCTTATGTTCTTGAAGGTGCTTTGGCCCCTGGCCCAGGAAAAGGAAGAGGTGCCAAACGTAAACAACAGCAGCAACAAGAGGGGACGGCTGCAGGAGCAGCTAAGAGAACTAGGAGGTACTAACTGTCCTGTATTATGATATTGCACTGTTGTATGTTCTGTCTGTTATGTGTCATGTATAACAACTGGGAGGCTTGTGTTTATTATATACTCAGTTATCACTATAACATCAGCAAAGCTTATTTAAATGTGATGAATCAACTAATGTCAAATACATATTGCATAGCTAAGTTATAGCTATCTGGCTATATGCCTGCATGATGGCCATTACTGTTGAAAACAAATATAAGATATGCATCTTTGCTTATATTATATGATTTGGTGATGGCTAAAATCCATTTAGTTGGTGAGGTAATTTGGCAAACTGGCACTTAGCATTTCCATTCTGGTTGAAGAATTCCCCAAAGGGACAGGCATAATGTCCAGGGGAAATACTTTGGGACAAAGTCGACATAGGCTTTTTTTCTTCTTTTTTCCCCCTGATACAATAGGTGAGTATTAATCAACCAGCTTAGTTTATGTTTGCAGTTAAAAGCAACCAAGGGAGTTTGATTTCTGAGTCTATTTAAGTTTTAAGGTTTAGGTAAGTCTATTCGGACACTGGGCCTCATTTATTAAAATTTCCGAGGAAATGCTCTTACCGTGTGCAAAAAAACTGGATTCCACACAAAATTACTGTTGAAATGATTAACTGCACATACTTGGTGAAGTTAATCATACATCTATTTTGTTCTCACCGCATGCATATCATAGTAAATCAGAATCATTCAGAACCAACAGCCTTGTGCACTCTCCATACAATTTGCACGTTGCCCTGCCTCCATTTCATAATACAAGTACATACTTTTGAGTGATGTTGTTGTAAGAGAAGCCTGTACCTCTAAGGCAAAATATAAGCAAACAAAATCTGTCCCAGAAAATTTAATGGTAGTTTTGCAGGTCCACGTAGACATCCGGAAGAAACCGCTTTCCAAAGTGTAAGTGACAGTCATTTAAAAATAATAATAAAAAGCAACACTTGGGCTGAAAACAGTACACGAGTGATTACGGACTTGATGAATGGCGATATCATCACCCCAACTGCAGGGAATATACTTCTCACATGTTCATCACTCTTACTCTTGTCTGGATTATTACCTAGTCAGCAGCTCACTGTTGAGACACTGTTTCAGACACTTAGATGCACCCAATAGCTGTCAGTGATCATGCTCCTGTGTCTTTAATGCTAGTACCGGTAATTAAGAAGGTCATTCCGCCAAGTAAAAACTGGAGATTTAATAAATCATTGCTTAAAGATGAAAGAGAAAGAAGAAAAGAGAAAACAAATATTCAAGAATTAGAGGAAACCAATAAATCCTTTTCATTTCATTCATTTGGTTGATTCTCAATATGATAAACTTCTCAGATTAGCTGGCAGGAGGTCTTATCATCTTTTTGAAGATGCCCACTACTTTTGAGGAGACCACTCTGCAGGCAGGAGGATCTGCCAGAGGTGGAGGGGCTGGATGGGCCTGGACCCCCCTGTCCTTGTTGGATTTTGGGGAATTTATTTAAAAAAACATAGCTTGTGGGCATTTTAGTTATGGATATATAACAAATATATAGTTATATAGATGTCATAGTTATCTCTATGCATTTTTCTAATGCAAATCTGTTTTGTTCCTCATGCAACTTTAACACGTGCATGCTACCATTAAATTACAACTGGTCATTCTATCTCTTTGCAGCGACCCTCTGTTCTCTGCTCAGCGGCTGCCTCCTCATGGTTACCCACTGGAGCACCCATTTAATAAAGATGGCTACCGTTATGTCCTAGCAGAACCAGACCCGCATGCTCCAGACCCAGAGAAGCTCGAGTTGGACTGTTGGGCAGGCAAACCCATACCAGGTGATCTGTACAGAGCCTGTCTGTATGAGAGAGTGCTGCTGGCCTTACATGACAGAGGTATGGGTTTCAAGGATGTTCTGTTTTCTTCGTATGAACAATACTGTGCACAAGGCTTGAGCCACCCTTGAGTTCATTGTATTTTGTTAAGTATTTTGTTTCAGGCAGTTTATTGAAACATGGACAACGAAAATGTAAATTCATTATATGAGGCAGAGTGTAGAATGTCAAGAAGTTTGAAAGTCGATATTTGGTATGATATCTTTTTTCTTCAAAACAGCCTGAACTCTCTTTGGCAGCTTTTTTGTTATTCATTTTCGTAGTCCTCGGGAGTAGTTTATCAGGCATCTGATGCAAAGTTGTTACCTACAGTGAAATTTGACCCCTTCCAACCAAACATACTGTTGAAACCACAAACATCATATTGGAAAGACAATGTGATGTTTGTGCTAAAAGTATAAGGATCACAATGTCTTTAGGGACAAAAAGTACCTAAAGATATAACTGAAAGTTGGTCCTTTGCTAAGTTTTATGTTATGCTTAGGCACAACACTGAATCATCCCTCAACTTAGAAACTAATGAATGTTTGAATCATTCATAGGTGAGTTGCTTAACAAATTTTCCTCTGAAAATTTTCTGGTACAAAGACTGAAACTGAATCCAAAAGTAGTTAATATCTTGATGTTCAGAAAGTACAACTGTTGCTCAACACCACTTTTAAAAAACAAATTACAAAAAAGTCTGGTTCCTTGAACACAAAATGGAGTGAGATTATAGGTGACTGAAGACTTTTCATGGCACTTTACTTTATGCTGTGTATGAATAAGTATGTTTATGTTGCAGCGCCTCAGTTGAAGATCTCTGATGACCGGCTGACAGTGACTGGGGAGAAGGGTTACTCAATGGTCCGAGCTTCCCATGGCGTCCGGAAAGGCGCCTGGTACTTTGAGGTGTCTGTTGATGACATGCCTCCAGAGACCGCAGCCAGACTTGGCTGGTCTCAACCACTTGGTCAGTAGTGCTTTGTACTCATACAAATATGATTACATTTACATCTACAATATAGTTTGTGTACAGAGTAGAAAGACATATACAATGTCATTAAAATAATATATAATTATAAAGTCTCATCAATTGACTGTAGATCAGATTAATAAGAGTTTACAAGGTTATCATAGTTCAGTAAAGCTAAACTAAAAATACAAACTTGGGTGTGGAAAGATATTTTTGTTAACTTGTATAAGAATAAAAACTAATTTAGAGAAATTATATAGTGTATCTGAAAAATTAACTAAAAAGAAATGTATATTTTGTGCATTGAGGCAGGAATGTCATCACTGTGGGTCAATATCATTTAAGTGTATTGTGATAGCCTTCATTCTGATTTAAAAACTAAAACTATAGAAACAATTGTTTGTTACAAAAACTAACAGTGGTCAGTAGAAAAACACTATATAAGAACCAGTCCATTTAAAATCTACAATGTGAGAAGTGGCAACCCGTTCATAGTGTATACTAGAGCAGGGCGATATGACCAAAAATATTTATCACGATATATACATTTGAAAATGTGCGATAACAATATAACTGACGATATAATTGACACTAGACAAAATACTTTACAAGTCCATAACTTTATTAGTGCAAAAAAAAAACCCATCAATGTATTTTCATTTAAACAAGCAGCTGTTTTTTTTTTTATGTGCATTAAAGTTATATAAAAATTTAACAGTGCAAATGCTAATTCCTTGTTGACAGTTTAACCAAAAGGCATTTCCAGTGGAAATTGGGCAACATATCCTCAGCATAACCATGTATAATATCCACAAAACCTAAAAAGAGGTTATACACACAATACGGTAATATTATGTCAAAGCACAGTACGTATCACTCCACGAGGCTCCTGCCTACGATAGCCGTAATGCTCCGACAATCCATCAAGCAAAGTCGTACTAAAACATTTGACAGATTTTTGAGCGCCGTGTACCACATAAAATCGTTTCGAGGTCAGTAAACACAACCAGAATTCATACATAAGGCACACAGGATTATAAGGGGCACTGTCGATTTTCAGAAAAATCAAAGGATTGATTTTAAGTGTGCCGTATTTTCCAAAAAACACGGTAATAACGACGGCCTGCTAGCATGCTCTACCAAAAATAGTGCTTTGTTGTGTATCTGACGGACAAAAGCTAAACCAGTTCCACACCACTGAAGTTGCAACATTTTTACAAACCAATTCTGGTTCATCCGTTTCATTCAACGATCCGCTTTCGTCCGCCATGCTTTTTCTGCCATCTGCCTATGAAAACAAAGGCACTGCACATGCGAGTTTTACCCATATTCTATCACGATATTTCATTTTCTTATCGTTGCCCAACATTATACCAGTATTACCGTGAACTGTATGATATGACCCAGCCCTAGTGTGTACTGCATCTTATGTAGTGACTGCGGGAACAGCCTTCAGCCACCTCTGTGACTCCTAACTAGATGGGAGGCTAAGAAATTCACAAACCTCAAAATTTTGTTTAATGAGTATCTGCCATTATTATGTATTGATATATACATCAGAACAGGTCCTCTTTTTCCTTTCAGCTTTAAGGTTTGTTTGTCCTTACTCATGTTTCAGTTAATATATATTCCCTTCAATTTAAATAATAAATTGTGTTGTCACTCTTTACCAGAGTAGTAGTGGATATCATTTTTTGGTATAATCTGGCAGCCCTAATATAGAGTTAGATATTCAGCTGCTTTGACAAAATGTTAATACCACAATATGTAACATGTTGGATCTTATTTATAACTTAGGTAACCTGCAGGCGCCTCTGGGTTATGACAAGTTCAGCTACTCTTGGCGCAGTAAGAAAGGGACGCGGTTTCACCAGTCAATAGGAAAACATTATTCCTCAGGCTACAGTCAGGGAGACACACTGGGCTTCTTCATAGAGCTGCCTGAAGACACAGAGACAGCAAAGGCTCTGCCTGATACATACAAGGACAAGGTAACCTCAGCTACATCAGCTGCACTTCTGAATTTGTATCTCTTCTTTATGTTACTTATACAAGAGAGATATAAATGCCAATCAGATTTATACCTCTGGATACCACTGCCAGTATTTTTAAAGGAACAGCAACTGTTGGAATGATAGATGTGTTCCTCTGAGCCAGAATTTCTGTTGTAGAAATAACACAAATTAACAGTATTATTACTAGGCTGGAATAAATAAAATAATATATATTTATATTATTTGATTTTTTTCTATTGTTCCTCATTATGTTTTCATGTCTTTCTTGGACTAGTTGCATCTAAAACCAGTTTCTCTTTTCAGGCACTAATTAAGTTTAAGAGTTACCTGTACTTTGAGGAGAAGGACTATGTGGACAAAGCAGAGAAAAGCCTCAAGGCAATGAGTCCCAGCAGGGTTAGAACATTTTTTCAAAATTAATTCCAGTGGAGAAAACCTACTGTCATTTTTCCACTACCTACCTCTTATTGGCCCAGCTCTTGTTTTTCAGATGATTTTCTACAAAAATGGAGTGAACCAAGGTGTTGCCTTTGAAAACCTGTTTGAGGGCATCTACTTCCCTGCCATCTCACTATACAAGAGCTGCACAGTGAGTACACCTGCACATTTGATGATTTATTTGATTTTTAAGGTTGGAAGGGTTTTTTTTTTTTTTTTTAAAGTATACCCTTACCTCTCTTCAGGTTTCTGTCAATTTTGGACCCCACTTCAAATACCCTCCAAAGGATGTTAAGTACCAGCCGGTGAGAACTTCATACCTTTTAAGATTCCCAACTTTCTCCAAATGATCTTGAAACTTCCTGAGTCATTGTTTGATTACTTTCAGATGAGTGACATGGGCTGGGGAGCTGTGATCGAACACACTCTGGCTGACATGCTGTACCATGTGGAGACGGAGGTGGATGGACGACGTAGTCCTCCATGGGAGGGATGAAAACATTGAACTGACTATTCACACACCCCTGAGTCAAAAACGTTGTTCAACCTTTAGATAGCCAAAATGAAAACTTCATGCCTGCAGTAAACTGTAGGTCAAATAAGCAGCATTTCAGCTCTTGTAATATTAAAATATCGTCAGCAGTATGGGCTGAATGAATTCTTCCTAGACATAAAACATTTAAAATGACACCTAACTGTGGGCTGCATATCATTGTTACCATAGGGAGAAGTTCCATATCCGGCTTTTCTGAATTAGTTTACTTATGGTGCTCCGGTTTCAAATGTGTATATTTTAAAGTTGTTATGCTTTAGAAAGATTTTAGTTCAACACATTTTTGGCACCATGAAGTTGTGTGTGTTGTTGCAGCCAAACAGAGCCAATTCACCATTTCACTTATTCTCTAAATGAAAGTCTTTGTTATTGGCTCTTTTGTATGAATTTTATTTGTTTGTGTTTTTTTTTTTTTACACTGGGTTAAATTTAATTAAAAAATTCCACATCCAAGTTGATCTGATTAATTAAATCTGGTTTTTGTTGAATGGTCTTTTTGGTTCACCCAGCCTTTTTCTAAGGAGCTGCTTTACTGGTGAACTTTGAAATTATTTGTATCTATGATGTGCAAAGACTAATTTATACACAGTTTCTCTCCTATACTGTGTCTGAATGAGCT
This sequence comes from Neolamprologus multifasciatus, assembly GCF_963576455.1. NCBI lineage: Eukaryota > Metazoa > Chordata > Actinopteri > Cichliformes > Cichlidae > Neolamprologus > Neolamprologus multifasciatus. The sequence continues at coordinate 11,302,509 of NC_140445.1, forward strand.
GTAATGAATACCATCAGTGACCCACTACCAAGGAAAATGTTCAGTACCACTGGGAAGATTTCGACCCCATCCTGCAACAAAAGTAATGGCGAGGAATTCATGTCTTGAAAAAGGTATTTTTCCCAAATTAGAAGTCAGATTTAAGATTAAATTTATAGCTTTTCTAAAGTTTTACAAAAAAAAATATTGCATTACAGAGTGAAGGTGAAATATATTTTAGAACCTATTAACACACGGTACAAAAAAACAGTATAATACCTATCATCTGAACAATTTGTTTATTGTAAAAGAAAAGCTTTGTGGAAAAGTTACAAATGTACTTTATCAAAAGTCACTGCCTGCATTTTAAAACTGGCTACATCAAAATAAACATTTTAAAAATTATTGTAAAAGCAAAATCAGTTAAAGTTGTCCACAGTCACCTGCAACCTCTTTCTCATTCACCGGTCGCACTGCTCTGTTTCAGTGTGCAGCTTTCACCACCTCTACTCTTCAGGCCTAAAACCCATTTGATTTTGCTGCGCTCCCACAGATGTCATTCATTCTTTGCTCAGATTGGTTCTCCACGCTCTGGGTGCTACTCAGTTTAGCTACAGTTCCCCTGCTGCTTCGTGCAACCAGTAACTCGCCTGGTTCTGTGTCCATAATCCATTACCAAACCAGTTTAAGCTGAGCATAGTTGTCTAAGCTAACCAAACACTTAGTGCTGCCAGTAGCTAATTGTGCCATTTGGAGGAAAAAAAACATCCAGAGAGAGCAAAGTGGCAGCTAGTAAACTTCCACAATGATAGCCCTGGTATTTGGCTTTGATGCGGACGGCTGCAGTTTGTCCCACTCCCACTGTAGAGTAGAACAGAATAGAGTAGGCGTCCATGTGAAACTCAGCCTGTTGTGGAAGCAAGGCCTGGTTAGCAAGCAAGCGTTTCTGGTTAACTATGCTCAGACCATTTGCCCCTGCGGGGGAGTTTTTCTCACACATCCCTGCTTGGATACGTTGGGTATTACTCTGTGAAAAGTGCTACCTAGTTAGTTGGCCTTTCTATTTTGGAGCCTTTATTGTTTCTGTTATATCTTCCCCTCTTCTTAGCAGAGATAAGACATGCCCTTAAAGGTGCTCAAATGTCATGCTGAACATGACATCTAATTAAATATCTCTTTTAAGCTCCAAGATTTTTCTAAAGGCATCCAAATAGATGCTTAGACTCTATTAAAAGTTGGATGGCTGACAATTTTCCCCAACCTAAATCTTCATTTGTGTCCCTGAAAGATACCTGAGATAACAGTAGGTCCCCCTTGCCTCTTTACTTCTACCAGGAACCTTGCTTAACTGCTGACTCGGCTTTGAGTTTTTATGTTTATGCCAAATATCTGGTTCAAGCTTGCTTTTTTAATTTAAAAATTATTACAAGTTAATGTCTTGATGCATGCTCCATCCAGGTAAAGAAATCCCAAAAGGTCTGAACACGTCTGGACGTCCACATGACCCATTTAATCCAGATAATTCCACATAATTTATTATTCAGATGACATTTATTATATTGGAATTGTTAAAAAGAAAATACTAGTACTATATACTATATATACTAGTACACTTGTTTAAAAATTCAAGTACTTTTAAAAAGTTGGGATGGTGTAAAATTATTCATTTGTTTTACCTGAGAGAAGCAGAAAATGCTAATACAGATTAGGTGTAAGGAAGACAATGAAAACACAAATGCCTGCTGTGCTGCGATTTAAAGGGAAGAACCTTTTGATGCTACAATGACTTGTTGTTTTTTGGTGTCTTTGTTGTAGACTTTCCTGGGATTCAGGGCAGAGTTATGTATTCCTGATGTGCTGTAGCCCTCACTGGACAACAGGTTCTCTCTGCTTTCGTCAGAATCTGAATGATGCTGTTTGAGTGAAAAGAGGAAAGATATCTTCAGCTTTCCACAAAGCGCACACATTTTGACAGAATGTATTTCATGTCCTTACGTTTTTGCGAAAGATTCGGTGCAGCAGGCTGCGTTTGGGGCTCTCTGGGGCCTGGGACCAGATGAGATCTGGAGATGCAGATCCCTTAGGGCCAAAAACATTCAGTTCTTCAAAACATCCCGTTTCTATTAGCTACATGGAAGACAGAGAAGGAAGGTGAGGTTTGAAGCTCTTGTCTGGATTAACCCTGGTAATGTAACCTAGAACTTGCCTCATTTTGCCAAATTATGGAATTGCTTCCTGTGTTGAACTGGGAGTAGAAGAAGATGTCAGTCTGGTCAAAATGGACTCCTTTCACTGTAGAAAATTCTTCTATGTCCTGTACATCAGTGCAGTACACCTGACTGGGCTAAAAATAAAAGACCACATGCAGTGATTACAAATTTAAACGGCTTTAAGATTGTTAAAATGAACACTTCTACATTTGATCAGTTTTTATTTAAGTACTTTACATACTCTTTAAAAACCAAAGTCACTTGACAAGATATTTCTTACATTGAAAACACTACATCCAGCTAAATGGAATCCAATTTAAATACATAAATGTAATCATGTATGTATGTATGTATACATATTCAAAATTCAAATTCATACACACATATACATACATATCTAGCTATCTAGATATCTGTCTCTATCAATCTATAGATATAGATATCTCATTTGGGTACTTGCATCAGGTTTAAATGGGGGGTCAACGCGTCCTGCCTCCAGCATCCGAAAGTTGATCTCTTGGAAGAAAGGATGACATTTTACATCTTTTCCCCCAGACTTCTGGGAGCCCAGTCTCTTTGTGGGGTCCTTGGTCAGCAGCTACAATAGTGGAAAGAAAGGTGTTCTCATTGCTTGAGAAGGTGTAAGCAACCCTGAACCTATCCTATTAGAATGTGACTTGGCTTTTGGAAATTGTTGTACTGTGTCTTAACAATCTGGTTAAATAATAAACAATCTGACATACATCAGGGGATAAAGGTATGATGTGGATGAAAGAACATCTTCTGTGCATGTTGAAATAAAAATAGTTTCATTTTGAAGAACTCACTAAGGAGCAGATGTCTTTTGTCTCCTTGCTGAACTGGTTGCCATATTCTTCATGTTCATTCTGAATCCTTCTCTCCATTTCTGAGGATTTAGGCTTTTCTCCTTTGGCCCTGAAAGGGGGCCGACCTGCAGTCATTTCATAAATCAGACACCCGAGGCCCCACCAGTCCACACTCATTCCATAACGCTCATAGCCGATCACCTCAGGAGCTGAAATGGGAATGCAAACGAATAATCTTTTTATGCTTTGCTGCTGTTACTTATTGCCAAGGCAATATTCTTGTGTACTCTGTAAGTCTATATTTCCATGTCGTGAAAATTATTAAAAACCAAACCCTGACTAGTCTCGTAGTTCCTGCTCCTGAAAAACAACCCCAGAGAATGATGCTGCCACCATCATGCTTCCCTGTAGCAATTGCATTGGTCAGGGGATCATTGGTGCCTAGTTTCCTCCAAACATGACACTTCAAATTAAAGATTTCAATCTTTGTTTCATCAGGCCAGAGTTATATTTCTCATTGTCTGAAAGTTCTGCAGAAATGATTATCCTTTTGGGAGGTTCTCCTCTTTCCACAGTGCAATGCTGGAGCTCTGCCAGAGTGAACATTGGCTTCTTGGTCAGTTCACTGACTAAGACCCTTCTACCTCAATTTAGATAAGATTGGCTGGAGTGCTTCCACACTTCTTCCTTTTACGTCATGATGGAGACTGTTGTGCTCATTGGGAACTTAAATACTGCTGAGATCTTTCTGTACCTTTCCCCAGATCTGTGCCTCAATACAATCCTGTCTCTGAGGTCTACAGACAATTCCTTGGACATCATGGCTTCATGTCCCAGTAACTTTACCACAGGTGGAGTCCAATCAAGTCATAGAAACATCTGACCAGTGCACCAGGATGCAACTCACTTTGGAGTCCTATGGCAAAGTCTGTGGGTAGTTAAGTTACAGTTTTGTTTTGTTTGTTTTTTTAAATAAAATTGCTAAAAAAAAAAAAAAAAAAATTCAAGCTAATTTTTTCACTTTGTCAATATGTGGTATTGTGTGTAGAGGTGAAACAAATGAATTTAATCAGTTATGGAAATAGGCTGTAACATAACAAATGTGGAACAAGTGAACCACTGTGAACATTTTCTGAAAGCACTGTAGACATAAAGTCATAATAGGTTCTTTCTTCCCATCCAGTTGACAGCATCAGGTAATTTGAAAGTTTTAAACTATTACAATACAAGAATTCAGAGATTCTACATTGGAGACACCAAACAACCATCCTATCAATGCATGGCACAACATAGCAGGACAAGACCCGCTAAAGATCTGCACCTAAAGGTTAAAGGTCAATCTTTTGAGGATGCCAATTTTCATATTCTGAACTGAGAAGACAGATTGTTTGAAAGAGGAGTAAAAGATGCCATCTATGTTCACTGTGAATGACCATCATTGAATAGAGGGGGTGGCTTGTGACACCAACTGTCAGTCACATACAATGCAATTTTAAGATCTATTCCCAGGTGCCTCAGGTTTCTATTAACCTCAGGTTAATAGGGTGAGCCAAGGTATCACATTAGTTTCTCTCAAAACCTCTGCTGATCATGATCCACGCCTTTTTCTCACCTTGGCTCATGTGACACAATTAATAGTGGGTCAACAACCCTTTTAGTGACAAGCCCCACAAGGATTTAGAAACCTGGGACTCATTTGGTTTTAGAACTGAAGACGTTTTTTGGATGAGAGGTGAAACATCTTCAAGAAACTTAAAGAATTCCAATTCCTTTCTTTCAAAGTTCCTTAGAAAATAGCAAAATCACAATTTGCTTTGCTTTGATTTTATTGACAGTTGTTTGATTTTTTGTTTCTGTTGTTTTTCTGATGTGTTAAAACAAACAATCAGGTCTACAAATCACCGGCTCCCAGCACGATGCAAACTGCACCATAAACTTAAATTTCAATTAGTGACTTTGTGATGGATAAACTTACATAGATAAACTCTATGTAAGTACTTATGCAGTCCATCCATCTGTGTGCAGGCCAGTAAGCACCACTGAGAGGTATGGATAAAAGTCATACAATCATAAAAATAAATTGCTTTGTTTTCCAACACACTCATATAATCTAGTGATTTATGTGGGTCTGTAGAAGTTCCATACATACCCATATAGCCCAGTGTGCCCACCCTGCCTCGTACTAGACTCCCCTCAGACATCTTCACAGCCAAACCCAGGTCAGAGATGCGGATGTGTCCTTAATGGAACAAAAAAAGTAAGATTAACTGAAATGGCATGATTGTTGAGATTATTTTTCTCACATACTTTCACTTTTGCCCTGTCAAGTTAGGCTTCACTTTTCTCCAGCTGACGCAATGGGAAACTACAACTGTTGCTTTTATTCCAAGAATGAAGGAACAGGTGTGGAAGTTTCTATAAATAGATAACAGGTTTTTTTACTTCCTCAAACTACTTTTCTTTTCTTTTTTTACCCCTGTCAAAATACAATCAACACAGATTTTTCTTGAGAGCAGGTGGATGCTTCTGATAGGCTGCATAAGCAAATGTGTGGCATTTCAAACAGTCAGATTATTTTCAGAGTTAAAAATAGCCAGAAAGTAACTGCCAGCTTTTGCTATGTGTGGATGTTGGAATGCTATCTGCTTGGATGTTACTGTAGTAAATTTGAGGCTATTTATAGTACATGAATTATTAAAAAAACACTGTTTTGTAGTTGCACATACCATTGTCATCCAAGAGAATGTTCTCTGGCTTCAAATCTCTAGAAAAAACACAGCATTTAAAAACTTCTTCCCGACTAGTAGAGATGTGATTTAATGCATGTAGAAATACACTTACCTGTATAATATTGACTTCTGGTGGAGGTGAATTAAACCACAGCAGACTTCTGCAGCGTAGAAACGTACCCTGTCTTTGGTCAGACCAGGTGACCCCATGCGATGTATGTGAAACCCTAGGTCACCGCCGTTCATCATGGTCAAAACCATACAGAGATTGTGCTTGGTCTCATAAGCATATGCCAGATTCACCTGAACAATAGAAAAATAAAACAAAAATAAGAAAACAAAACTCACTAAGGCATCAGCAATACTATAAATTCAGCTTTTACAAAATACTTGAAACAATTCAGTATAATTCAGTGTAGAACACCACTCGCTATGAAAGAAAGCCAATCATAAGGATTAAACATTATCCTTAACCTCCTAGGACCTGGCATCCACATATGTGGACATCACATTTTGGGTTATTTAGACCAAAATACTAAATTTTGCTCTATATCCACTTACGAGGACATTATACTGCTACTGTTCTATCGAAATGTTAAATGAATATCCTCATATGTGGCTCTCATTTTTCTTAGAAACAAAAATCAGGTAAAAAAAAAAATCTGGTAATTCTTTGTTTTTACATTCATCGGGTCCCAATCAGCCCAAATATCAAAGAGAAATTAAAAATGCATGCCATGGAAGTTCCGGTCTTAGGAGGTTAAAAGAAACTGCAAATACACATTTTAGAAAAATGGAGTTGTGCTCACTGATTATAAAAACTTGACATCATTCTAAAGGCAAATAAGACTATTTGATCACGAAATTCATCTGAATCAGTAGATCAGTATAAACAGAATTCTGTCTGACCGAGGTTGCTTTTGAACTTGTTCTCTCCCTGATTATTTTATACTCAGCTATATTGCTGAGACGTGGTATGGTGGCACCAAGAAAGTCCTTGGTTTGAATCCAGTCCGAGGCCTTTCTGTGTATAGTTTGCATGTTCTCTCTTCATCTGCATGAGTTCTCTTAGAGTTCTCAGACTTCCTTCCACACCTCAAAGATGATGATGAGTCTGAATAGTTGTCTGCCTCAATGTTAGCCCTGTTAGTCCAGCCTCTCATCCTGTGATGGATGCGATAGGCTACAGCCTCGCTGTAGTGGATAAAAGCAGAAGAGGATGGATGGATGGAAGAAAATTGATGGATGGATGTGTGTCAGAACATGTATAAAACCTGTTGAATGATGTGAAGAGTCTTGAATTAAGCATATATAAATAGTAGATCGACTGGTACTTTTCTGCCTAACTTGAGCACTCAAGGATAGGTGAGTATGCAGACAGGAGCGACCAACCTTCCAGTTAATAATTGACCTGCTCTACCTCCTGAGTCACAGCCACCTCTTCTGTGTCTTTTATAAAACATAGAGAAGAGTTCATGTCCATTATCCCTATCCCAACTGTGATAAGGTGAAAGATGGGGTATACCCTATACAGGTTTCCTATTGGTGTCACAGGATGAACTTCTCTTCACTGTAAAAATACCTTGTATAAACATTCAATAAAGATCATTTTTGTTAAATGATTTGTTCAAACATTCAAACAGTGTCAGTTATGATGGAATTGTAAAGACTATTTTGAATTGCTTATTAATGTCTAGTTCGGTGTGAACTTAAGCTTTATTAATCTCTGTCTCTCTTCCACAGCATGTCTTTTATCCCGTCTGGGGTGATAGTGGCTCAAGAGTTGGGAGTTGCCGGTTTGAGCCGGCTCCGACAGTCTCGATCGTTGTGTCCTTGGGCAAGACACTTGACCCATTGCCCACCTACTGGTGGTGGTCAGAGGGCCCGGTGGCGCCAGTGTCCGGCAGCCTCGCCTCTATCGGTGCACCCCAGGGTGGGTGTAACTTGCCATCAACAGTGTGTGAATGTGTGTGTGAATGGGTGGGTGACTGGATGTGTAAAGCGCTTTGGGGTCCTTAGGGACTAGTAAAGCGCTATACAAATACAGGCCATTTACCATTTACCGTCTTCTCTCTCTCTCCCCAACCAGTCGCGGCAGATGGCCGCCCCTCCCTGTGTCTGCTGGAGGTTTCTTGCTGTTAAAATGGAGTTTTTCCTTCCCAGTGTCGCCAAAGTGCTTGCTCATAGGGGGCCATATGATTGTTGGTTTTTTCTGTGTATGTATCATTGTAGGGTCTACCAAACAATATTAAAGTGCCTTGAGGCAACTGTTGTTGTGATTTGGTGCTGTATAAATAAAATTGAATTGAATTGAATTGAAGTGAATTGAATTTAGTCACAGTGTAACTCAATAACAGTGTATATGTTTATTTTAAAGAAGAAAGAAATATATACACTGTTACAATAATAACCATTGTAACAGTGTAGGTCATGGATTTGCTTTTTAAGAATAACCCAACTTTGCTTACACAGATAACACTGATTAACAAACATACTGATTTTTAAAAAAAATGAACAAGGCAATGTGAAAACAATCACAATGAACAAAAACTAGTTTGACAATGTAAAAAAAATTGACAAATTAAAAAATGAGGCAAATATTTGAAGAGCACAGCAGTCTCACCACAAAGCGACTGTCCAGTTCCTGTAGTATCTCTTTCTCATTGAGAGCCATGTCCTCTCCTTTCCTCTTCTTTACATGGGTTTTTTCCAGCTTTTTGCAGGCATACATCTTGCCTGTGGCTCTCACCTGACAGGCCCACACCTCAAGACAGAATAACAGGATTGTAAGACAATAACACCCTTGTCTAATGCTGTTGCCAGTATCAGAGCTGTTCAATATGTCAAAAAAGAATAGGGCGCTGCAAAGTGAAAGTATACTAATATATGTAAGGGAACTAAAGAGTAACAGAGATGTAGAACTGTGTTGTGAAGGTCTAAGTCCATGAATTCCCCCAAGGGAATGTAAAATTTAAAAAAAAAAAAAAAAAAAAAAAAAAAAAAAATTGATACACCGTGGGTAAAGACATACCTCAAAAACATATACCATAAAGTGTCTAATATGCTAACACTGTGTCTTAGAGTAAATCCCAAAACATACATACCGCTCCAAACCCTCCTTTCCCCAGTAGTCTGTACTGTCGAAATGTGTGCTTCGTGATAGGCTGCCTTGAAAGAGACAGACATGTTGTTTTCATTTGAAATATTTTTGTAAATACATTTTTTTACAAAAGAAGAACTGTAAACAGCAGCTACTTGGCTAACCACTGATCCATGAAACAATTTGTCTCATACCTTTGTTGGGCATACACATTTACTGACCTCTCCAACTGTTTCCATTGTAGAAAGCGGGCAAAGAACATGCTGTCCTGGTACTGGGCGAAGGGCTCATTGCTGAGGTATTTATGTAGGTCTCTAAACCACAAAAGAAAGATGAACTCCATCTGCTCCATTGGTCAACAGTTTTCAACAGCATGTGCCACACTTTAGAGAACTGATTCTGAAAAGCAGTTCTTCTGTTGGCTACTGGACATACTGTATATATTACTGTGTATATCCCAGTAATTTAGCAAAATTAGAAAAATAGTCATCGCATCAGGCCATCAAAACTCCAGTTAAGCCAGTAGTTAAAATTATATACAGTCAGTATAGTGCAGTGTTATGGTTAGATGCATTCAGATGTGTTTGATTTGAAGAAGATTTGGGCATGGATGTCCCAGAAAATTCACACCAAAATCTGACTGTGCAATACTCAAAGAAATTACAAAACACACAAAAAATACATCTCACACTCTATAGGCCTCTGTTAGCATGCTAAATGTTAAAGATTTACAACAGTACAATTAGAAAAAGATCTAATAAGTGTTGCTTCCCAGGAGAAACTTGCTTCTCTCTAAGTAAAATATGGCATAGCTCAAGATAAATCTGAAACCCCTAAACCTTCTGGAACAATGTCCTTTGGACAGACAAAACCAAACTGAATACATTTGGCCACAATGTATAATGCCAGATTGGTGAAAATAACCTTTTTCACCAATGCAACCACAGGACCTGGGCACTTTGCAGTCATTGAGTCGACTATGAATTCCTGTGTATACCAAAGTATTCTAGACTGCATTGAGTCCCCTACAAACTTTTTTTTAACATCACCATCTATAAGCAGACCAGAGAGATATAACTTACTCCCTGCAGCCATGAAAGACATCACCACAGGGATTGAGCTCCAGACTCTGTTTGCAGCTTCTTTCATGCCTCAGTAGGATGGACACACACTCACTGGACTGAGGGAACAATATACACTTGGATAAAGTGATGTGTAGCATGATATAAGAATTCTTGTTTCAAACTTCAGATCAACCATGTTTTCCACAAATATTGTCACACCTGCTTCATGAGGAATCTCTGGATGATCCTGTTCCCAGACTCTTTCCTTTTGTCATCTGACTGAATGTCAAAGTCATCCTAAAGAAGAAAATAGGTATTAAGATTGTTTTCATATGTAAATGCAGAGTCTATATGTACAGGTTAGTTCTTCAAAGGGTTTAGACAGTAAAATCTAGTATCAGACAGAAGGTCTGATGTCAGTTTTTCTGAAGTGATTTGAGCTATTTACTGCAAAATGTTTAAGTGATCAGACATACAGATGCTCACACATGAAGCAAATCACCAGTAAATTAAATGGTTTAGCTCATTCACAATCTGTAAGTCGTGCAATAAACTTAAAAAGATCTTGTGTCAATGAATAATTTATTGTTAACAAAATGTTGTGTAAACTCGGGCGGTTAAAATGTTTTAGAGAAGCACACTTCTCATCTAATTTCTCAGGTTTAATATTGCCTTTGAGACCACCTACTGTATCCTGGATGCAGTTGAAGTAACGGTAAAAATATTAGTGAACTGAAGAAGCCTCTCGGATGAGAGGTGAAACGTCTTCAAGTAACTTAAAGAAGTCCAGACGCTTTTCTTTGCAAGCTCCTTTGACTACGATGACCTGGATGACTGAGAACCTTCACAGACATTAGGGTTTTTTGTTTGTTTGTTTGTTTTGAAACATTTGCCAGTGTTGCAGTGGTTAGCCACTTGATAAGGCAATTAGCTGCCGCTTAAAGCTGGTGCTTTGAGTGTTTTGAGGGTCAGGCTCATTAGATACTACCTGTCCAGTAACACTTTGTTTCTGCACAGGATACAAGGTTATATGAGCTGTTGTATCTACAAGAGTCACCTTCTTGTGCACTGAAAGTTGTATGTATGTATGTATTTAAAGGGTTTTTTTTACTCAATATGAATATACCAGAGTTAAATTTGGCTGATGTTTTTTTTTCTTATCATTTAATAATGCCGCGGTGTCTCATGCATCATTGTCCATCAGTAATCAAGAAAGAAAGAAATGAAATGAAATGAAAAAATAACAGATGGAAATTCCAACATGCTATAGATTATTTTGATGTTATATTATATGTGTTATGGTGTAATTCTTCAAGTATATTTTCAGTTCTCAGTTTTCTAATGTTCTTCATGTTAGTTTCACATTTGTTTTGCTCTTAATCTCTTATCTCTCGTTTAATATTTTTAAAAAGCGCACTGCGCTGCAATGTCATTACTTAAAACATACAAGAGCAATGCAACTATAGCTTCTGAAATAATTACTGATATTTAAGTGCCATTATTTTCAATATTTTTCAGGACTCAAATTCCAGTAAAAGAATTTTTCACAGTTTGTACCAAAGCATCCTGGAGGGAAATATAGTTCTGCAGATCAGGCCGACTCCGACAGAAGAGCTGAAACAGTTTCTTGCCAATAGGCTCCTTCACACATAGACTATAGTAGTCTCGTTCTAATGGAGAAATATAAAATAAAATATATGGTGTGAAATCTCACAAAGAACCAGAACTTGTTCACACTAATGAAACACACTTGCAGATACACACCTATGTTCATGGCCAGGTCTTTGCACTGGCTAATGTTGGGAAAGCGAAGCATTTCTTCCCATTTCCAGCTCCTTCCTCCACCTACAGACAGCGGGGACACAGAAAAGGAGTTCTTTAGTGTTGTGAATATGAATACATGCATATAACCAAAGTGCTGACATATCGAATAACTCAGACTGAGATGTCAATCAGCATGCCTAGTCCTTCAGGTTTCAGACAATAGCTTGTTCGACAACAGTGAGTGAACTATAAATAGCTCCAGGAACAAATTAAACAAAGCCTGTGGAACCACATTACTCTGCAACGTACTTTACACACTATCACTCATAGTTTGCGTCTCAATTTCCACACTCCAAATTGATTTCATGTCTCAAGTAACAGCAAATAAATTTATGTTGCCTTCAGAGAGAATTTCACTTTATTCAGAAATGCTAAAATTGATAAACTGATTTATCCTAAACTGAACTGGTGATTAAAAAAACAGACTTAAAACTCATCATTGATCAGGTTCATCATACATCATTCTTCCACACTGTGACTGAAAAATCAGTGTCCTGAGATAACCCATATAAGCACTACTTCTGATGGAGGTCATGTCCCAAATTGAGACATAAGTCAAAAATTGTCAGCATTTTAGCACGTCATCTTCTCACATAAACTTTCTGGATATAGAAAGTTCTTACCTTCTCTGGCTCTAACAAGAGCAGTATTTGCCGCAATGCTTTCGATTGTTTCCATGTAGCACTGTGCCTTTGCACTACAAGTTACCTTTAGTTAAGTACCGCACAGTATCCAGCCTTCATGCACAAAAGTAAAAATACAACTTCTCAGCAGGCACAGTAAATGGCAACTATTATATTACAGGCGGTGGAAATAGCAAGTCGTGTTGTCTAACCTGCAGTACCTGTGAGTCACTAAAGAATGTGGGATACTTAATGTATGACAGTGCACTCCAAGCACAGGACACGCCCTAAGTAAGAGAGGAGGGACAAAACACAAGTGTAAAGAGCATACAAATAAATCTAAAACTGTAGAGAGGTGATGGATTTGCAACAAAAGCAAAGCAGACAGAAAGAAAGAGTTATTAGAAAAGAGTTTCTAAATATTGACCATTCTTGATCAACAGGTAATCAGAATTTAATTGGTTTTGGACTACTTTTCAGTTCTGAAGTTACTCCCATTTCATGTCCAAAACCCTATTTTGACCAAAGTTGAACTTATCAGCTAACACTTGCAAGCTTGGTTGGCAAATCGCATACATAAACTGTATGAGCATGCAATAACATCATAAAACTAGAAACTGAAAGATTCACTTAACACACATCTATGAAGCTAATGTTCAGTCACTTGAAGACATCCCAATCTCCATTTGTATATAACTAACTAGAATATAACTAACAGGTCATATACACAAAGGGGTAAATGGTAAATGGCCTGTATTTGTATAGCGCTTTACTAGTCCCTAAGGACCCCAAAGCGCTTTACACATCCAGTCATCCACCCATTCACACACACATTCACACACTGGTGATGGCAAGCTACATGTAGCCACAGCCACCCTGGGGCGCACTGACAGAGGTGACACCCAGTGGCTTAATACTGGCCTCCTGAGGCACAGGGGTGGCTATACCTCAGCATGTACAGCAGGTCCTCTACTAATTGAAAATTTGGTGGTTTGATCCCTGGCTGCTCCAGTCTGCATGCCAAATATTCTTGGACAAGATACTAACCCCAACTTGCATCCTTTGGAGTGTGAAAGTTAGACAGAAAAGCAGTGCTTGTGTGAATGAAGCGTATTGTATTAAATCTTTTGAATTGTCATGTTAAATAGAAGAAGTGCTAAGGACCAGTGCATATACTATGTAGTTTACATTTATCATTTTTAGAAGGACACCACATACCACATACACCACAATGGACAAAAACAAAAACAAACAAATGGACAACTGTACCCTCATACACACAATAATAACATGGACTGAACCACCACTCACAACCACTAGCACTTTACATAGCCTCTGTAGAAATTATCCACATATTTCACTTATCTTAACTGCACCACTGTATATGCTGTATAGACAATCATTCTGTACAATATGATAATTATAATTCTACAACTGTTTACAACTGTTTATAAATTGCACAGTTCATATTTCTGTATAGTTTTCATATTTATATCCTGTTCATAGCCTGCACATAGCTTGTACACCCACTACAGCATACATGTACATACTTATAGTTATAGCATATTCATTACATACCTTCATTCATAACTTCCACAGATTCTGTAACATTAGCAAGTGTTGGAGGCCAGCAGGTGGAAGAGAAGGAAAAGAGACCCGAGGCGGCCGCCGGTCCAAGTGAGAACTGAACTTCAGGTAAGAAGTTATGACCTGCAGTCTATCTGGGTCAGATATAAACCAAGTTTAGGTGGAGTTTATTTTCGTTATTCTGACTTTTTCCGTACTGCGTACTAGCTAGCATGACGGAGTTTCTATACAGCTGGGTGGGTGCTATGATGTTAACGATGTTAAACCTTATTTTGTTCATAAGTTATTAGAGTTGCCAACCGTCCCGTCTGGTATTCAGAGAAAATATTACGCATTTCTTATTGAGGTGAAAAGGAACAGTTTGTCCCGTAATTCGGCTACACTGAAAAAGGCACAAAGCTGGAGTTATTCTGTGTCTTTGCTGCACAGCTGCCTCTTCTTCTTTCATTCTCCCCCCTCCCTCTCCCGTTTCTACTTCAATCATGAAAACTGATCAATGATCAGCTGATCGGCTCTCTTGTTTGTTTATCGCCCACTTTGCGCCAGAAAGAGAAAACCAGCCGATGTCGCGTTAAACAACAGCAGCACGTTTAAGCTTGATCAGCTGTTGTTAGGATTTATTTAATATTAATTCCTAGTATCAGCTGATGTTTGCTGGAGCCACAGCTGCAAAAAATCTGCTGGTCATGATGTCGGTTTGTTTATCTGGTGAGAGGGAAACATGAAACCAGGAGATGTCCTTACTGAATCATCAGAGCTGAACAGGTGATGGAGATACAGGTTTACCTTTTAGGTGACATAAATGAGTTGAAGGGAAGTTATGAACTGTTTCTGAGAGACAGATAACCCCAGGATCCTTTTTAGGTAGCTGACAGCTGGTAACTGTGCAGGAGCGGATCTAGCAAAGTTTTGCCAGGGGGGCCAGGTAGGGCATTAACAGGGAGAGGTGGGCACAAAGAAATACTTTTCTTTCTTATTCTCATTTAAAATGTCTAGCTTTTAAAAAATAATTATCTGAATCTTACAAAAAACGATTGATGCATATATACCATCAAAACAGTGTACATCACTGTCACAACAGCGTTTGTTTTCATTCAAAGGCTTTATGATTTTTCCTATAATGGCCGGTCTCTAGTCAAAATGCCCGGGCCGATTTTTTGTCCCCGTCCAGCCCTGTATGCAGCTCATCTGCAGTCTGGTGTTACCTACATCTTCCTATTCAGAAGGCAGAATTTCCGATTTCTGAGTACAATCAAAGCACCACGACTGCAGTTTTTTGTGTTGGATGTAAAAGGCGCACATGACGCTGTGACGTAGGCTAGAATCATGGCAGCAGTCAATGACGGTCCAGGCGTGGGATTTCTCTCGTGGAAATATGTATTATCTTTTCCTTTCTATTGGTAGGTGGCACAGTGCACTTGTGGCAAGTAAGCAAGCTAGAAGACTGGCAAAGTTATGGAAGCAACACATTAACAAGAGAATTCTGAGTAAAACCAAAGTTACTTTCCCTAGTAACTAGTTACTTTGAAAGTAACGAGTAACTTGAAGTAACTGAGTTACTTTTGATAGAAGTAACTAGTAATGTAACTAAGTTACTATTTTAAAGTAACTTACCCAACACTGATGACAATAAAGTTGAATTCTATTCTATTCTATAGGCTTAAAAGAGCCTAGCTGCTCTCATTCTGCTTTATCAAACTTTCTTTGGGTTACACAACCAGAGAGATAATAGAGAAGATAATTAGCTTTAAATAAGCCCATTTTTAATTTTCCAACAAAATACAAAACTCAAGACTGGTACAGCCACTACCAACCTTGCACACACATGGGAAGCCGTGTGCTGTGATTGGTTGGGGGTGAGGAGAAGAAGACTGGGAAAAAAAGCCACGCTGTGGAAGAAAACCAGCGATTAATAAAATTAATGATTAAATGGAAAGTTGTGTATAAACTAACAGTTTTCTTTGGTGGCATCTGGTGGCCAAAAATATAAAGAGCAACTTGAATCTACAAATTAAAATGAACAACCTGTCCCTACTTCCATGTGGGTATGCAATTAAACAATGGACAGGTACATTTATATATAATACATTATAACTTATATAATGTGTTTTTGATGTAAGCTTCTGCCCTGGGTGTAGAATTGCTAATGAACTAGTAAAATAAAAACATAACACATATTTAGGAATACGCAGAGTGTCTTCTCTTCCTCGCTGGCTCCATGACTCTCAGTATGGTGCAGACTGGTTTGCTATGTCTTGCACACAATCACCACCAAAAGCACTACAAATTGCTCCCATGATTGACTTTCTTATAAACCCCTGAATCGGGTACTGAAGCAGTAATGCACCAAATGAAGCTTTGGATGTCTCTGACCATGTGACTCTGGTCAGGTGAACCAACCCTGGATACAGTACTTCTGAAGCGCTGTGTTTTATTTATTTATTTATTTTATTTTTGGACACATGCACTTGAGCTTCAGACCATTAATATCCTGGGATAAGAATCGAATACTTACCTGCTTCACTCACCTGGTTTCTCGACACTGGCTTTCTCTACATTGTGGCTTGTGCCTGTCCTTACCTGTATTGTTCTCAGCCACCCTGCCTACCCCCCTGGACTCACCTTGTGGACCCTGGAAAAAATTAAACTGGACAGATTGACTCCAAACATCTCCACCTTGTAGCACACTTTTCTGGCAGACTCCCACCTTGATCCATTCTTCCCTGTTTTTAAGTAAGCCATTACCTTTCACTGCCACTTCTTCAGCTGCCCAAATCATCCAAACTCATTCTTGACTTCATAAACTTCATAAAAATTATTTTGTTCTCCTCCCTTAGTAAAATCCTCTTCTGTGATGCATGCATCCCTGTGATTACCTGCTGCTCCAAAAGTTTGGGTTCAATAAAGTTTTTGAAATCTAAAAATTATGTTATTTCTATTGTAGTGAAAGCTGATTTAGCATTCGGTGTTGTGACCCAAATCTTGTGCCTTACCTTTTTTGCCGTGTATCTACTTCAACTTAATTCAGCCTATAAAAACCAATCAAACATCATTAGGTTCCCCTTCTCCCACTTCCCCTTTCAACTCCACTTCCATATACTTTCAGCCACAGACACCATTCAAATTTTAAAAAGATGCCAATGTCATGGTCCTCTAAGTCCTCCCTCAGTCAGTGTGTGTGTGTGTGTGTGTGTGTGCACGCATGTGTATGCCTTGTGTTTTAAAGAGAGGTCTTCATCCTCCCTCCGCCTACTAGTTCAGTTAGTGGAAATCACACTAGACCCAACGAGTTTAGTGGTATTGGCTCCTCAATAAATACACATTTGTCATGCTTTAGCTTTTTGGGACTGCAGTTTCCTTTTGTACCTTCCTGTGCAGAATACCTGACCTTGTGAGTAACCCTGAGTGTGATGATTATGATTAGATTTACATTGTTCTAATGAATCAGCCTGGTCCAATGACTTTGCCCATGAAGACCAATTAACAAAAAAAAAAGTCCAAGTTTTGGCTGAAAATCAGAAGCACAGGGTGTCTTTATGCTGTGACTACATCCATATAAGAAGACTGAGGAGAAAAATAAAATGTAATCAACATGGACAGCAAACTGCGAGGTCTTAATCAAACTGAAAGAATCACAGAGAATTATGATCATTAAAGAAATCAATCAGTTGGACACATTTCAGCAATGACAATGCAGCTGCGATGCACTAAGTAAAGGGGTTTCTCGTAGTCAGTCCAGCCTGGTTTTATAGTTCCGAATGACTGCCCAATCACAGCTGGTGCTGTGCCCCTTTCTTGGGCCCCATGTATATGACGGGAGCTTCCATGTTGTGCTGAGACAGGTTATTAGCCAGTAGTTCGATGGAACTGGGTCCTTCTGGCGATCAGAATTGTCTGTCTCATCCATGTGCAGCTGGTTCATTTGTGCTGTCACATTCTCATAGAGTGTAAGTAGCTTGTTTAGGCAGTAGGTGTGAATCGTGTCAGTGATGTCCAAATTTTAATGCTTGAGAATCTTTTCTGAATGTCTCCCATGCGTGTGCAAAGGGTTGAGTTTGTTTACAAGACTATTATTTACATTACATTTGACATTATGACTGAGGGCTGAGACTCCCCCCCCCCCTCCCCCCGAAGGTTTGTTCCTTGCAGTAGCAAGTGCGACTTTGATTTATGTATCTGCACGCAATGGATGTTGTAGCAAAGACATGAAGTCTAGAGGGTGACAGATTGAGAGTTCTCTCAGCTCATTCAAATTCACAGCAGGCCACCAGGAAATGTCCATGTGTAAGATAAGATAAGATAAGATAAGATAAGATAAGATAAGATAAGATAAGATAAGATAAGATAACCTTTATTAGTCCTACGTGTGGAAAATTTGTTTTGTTACAGCAGTGGACAGTGCAAAGTTGCATAGAAAAAGTAGAAAAAAAAAACACTGGAATAATATATCTATGAGATTCTGTACACAATAGAATAGAATAAAATAAAATAAAATAAAATAAAAATAAAATACTATATACAATCGAATAAAATAGAATACAAATGCTATATACAATTGAGTATAATACAACAATGCCAGAAAAGAGTATTGCACTTAGTGTTATTGCTATTGCACATGTGTGGATGTGTGTGTTTGATCAGTTGAAGTCTTTGTTGTGGAGTCTGACAGTAGGGGGGAGGAAAGACCTGCGAAATCTCTCCGTCCCACACCGTGGGTGCCGCAGCCTGCCACTGAAGGAGCTGCTCAGTGCTGTCAGAGTCTCCTGCATGGGGTGGGAGATGTTGTCCAACAGGGATGACAGCTTAGCCACCATTCTCCTGTCACTCACCACCTCCACTGGGTCCAGAGGGCATCCTAGAACAGAGCTGGCCTTCCAGATTAGCCTGTTCAGTCTCTTCTTGTCCCTGGCAGAGATGTTGCCACCCCAGCAGACCACACCGTAAAAGATAGCTGAGGCCACCACAGAGTCATAGAAGGTCTTCAAGAGTGGGCCCTTCACTCCAAAAGACCTGAGTCTCCGCAGTAGGTACCAGCTGCTCTGCCCTTTCCTGTAGAGGGCATCTGAATTATGAGTCCAGTCCAGTTTATTGTTCAGATGAACACCAAGGTACCTGTAACTGTCCACAGTCTCAATGTCCATACCTTGGATGTTCAGTGGTTGCAGCAGGGGATGTTTGTGCCTGCGGAAGTCTACCACCAGCTCCTTGGTTTTACTAGTGTTGATCTGGAGGTAGTTCTGCTGGCACCAGTCCTAAAGCCTTGTGTCAGTTCTCTGTACTCCTTGTTGTCCCCATCAGTGATGAGGCCAACTATTGCAGAGTCGTCAGAGAACCTCTGCAGGAAGCACAGGGTGGAGTTGTGGGAGAAGTCTGCAGTGTAGATGGTGAAGAGGAACGGTGCCAGAACCGTTCGCTGTTGGGCCCCCGTACTGCAGACAACCCTGTCCGACACACACCCCTTAGTTCTCACATACTGTGGTCAGTCGTAACATGGAACTCATTTTTATGTTATTATGCTTCTGATCTTCCATCCATCCAGGACCAATACAAATCCAGGGTTAACAAATGGGCAGAAAACGTCTCTGAACACACATCCACACAGACATAAACTTCAGGCAGTCGCTAAAGAATTCTTTTTACAGAAAAACAGCCGCTACAAGACAGGACTTATACTTTGCATAGCTTCTTAAACATTTCTGCAACTTGTTTTTTCTTACTGTCTGTTCATAGATATTATTTATAAATTATATTTAAAAACCTATGTCTTTTTTTGGGGGGGATGCAGTGAGCAAAGTGAGCTAAATTCCTTATTTTGCCAATTAAAGATGATTATGATTATGATTTAAAAGTCCTACAATAAAAATCAATTGAAAATGAATTGACTAGATGTTGTGAAGCCGAGCCCAGGAGCACGGCATAAAAGGAGTATAATGTACGAGCTTATATACTGCTGTTGAAGGCAACATAGATGCACCTGCGTCTTAAGGACGCTGTCTTTGATCCGTTCCCTGATTGGTCCGTTGCTCTTAGAGGCGGGAGCTGTCTGTGAAGCCAAGCAGACTATTAGGCAATACACCTGGCTATCAAGATGAATGCGCCTACCTGTCACTTCCTGCTGTCGGTATTTATTCATTTTCACTTTTTTTTTTTTAAATTCTGGGGATAATTTGGCACGTCACTGCCATATTTGAATGATTTCGTCTAATGTATCCCTTGCAGCTTGTGGATCGCGCGGACCACACGTTGCGACCTTGGCTTCATGTTCGGCTTAAAGGAGGAGTAACCCTCCTGGACACCGCTTGGAAAACACCGTTTGGATTTTAATGAGCTACAGCTTCGGGGGTTGTTTTAATGTGGGCTCATATTGTCGTCTTTGTTTTTACAGCAGCAGGAGGAGGGAGGGACTGTGCCATGGAAAGGTAGGCACAACAGATGTGTTTGTATGCTTTTCTCTTATCGTTGGGAAGAGGTTGATACAGACTTGGCAGCAGGCCTGGCAGTGCGCGCTTAATAAATAGGCTACTAGAACAACCGCGGCGTACGACGTCGCTGTCACAAGACGCCGCCTGCGGACACCCGCAAACATGCTTGCGATGCGCATGTTTTCTGTACAGGCGCGTGGATGTGTGTCTCTTTGAGGCTTTTTACATGTATTTCAGCTGCCAAAAGATGTCTGTGTGGTAAAGTGCTCGCTTCAGTGTTGAACTGGCCTAAAGCACAAAATGCCTCTCCCCCCTCTAAGAAACTAACTCGTCACTACCCCCACCCCTGCCTCTGCAGGGTCATATGTAGGGACGTGGCAGCATATACAATAGAGACAACATTGTGTACACACACACACACACACACACACACACACACACACAAAGGCTAACTGCGCTATTATTACAGTAGTATAGTGCAATACAAAAAATCTGATACTTGCTTTGATATTAAATGACGTTCCTTCTTTACTCTGACTTTCTGTTGGAGTCCAGCTGAGGTGAGTGAGGTGACCAATTGAATTCCATTTTGGTTTAATTAGTGGAAACAAACACTTCTATTGCAGTGACCTTAAACTGTCCCATAATACTGACATGCTCACACCCTGTGCATGTTTTGAGACATAGTAGTAATGAGGTCCACTGTATACTGTTTAAGTCTTATTTTGGCACATTCTCAAAAAAAGAAAAACTGTTTTCAGACTATTTAGTGAAATAATCTGCTGTCTTCCCACAGTATAAACACATTAATTCTATCTATATAAATAAATACTTGAATAACATTATCAGTGTAATAATCTATTTATTATGGCACTTGTTAGTGGGTGGGGTATATTAGGAAACAAGTGAATATTTTGCCGTCAACATTGATGTATCAGAAGCAGGAAAAATGGGCAACCATAAGGTTTTGAAGGAGTTTGCCAAGGGCTAAATTATGATGGCTAGAGGAATGGGTTAGAGCATCTCTAAAACTGCAGCTCACTGTGTGTGTTTCCAGTCTGCAGTAGTCTGTATCTGTGGTTATCAAAAGTGGTACAAGAAAGGAACAGTGGTGATCCAAGAACACAGTCATGGAGATCAAACTGCTAAAAAAGTTTATACTGGTTCTGACAGAAAAATGTGAGAATACACAGTGTATTGCAGTTTATTGTGTCTGGGGTTGCATAGGCACAGACCCATGCTGACCCCTGTCCACTACCTAAAGTGGTAACAGTGGGCATCAGACCTCAACCATGGAGCAGTGCAAGAAGGGGGCCTGGTCTGATCTGACCTTGAACGATATTATAGTGGGTTATTTAGAGGAACAAACTGTCTCTGCAGCGGCTGGGTTTTGTAAACAGCACTGTAGGTAGGGGGTTCTCAGAGTCTACCATCATTTCTACAGTCTTGAGCGGGTTCAGCCCCAGATGGTTCTGACGGCACCAATGGACCAGCTGATCCACCTCCCATCTATACGCTGATTCGTCATTGTTCTGGATCAGACCAATGATGATGGCGTTATCCGTGAACTTCAGGAGTTTAACAGATGGTTCTCCTGAGGTGCAGTCATTAGTGTAAAAGGGGAACAGTAGCAGGGAGGGAAGACAGCCCTGGGGAGGCTGGTGCTGTGTGTGGGATGTGATACTCCTCAGCCTCATCCATCCACTGACAAGTGGATGTGGGTACAGTAAGATGGATGAGCGTCCAGTGGAGGATGTCTGGGATTACAGTGTTGAAGCCCCAGCAAAAGTCCATGAACAGAATCCTGGTGAACATTCCCGGTTGGTCGAGGTGCAGTCTTGACAGACCTATTTGTTGTTGTTTGGCCTTCCATCCCCGCGGTGAGTGGAATTTATGAGCGTTGGGGATCAAACCCTCTGTTTCTACGTCCCCTAGATCAGGACGTTTCTGTTAATAATATGACTTCTACTTCACTGAGCGTGGCGCTTTTTAACGCCCGATCAATGACTAGTAAAACGTTCTTGCTGAACAATTTTATTTTTTCCAAAACACTGGACTTCTTATTTCTAACTGAAACCTGGCAGCGCGATGGTCACTATTCATCCCTCATCGAACTTTGCCCCAGTGGGTACTCCTTTATCAGCCAGCTTCGGACGTCGGGTCGAGGAGGAGGTGTCGCTGCGGTGTTTGGAAGGCGGTTTCACTGTCGCTCAGTAATGGTCGGCATTTTTCATCGTTTGAACTACAGCTGGTTAGAATTGGAAATAAAGATCCATTTTGCTGTGCTGTTGTGTACCGTCCACCTGGCATAAACAGCATGTTTTTAAAGGAGTTCAGTGACTTTTTATCCTCGACCTTGAAGCTGTCCAGACTGGTTATAGTTGGGGATTTTAATATACACATTGATGAAGACTCTGACCTCTTTGCCAGAGGTTTCCTTAGCGTCATGCATTCGATTCATTTTACACAGCATGTGTCTGGTCCCACACACACCAAAGCACACACACTGAACCTTGTTTTTACTTTAGGTTTAAACATTGAGTTTATTTGTACTGATGACATTTTTATTTCGGACCATTGTTGTATTCTTTTGAACCTGTCTTTTCATCTGTCCCTCTCTCCTGTTCAACATGTGGTTAGCTCTCGCATCTTAAATTCCTCTACTGCTGTTAAATTTTCCGTTGCTTTTAATTTAGTCTTATCTCCTTATAACGATGTTCATCTTTTAACAAATCATTTTAATAATCATTCTCTTTCTATTTTAGACAATGTTTGTCCTGTCAAAACTAGACTAGCTCCGGTTTCAAAGTAGTCCCCCTGGATAAATGACAGCATTCGCTTCTTAAAGTGTTGCTGCCGTAAGGTAGAGCGTTTATGGAGGAAAACTCATTTGCATGTCCATCTCCTTCATTTAAGGGACCTTTTAGTCTCTTTTAACACTTCAGTTCGAGATGCGAACTAAGTTCAGACTTGGTGTCTAAGAGCAGAGGTAACCCCAAGGTACTATTAGACACTATTAGTGATATTGTTGCTCCTGCTCCATCTGCTGTCCCAATTTTATCAAATGAAGATTGTGAAAAATTTCTTTCTTTCTTCATTGAAAAAGTCAGTAACGTGAGGAATCTCTCCTTCTGTGTCTTTGTTGTCAGCTCCAACTCAAGCTAGGCCTGTAATTTTAGAAAGATTTTTACCTGTGTCCTTACCAGAGCTGGTCAAGTTAGTTGATTCGATGAGAGCATCCTCCTGCTCTCTTGATATTTTACCTGGATCTTTATTTAAAAATGTCTTTCAGTCTATCGGTCACTGTGTGCTTACAATTATCAATACCTCACTGATTTCTGGTCAGGTCCCTGTTTATTGTAAGAATGCTGTTATTCACCGACTGTTAAAAAAAAAAACCTAAGCTTGACGCGTCTATTCTCTGTAGCTACAGACCAAATTCAAAATTATCGTTCATTGCTAAGATTTTAGAAAAGGTTGTGGATAAGCAGCTTATAGCTGTTTTAGATGAATACAGCATTCTGGATGAATTCCAATCTGGCTTTCGTAGAGCTCACTCTACTGAAACTGCACTTCTTAGAGTCTCCAACGACATTTTGATGAGATGTGACGCAGGAGAATGCTCCGTTTTGTTGATGTTGGACCTGACCTCCGCCTTTGATACTGTGGAACATCATTTTCTTCTAGATAGGCTGAGACAATTTGTGGGTATATCAGGGGCTGCTTTGGACTGGTTTGAATCTTATTTGCATGAACGATCCTTTTCTGTGGCTTCTTCTAAGTACAGTTCATCTTCTATTTTTCTTGCCTATGGTGTGCCTCAAGGTTCTGTTTTGGGGCCTTTATTGTTTTTGTTGTATTTACTTCCTCTTCAGCACGTATTGAGCACTTTTAAGGACATTTCGTATCACTGCTATGCAGATGATATTCAGTTATATATCTCTTTTGAGCCCCAAGATGTTTCCAAGCTACAGATTTTTCATAGGTGCATAGACTCCATGAGAGGTTGGATGGCTGGAAACTTTCTTCAACTAAATGAGGAGAAGACTGAAGTCCTTGTTTGTGCTCCTTTTTTTGCCTGTCCCGTTTGGCTCTTTTGCCATCAGAATTATTGTCTAAAGGCGAAGAAAGATGCCCAACGGATTTACTTTACCAAATGGACCATTGCCGTAATGGTCTATTTGATTCACCTTTTATTGTTTATTTTATTTTATTTTCACTTGCTAAATACGGGACAGACTTGACTGGGGAAAAGAAAGGGGAGAAAGAAAGAGGGAAAGAAAAACAGTAGAGAACAGGGATGGGGATAAAGGGCAAAAAAACAAAAACCAACAAAATAAGCAGACAAAAAAATACATATATCAATCACCTGGATCACCTGTTGAGAAAGAAAAAAGAGAAAACAAACAGAAGAAAAAGAGAGCAATATAATAAACAACATCAGGATGATCTATGGGAATATAACAGTAAATACTAAATATTAAACATTATTGTGCAGCACGTAATAGGGCTGTGCGATATGAACAAAATCTCATATCCCGATATAAGAATTCTATCGTCCCGATAACGATATAAATCACAAAAATGTAACATTTTCTGTAAATTATATGAATTATGTAAATTAGTGTGGTTATATTAAATATAAGAGAAAGTAGAAATTAATATAGCCACTACAGTGACCATCAAAATGATGAAAATTTTTTGCTGTAAACAGTTCATTTTGCAACACCACGAAACAAACGATAGCATAAAATGAAACAATAGACGTTTTTATATCATCATCCGATATATATCGTTATATCAAACGGCCCTAGCACGTAAGGTCGACAGCGCACAGTGTGCTTTGAGGTAGGAGCCAAAATGGGCGTAGTTTGTGTGTGTGAGCACCCGTGTGTACACCTGTGAGCATGAGCGCGCTTGTATTTAAAACATTCCTTCGTGTAATGATCTGCTAGAGGGTGTGGGGAGCCACAGCCCTGTCCTCCAGGGCATGAAGCAGGTATGGAGGAGATCAAAACTCCAGACATCCAGAGGCCCTCAGAACGCAAGAGACCAAGGAAGACCAACAGAGGGGCAGCCGCGCCACTATCCCAGAAAGAGCTGAAGAGAGCCCCAGATGAGGGGTCACTCAGCAGCCGCGGAGCAGAAGCCGGGGGGGTTGCAGTGACGTGCCCGTGTGCTCCGCCGGCAGCCAGCTGTGCCAGAGTGACTGAGCCCCAGGCCGAGAGGCTGAGGGCACCCCACCCCCGAAGTGGCCCCGATAAGCATCCACCAAGGAGTGAGCCAGTGTGTACCTGGACGCCCATCCTCGGACACCAAGGAACCACCAATGCACCGATGTCTGAGGGCGTCTGCCACTGGCAGGGGAAGTGGTGGGGGGAGATCGGCCTCCATACCTTGGAGGACCTGAGATGTCCCTAGAGAGGTGGCGTCTGATACCCAACCTGACATATAGATACAGACATACAGGCACACACAGATACAAACATCCATTCCCACCCTCATGCTCTCATATGCAATTACTCAACACTCACCCAATGTGGAGACGGAAATAAAGAGACACTGTACACACAATCACACTGGAGGGGGAAACTGCACCCAGACCCAGGTAGTGTTACCCTTTTCCCTGGGGTGGAGAGAGGCCGCACACAGGCCGCAGAGAACGGGGGTGTGTGAAGACTCCAAACATCCCTCCGCCTGCTCATATGTAGTGTTGATGCATGTGTGGTCTAAGGTGCATTTAAAACCCAGGAGGCCAAGGAGCTACCTGTCACAGAGCAGTAGGTAAGCGCATAGCCCCTTCTGATAGCCCTTAATATCTACATGTATTTAAAATTGAGAGGTGGGCAACGACGCCAGGGGTGAGGTGTACACCCTGATGGTGTTTTGGATTCCGTGTAGCGTGCCCACCCCCAAGATCCTATATGTATGTGTTATGAGAGTGTGAGTAATGTGAATGTCTAAGTTGTGGGATAAAATTGAGGCACAGGCAGCCAGAAGGGGACAGAGGGGGGGATGCCTTCCCTGCACCCTGGTGACACACCTTTACCCCAAGGCCCTGCATGTGTGGGTGATTGTGGTACAGCGGGAAGAGGGAGGCAGCTGGAGATGGGGAGGGAAGGAAGGGAGGGGCAAGTGACCCCTCCCTGCGGCCAGCTCCCCCACTGACCCCAGTAGGCACTCCCATACTCCGCAACCCGCCGGGGAAAGGGAGCCCAGGCCCATCCGGACCCAGAGCCCAGTTCAGCAGCGCCACCTGGCCTCACAGAGCCCAGGACAGCCCACCCGACCCCACCACAGAGAAAACTGCACTCACCCCATCATCCACTCATCTTCCAGACTACACAAGACAATAGACGCCCAGGCTGAGATCTTCCTCCACCTCTCCTGTATCTCCCCCTCCTGCAGAGTGAGTTCCTGAAGAGAGGAGACCTCCTGCAAGATGTAACAGCCTCCCCCACCAATTGAAGAGCCCCCCAGGTGGCTCGATGCACTGGCGGCACCCTGCGCCATTTTCTAAAAAGAACACAAATGACTTCTGAGCTGTTGCTATGGTGTAGAGGTATAGAAATGTTGTTAAACACCAAACAAATGCATAGTAATAAGCCATGGTGTGGGGGAAAACTTTTGAAAGCACACCAGATCTCAATGGGGAAGAATGCATGCTTGATATCTATACTCCTATGGATTGGGTCATATGTAAGGAATGAAAGGATGCCACATTGTTTAATAGACCTACAGAGTGGTGAATTTTACAACACCATGAGAGTTAAAGTGCAAAAGTCAAAGTGTTTGTGGTCAGTCTGAGGATTTCATGCTCCTAATGGCAGCCAGGGTGCTTTTGTCTAATATGTAGTGGTCTGTGTCCCTCCATGGTTATGCCTTCCCAGACCATCACTTACCCACTGGCAAAGCGGTCATGCTGACACAGGGTCTTATTGGTTTTATGGTCAAGCAGAGAGAGTGTGTTCACTTTTCGCTCTACTCAAGGGCATGCCCGTCTGCCTGCAGTGAACTCTATTGTCAGATTGAGGCAGTGTACAAAGTATGCACCACCACTCGTCTGTGAGCCACTGTTGCTCGTGTCTTGTGTGGGTAGGCCAGTGGTGGACCTGGCCAACCTGGTATACAGGCATTTGAATACTATTAAGATGGAAACAAAAACTCAAAGTTGCTTTATGTCTTCTGTTTGCAGGCATGGATGACAGGTTATGTGTGC
This sequence comes from Neolamprologus multifasciatus, assembly GCF_963576455.1. Taxonomy (NCBI): domain Eukaryota; kingdom Metazoa; phylum Chordata; class Actinopteri; order Cichliformes; family Cichlidae; genus Neolamprologus; species Neolamprologus multifasciatus. The sequence continues at coordinate 11,330,093 of NC_140445.1, forward strand.
CCCCCAGCTAAAGGCCTCGGTTGCCCTTACCTGTGCATCCATTCAATCCCTCTGTGAGCATGTATCGCAGGAACGGGCTGTCGGATGGTACTAGCATCAATTCATTCACCTCAGAGGTAAGGACATGGTTCTACAGAGATTGTTTTTTTTTTTTGTTTTGTTTTGTTTTGTTTTTTAATAATCCCTAAGTGCTGTTAAAGAGAGCAACATTTTTTTTTTAAACAAATCCAAACATGCTAGTTTTATAATGGATGCTTCCATTATTTTGCTTTGCACACAGAAACAAAATTATTTAAAAATAACCTCAAAAGCTACAAGGGTCAAAATTATTGGTGTCCCATGATGCTAATAGCCAGTTGTGTATCCTTTTTGTTAGATAACAGCCTGCAGTCTCCTAAAAGAAAATCCCAGCCCATTCTTCTTTGAGGAATCTCTTAAGCTCCTCTAGATTTGATGGTCTTCTGGCATGGACCTTGGTTTCTAATTCACCCAACAGATTTTTAGTAGGATTTATGTCAGGACTTTGTCCAGGGCTAAATCAGAATTATCTTTATTTGTGCACACAAACAAGGGATTTGACTCTGTCCTCTCTGCATGCAACACAAGGCTTTGTGATACCTTCTCAAGTAACAGTTGAAACCCTTGCAAAACTATATATATATATATATATATATATATATATATATATATATATATAATATATTAGGGGTGCAACGATACACAAAATTCACGGTTCGGTTCGATACTTTGTTCGGTTCGATATTTTTTCGATACAAAAAAAAAATGTTCATGCCCTTTTAATTTGTCATTTATTAAATTTTCACGGCACATTCTGCACCAAATCTCTGTGCGTTCATCATTTGTTTGAAGCCAGCTCACCTCCTGCAACCACTTTTCCGAGAATACGCGCTTCTTTTGTGGTTCGGACTCCTTCTGACATTTCTTTGGAGGTGGAAGAACATCACAGTAATTGCTTAAAGGAGCTTGCTTCTTCGACATCTTTAAGAGTTCTAAACAAATGTCTGTCCTCCTCCTGAAAATCTTATGTACGCAAACACGCGTTGCAACTTCTTATCTTGTGCGCGTTTTTTATTTTGACAGTGAATGCGCACCTGCGGACCACTTATGTGCAGCCCTGGTTATTTAGCTCGTCATATTGCAGCCACAGAAATTCTTTTGTCCATGAAACCATAAAGCTGTACTTTCTTTTTGCCTTATAGTCTGATTTGTCATAACTTTTCCATTTTGTGGTAAGCTTTTCTTTGGCTGTCACTTCTTCACGCTGACCTGTCTTATTTGGCTCAGCAGAACTAAAATATATATTCCGCTGCTTTTACACACGCACTCACATAACGCTCAGCGATTCTCTGCGCGATCAACCTCTCACATGTTTAAGCTGCGGGAGATTTTACTTGTCATGTTTGCATAGTAAGTTAACGATTGATAAGACGATGTCAGAGGAATTGGTGCGCAAATTATCATCACTCACCAATCAGTGCTGTCGCTCTCTATACACAGTTTATGCGATTGCAAAGTGAAAGCAAAAAACAAGCGCAAATTCAAACGCGATTTCAATATGTCACATATTGACAGTGGCTCACCGATGCCAATGACATAATTACCCAGCTACATTTCTGACAGAATGCAAAAGCATTGACATAGACTTTTCCTTCCTACGATAGCCCGACGGGCAGGGCAGAGATAGATTTTGATAGAAAAATTGCGAGCCCCGGGACGTCGGGCTAGCGATTTTGCGAGCCCTGTATCTGATTGAGGAATCACTCATCTTTGGAAAAGAGAGTTTGTTACAGAGAAATGGCTCTTTCCAAAATAAAAGCTATACTATACGCTTCTTCTGGGCTATATTCTCAGCAGCATATTAAACATATCAGGTGCCCATAAGGAGAATCATGTGCTAACGGCTGTCTAAATGACTCGGGTAAAGTTTGTAGCATGCCTGCTTGTTGTTTTTGTCTGCTTCCACTTGTCTTTGCACTAGGATGATGCCGGCGTAAATGTGCAGTCATATTTGTTGTGTTCCCACTAGTACTGTCAGCGTAAATCTCGTTGAAATGAGGTTAACGCCACAACACGGCAAATCTCCGTTAACGAGCTAATGCGGATCGCCCCGTGGGGCTGGACGGCCAACACGTTAACGAGCTAACTGCGCTAACACACTAGGGTCCACCCATGTAATTGAGCATTGCTGGCACATCCAACATACTGTTTTACTTTAGTCCATGACGCGCTTACCTTCAGGGTCATACTTCACATGAAAACCAAAATAGTTCCAAACGCCAGATCTGAATGAGGGTAGGGGAGGTTCAATTTGCCATGTTGCAAGGAGAGCTTAACTTCTGTCTCGCTAGCTTGCCCTGCGCTCAGTGAATCTGTGTTCGACTACTCCGCCTAGGCGGCACTGTCGAGCGCAGATCCACTGAGCGCTCAACACAGACAGCATCATCAGAAGGAAAGTTGATCAAATAAATTAAAAAATTTGTATTGTTCGATACATATGTGTACCGAACCGAAAGCACTGTATCGAACGGTTCAATATCGATACGAGTATCGTTGCACCCCTAATATATATATATATATATATATATATATATATACATACACAAAAACTATATAGGTTGGTATATATAGTATACAAACTTGCGAAAGCTTGTATACTACATATAAATATGGAAGAAATACCTCAGATTTAACTTCATTTTTACAAGCTTTGAGCATCACAAAGTTAAAGCACCTCATTGCTCAGCATTGGTTTGTGTAATGGCTCAATTTTTTTTTTTTTTAAAAAAGGTCCGTTTTTCAGAGGGCTTAATAATAATGACACTGGTAATTTTAGTTGGATTTCTGAAATATTTCTATTACAAGTGCAAATAGAAATAATTGGTGCTTTCTAAAGAAAAATAGTATGTTTCGAATTGCTATGTTGAAAATCCCTGGTTATGTTTAGAAAAACTTTCATAGAGGGGTTAATACACGGGATGGGAGAAAACATGATGCGTGCTGTCTCTGAAATATAAAATGTATCCAATATTGTACTTTGTAGTAGAAAGCTGGTGGGTTTATTTGTTTGTTTGTGTTTAATATGAGTATTCAGTTTATAATTTGTATGTATCTTTTATTTGATATTTATATCAAAATGTCATATTATGAAATTGTTGTTATAACATTGCCATACATTTGCTGCTGTGTATGAATAACAACAAAATAAGGCCGGGCATGTCTGAGAGTCAGAGGTCATCAGAGGTGCACATCCCCCTGCCAATGACTTTTAAATACCTAAAAATTAGGGGTGCAAGATACACAAAATTCACGGTTCGGTTCGGTTCGATACTTTGGTGTCACGGTTCGATATTTTTTCAATACAAAAAAAATGTTCATGCCTTTTTAATTTGTCATTTATTAAAATTATAAATATATATTTTAACTCAAAAGTACAGTTTTTAAATATAATGTTGCTGAAACAACAAAGTAATAAGAAAAATAAATATCTGATCGAGGAATCACTCATCTTTGGAAAAGAGAGTTTATTACAGAGAAATGTCTCTTTCCAAAATAAAAGCTACACTATACGCTTCTTCTGGGCTATATTCTCAGGTCACCATAAGGAGAATCATGTGCTAACGGCTGTCTATATGACTCGGGTAGTCATATAGTTTGTAGCATGCGTGCTTGTTGTTTTTGTCTGCTTCCACTTGTCTTTGCACTAGGATGATGTCGGCATAAATGTGCAGTCATATTCATTGTGTTCCCACTAGTGCTGTCAGCGTTAATCTGAAATGACGTTAACGCCACAACGCGGCAAATCTCCGTTAACGAGCTACTGCGGATTGCCCCGTGTGTGGGGCAGGACCATTGACTGTAGAAAACATGGACGACGCGACAGGTCCCCAAAAATGAAGCCAAAACGTCTCTATCGCCCCCTGGTGTCTGGCTGCAGTATAGGTCATAAACCCCGCCTCCTCCATGTTAGCGGATGGGACTGGGGTCAGACTAAAATAAATTAATTCTCCTTAGATAATTTTTTTCCAAAGATTCTTTCTTTTGTTTTCAATAGTTCTCATCACGCTGATTGATGTTCAAGGGGTCTCCTTTCCCATAAGTTTGATTCTAATTCCTACCGCGGTGATGTTAAATTGGGGTGAAACGTCATCATAAGAGCTTTGACTGACAGCTGCAGTCACGGAGAAACTTGCGTATCTCTGTTCGCGAATAGCAGATAGAGCGTAGGCTCTGAGAGGAGGACCAGCGTTTACGCTACGAAAACACGACCGAGTGTTTTAACCTGACAGCCTGAGGTGTTCTTCAGTAAACTGGACTACCCGACAGAAGGACCCGAGGCCCCGCTGCACTTTTTCGGTAAGTTAAATGTGTTTGTAAGATAATCCGTAACTACCGTCCATAGCTAGCTCCTGAGACCTAGCTAGCTAAAATGAGCACTCTGCTGTCAGGGTTCGTTTAGCTAATCTGTGCAGGTGAATGAATTTACTGAAGAAATCAAGAGAAACGCCCCGGGCTGCTCAGTCACTAATTACTGTTACTGTACTTTTATTACAAGTATTATATTATACTGTAAAAGCAACAGGCTGCACCCTGCTTCAGCTCCTGTGCAGAGCTGAATATTAAATATGTGCAAACAACAGCATGTTTTCAGTCTCTTGCCACATCTGTAAAGACAGAAACAATTTTTTTTAAAAGCTTGTACTTCAGTAACTCCTCATTAATCAGGAACTATGGATTAAAGTATTGTAGTGTACTGTAATACTGTACTGAAAAAATGTAAGAGAAGAACTTCAGATCCTGAGTGTGTGAGGACAGAAGAATCAGCTTTATTTCAATATTGAGGGATAAAATTTATTTAAAATTTATTTATTTATATCTGAGTTTGATGGTTCTGTTGTCTTTGTGATTACAGGAGCTGCCCTCAGATTCAGACCTCAGCCCCATCGAGTGACAGCAGACAGATCATCCAACATGTTCATATGTTAACGTAAAATTAACTGATGAAAACAGTACAAAGGTTAAAGTACCACACGTACTGTAGTGAAAGCTGCAGTTGTTTTATTGATAAAGTTAAAGACAAAAAAACAAAAGGATTAATCACTCATGTAACTGTGTCACTATATATCAGCATTAACAGGACCTCAGTTTGGTGTTTCACAAAGCTGCTGATCTCAGACCTGCACAGATTCCGTTTTAAACACTTGATGTACTCAGCTGCATGAAGAGCATATGAGATTTTGTCTAACACAATTAAATAAAACCCGATGAAGGTCAAAGGTCGTCACTTGTATGTTGAACTACAAACTTGTCATCTGGAATTCTTTCACAGTTTTTTGCAGATAGTGTTATTTACCATAAAGTGATTCAGAGTTATTCATACCAGAGTAACCAGAGAGGATCACATATTTTTAAATATATAACTTTCTACAGGACTGAATATAATATCTTTATGTAAAAGTCCGGAGCCTCTGGGGAGTATCTGAGTATTTATTACATTACACAAACCAAAGGTCTCATCAGTGTTGATGAAATGCTGGGTTTATCCATCTCCTGGAAATCTTCAGCACTAGGAGTGCTGAAGATTTCCCTGTGAGGGAGCTGCTGGTGAAGATCATGAGTCCTGCTTGATCACTGCCATGAGCTTCAGTCTTCCTGGTGTTTCTTAAATGATGCCTCTTACAGCGGGTCAACAGAACTTATGGCACAGGACAGCTGTGATGAAAGAAAGGGAAGAAGTTTCTCCAAACCTCTGGACCCAGAAAACCCAGCTTGGTCCTGATGGTCTCCCTCACTAGTTTATCTCCAGGGTAAATGTAGCTGTTGATATAATATGGACTCTATTATTAAATGAAAAGAACAAATTAGACTACACTACTGAAACCTGCTGCTGTTTTTAAAGTCTCCATGTTACCAGGCTGTAGAGATTTAAACAGTTTTAGATCCATTACACTCAGTCTTATGTTAAAATCTCAAAGGACAGCATTATATTTTTGATATTAACAGTAACTCTGGGCCTCTGTGGAGTGTGCAGCTGATCTCATCGCTGTCTAAAAATGGATAAAAAAAACATAAGTGTTGAAGACTATTAAGAGTAGCAGGTGTGTAGCATCGCTAACTAGCTAGCAACAAGCCTTCAACACAATGCGTATGCTAGCGGCTAAGCTAACTAACGAATTAACAACAGAGTGATTTTAGAACTATAAGATGATAAGCTGTGTGTCTTTTTTATAACAGTAACATGGTTGTATTTACCTTAATTAAACGAGTCGTCAGTCGCGGTAAACCAGCAAAAAAACTCGAGCAGCCAGGCTACGTAAAAAGTGTAGGGGGGCGTGTTTGCGGTCACGTCCAGCGGGTGTGTGGGCGGGAACGTTACACAGTCGCTCCACCTCAAGTCACTACTGCGCAGACTCTGGCTCCAAATTTGCAAGATGGCAGCCTCCACAAGCGGGGTATTTTGGCTTCATTTTTGCACAATGGTAGGAGGCGGGGTCGCGTTATCCATGTTTTCTACAGTCAATGGGCAGGACGGCCAACAAGTTAACGAGCTAACTGCGCTAACGCACTAGTTCCCACCAATGTAATTGAGTATTGCGTGGCACATCCAACATACTGTTTTACTTTTGTCCATGACGCGCTTACCTTCAGGGTCATACATCACATGAAAACCAAAATAGTTCCAAACGCCACATCTGAATTAGGGTGGGGGAGGTTCAATTTGCCATGTTGCAAGGAGAGCTTAACTTCTGTCTCGCTAGCTTGCCCTGCGCTCAGTGGATCTGCATTCGACTACTCCGCCTAGGCTGCTCTGTCGAGCGCAGATCCACTGAGTGCTCAACACAGACAGCATCGTCAGAAGGAAAGTTGATCAAATAAATTAAAAATTTTGTATTGTTTGATACATATGCGTACCGAACCGAAAGCACTGTATCGAACGGTTCAATATCGATACGAATATCATTGCACCCCTACTAAAAATGTATCTACTTCAGAAAACTCAAAAGAAGCAGAATATTTTGAAAAATATAACAAACAAAAAACAAAACAAAACTGTTTCTGCTAAATGTGGAATGTGGGAAAACCAATGACTGTAGAAAACAGTCAGAAAACAGTTTTCTACCGTCATTGGAGAAAAAAAATAAATGTGGAAAACAAATGTTTTTCACTACTTGAGGCTGTTAAGTACAACTAGGCTATGACGGACGAGATGTTAGCAGCTGGTGATGAACAACTTATATTTTAAATAAATTACTGAACTACTTGCTAGTTGTACTCCATATGACAGGAAGAATAAATAGTGGATGGAAGTTACTGATATTGTTACCTGGTAGAAAAACAGGGCATTAAGCAGCTGGTTAAAAAGCTCGACCCAAGAACGTTCCAGGTTGAAAATATTTTTCAGTTTTATTATGTGACATTATTGTGCAGTTCCTGCAAAGTTGCTTGGTTATTGTTAAAGTGTTGAGCAGTTATTTGAGATTTTTATTTAAAAAGTTTTCCAGGGAAAACTGCCTGGAAAGCTTTTTCGTGCCTGCATTTGGCTTAGTGTGACTGGATATAATGCCGTGTCACTAATATGCATTGCACCGCATATTAAAAGGCAGTAGGTATTATTGAATCTCTAATTCAGTTCAGTTCAATTTTCTTTCTTTTTTTTTCTTTTTTAATATATAGTGCCACAACAACAGTTGCCTGGAGGCACTGTATATTGTAAGGTAAAGACCCACAACAATACAGAGAAAACCTAAACAATCATATGACTCCCCCCTCCCATGATATTATACTTAATATTATACCAATAAACTGACAGCTGGAAATCTGCAATTCTAATGTGATTACAACCATTTGAATCAGTGAATACAAGTGCTCAATTGCACCCTCTCGAGTCACAAATTCACAAATGTACTTGCTTTTGCGACGCTTCTTGCAGGAAATATGTCGCAAAACTATAACTGTAACTAAAGGAGGGTGAAGGGGGGTTGGGGGGGTGGTAGGAACAGGCATGAAGGCCAGCCAGCCAGTCAGGAAGCAGAAGACCAAGAGGTGTTCTTCCTTGCTGCCCTCTGGTAAGTTTCCTTCAAACCAGAGTCTTCCACAACAGATAGAGAAACACTGCTTTTATGCTTTACAGCTTATTGTCTATTTTCTATTATTTGACCTATTCTTATTGATAGCTTATTGATGGCTTATGTCTCATGTGACTCAGTTACATCAAACACTGAATTTTGTTACTACACTATACATGGTACACACTTCTATACCTTTATTTCTAGATGGATAGATTTTCCACAGCTTAAAGAAATGTATGCATGTTTCCAAGTTCCTTTCTGGATCACTAGAAATCGAACTATCTATTCATCTTCAACCATCACTGGCTCTGTGGAAGTAGAAAAACACATTATTTTAGACACTTGACATCCTTGTGTTGACTAATTAGACACTTTGAGACCAACTTGTTGAACTTATTGGTTCCATGTCATCTGCACTGTACTAACTATGGTTCTTTGTTTCTCATATTCTCCACCCATCTTGCTCAGCCATCTACTGACCAGTGAGACATTTATCATGCTTTATGACCAAGCACCTACCTGCTTTCCCACAGCTTTCCAAGCCCACTCCCTGTACTCTCAGCTGTTTGAACACTTTATAAATAAAACTGAATTAAGTATTTAACATATATGTGGACTTGGAGAAGGCATTCGACTGTGTCCCTCAGGGGGTCCTTTGGGGGGTACTCCGGGAGTATGGGGTGTTTGGCATTCCCCCGGACAAGCTGGAGGAGGTGGCTGGGGAGAGGGAGGTCTGGGCTTCTCTGCTTGGGCTGCTGCCCCCGCGACCTGGCCCTGGATAAGCGGAAGAAAATGGATGGATGGATTTAACATATATGTTTGTGTTGTTTATGAATACAAATAACTAAAACAAACACTAAACATATAGATATATCTGTATTATAATTTAATGTGTTACCATATTCTTTCATGGCATATTTTAAGTCCTCGGGCGCTTGGCCCATCAGAAACACTCTGTTGGTTAATATCATGTGATTAAACTAAAAGAAGAATCACTCTTGGACACATTATTTGCTCACTTGTATTAAGGCAAATAATACAATATAATGAATAACAAATATAACAATAATGATAAACCACTGGTGATAGTCAAAGTTTTTTTTTTTTCAAAACATGTCACTTCTAATGACCTGTGTCTTTTAGTTTTGTTTTTAAAGCCTTTATCTGTTGAGTTTGGTAACGTATCATACAAATGTTGTTATAAATGTTTAATAGTGTAAAGATGTACCCATAGCCTGACCAATACTGTGTAATATTGCTGATAAGGCCAACAGGAGGAACCAAATAATCTCGTAACTGAGAACTGTAACGATACCTTAATTCCCAGACAATTTCTGTATTCATGTCACTTTTTTCTAATTTCTCATTTAGAGAAATTTAAAAAATTTTGTGCCTCTTTTGTCTTCTGTATCTTGAGACCCACAAATTATGTCAAATTGGCATTGTAAAGGTTTTCTCACTTCCTAATATGCATCTAGATACACAAGTATAATACTTTACTGAATTTCCTGGAGGAATCCACCCGAGGGATTAATAAAGTCCTATCTAATCTAGTTTAAGTATGTTTTTTTGTTTTTATTTAATTATGTGATCTAACTTTCTCCCTTTGTGTGGCAAAAAACAATGTATGTGTATATCATTATTGTCAAGGACCAGCCAAGGTCCAGTCAAGAATCAACCACAATGTCCCTAATTCAGTAACTGCCGGGGCCTGCAGGATAGAGTTGTGTGGTGTGAGGAGCTGAAGGAGGTGCACAGCCAGAAGGCTGCACAAGTAGACTGTTGGGAAGAAAACACCATAAATTAACTTCCGCTTAACTTGCAAAGCTTTGGGCATCGGGTCCTTCTGTTACAGTGTATCTGCCCCACGTTCAGCCTGGTTCTGCTGGAAATTTCTCACTATTTCAAGGGAGACTTTTCTTCCCACCACTACCAAATGCTTGCTCGTAGGAGGTTGTTTCTCCCTATATTTGTAGGATCTTTATCTTGCCAGTATAAATAAAATTTAATTAGATTGAAATAGCTTTGTGGTGTCTTGTTGGGTTGTGTTTGAAACAATTCCGTAGTTGCCGTAGTAGTGTTCAATATAGTCCTCTAGTCGTTTTCTCCAGTATACGAAGTATGCATTTTGATACCTGTCAGCTGGATTCTTTATAGTAGAGTTTAGAAAAAATCCAGTGTTTAAAGTGTGCCTCATTGTGCCATGCATTATGAGTGATGCATGCTGTTGATAATTCATAACTACTGCAATAAAAAATTTAAATCTACACACACACATGCCAATTTCATGTCAGTGGCACCTCTAAAAAATATTTAGTTAAGAAATTTGTGGCATTTTCAGTACTTATTTTACTCACTGGTTGAGAATGACCGAACGCAATAAGCCTAAGCTTAAGTGCCAAACTCCACCTTAATTTTTCATTAATATTTTAATACCCCCTGTGAATCTAGACTGTTATTCTTATCACAATGTGGGTTTGTGTTTATGAGCTCATTAACAAATTATTTTCTACATTTGAAGAAAGTTCTAAACTCCGAGGACATGGCCTTATTCAAAATTTCAATGCTGCTCTTGGTTGGCTCAATAATTATATAAATCACAGAGAAAAGTTTATTATTTTATTTGTTTAAGCATCAGAAGTACTTTCTTCGACAGAGCATCAAGTTTTACTCATCATATGATTTGTGTTGATAATACATTTGTAAATACTTCTTTAAAAAATATTAACATTAATAATATTGATATGCAAAAATGTACTGCACATGTACTGTATCAGAATCAGAATACTTTATTGATCCCTATACCTGTATATACAGTATTTATAGTGGATAATTGAGGATAATTTGGGGGGCATTTCCACTGCAATCTGTGTCTACTGAAGAATGTAAAGAGCACTATTGGTATTGTTGTAAAGGAGTATTTAATCTGATGGTAATTTTGGTATCAATTATTATGTATTAATTTTTGACATTCCTAACCAAAGTCACTACTTTTTTCATTCTTACTGCGAAACAGTGAAGAAACAACTTACCACACAAGTATTGCTGGCAGCAAATCACAATTGCCTAATCTGGCACAGTAAAACGTAAAATATTTTAGTTACAAATCAGAGGATTGTCTTGCATGAATTGTGATGCTATTGTATCTTGAGTTATTCTGTGATAGATTGATGGTGAAATTTGTTTCTGTCAGGCCAGCAGCAGCTCTGACTCTCTGCAAGGACCTTATGTGAACTACGCCAAGAGCTACGATGCGGTCGTCTTTGATGTGCTTAAGGTGACGCCTGAGGAGTTTGCTGTAAGTATGTTGATTAAATTAGTTTATGAGGTTAATGAATAACTTCTATAAGAGAATATCATGGAATAGATATTATGGAATAGATGATAGTAAATGGCATATAAATTTAATTTAAGTACATTTTCTTTAAAAACCTTGCAATTTAACGTTATTTTCAAATTTTTAGGTGGCAGCCTAAGCTAATTGATTATACCAAAGAACATAATGATAATTTTGGATGATACTTGGTTAACATGAGTAATTAGCTCAACAATAAAATTAGCTTAGCTTAACAATAAAAATAATTTGCTGTTACTTGGAATTAGAGATGGACCGATCCGATATTACGTATCGGTATCGGTCCGATACTGACCCAAATTACTGGATCGGATATCGGCGAGAAATAAAAAATGTAATCCGATCCATTAAATATCAAAAAAGCACCTCACAAAACTTGCTACACGGCATAACTCGGCTCATAACCGTAGCACGTCACAGCAGTATGCATCACGTGATAGAGCGGCTGTGTGTATTTGTAGCCTCGCTACCAAACCAGCATTTCATCTCCGAGGAAGTTTTCCCAGAGAGAAGTAAAGCAAGTGTGTAAGTTAATCTCTGAATGTCTGTAAAGCGTTCCCACGTTAAGCTTAACAACAGATATATGGAGCGACTGCCTCTGTCTCTCTCTCTCTCTCCTCCTGCTACTTCAATCGTGAAACTGCTTAATGATCAGCTGATCGGCTTTTCTGTCGCGAGTCCGTCTCTCTTCCTAGTTTTATGGCCCACTTCTCACCAGAAAGCGGAAACCAGCGGCTGAACAACAGCAGCATTATTAAGCTTGATAAGCTGTTGTTAGAATTTATTTATTATTACTTTCTAGACCAGGATCCTTTTCTACGTAGCTGACGGCTGGTAACTGTGCAGGGGTGGATCTAGCAAAGTTTAGCCAGGGGGGCCGATAGGGCATGAACAGGGAAAAGGGGGCACAAAGACATACTTTTCTTTCTTATTCTCATTTAAAATATCTAGCTTTTAATAAATAATTATCTGACTCTTACACCCAAAGTTTTAATCTGATGTAAAATATATAGAAGTCCATTACTGTATATAGTAACTGTTAAGTCTAATATACCCTAGTAAGCTAGTACTTTTTCCTTTGGGAAGATACCATCTGTGCAGTCTGCAATTCTGTTGAAGAAAGATGTTGAATCTATTTAATTATTCTTGAAAAATCATTTCTTTCTGTGCATTTTTCCCCCCCCTGCATCAAATTAAATTTGATTACATCGATTAAGCATCATGAGGTGGAGGGTGGTTCCCTATTTTTTTTTTTTTTGCTGGGAGTTTGCAACCCTATTAGTTAGGTTGCTTAATATTTCTGCTAAGTACTCTTTAAAATACCAGAATAGGGAGGATGGAGTAGGTTTAAGTTTATTAGATTGATCAGTGTTGCTGAACTATGAAATATTTTGGGCGCAGTGTATTTTTTACATACAGGTATAACAGAATAGCTTTAGTGTTGTTATTTATTTAAACTTGAGTATAAACTTATACAAAATGCAGCAAGATATAAAAAAAACCGTTTTATTGATTAAAAAACACACCATATCGGATTCATATCGGTATCGGCAGATATCCAAATTTATGATATCGGTATCGGACATAAAAAAGTGGTATCGTGCTAGCTCTACTTGGAATTCAAGTTGGACTTCAGATTTTTTTTTCTTTTACTACAGCAGAGCTTCTATAACTTTGAGTGTAATTTAATTGAAAAAAAATATATATATAACAGAAAGAGTCATCTCTTTTGGTCATCTTGTCTTGACTTGGTCAAAAGTGGGTGGATCTGAAGGAAAGGAATACAGAATGAACAGTAAAGACTAACCCTTTTATCCTGGTTAATTTATTTTCATAATTGCTGGAAGCAAAAGTCGTTGAAATTTAAATCCAAGCCCTAAATCAAACATGATTGTGATATATTTTATTTTCCAAACTTTTTTGGTACACTGGATTTTTAAAGCATCCTGCTATGGACTAAATGATGTGCTGGAAACAAAGTAAAACAGCTGTGCCATGTTAACATAAATAAATTTAAAATAGGACAAAACATGCATTTCCGTTAAAGTTTTCATTATTAATTAAGGTTTTCAAAAATAATACAAATAAATAAATGAATAAAAACATCATGTAGGTACTGTACAGGTAAAAAGCTATCCAAACCTATCTGGCACTGTATTGAAAAAAGTAATTCCCTCCCTAAATCTCCTTGTGCCACCCTTTGGAGCAACAACTGCAATCAGGTATTTACAATAACTGGTAAGGAGTCTTACACATTGCTGTTAAGGAATTTTAGCTCACTCATCTTAGCAGAATTGTTATACTTTAGCCACTTTAGAAGGTTTTCAAGCATTATCAGCCCGTTTATGGTCATGCCTAAGCATCTCAATTGGATTAAACTCAGGACTTTGGCTAGGTCAGTCATAAACCTCTATTTTATTTTATTTTTAATTAAGTAATTAATTTTTTTGGAGCCATTCAAAGGTAGATTTAGTGATATGTTCCGAATCATTTTCTGGATGAAAATGATGCTTCAGGGTATAAACTGATAGCTGGACATTGTCTTTCAGGATGTTCTGGTAGAGAGCAGAATTCATGGTTTCATCAGTTAAGGCAAGTCATCCAACAGAGGTGCAGCAAAGCAGCCCCAGAACCATCACACTACCACCACCATGTTTTACTGTTGGTATGATGATCTTTTTATGACATGCTCTTAGTTTCATGCCAAATGTAATGGGACACAAACCTTCCAGAAAGTTAAGCTTTTGTCTTGTTAGTCTAGAGAATATTTTCCCAAAAGTCTTGGGTTTTGTAAAGATGTTTTTTTTAGAAAATGTGAGACAAACTTTTGTGTTTGTGGTCACTTGTGGTTTTTCACTTTGGCACTCTTCCATGGATGACATCTTTGCTTGGTCTCTTTGTTACTGTTTGATTCATGAAGACTGACCTTAACTGAGGCAATTGAAGCCTGCAGTTCTTTAAATGTTATTCTAGGTGCTTTGGTAACCTCTTGAATCACCAATGTGCTCTTAGAATAATTTTAGTAGGCCAACAACTGTTCCAAGATTTTTCCATTTGTGAATAAGGAATACCTCCTGTACACCCACCACCCACCTGCTGGGCGGCGGTCAAGGTTGGAAGCCTTGGGAGACTGATCCCCCCCAGCTATTGAGGCTGGTAATTGGGACATGGAACGTCGCCTCTCTGGTGGGTAAGGAGCCTTAGCTAGTGCCTGAGGTCGATACCAGCTTGATATAATCAGGCTTGCCTCAATGCATGGTGAGGGCTCTGGAAGTCTTCTGGAGACTGGATGGACTCTGTTCCAGCCTGGACTTCCCCTTCGTAAGAGGTGGCAAGCTAGGGTGGGTATCCTTGTATCCCGTCGCCTTGATGCCGCTACTTTTGGTGTTTTCTCCAGTGGGCCGAGAAGGTTGTTTCCCTGTATTTTCAGGCCAAGGAATGAGTCCTGACTGTCGTTTGTGCTTATGTGCAGAATGATGGTTCAGAGTATTCAGCCTTCTTGGCGTTGCTGGGTGGGGTTCTTGACTGTATTCCATTTGGGAGAAATGGACTTCCTGATTTGAACCTCAGTGGTTTTCTCTTATTGGACTTTGTCAATAATGAACACAATATTTGAACATAAAGATGTCAATAAGTGTACGTGGCACTAGATCTCTGGCCATAATGTTCTGGACACTTAGATGAAGGAGGAGCTGAACTGTCACCCGATCACCACATGTGGTGAGTTGGATCAGGTGGCAAGGGAGGATGCTGGACAGACATGGCACACCAAAACATAGCGAGGGTGCATTGGGAACACCTGGCAGAAGCCCCTGACCACAAGATGTTCAACTCTCACCTCTGGCAGAACTTTAATAGTGTTCTGAAGGAGGCTGAGGACATTGAGTCTGAATGGCAAAGTCACTCAGGTAGTTAAACAACACCTTGGTGGCCTTGGTTAATGAAATTAACCCTAAATTCCTGAATTCTCTGGATGTTATAGGGCTGTATTGGTGGACACACCTCTGCAGCGCTTATGGCAATCTGGGCCATTGTCTCAGGATTGGCAGACTGAGGTGGTGGTTCCAATCTTGTTCCAATCAGTGCCCACTCCGGGTCGGGGATGAGTTCCTGCCCCAAGTGGAGGAGTTCTAGTATCTCGGTGTCTTGTTCGCGAGTGATGGGAGAAGGGAGCCGGAGATTGACAGACGGATTGGGGCTGCAGCTGCAGTAATGCAGACGCTGCACCGGTCCGTCGTGGTGAAGAGGGAGCTGAGTGTTAAAGCGAAGCTCTCAATTTACCGGTCGATCTACGTCCCTACCCTCACCTATGGCCACGAGCTGTGGGTAGTGACCGAAAGAACGAGATCGCGGATACAAGCGGCGGAAATGAGCTTCCTCCGAAGGGTGGCTGGCATCTCCCTTAGAGATAGGGTGAGAAGTTCGGCCATCCGGGAGGGGCTTAGAGTAGAGCCGCTGCTGCTCCACATCGAAAGGAGCCAGTTGAGGTGGTTTGGGCATCTGACAAGGATGCCCCCTGGGCGCCTCCTGGGTGAGGTGTTCCAGGCATGTCCCACCGGGAGGAGGCCCCGGGGCAGACCCAGGACACGCTGAAGAGATTATATCTCTCGGCTGGCCCGGGAACGCCTTGGTGTTCCCCCAGATAAGCTGGAGGAGGTGGCAGGGGAGAGGGAGGTCTGGGCCTCTTTGCTTAGGCTGCTGCCCCCGCGACCCGGCCTCGGATAAAGCGGATGAAGATGGATGGATGGATGGATGGTGTTCCTACATGTGTTTTATAGACTTGTAAAAGGAATTCGACCGTATCCCTCAGGGTATCCCGTGGGGGGTGGTGCTGGAGTATACGGTGTTTGGCCCATTGTTATGAGCCATTCGGTCCCTGTACAGCTGCAGTGAGAGCTTTGTCCACATTGCTGGCAATAAGTCTAACTCATTTCTACTGGGTATTGAACTCCACCAGAGTTGCCTTTTTTCACCAATTCTATTTATAATTTTTATAAACAGACTATCTAGGTGTGTAGCCAACCGGTGAAAGGCATCTGCCTTGGTGACCTCACAATCTCATCTCTGTTTTTTGCAGATGATGTAGTCCTATTCGTTTCATCAGGTCATGGTCTCCATCTTACACTGGAGCAGTTCTCAGCAGAGTGTGAAGTGGCAGGAATTAGAAACTCAGAGTCTTCAGCCAGAAAAGGGTGGAGTGGAATGCCCACTCCGGGTCAGAGACATTGCTGTTCCAAGTAGAGGAGTTTAAGTAGCTTGGAGTCTTGTTCATGTATGAGGGGAGAGATGGACTGGGGCCGTGGCTGCAGTTATGCACATGCTACACCAGTCCTAGTCCGCCACGGAGAAGAGAGACAGGAGAGTAAAAGCGAAGTTGTCGTGTTATTGGTCAACCTATGTTCACACTCTCACCAGTGGTCATAGGCTTTGGTAGTGAGCTAATGAACAGGGCTGTGGATATAAACGGTAAGCTTTCTCCTCACCCTATTTCTCCCTTAGAGATGAGGGGTTCAGCCATCAGAGAGAGGATCAAAGTAGAGATACTATTCCTCCACATCGAAAAGTGCCACTTGAACTGGTTTGGGCATTTGACTAGGATACTGCTTCCACTCTGCAGCTTTGCTTGCCTTTGTCTCAGCATTCTATTAAATAGAAGAAGCAAGATTAGACAGTTATTACTAGCAGCACCAATCAGCCCCAACTAGCACTGCCCTGAACCCACTGCATCACCCCTCGTCTGCAGCTTAAATACCTGTGTTAAAAAATACTCCAGTTAAAGTTGAAGCATTGATTTAACCTCTTTCCTCAAGTAAAAGTGAACAAGTACAGTCTCTGTAATCTACTCAAAGTAAAAAGTATAATCTGTTTTTATGCACAGCCAACTGGACATTCTGCTTTATTAATATACTTATATATAAGTATGATATTAGTACATGAGAATTCAAATGTTTTTTGAATCTAAATTCTAATTCTAATGAATGTACTCGGTTTGAATCTGTTATTTAGGAACTCAAGCAGAATTTTAAAAAAGAGAATAAAAAAAATAAATGTCTTCTGTTGCCTCCACTACAAAATAGATGGCAACAGTGAACAGTTACAGTGAGATTTAGCAGGTGGGCAAGACTAAGATCTTTTGTAGTGGCACAGCTTGGAGAAAATACTAACAGCTTACAATAATTTATATTGTGAGCTCCAATAGGTTTCCTTAGTAGAGAAGCTGTTATCAGCTGACCTGTTGCTGTTTGTGAATTTTCACAACTAAATTCAACAAGATCTAAGCAGCTGTGTGACAGCTATCTCTGCTGAGTTCCATTTCCTACACCAACAGCATACAACAACATACATAACAACATAATGAGTGAATTCAGTGAAAGAATCTACACGTCATCAGTTTAAATGTAAATTAATCTCTGCTACCTAACACTGACCACCACAGCCACTGTGTATCAGTCCAACACAGTTTTTCGATCTGAATTCACTACATTAAAGCTAAGCTAATCCTGCAAAAAAGTACCCAGAATTTTAATGCAACATTACGTGTAATCTTTAAATCTGCAGTTTATGTGTTAAGTGTCACTGAGGAGTCCTTACCTTTAAATGTAACCTCTCTTCTTCCCCTTCTCTCCTGTCTTTTCTTATGTTTCTCCATCTCTGAGTGAAGTAACTCATTTTTTCTCTCTCTCTGGACCTTTAGCAGCTGGACCTATAGTTAGCAAAACACTGTGTGACAAACTGCGCACGAACAGTCCATGTCTTTGCTGATATTTGTTGAGTTGATAGAGATGTTGTAGAAACTGTCATGTAGAAATGTTACTCTCTTTATGCCTATTCTTCTTCTGTAGCACTACAGTTAGGTCCATAAATATTTGGACAGAGACAACTTTTTTTCCTCATTTTGGTTCTCTAAATTACCACAATGAATTTTAAATGAAACATCTTCGACTCCAGTTAAACTGCAGACCTTCAGCTTTAATTCAGTGGGTTGAACAAAAAGACTGCATAAAAATGTGATGACCTAGAGCATTTTCTAAAACAATTCCTTCATTTCAGGTGCTCAAAAATAATTGGACAAATTCGATAACTGAAAATAAAATGTTCATTTCTAATACTTGGTTGAAAACCCATTTGTTGCCAGTGACAGCATAAAGTATTGAACTCATGGACATCACCAGATGGTGGGTTTCCTCCTTTTTAAAGCTCCGCCTGTTTGTAGGACTTCTTGTCCGAAGTTTAGTCTTCAAAATGCATGCTCAGTTGGGTTAAGGTCAGGTGACTAACTTGACCATTTAAGAATATTCCACTTCTTTGCTTTAATAAACTCCTGGGTTGCTTTGGCTGTATGTTTTGGGTCATTATCCATCTGTATCAGGAAATGCCGTCCAATCAATTTGACTGCATTTTGCTGCAGACAGTATTTCCCAGAACAACTAAGAATTAGTTTGGCTGCTGTTTTGTGTCACATCATCAATAAACGGTAGTGTCCCAGTGCCACTGGCAGCCACGCACGTCCAAGCCATCACACTACCTCTGATGTGGTATGCTTTGGATCATGAGTCTTCTCTTTGTGGTAGACTTGTATATTGATCCGTCTACCTCCTTGGCTGTTGTGAAGGGGTCTCTCTTCATTATGGAAATGATTCTCCGATCATCCACCGCTGTTGTCTTCTGTGGACGTCCAGGATGTCTTTTTGCATTGCTGAGTTCAACAGTGCTTTCCTTCTTTCTCAGGATGTACTGAGAATTGTAGATTTTTCCACTCCTAATGATGTGGCAGTTTCTCTGATGTTTTATTTTCTTTTCTGTTTTCGCTGCTTAAGGATGGCTTGTTTTACCTGCAGGGAGAACTCCTTTTACCGCGTGTTGTCCATTTATAGCACAATCTTCCAAATCTATCAACTGCAAGCACCACACCTCAAAACAATTACAGGGCTTTTATCTGCTTAATTGGCAATAACATAATGAAGGAATTATCCATACCTGCCCATAAAATAGCCTTTAAGTTTCAATTATTTGCAATTACTTTTGGTCTCTTTAAAAAGAGGGTGGCACATGTTAAGGAGGTGAAACTCCTAAACCCTTTATCCAGTTGAATGTGGATACCCTCAAATGAAAGCCAAGAGTCTAAACATTATGTCCATGTCCATTATATAATTTTAATTGGACTTGGTGTGTGTGTGTGTGTGTGTATATGTCTATATAACTCTTTTTTTTTTTTTCTTCAGAGTCAAATCACCCTGATGGATGCACCAGTGTTTAAAGCCATACAACCAGAGGTAAGAAATGCTTGTGATGTTAAAGTGGTGGGTAGTCTTCTAAAAATCATTTCACAGTTTCATTCTCAATGCCAACTGTGGAGTGTCATAAGCCTAATAGTTGATTATTACTGAATTCTTCAAGCTGTTTCTGATTAATTTCTATGAGCTTAGATGTATAACAGTCCCATGGAATATGAACACTGTTCTTGGGCAATATGATTATGATTGCTAAATGGTATCACCTATACAGTGGCAATAACAGTGCACTCAGTAGGGATGGGTATCGTTTAGGTTTTATCCGATACCAGTGCCAAACCGGTACTTTTGAAACGGTGCCGGTGCTTAAACGGTGCTCAAACCGGTGCTTAAAGTATAGAGAACACAAAATTTGTCCAAAAACCTGTCATGTTCAGCTGTTTTTTTGTAAAAAGATAACAATGTTAGCCTTTCTGCAGCTATAGGGCATATATGGTATCACTCTTGGCTGGAAGCAGTGCTTAATCAATGAGAAAAAAAAACTTTATCCAAAAACCTCTCATGTTTAGCTGTTTCCCACTTTTTCTTTGGTCATTTTAGCCTTTTTGGCCAGGGTGAAGGGAGTATCTGCCATCAAACAAGAAGACAGCCGCATCTAACTACGACGGTGTTTGCTAGTTCACTCAACGTAAATTACACACGAACAACACTAAGCTACTCACGCAGAGAAGAACGGCAGCATCATCCGTCATCATTTCTGCTGTACTGGCAGGGCTAGGGGCCAGGACTGTCCTCTTCGGGTTTTGGGGGGTTGTTGCTAACTCCGGGTCCGATAACAGGCACCACACCTGTAGTAGATGTGCACGGTGTGAGGTCTCGCAGCAATCTATCAAATACGGTGCATTTCTCGGCTTTTAAAAAAATTCGTCGCCAGGTGTTTCATCGGATTTGAGGTGTTACCTCCTTTGCTCAGTATCACAGTATCACCTTAAAGCACTTGTTGCAGGCTGCTGAGTTTGCATCTTTTGCTGTGAAGTACAGCCAGACTTTTGACCGCTTCGCCTTGGGCATTTTTAATCTGTAGCTCTGCTCTAAAAGAACGTACGTACCTGGGCCCGCCTACTATTTTCGGAAACGTAAAATGATTGGCTAGAATCTAAAGTGTATGACATCTTAGGGAAAAAAAGCACCAAAAAGAAGCACCGAAATGTGCGCTGCTTTTCGGTCTGGTTACTACCATTTATCTCAGAACCGGTGCCATCATGGCCCCGGATACCGGTACCCATCCCTAGCACTCAGTGGTGTGACTCTTGGCCAGACAAACCTTTACTGCGCTTCATTGAAAGCCATCTTTCTCTATCATTAAAAAAAGGTGAAAAACCAACATGCAGAGGCCCCTCAGAGAGCTGCTACTCCTCATTCACCGATTACAAGTATTTCTGCTCAAGATGGTCTTCACAGCTGCTCCAGTCAGCTGAACCTGGATTGTCCTCCATGTTTGGAAATGCTGCTTAGCCTGCATTAGTCAGTAAACTTCCTTTCACTGTTCCTAGCTGAAAAATCTCGAAGCATCAGTGTCTTCAGATGCTGTGTGCCAGGAGGATTACCGGGGAGAGAAATGGAAAGAAATTGAGATTTGGAATTGGCTTGGGATGAAATCCCCTAATTACGTAATTGTACACAAATCTGTTCTTCTAAAATGGCATCCCAAGTAGTTTTATCTCTAAATGTCAGTCAGAAAGTTATGACATTGCAGCCATGGGTTTCATGCTTCTAATATGATTACTAAGACTGATCACATCTGTCAGTGGTAGGTGTACTATAAAGCCCATCCAACATGTGTTCAGGCTTCCCCCAAATGTCACTTGAATCAGGTTCAAACAGTTGAAATATTCATTCCTTTTTTAACCAAACAAAAGCACATATGTACTTCTGTTGTTTTTGTTGTGTTTTGTTTACCTCAATTTTGCAATTTCTAACATTTGTATTATCTTGGCTTTTTAATATTGTGTTGACGGATTGAAATGCAAAAGGATTACCATGAGTGTGTGGAGCAAAGCATATGCTTTTTGTTGTAGATATTATGCATTTGTAAGATATTTGTTGATAGATTTTGACATGGCAGTAAGTTATTAAGGACTGAATATATATAAGTTTGTCATTGCTGCATAATGTATTGCTCCCTTTGGAAAATACATTCTTGAAGGCTCTTTGCATAATTAATCACCAGTCTCTGGTATTGACTAGTTGAACTGTAGTCCTCCAGGTTCAGATCTGTTGTTTCAAATCTGGGCTTTAATTAGGCTATTATATAACCCTCAAATTCTTCTTTTTGATATATTCCTTGGAGAAATTTTCTAGTGCTAGGTTAGGATCTATTTCTCTTCCAACTTCAAGTTTCAGACAGACGACGTCATTATCTTGCACCACTGCTTTTGAAGTGTTACAGAATTCAAATGGAAATTAGAAACCACAAACTGCCCAATCTCTAATACAGCAAAAGCAGAACACTTCCTCCACCATGCATCTGCTTCTTCATTGAAATCTGTCTTTGGTTTGTGCCAGTTATCTCTACTATATTGGTCAGACAATTCCATCTTTGACAGAAAGTCTGGTCAGTCTTTATGCTTTCTGGTAAACTGTAGCTTTGGATGGATGTAATTTTTGGACAACAAAGGCTTCTCTTGGGTCACCTTCTTTTTCCATAACGCATTTGGGTCTTGAGCTGAATATGGTGGGGTTCTTAACAAAGTAGTTGTCATTCGTTGTTCATTTTTCAATTATTCAGTTGCATGTGGCTGAAGTAGTACAGTGGGTAGTCTACCAATCAAATGTTAGTTTAGTCCTGGAGCTCCTCAAGTTCACATGCTAAAGTTTGCTTGGAGAAAGATTCTCTGACCCAAATTGCCCCTAGTGCATCCATCATAGTGAGTGTATGTGTGACAGAAAGTGTTAAGTCAAAGTAAAAGCTCCCTTGGAATGCTGGAATGTTAAAATCACTGGGCTCCATTGCTGACTGTTGGTATATGGGCTGCACAACTATTGAGGCACAGTGCAAGCGGAGCAGTACACAGCCTGAAAAATAAGCCTGGGGTTAATGAAATCCAAGACTTAGAGAACTCTCCACACATGCATCTGCCATGAGAGAAGTGAAGCAAAAATTTCAGGTTGCAACTGTTGATTCATCTGTGTTTTAAATACTTTGAGCAAAGCATTTAGGACTTTCCAGCAGTTAATCTCTACATCTGTCCACATATCCAGATCTAATTAAACATGGATCTGAATACTTGGTGAGTGGCACGTTGAGAGTGGGAGCCCGTTGCAGCAGCTTCCTTAGTTTCTTTGTATTTTTATTTTCATTTTTTTATTTTATAGTTGTGGCTAATCTTGTCTTTAAAACTAGGTTTTTATAGTCTTTTTAAAATGCTTTTAATGGTAAGGGGTCATGCTGAATGGAGTGGCTCTATCATGATATCTGACAGTGGCAATGATCCCAAGCTGCTACTGACACTTGCAGCTGCGGACCAGCAGCTACCGCTCTCCAAAAACCCATCTACTACCTAGACCTATATCAGTCATCCTACTGGAACTTGAGAGGAGATGTTGCGCATGCCAATCCAGACCAAGAGCCAAAGCAAGAAGGAAATATAAAATATAAACCCTTGATCCCTTTGGTGATTGTGGAGAATCTAAGTTCTGGCTATCAAAATGGATAACTTGTAAGACATCAGAAGGACTGCTGTTTTGTGAAGCCACTTCTTCACAAAGCATAACAAACTGCCCTGTACAATGTATCTCATTGTACAACTGTATACTGACAATAAAGACATTCTATTCTATTCTATGGCTGTATAAAAGATGGATGATTTGTCTCCTCCCATTGTACAAAAATGAGGAGAATGATGAGAATAAGAATATATATATATATATATATATATATATATATATATATATATAGCAAAAAACAATCACATGAAAATATTGTAACTTTCACTTTGACTTTAAGTTTTTCAATAAAATTGCTGCATTTTTCACTGATAGTGTATACTATAACTTAGCCTTTGTACTTTCAGTGAGTTAATTTTAGACTTACTAGAAATCTATTAAATTATTTAAATATGACCTTCTATGCAAACACCTGGAATGGTTTGATCTGCCTATTGGGTAGATCAATCCATGTCCAAGTGTTGAAGTTGTCCTACTGCTGACTTGGAATGTTACTGGCCTAAACCCAAAAGATCAACAGCAGCAGGGGGGCATTCTGGACAGAGTCAGTGAAATGAATTTGTTTTTCAACAGGTTTAGTATTTGAATCCCTGTTGACCCTAAACACTAAATACAGCCTTAACATGCCCTCAGCCCATTATACAGTTCTCAACACCACTGTGACAGTTGGCCAGGTAAGAAGACAGCAGACCAAGCCAAGGCTCAGGAATGATCGCATCATTCCAAAGTTCCTAAATTGATGTGCTACCCAGCTGCCTGGCATCCTGCAGCAACTCTTCAACTTGAGTCTTTTACAGAAAAAGGTACCAGTGCTGGACATCATGTTTTGTGCTGGTACCAAAGAAAGCGATTCCTCCTTTATAAATCTTCATCACGATGTCACATGTCATGCAGGTGTTGGAGAGACTGGTTCTTGGCTGGCTTAGCTTACATGATCTTGAATCTCTTCAGTTTGCTTATCATCCTCTTGTGGGGGTGAATGATGCTGTTATTTACCTATTACAGAATACTCATTCTCAGCTGAATAGTGAGAAGATGAGTGAGAAGAAGCTCACAATGGATTTCACCACTTCTAATGGAGGATTGCTGTATATATATGTCAGATAGGCCTCGGTTGGTGCAGCTAGGGGCACCCTGTCTGACGTGGTGGTTAGCTTGGTGGCTGGCGCACCATAGAGGACAGTCGTATCTCCATTCCTGTTTACTGATGTGGATCGCAGATTTCCAGTATAGGAGTAAAACATGCCACCAGCAGAAGTTCTTTGACACTGCAGTGATTGGGTGTATAAAGGGTGGAGTGGAATTGGAATACAGGGTGAGGTGAGGAGCTTTGTGGAAAGGTCCAGCAGAAATGACCTCTTTCGGAATGTAAGCAAGAAAAAGAAATGGTTGACTTCCAGAGTAACAAAAAAAGAAAAGAAAAAAAACTACAACAAGCCCGTTAACATCATGGGTCATTGCAAACATAATGATAATGAATTTGTTGAGAGATCAACATCATTAAAAGGATATAAATATAAATTAAAAGAATCAGAATAATTTAAATGCAGAAAAGAGATTTAGGATGTGAGAGCTAACTACATGGCAAACAGGAGACAAAGACACAAGGAGAGAGAACTTAAAAAGAAAGAATGAAGTAAAAACTTCCTCAGAACAAATGCCACTCTGAAACCCAAAGTAAAAACAAGCTCCAGTATCTGTCCTTTACTATGTGTGGGGAACAGACACATATTGGGTAAAATGAAAACAATCCATGATACTGATAAAGGTCCTGGTAAAGAGGTCAGAGTCATCGCATCAACTATAACTAATCTGGACAGCTTCATAGTGGAAAATTAGAGTGTCACTTGAACTCCTTGAAAAAGCAGATGATACTGCACAAAATGGGAAAATTATTCTTATTCCCTGCTTTAATCAACTGTATTTGAGACAATGAAAAATGTCTAACTTTCATAGAATGACATGAGGCTCTGTTTTCAAACACAGCAGCAAAGCCTCCAACCTGACCGGATATATGAGGCTGACTAACAAAGCAATAACCACCTGAACAAAGTTTGATGGGGAAAAATCCAGTTAAACCTGTGTGAAAACACCCTAAATGGCAGTATGTAATTTTGCAGCAGGGGAATCCCATATATTCCTAGTTTCACAAGTGTTGCTGACCACGAATAATGTGGTGTGATCATTCCTTGTCAGTTTAGTAAAATGCATAAATATATATGTAGTGTCAGCAACCACACTCCAGGTGCTATTGGTGATTCCTGAAATAATTTTTCTTCTTTCCTACTCTGCAGGAGCTGGCTAGTTGTGGATGGAGTGGGAAGGAGAAACACAGTTTAGCCCCAAATGTGGTTGCATTCACACGTCGGTTCAACCAGGTTTGTCCCATACGATTTCTAAAGCACATATTTGTTTTAGTCTTCTGGTCAGGTAGGGACATTCAAGGTTCAAATCTATTAATACTAAGGTGTCAGACTTGACGGCCCACTTTTGTTTTAGCTTTATATTGAACGCAATATTTTTGAGCATTTTTAAGTTCAATATATGGAGTTAAAAAATGAAAATGAAACTAGGGAGTTTAAACTATAGTTCTTTCAACTATAAAGCTCATAGTGAACATTCTTGGCTTTGATGTTAATAAAAAACTTGATGCTGCTCAAAGGTCATTAGTTAACCCTTTAAAGCCGGTCGGAGCTGGCACGCTCCGTTTTGCGTAACTATTTTTAAATCCCTGTAGAACCGGAACCACGTAAGCTAGCGCAATAATTTTTTTGCATAGGAAACCGGAGGAGTTGTACTTACATCTTATGCCATCAGCTTGTGCTAGGTCACAGTTTCCTTCCACATATAGCTTTGCAAAAATTGCATGTTTGACTTTATGCTTTTCTGAATAGTTTCTGGGATGCTTAGAACTCAGATTGCACTGCTTTAAATAGTTTATTTTGATGCACATTTTCTTTGCAAATTTGCATTATAGGCTTGTTTTTCGTTTTTTCTGCAGTATATAAAAATTGGTGTATCTCAAAAATAAAACTATGAAGACACTCAAAATAAATTTCCTGTGGTTGTAAACTATTTTTTGCAACTTCTTAAATCTCTCTAATTAGAAATGTATGTAAAAAACAAAACAAAAATGATTTTCAATTTTTCTGTAGTTTATTGCATTTTTTTGCAATTTATGTGGTTACTATGGATTTAATGCATAAATATTATTAAAATTTGGGCTATAACAGTTGTATTGATGTATAGCAACTTGAAATGCTCCCAAAAATGGCACTACAGCATGTAAAAATATAAAGTAAGCTCTGGCGGACTTGGTTCTATGGTAGGTCTTAAAGGGTTAAAACCAGGAAGATGCACTCTATCAATTATGACAAATTTCATCTTCATCATTGTTTTTGTATGAAAAGTACTGATGGATTCAATCTCTGATGCATTACTGGTGAAGATAAATGCTGTTTTTTCTCTTATTTAAAACCTATAACTACAATTCGCAGTCAAGTAAACACTTTACCTTCGATATTCCCCATTTGCTAATCTTGGTAGATCTGGTGTAATTACCATTGAAATGGACTTTTCACAAACTAGAGTCTTTCTTTCCCCTTGGAGCTCTTAGTTTTTGTTTTTTTTAAAAGGTTTTTTTTTAAGGTTCTTAAAAATCAAGATCTACTATATTTAAAAATGTCAGCCAGCTAACTTTCACTGCACTTTTTTTCAAACATTATTGTAACTATTCTGCTTATAACTAGTTAAGTACGTTTGTTAAATATATGCATATTTTGGCTCTTAATTTTCAAATTCTTCCAGGGGAGTAGGCCTCAAAATTGTAGGAAGACAGGGCAAATAGGTCTTGAAAATGAAAAGTATGCCTATATTTAACAAAATTATTTTCTTAGTTTTTATTAGAGTATCATCTAAAAAAATATACACTCCAACATGAGAACTGACTAAAAATAAAATTATCTTCATTTTGATATTAGAAATTTCATGTTGTGTCATTGTATTTTACAGTAATACACTATACATCACTAGTTGTCTTCTGTCTTCAATTTGGAGTGTGTGTGTGTGTGTTAATGAGTCATTCAAAATCTGTGGGATCGTGAAAATCCTAAATAAACAGACTTAATCCTCAGAAGTTTTGTGTGTATGTGTGTGTGAGCATGTGCCTGTGTTTCAAATTATATTTGTGTGTTTTAGGTGAGCTTTTGGCTGGTGAGAGAAATCTTAACTGCCCAGACGCTGAAAATCCGAGCAGAGATACTGAGTCACTTTGTCAAGATAGCAAAGGTGAGTTCAGATGATGATGATGACAACCTTTTATTTAACATATACACAGCTGCATATACACATGTACACACACATATGTATACACATTCACACAGATATGTGCTCAAACAACATACACTATATGTTAATGACATGTAATAACCTCTCAATCATTAAGTCCGAAATGGAGTTGAAAGAAGTTTATACACACTTATTAATCCCTACCCCTGCTCAAAACACTATTGATTTACCATATTCATCATTGCCACCATTTCCCACTAGTACTTGTATAGACTTACCACACAGTGTTGGGGAGGAATACATATACTGGCGTTATGTATTTAAAGTACAAAATGAGTAACTATATTCCATTACAGTTACCGTTTAAATAGGCGGTAATCAGAATACAGTTACTTTATTGAAATAAACAGAATACACGGCAGTCTTTTCCGATTTCCAATTTAGGCTAAAGGTTAAACGCAGTTGGGTGCATGGCTGAGAGTGGCCAGCCTGGGTTCGAGTATGACCTGCTTTTCTTTTTTTTTTCTTTTTTTTTTTTTATTTATTTATTTTTTTACTCAATTTCCATCTGGGATTAATACAGTTTCTCTCATTCTGACTGCTGGAAACCCAAACAAAACACACAATAAGAGGCTAATGTAAGTGTCCTGTTAATGTTGGTGGCGTCAGTTACACAATGGACCCAGAGCCAGCACAACAGAGCCAGCACTGCACGGGCAGGAATCCATTTCTTACTAATTCCAACACTACTTCATAAGAAGAATGGGATGGGCGAAACTTCAGTATCTTTGATGTACTATTGCTGTGTGATTTATTTATTTATTTATTTATTATTTTTTTAATTACTATTAATGAAGGATTCCTGACACTGAGCTAACATTGTTAGCTGAGGTTAGTTAATAGACTGCAGACTTTTAGGCCATTTCTAAACACTCATGTACGGGAGTCCGTATTCGCGTTTTCGATAGTCTGGACTTTGTAAGCTCACACGGGAGTCCAGACTTCCAGACAATGCAGCGTGATTCTGAAGTGGGTGCTGTTCTCTCACAGCAACATTCTGGTAAGATGCATGCGTGTGCCTTTTTCTCCCATCGTCTGACTCCAGCAAAGGAAAAACTATGATCGGGAGTTGCTGGCCATAAAGTTGGCATAGGGGGAATGGAAGCATTGGCTTGTGGGCTCAGAGCATATATTTATTGTTTAGACAGATCACAAGAATATTGCCTATGTGTAAACTGCAAAAAGATTAAACTCCCATCAAGGCAGGTGGGTCAGCTCTCTATACGCTTTAATATTTCTATAACCTACTGGCCCACTGTCAGACGCCTTGTCTAGACAATTTGCCACATCCGACAGCTCACCTGAGGATGATTCTGTCCTCATGCTGGTTCCGTAACCTGGGAGATTAAGTCTGAGATCGTCAGTGCCCAGAAGAGGGAGCCATACCCTACTACAGGACCCCCAAATAGTCTCTATGTTCCCACAAGAGTTCAGTTTAAAAGTAATTCATTGGGCCCAGACTGCAAGATTCACCTGCCATCCTGGCCATCCTTGTCCAAGGATGTCTATGAATATGTTCCAACCCAGATGTGCTCAAAACAAAATTTCCACTTCCCTACCTGTAAGACTCCTGAAACCCCTACCCACACCTCGTCATCCGTGGTCTCACCTAGCCCTAGATTCAGCATAGACTGGTTCTCCAAAGCTGTCCATTTTGCTGCTCTTTCTAAACTCCTATCAGCTCTGGAAATTGCAGAACAACTCACCCAGCACATTTTTAGACTTATCTGCATTCCTTATGACATCATTTCTGACTGGGGCCCCCAGTTCACCCAGTTCACATGGAAGTCCCATCTAAAAATGGGTAAAGTATGTCCACAACTCCATGACCTCTGCTTCTACAGGCCTATTACCCTTTCAAGCATTGCTCAGTTATCAGCTGCCTGTCTGCCCAGCCATCAAAGGTGAGACCTCCGTTCCCATGTGCAGATGCTGCTACCTTTGGAGAGCTACTTGCTCCACACTGCTAAGGACCGAGGAGGAAAACAACCCTTTGGCCATCGAACCTTGACTACGTCCTGCCAGGACAGCCAGATGGTTTGGCTATCGGCAAAAGGCATTCCTCTCCGTACGGAGTCAAAGAAATTGTCCAGATTGAGATAGACTTTATGATTAACCCTGTTGCTGCCCGGTTTAAATAGCCCTCCGCCCAGGCCCTCTCTACCCGCCTGGGTCATTGAGGTTGAGATGTGGAAGATATGCAAAGGGTATATTAAGGGGGTCAGGGCTACTTTCAAGGTCCCTCAGTTTGTGTGTGAGTCAGTATGCACATCTTATTTCCCAAAAAATACAAATTTATTTGGGAGAGAAAAAGATTTATATAGCAGGGTGTCTCGGTGGTGCAGTGATTAGCATTGTCCCCTCATGTTTCTAGTGAAAGATGAGGGGACAATGCTATAGTTATGTGAGAGTGTGTAGTTGTCTGTTTGTCACTCAGAGATAGCTTGGAGGGACTTCAGTCCCTTAGACCTTTAAACATGTACAGTTTTTTTTTTAAAGGACAAGGTGATATAACACAGTGGGTGTTAAATTTAAAATGAGTGCAAATGTTTCAAGAAGCAAATTTCTCAGTGTTCATATTTTAGTGAAGTTGTCTTTTTTGCTATTCTTAGTTGAATATAACCTTTAAATAATTTGTAATTTGTAAATAAGACTTTATTTTTAAATTGTATTTTTACTCCGCATCCTGGTACTTTATCCAAGTAATAATTGGAATTTGTTTTGTTGTGGTGTGGTATTTTTTTTTCTTCATTAGTAATTAGTACCATAATTGGTAATCACTAATAATGCCTAATAAAGCCTAATAACCAGTTAAAATTAAAGGAAAACTAAGTTACTTTACGCATTCCTATCCTGTTCCTAACATGTCTTTTATAATCGCTCTTGTTTACAGAAACTGTTGGAGTTGAACAATCTCCATTCTCTGGTGTCCGTGGTTTCTGCTCTGCAGAGTGCGCCGATCTTCAGACTCAGCAAAACCTGGGCGGTAAGATTTCAGCTTTGTGCATGCCTTAAAGTCTTACTTCTGTAATTCATAGTTTTGAAAAGTCATGAATATGTTGTTTTTTGTTTGTTCTTTAAATTAGATGCTACTGTGTGCCAGTGATGACATCTACCTGTCATGGTTATCTCTTTATCATAGGTCAATTGCCATTCTCTTTTGAACTTGTATTAAACTTAACTAACATATGGTATTACCAGTTAATGTATTTATATGACACTTTGACCCAGTGTTTTGACTTTTATTTTGTTATTTGTTGCCCATCCATGAATCACTGCTTTATTGTGGTGGAGGGGTTTGTGTATCCCAGGGATCCCAGGGGCCATGATATTGGGGGGCTTTTGCCCCCTGATAGGGTCACCCATGGTCCTGGGTGAGGGAACAGACCCAGAGCAAATCAACCCCTAAGAGTATACAATCAAGGGAACAGTTCACCATACCTGGGATAGGGTTACCAGGGCACAGCTCTGGTAACCCTATCCCAGCGCCCTGGTAACCCTGGAGCCAGGCCTGGGGAGAGTGCCCGAGGGTGAGCGTCTGGTGGCCGGGCCTTAGTCCATTGGGCCAGGCCAGGCACAACCCAAAAAAGGGACATGAGCCTTTCCTTCTGTAGGCCCACTGCCTGCAGGAGGTGCTGTAGGAGTTGTGTGCAATGTGTGTTTGGCGGCAGCCTGGAGGGGAGGCCCTGGTGGGCCTCAGCTACCAAGATTAGCAATTGGGATATGGAATGTCACCTCTCTGGTTGGAAAGGAGCCTGAGTTAGTGTGTGAGGTTGAAAGGTACCGGCTAGATATAGTCGGGCTCACCTCATCGCATGGCTTGGGCTCTGGAAGTAGTCTCCTGGAGAGGGGCTGGACTCTGTCCCAGTCTGGAGTTGCCCTTGGTGAGAGGCTGCGGGCTGGGGTGGGTATCCTAGTATCCCCTCAACTTGCTGCTTGTATGTTGGGGTTTCTCCCGGTGGACGAGGGGGTTTGTTCTCTGCTCCTTTGGTGCGAGGAAACGGTCCTGACTGTTGTCTGCACTTATGTGCCAAATTATGGTTCAGAGTAACTGCACTGGTGGTGAGTTGGATCAGGTGGCCGGGGAGGATGTTGGACAATTAGTCAAACCTTGGATACAGGAGGAACAATGTCGTTTTCGTCCTGGTCGTGGACCACTAGACTCTTTTACCCTCTTGAGGATACTTGAGGATGCATGGAAGTTTGCCCAACCAGTCTACATGTGTTTTGTGGACCTGGAGAAGGCATTCGACCATGTCCCTTGGAGTGTCCTGTGGGAGGTGCTTCAGGAATATGGAGCATCTGGCCCAGTGCTACAGGCCATTCGATCCTTATACAACCGTTGCAAGAGCTTTGTCCCATAGCCAGCAATAAGTCGGACTCATTTATGGTGGGTGATGGACTCCGCCAGGGCTGCCCTTTAGATTCATTGGTGCTGCAGCTGCAGTGATGAGCTAAATGTAAAAGCGAAGTTCTCAATTTACCGGTTGATCTATGTTCCTACCTATGGTCATGAGCTGTGGGCAGTGAAAGAAAGAATGAGATTGCGGATACAAGCGAGGGAAATGAGTCTACTCCAAACGGTGGCTAACCTCTCTGAGATAGGGTGAGAAGTACGGCCATCCGGGAGGAGCTCAGAGTAGAGCAGCTGCTCGTCCATATTAAAAGGAGCCAGTTGAGGTGTTTCAGGCATCTAACAAGGATGCCTCCCAGGTGAGGTGTTCCAGGCATGTCCCACCGGGAGGAGGCCCTGGGGCAGACCCAGGACACGCTGGAGAGATTGTATCTCTCGGCTGACCCTGGACAAGCTGGAGATGGTGACCAGGGAAAGGGAGGACTGTCTGGGGTTCCCTGCTTAGGCTGCTGCCCCCATGACCTGGCCCCAGATAAGCGAAAGAAGATGGATGGATGTTTCTCTTGATTATAGGTTGTAATTCACTTTTAGGATCCCTGACTGTTTCTATAGTCTTGTGTCTTTGTCTGTCTGCCCCCTCTGTGCCCTGTCTGAGTAGTCTTGTCTCCCCAGTCAGTCATGTTTCCATGTTTAGCTCTTGTCCTTGTGTCAAGTTCACATTGCATTCTAATAGTCCATTTTACTTAGGAAGGTTCCTAACTGAGAGACGTGACCTGAAAGTATCAGTATGGCAGCCTTAATAAAAGCTGTTCCAACTCTCCAAACACTAAGGAAAGGAGCTTCTGTGCTTCCTTTATTGCTTTCTTTAGAATAGGATAGCATTAAATTGTGTTTCACACACTTTGTAATTCACGTTTGCATGATTTGTTTAAATATTCTCCTCATGAAAATAAAACTCTTATAAATACATATGCCATAAGGTCAGCCAAAAATACTCTGTTCACAACTTTGTCACAGAACTGAAACTGTGCTTCTTTTGTAAATCCAGCGGTTGTGCTGCTGCTAATGTTTGTAAATCTGGTCCTAAATGTTCCTCCTCCTCCTTTAAAATTCCAAGCTTTATAATGAAGTAATATTTTTCATAGGCTGTTCTCATTTAAATGACCTCCATACAACAACGGTGTTAGAACACTTTTGAGATGAATTAAGATTAAGATTTGAGCATTTTGTAGTCTGTCTTCTGCACATTGCAGTTTCAACACAGTGGTCATTTATTAAGGTGAGACAAGACCTTACAGCTGGACAATTGCCTTACAAAAGAATTAGTCATTTTTCTCTTCACCAAAATTTTTAGATTCCACGTGGTTCTTCTCTTTTTCCAAAGTCCTTGGTAATTCTTCTACCTGCCCTATTAATACATAGGGTTACAGTTAACCCTAATTCTAGCCCATGGCTCATGAGCCACAGGTTGCTGACCTCTGTCCTAAATCATGATATTCTTTTGAAACAGTAGACAGATCTGATGACTGGGGACCTGGTTTAATGGGTGGTAGGGTTGATTGCATACAATTAGAGAGGCATAAACTACTCCAAGAAATTACTCAACCTGCTGACCAGTCAGTCACATGATTGTTTAACTTTAGCAGGGAATGTCTAACTATTGGATTATTTGGGTAGTGAAAAACAAAAAAAATATTGTCTGTATAAAGCCATAAATTCAATATGCAGAGAGTGAGTTGGAAAGCTGATTTGGGTGGCAATGGTCTAAAACACTGTTAAACATCAGTTTGTGAGGAAACGCTTGGGAAGGCTACAGTAAATACAGTTTCCTGCCTACAACCCATCCTGTCTCTATGGCAGGAATCAAATTAACCACACTGCAACTCCTGTAATGGATGTTTAATGGTCTTTTTGGCTGTATTATCAGAGTGCAAGGGATGGTCAATAACTTTCCAGAACTTGGCATAAGGAGACTCTTTTGCCAAAAGTATTTGCTTGTCTGCCTTCACACACATATGAACTTGAGTGACATCCCATTATTAATCCATAGGTTAATCCCATTATTAATCCCATTATTAATCTGTGACCAATAGAAATGAAGCCTAGAGCTGCATTAAGTTAAACCACACAATGAAGGAAAACATTCCGTGTGTATCTGAGTTCATTGAACTTTTTGACACAGGTTTACGTGCACATACAGGGACCTCCAGAGCCTTTAATTCATTCCTTTCAATGGCTCTGAAGATCTCGGGAGGAAATCAGTGTTGTTGAAACTACACTCTCTTCACTAGTCGGGATAGTTCCAAAGCTTTCTTCTTTATGAATGGGCAATACATGTTTATGATCTATCTATTTGATTATGATAACAGACCAGGAAACTTGTCCAGAGAACCTTTTTTAATTGTCTAGTTTTTAGTGAGCCTATGCCCATCTGTCCCTTTATTGCAGCCTCAGGTTCATTTTCTCAGCTTAGGGAGAAGAACTCCATGTGAGCTCAGACCTCTTCTGCATACCTTGATTAGAACAGCCGGACAATTGCCTTACAAAAGAATTTGTCATTTTTCTCTTCACCAAAATTTTTAGATTTGTAATGTTGATATAGAGTATTACTGCCAAAAATTGACTTTGTGCTTGGGAAAATGTTTGGGTCTCATTTTGACATTAAAAAAGCCAGATTTTGTCATATGTGTCTGGATCAGTCAGGATGACCGATAGAAACAACTGAGTCCATAATATCAATAAACCTGTTGGTTTTTAGAAAGCACTCCAGTCTGTCAATACTTCTGTTCCCACTTAAGTAAAAGGTTCTACATGAAAATAGAAAATTATGTATGTGTTATTGTTTCCTGTCTGTTGTAGCTGATCAGTCGGAAAGACAAGGCCACGTTTGAGAAGCTAAACTATCTGACATCCAAGGAAGAGAATTACACCCGCATGAGGGAATATATTCGCTCCCTGAAGATGGTGCCCTGTATTCCTTACCTAGGTGAGTCTGCTATCTGTGTCTCAGCATTAGTTTAACACAATCTGCTTTAGATTCTTTTATTTCCTTTTAAGTAAGTTTTAGATTTCCAAGCCCGGCCTCCATTCCAGACTTAAATGTATACTTTTTCTTTTTGTTGAAAACAGTTCAAATTCCGCTGGGCACATCGGAAGAATCAAAGAAAACATTATGTCAAAGAGCACATATTTTTTATACTTAACAAGTATTACAAATGCCATTAATATTGAGAAGTACAAGTTTGTTTTGCCAGCAATCAAGAAATTAACATTTCTGGATGTCAATTTCTTGGTTCTTTTTCACTGATATGTAACTGTGGATTTTGTTCTGATGGGGAAAAAAGCCTTTAAACACTACATCGGTTACAGCCTGCATTGAGAAAGGAATGCAGGCATCATCTTACATTCATTACATGCAAGGTTGTAATCTTTTTATTTGTGTGCAGTATAACTTCATGAGCACAAGAACATGAATAAAAACATTACATGTAGGACAAATGAAATAAACAAGTTCTGCCACGTCTTGGCATTGTGAATGTATAACAACCAAAAGAAGCTTTGAAAATCAACCAATGGTGCCTGGTCTTGTGATACAGAATCCCTTTGGTGGAAACATCTTGTTAAATATAAGTTTCAACATACTGAGCAATTATTGGAAGGTATTTCCATTGGGTCTTATCATCATGGTCACTTTTTTCAGAGAATAAGCTCCTCCTCTGAACTCAGCCCAGTAGACCCCATCCTGATAGCGGCTGCGGTAATGCCCACCTTTGTACCACACACCGTTCAGATTGGAATGAGCACAGGCATTATACCACCATCCTCCCTTCTGATAGTGGGCACAATTCCCTGGAAACACAAATAACACAAGCAAATAAGACCACTAAATAAAACAGCTAGCAGCCTAACGGCTTTAAATATAATAAAGAAAATTAAGACAGTTTCAATTTTGTCCATCAGTAGACCTGGTATACGAGAAAGACTGCAGCATTAGCGTTGAAAGCAAACTGATGTTTCCCTGCACTATTAAGTTCTTGGTTTTCCTCCATTTGGAATCCATAGCTTGAAGATCTAAAGATGAGCCATTTGTGTGTATATTTCAATTCCATCCATCACAATTAAAGTAAAAATTAAAATATTTCTTTTTTTCAAATTGTGAACAGAAAAACAGGAACACATACACAGGAAAAGAAGAAACAAGTGATCATGGGACAATTATCGACAAATTAACATTTAATAATGATTATTGCACAAAAAGTTAAAATCCAAGACATTGGAAAGGATTACTGATACCTCATTCAAAAAAGTT
Source organism: Neolamprologus multifasciatus (assembly GCF_963576455.1). Lineage (NCBI taxonomy): Eukaryota > Metazoa > Chordata > Actinopteri > Cichliformes > Cichlidae > Neolamprologus > Neolamprologus multifasciatus. The sequence goes on from NC_140445.1 coordinate 11,366,502, forward strand.
TGAATAGATACAAGACCAGAATATGTTTAGATGTTTTGTTTAGATTATAAGATTAGATTATAAAGAAGCAATTTATGTTTTTCCAACAAAAGTCTTTGTAAGTCCAGGAATTTCTAGATGATGGCTGTACTTTCCTGACAGATTGCCAATATCCAGTTCCTTTTCCCATCGTTCTTTGAATATCTATAAAATTCCAGTTATTTTCAAGCGGTATGTTTGAAATAAGGTTTTAAAATTGCAGTTCCCAGTGTTTAGGGAGCTTACATATATGGAGGTAATCTCTAAAGAAAACCACTGGTAGAACCTGCTGTCTTGTACTGCTGGTGCAAAGTCAGATTTATATGTTGGCCGCCTAAACAATTTTGCCTCATCCTAAAGTTAACAGGTTTTTCTTCCCATATTTACCCATTGCTTGGATGCCTTAATTTCTTTATCAACACAAACAGACAGTGACTGTAATGGTTGGCTACATTAATTGGCTACATAATATGGATTACACAAACATAAAGTGACAGTAACTGAGCAGGTAAGTAATAAAGGCAGAGCCTTACCCCCATCTCCTCAGGCAGTAACAGGGTAGAGAATTTCACTTTTGGTTTCTTATTATTCCAAATGAATTGTGAGATATTTTTATTCCAGGCTCTACATTGTTGTTTAGGTTAATTTCTGTTTATGGGTAATACTGAGAAAAGAAAATAATAATTTGGGGAGAATATTAATTTTAAGTCATATAATTCGGCTGCCAAAGTCCAGAGGGAGCAGGATGCCTTCTTTGGATACCATCCAAGTTGTAGGTGGCTTTTTGTGTGACTGGATCTCTAATCTTGTGAGTAGTATTTAGTAGTTTTTTTTGTTGTTTTCTTAATCTCCAAGCTAACACTTTGGATGGTTTGGGGCTGCTTCATAATACCATAGGGTTGCAGTGTTGTAAGCCACCCTGCCATGTCATAATACATGTCTGGAAGCGTATACCGGCCATCTTCAGCGCCTTTTAAAGAGGTTCACATTCTCTTCTTTTGTTCTGTACTTCTGTGGCATAGTCATGATCAAAATACAACCACTTGTTTTGGACCATTATCTTCTTAGTTTGAGCTGCATGGAGGATTCTATTCTTTGACTACATATCTGTCAGAGGTTGTGTGTGGAGGCGAAGAAGAGATGACCCAAACGCAGGACTCACGGTGCAGGATGATGATATTTTATTGGAGCGAGTGAACGAACAGAGCAGGAACGAAAGGACTGACTGACTGAAAGACTGAATGGCTGGCTGAACAACTGAACACAGGCGGGAACGACAACATAACATCTACAATGACACGACAATGAACTGGTGGAAACTGAGGACTTAAATACACGCTGGATGATGAGTGATTAGAAACCGGTGAGTACACAGCTGAACTTAGTCTGACTAATGATACATGGAAATCAGTGGAACACAATACAAAGGCAACATGCTGGAAGTGAAAACCATGAGTGTGAAGAATAAACTGAACGTGACAAAACTGAAAGCACTGGGTCAACGACCCAGGAACCCTGACAATGTCGAATAAACTGGACCACTACAGAGCAAGGAGGTGTGCTTGGAGGCCCTGTGCGAGGACCCCTTGTACTTGTTCTATTCCTAGGTCTCACTCTCAGTTTAGCATGCTGTTTTCAGCCAGCTCTGACTTAATTAGATTTTCAACAAAAGTTACAGTGGCAGTGCAATCTGCAACCTCTGGAATACCGTGATCATATTACGTCAGGAACCATCTTCGAGGTCAGACACTTTGCTCATCTTTATATTTGGCTTCTGAGAAGCCGTGAGAGAGCATTTCAACATTCCACCGCTCTGTCCACGTCCCCCTCTATTTCTCCAATTTGTTTTTCAGTTCCTTCCATGTGATGTGCATTTTCTTGTATTTTCCGGTTGAACTCTGCTGTGAGTTCCTCCTCCTTATTTTTTTTACATCTTCACATAACTTAATGAGGAATTCAACAGGGTCTTTCCACACAGTCACAGCTTCCTTCAACTTTTCTTGAATTGTAAGTAGAGTGTCGCTTTCTTTAAGACTGCCATGTTGGGCTTCCCATTTAAAATTTTGTACATGACACTGGAAGTCCATAAAATGACATCTTTCATATTCATTAATTTTCATATTCCTTTTTTTTTTCTCACAGAAAGGCTCTGGAGATGGGAAAAAGAGGTACAGGTCTGAAATTCCTGTTGTAGAAATACCACCATAGAAAAATTGTGTACCTCAAGACAAGCCTGTGGTTTGGGGAAAGAGAGATCAGATCCTAATTGAAGTGTATAACAAAGCAATAAGCAAAAAGCAATTGTTGTATCCAGTATTTTTGGATAAGTGAATGTCCCTGCAAACCAATCTACAAGAGTGTAGAAACTATTAAGAGTTGTTAGTAACTACTAATAACAACTGTAGAGTGTGTGAAAGAGAAATCTACCAGAAGGTGTGATCACCTTGTCTTTCACGGGAACCCACTTACCTGCGTAGACGTCATGGTCCCTATCCAGTGTGGTAAAGTGCTTTCCATTGTGCCAGGTTAGAGAGTCTCCAGCATTGCCGTGGTATCGGCCCAGTCGTAGCCTGTAGAAATCTGCTTCTGACTCTACACGAAAGCTAGCATATTCTGCGAAGGTCTTCCGTCCAGTCCAGTCTTCCAGCATCACTAAAAGCTTGTAGATGCCCTGGTTTGTCAGCCAAAAGATGTTGTCTAGGCCCAACCAGTATTCACCATCAATGTTTCCAAAACCTTGCTGTGGAAGGAGAGAGACACTGAATTGGTCAGGTATAAAGTACATGAACGAGCACATGGATTAAGTCAGAAGAGAGGCCTGCGAACTCTCAAATCTTGAGCCACGATCGCCCTTTATCTTGAGACTGAGAAAAGAACTCGGCTGACTTTAGGTCACAAGATGACTTTAGGTCACAAGATGTTTGGCAATAAGGGCTTCTACCTTATGCATTTATATTTGTGTATTATCGAGCGCCATTCATGACTACATGGAAACACAGCATGCTTATAACATTCTTGGATCACTGTGTTGGCAGCAACACTGAGAATTTTGAGACCACTGGAACTGATTTCTTCTCTGCTGTTGTGATCTCATATATTTCAGTTTACTGAGTTTTTCTTACAGTTAGTCATGTTACACAATGAGATGGGTTTGCCTAACAGCTTGTTTTCTTAAAGTCCAATTTTAGGTCTGACCCTTGAATCTCAGTTTAATAATATGTTATGAGTTCTCTCAAATGTCACACAATGCAAGCGTTGCATAACATTACTGAAAAATTTTATTTATTACAAAAAGCTATAAACCCTCTGCCCTTCCCTCTCAAGCTAGTTGCTGTATGCTACACTGCCAAAAATGAGATTCCTCTGAAAAATGTCTTGTATCTGACCGCTGACTATATGAACAGTTAGAGTCAGATTATCCTTAATCTCAGACACAGTGATTTATAAAGTGGGGTTCAGCTGAGAGCTACTTTTTTCTCTACATGTTTATTTTTAATTATACACTAAGAATACCCAGACTCATAAATGGTAATTAGCAGACATTCTTTACATTAGCAACAGCACTACTATAGTTCTGCATTTATTTCCCATTTTAAGAAAGACTGAGGTTTCAATTACTAAAATGCAATGCTCCATTGATATTTAATGCATTTGCAGCTAACAGTTTTCCTTTGTAGTATCTTCAGTGTATCTAGACAGCACATACAACCTCATAAGTACAATCTTGGGTGCTACTATAACTTATTACCTTGTAAGTGTCCCAGTTCCTAAAAAAGTTGACAGAGCCATCCTGGCGTCTCTGAATAACGATCCAGCCACCTGGGTCTTGTCTCTGGTCACACCAGACCTGCATAAGTTGGTTGCTTTTGTCTGGTTTTAAGAGGTACATTCCACTGGTGGTATATCCACTCTCCAGAGCCTCCAGACAATCTCTGAAATGTCCTGTAGAAGGCAGAGAATGAAGGGTAATACAGTTGCATCTGGTGTGTGATCATCATAGGCTCATTTTTAGTGACATGCTGGCTTCATCATTATTATAGTTTTAACAACCTGTGCACACAACACACATGGAGACATGAAGTGCAATAGAAAAATATACAGATGGAGGGTTACTGGAAAAGTGAGTCACTCCTGATCACGTGTTGTCTCTGCAAAATATGACAAATACTTTCCAGTCTGTTTGCTGCTGGCAAGAATAAACAGTACTGTGGGCAAAACCTTCTTTGTAGTCCCAGCACACACATGGGAACACAGCTATTCTTAAATTATATCTCACTTTTTGCCCTCTGTGGAATGGTAGAAGGTATTACACAAAATTAGTGGAATTCTCTTTATTCTATTAAAGACAGAACCTAAAAGAGCCAGTGATCTATGAGCAACTACTTGGCAACCATCCACCCATTCTCTTCTGCTTATCCAATTCAGGGTCACAGGGTGGCTGGGACCTATCTGAGCTGTCTTAGGGCGAGAAGCAGGATACACCCTGAACAGATCGCCAGTCTGTTGCAGAGCTAACACATAGACAGACAAGTATTGACATTCACAACTATGGTCAATTTACAATTATCAATTAACCTAACCCCACTAACTACATGTCTTTGGACTGTGGGCTGAAGCTGGAGAACCCGTGGCAACCGTGGTTCATGGGGTTGGGAAGCTCATCTTGTTACTGTAAGGTTGCCGGTTCGATCCCCAGCTCTGTCTGTCTTGGTTGTTGTGTCCTTGGGCAAGACACTTCACCTACCGCCTACTGGTGATGGCCAGAGGAAAACCCTTACTTTTACACAGGATTCACCCTCCAACAGAACTCACTTTAGGTAGGGCAACTCCTGCCACCCATTGGGGGCAAAAGAAGAGAGGGGAAAATAACTGCAAAAAATTGTCAGTTAGGAATAAACACTGAGAAGAGTAGGGTGTCTGTATCTGAAAATCAATAAGAGGTAAGATTTGCTCAGTCAAATGCAGTTTAGACCTGTCACCCACTAAAAACATTTAGCATATTATGAAATGAACTCCTACATTAAGTGAGAATGGGAAACATTCTTCTTTAAAATTACAGCAACTGGTTTCTTTAGTTCCCATACACTTAGAGAGTATTAAAAGAAGAAGTCATATTACACACATTACATTTTTTTCTTTACATTTTACACAGCATTGTAATTAACCGTTACCGAACCACCAAAACGTCACATAAAATGCCTCCGCTTAAATTACTGTCTTTATTAGATAATCTCTGTTTACTGTTAGCTACAACTCTACAACATCCTCCTGTGGAGTTTGCATGTTCTCCCCGTGTTTGCGTGGGTTCTCTCCGGGTACTCTGGCTATCTCCCACCGTCCAAAGACATGCAGTTTGTGGGAATAGGTTAATTGGATAATCCAAATTGCCACTAGGTGTGAATGTGCGAGTGAATGTGAGTGCGAATGGTTGTCTGTCCCTGTGTGTTGGCCCTGCGACAGACTGGCGACCTGTCCAGGGTGTACCCCGCCTCTCGCCCTATGACAGCTGGGATAGGCTCCAGCGCCCCCCGCGACCCTGAAAAGGATAAGCGGAAGCGAATGGATGGATGGATGGATTTTACACAGCATCGTAACTGGTTGTATATAAACCATTGACCGTAGAAAATATGAACAACCTAACATCTCCCCAACAATGAAGCCAAAATTTGTCTGTTATCCCCCTGGTCTCCATATTAGTGGGACTGGGGGGTCAAATTCTAAAAAAAAATTTTTTTCCCAAAGATGCGTTCTGCCATTATTAGTAGTCTTCATCACCGATTTGTATTGAAGCATTTTTTTCTCATAAGTTCTATTCTAATTACCAACTACATGATGTGAATTATGGGTGCAACATCATCATGATAGCTTTGATGGTAGCTGCTTTCTTGGAGAAACTTGCGTATCTCTGTTTGGGAATGGCAGATAGACGGGAATGCTGTGAGGAGGTTCAGTGTTGATTTTCCATAACCACAAGTGAATATTTTAAACTGACGTCGTGAGGTGTTCTGGAATCACCTGGACTAACTAAGAAAAGGACCCAAGGCCCTGGCGCACTTTTTCAGTAACTTAAATGTGTTTGTAAGCTAATCTGTAATCAGTGTCCTTAGCTAGCTAGCTAAGATGAGCAATCAGCTGTTGGGGAAAGCCATGTTTAGTAGCTAAATCTGTGCACACGAATGAATTTACCCTCTGAACCTGAAGGTTCACACTGAATTGAAGGATGTTCAGACCAGTAGCTGAAGATGAGGCACTGAAACAGTTTATATGAGAAACAGAACAGGAACACCACATTTTTTAAAAAGCTAATTTTTCAGCACAACTCTATATATTTATTTATAATTTTTTTTACAGAGTTTGTTTCAAATATTGAGGTTAACAAATTATCTGAATTAAACCTGAATGTACATCTTGCATCCTTTGAAAGAAATAATATAGAGAGTGTTAATATATGTTGTCCAGTGCTCAGGCAGCAGCTCAAAAACTGCATACCTCTATATGTTTCTCTATTTTCTTGCAGATGACCAGGACTGGAAACCTGTTCATCTCATCTTTGCAGATCTCCTTTTAAAAAGCACAAACAACTTAAATGTAAAAATGATACTGGATAATCTGGATATAAGGCTATGTTTTATTTAATATTTGAGGGATAAACTTCAAATTTCAGTGTGTGATGATTCTGTTCTCTTTGTGATTACAGGAGCTGCCCTCAGATTCAGACCTCAGCACCACCCAGTGATAACAGACAAATTCAATTCAATTCAATTTTATTTATATAGCGCCAAATCACAACAAAAGTCGCCTCAAGGCGCTTCATAGATACAGAGAAAAACCCAACAATCATATGACCCCCTATGAGCAAGCACTTAGGCGACAGTGGGAAGGAAAAACTCCCTTTTAACAGGAAGAAACCTCCGGCAGAACCAGGCTCAGGGAGGGGCGGCCATCTGCTGCGACCGTTTGGGGTGAGAGAAGGAAGACAGGATAAAAGACAAATCATCCTATATATCCGTCCTTTGTAGTAACTCCAAAATTAACTCATGAAAAAAGTACAAAGGCTAAAGTACCTTATGATACACTGTCAGTGAAAACTGCAGCTGTATTATTGATAAAGTTAAAGTCAAAAAGTCAAAGGGATTCATGATCCATGTAACTGGTGTCACTATATAAGAGCATAAACAGTAACTCATTTTGGTGTTTAAGGTGTTGCTGATCTCAGACCTGCACAACTTCTGCTTTTAACACTGAATGTAGTTAGCTGCATGAAGAGAACATGATATTTTCTCTGATAGCATTAACTAAAACCTGATGAAGGTCAAACATCTTCACTTGTATGTTGAACTAAAAATTTTAATCTGGAATTCTTTCACACTGTGTTTTTGCTAATAGTGTGTTATTTACTAAAATATATTCAGTCATTCATACCAGAGTAAGCAAAAAGAATAATATTTATTTTAAATATTCAGTCCTGTGGAAAGTTCAATATAATATCATTATGTAAAAGTCCAGAGTCTCTGTGCTTGATCTTAGGATGACGTGAGTGCTTTTAACATTACAGAAAGCAAAGGGTCACTATCATACTTGTTTTTTATATGGGGGGGGGGGGTGAGAAAGATTTCTATTTAGGTTTTCTGAATGATAAATAATTAAATTGCGCAATACTGTAAAACAATCATGTAGAATGCTTTTTAACATTAAATTTGTGGTCCCCAAAATGACGAAAATGCCATTTTGATTCAGCTTTAATGCTGGATTGAGAAAATATGAGTAGTTGTACCACAAAAATATAAAAGGTTGTCCTTTCCAAATGGAACAAAACATTGGATTTTGATAATTTTGCTAGAAATGATTATAACACTAATGTCAAATCATCAATTTTTTTAGAATGTTTTCTGCTCCACCATCTTCAAATACATACATTTGTATGTTTATACAGTACATTTTATACAGTTTATAAAGTGATTGCTGTATAGGCAATTATATTTTTGATGGTAAATGGACTGGTTCTTATAAAGTGCTTTTCTACTCTGAGCACTCAAAGCCGTTTACACAACTTCCCTCGTTCACCCATTCACACAAGCACTTTTCTCTGTGCTGTTTCTAACATTTACACCCCTCATCGGAGAGCAACATGGGGTTAGTATCTTGCCTAAGGATCTTTGGCATGCAGACTGGAGCAGACTGGGATCAAACCACCAACCTTCCAGTTTGTAGCTGACCTGCTCTGATCTACCTGAGCTAGTAATAATGTTGGTACAGTTTGAGATATTTGCACAATCCAGCATGAGATTTGAATAAAAATTGCATTTCCTTCTTGTTGTGACTAAGAATAAACTCAAGTATGTTGTTCTATTTGGAATATACTATCTCATGATATTTTTGCTCAACCCAGCATGAAAGTTGCAGGCATGCTCAGCTTTTTTTCCCCCACATTTTAACTAGCCAATATCCAGACATTTTTTGATGTCTTAAATTACAGATTCTGATTTGGGTTACAGATTGTAATATTGTAGGGTTTTTGCCTTACAATATAAAGCATCTTGAGACAACTGCTATTGCAGTTTGGCATTATATAAATAAAATTGTATTGAATTACATTGAATTCATATTGATGACCTGACTAGAGATGGCACGATACCACTTTTTTATGTCCGATACCGATACCGATATCATAAATTTGGATATCTGCCAATATAGATATGAGTCCGATATAGTGTGTTTTTTAATCAATAAAACAGTTTTTTTTTTATATTGCTGCATTTTGTATAAGTTAATACTCAAGTTTAAATAAACAACACTAAAGCTATTCTGTTATACCTGTATGTAAAAAATACACTGCACCCAAAATATTTCATAGTTTAGCAATACTGATCAATCTAATAAACTTAAACCTACTCCATCCTCCCTATTCTTGTATTTTAAAGGGTACTTATCAGAAATATTAAGCAACCTAACTAATAGGGTTGCAAACTCCCAGCAAAAAAAAAAAAGGGAACCACCCCCCACCCTCCACCTCATGATGCTTAATCGACGTAATCAACTTTAATTTGATGCAGGTTGGAAAAAAATGCACAGAAATAAATGATTTTTCAAGAATAATTAAATAGATTCAACATCTTTCTTCAACAGAATTGCAGACTGCCAGATGGTATCTTCCCAAAGGAAAAAGTAGTATAGCTTACTAGGGTATATTAGACTTAATAGTTAATATATACAGTAACGGACTTCTATATATTTTACATAAGATTAAAACTTTGGGTGTAAGATTCGGATAATTTTTATTAAAAGCTAGACATTTTAAATGAGAATAAGAAATAAAAGTATGTCTTTGTGCCCCCCTTTTCCCTGTTCATGCCCTATCGGCCCCCCTGGCTAAACTTTGCTAGATCCGTGTGGAAAGTAATATTAAATAAATTCTAACAACAGCTTATCAAGGTTAAACATGCTGCTGTTGTTTAGCCCCTGGTTTCCTCTTTCTGGTGCAAAGTGGGCCAAAAACAGCAGAGAGACGGACTCGCGACAGAAAAGCCGATCAACTGATCATTAATCAGTTTCACGATTGAAGTAGCAGCAAGAGAGGGAGAGAGAGAGAAGAGGCAGTCGCTCCATATATCGGTTGTTAAGCTTAACGCTGGAATGCTTTACAAACATTCAGAGATGAACTTACTAGAGATGGACCGATCCGATATTACGTATCGGTATCGGTCCGATACTGACGTAAATTACTGGATCGGATATCGGAGAGAAATAAAAAATGTAATCCGATCCATTAAATATAAAAAAAAAAACACCTCACAAAACATATGACACTGCGTAACTCGGCTCATAACCGTAGCACATCGGAGCTGTGTGCTCACGTGATAGAGCGGCTGTGTGTATTTGTAGCCTCGCTACCAAACCAGCATTTCATCTCAGAGGAAGTTATCCCAGAGAGAAGTAAAGCAAGTGTGTAAGTTCATCTCTGAATGTTTGTAAAGCATTCCAGCGTTAAGCTTAACAACCGATATATGGAGCGACTGCCTCTTCTCTCTCTCTCCCTCTCTTGCTGCTACTTCAATCGTGAAACTGATTAATGATCAGCTGATCGGCTTTTCTGTCGCGAGTCCGTCTCTCTGCTGTTTTTGGCCCACTTTGCACCAGAAAGAGGAAACCAGGGGCTAAACAACAGCAGCATGTTTAACCTTGATAAGCTGTTGTTAGAATTTATTTAATATTACTTTCCACACCAGGATCTTTTTCTACAGCTGACGGCTAGTAACTGTGCAGGGGCGGATCTAGCAAAGTTTAGCCAGGGGGGCCGATAGGGCATGAACAGGGAAAAGGGGGGCACAAAGACATACTTTTATTTCTTATTCTCATTTAAAATGTCTAGCTTTTAATAAAAATTATCCGAATCTTACACCCAAAGTTTTAATCTTATGTAAAATATATAGAAGTCCATTACTGTATATATTAACTATTAAGTCTAATATACCCTAGTAAGCTATACTACTTTTTCCTTTGGGAAGATACCATCTGGCAGTCTGCAATTCTGTTGAAGAAAGATGTTGAATCTATTTAATTATTCTTGAAAAATCATTTATTTCTGTGCATTTTTTTCCAACCTGCATCAAATTAAAGTTGATTACGTCGATTAAGCATCATGAGGTGGAGGGTGGGGGGTGGTTCCCTATTTTTTTTTTGCTGGGAGTTTGCAACCCTATTAGTTAGGTTGCTTAATATTTCTGATAAGTACCCTTTAAAATACAAGAATAGGGAGGATGGAGTAGGTTTAAGTTTATTAGATTGATCAGTATTGCTAAACTATGAAATATTTTGGGTGCAGTGTATTTTTTACATACAGGTATAACAGAATAGCTTTAGTGTTGTTTATTTAAACTTGAGTATTAACTTATACAAAATGCAGCAATATAAAAAAAAACTGTTTTATTGATTAAAAAACACACTATATCGGACTGATATCGGTATCGGCAGATATCCAAATTTATGATATCGGTATCGGTATCGGACATAAAAAAGTGGTATCGTGCCATCTCTAGAACTTACACACTTGCTTTACTTCTCTCTGGGATAACTTCCTCTGAGATGAAATGCTGGTTTGGTAGCGAGGCTACAAATACACACAGCCGCTCTATCACGTGAGCACACAGCTCCGATGTGCTATGGTTATGAGCCGAGTTACGCCGTGTCATATGTTTTGTGAGGTGTTTTTTTTTTATATTTAATGGATCGGATTACATTTTTTATTTCTCTCCGATATCCGATCCAGTAATTTACGTCAGTATCGGACCGATACCGATACGTAATATCGGATCGGTCCATCTCTAGACCTGACTTTCACCTTTAATAGAATTTGAGATATTTATTATCAAACATTCCCCCAGACTGCAAAAAAAAGTTCAAAAGTGGGGATTGACAGACCCTTTTTCAAAAAAATATATATCTGTGTTATATGATGCTAAAATTTAATAGCAACCATTATATATGTTGAAATGTTCTACCATAAAACCTTTATGCATATCATTCGAACAGAAGATGTTCTACAAATTGGCTAATATAAGATGAAATTACCCTATAGTAACCTAAACTATCTGACATTTTTGTTAAAAGAAAATTCAGTTATTCAATAAATATGTCTCTGTTGGTATATTCTCAGTGAATGCAGGACTGCAAATGTTTGTTCAGTTAGAGACTTCAAAGGAAGATACAAACATTTCTTACCAGTACTTACCAGAGGGCTCATTTGTGAAGCTGTATGTTGCGGCTGGCATTGTGGGCAGTGCTCTGGCTTTCTGGTCATTTTGGATCTCATTATTCATGGGGTAGTTGGTGTAACGAGTGTAAGTGGGTGGATGGAAAGGTCTGTAGCCACCAGGAGACAATTCAGGTGTTTGTAAAGGAGGCTGGGAGATTGCAGGAGATTGTGGCTGGAGACGACGGCTGGGCTCTTGAACCTTTCTGTAAAAGTATCCTCCGTGCTTACACTGCTCTTCAAGCTGCTCCAGGAGAACACTTTGGCTGCTTGCGAGGGCTGATAGATGCTGGTACTTATGATCCAGGTCTCGGTACCGTCCAGCTAGCCTCCCCATCTCATTTGTGTGGTTGAGCACACGGGTCTCCAGCTGTGACACCTCCAGAGCATTGTCTCGTTTGCGAATAATCTCATGCAGCAGCTGCATGTAGAGCTGAGTAACTCTGGAGTTCATGTTGCGGCTCTCTTTACGCAATAGCTTGACTTCATTAATCACACCCCCATCAAGCTCTATCAGCAGTTGCAGTGCCTCAATCTGCTTTCGCTGCTTTTGCAACTCACTGTTGAGCAGCTCCAGTTCCTGCTTATTAATACGGTTTTGCAGCAAGGTCTCTGGCTCCTTGGGGTTCACACATATTGCCCCGTTGTTTTTCTGCTGAGGGACAATGAAGGTATAAGAACATTTGTCTGTTTGGTAGGCACTGTAGTCAGCAACAGCCCTTTTTTGACGTTTTGGTACGTAGATAAATTCTCTCTCTAGGATGTCATTGCTGTTGTCAATTTCTAGAGTGTCTTCTTGGAGACCTGACTCTGGTCCAGAGAGCAACAGGAGACTCACCATTACCACCACAGGGAGAATCATAGCACAGTTCAGCTGCTCCCAGACCACAACAATTTCTGAAAGAGATGAAGCAGAGATGCTTAGCAAGGGTCTGTTTTCTCTCATCAGTTATTGACCTGGTGTTAGTTGTCGAAGGCAATTACTTTATCACCACCTCTGTGTGCTCAGAAGCCCATATGTATTGTATTTTTCACAGCTCTGTCCCAGAAAGTTGCTGGCCATAATGTAAGATAATGCCATCCAGAGTTAGATACCATATTTCTAAGATCTTTAGTTCAATAACATGAGTTTTATCTGTTATTTTAAGCATAAAATTAGAGGTCATCCAGGTCGTTATGTTGTTAAAACATTCCTGCAAAATTGGTGTATTTCATTTGGCTTCATGGATAGAAAAATCTGGTAATCATCTGCATAGTAGTGAAAATGTATATTATGCCTTCTATTTGTAGTGCTTAGGGGAAGTGTATGTAATATAAACACAACTGACCCTAGCACAGAACCCTGTGGAACTCCATAGTTAACCTTTCATGTGTGAAGAAGACTTCCCATTTACATAGCCACACTGAAGTCTGTTAGATACATGTAGTTCAACTCATTACAGCGCAATACTTTTAATACCTACAGCATGCTCTTATCCCTGTAATAAAATATATAGTCAGCATTATAGTCTAGCAGGACAAGCACAGAGATGAGTCCACTGTCAGAGGCCAAAAGAAGATCATTTGTAGCCTTCACTACCACCATTTCTGTACTGTGATGGGTTCTGAAACCTGACTTAAAATCTTCAAACAAACTTTTTCTCTCTGAAGATGATGAGTTAGCTGTTTTACAACTACTCTTTGAAGAATTTTCAAAATAAAACAAAGGTAGTGGCTTAATTACAGCCGGTAACTTGCAAATGAACTAATATCTACTTAATTACACAGCAAGTCTTTTGCAGCCAGTCCATGCAAGGGTAAAATCAGAGAGGAAAGAGCAGGTTTATAAGGATGAATCAGTATAAGAATCAGTATTTATATGTTAAGTTTGCGGGAACAACAACTAGCTTCAGTCACTGCCTGCTGTTTTTGCATGTACATATTTCATGGTCTACGGTATGAACAAAAGATATTCACAAAATATTAAGTATGGCTCAAAGTTGCCTTTTTGCAACTAGTGAAAACATTGCTGCTCATTTTAACAATATTTGACCAGTTACACTTTAGTAGTTTAGTGAAAGATGTTCCCTGTATCCAGTCTAGGCTCCAACCTCATATAATAGAATATTGTGTTTTCTTGTTTCTCTTGCTTTTTGTGATGAAAAATACTGTCACAGCTTTGGAATGTTCAATAACACAGCATGAAAAGCGGAGCCTCCCCTGACAGTTACACAAGACCATGTTATCTTGGGCTTTAGGATATGGTAGTTACTACATCATCTATCTTTTTCATTTTTCTTTTATCAAATGTCTAGCCTCAGCCAGGTCAGTTCAGACATTGGTGAGCTGTTTTTTCCCCATACAACAGAGGCCATAAGTACTGTTACTTGGCCAAGTTGACCTCAAGTAAGTTCAACATGTGAGTGGTCATAAATTTATTGCTGTATAGTTTTTGCACTCTGTCTGGCTACAAGCATAATATAAAAACTCTTTTGGAGTCTTTAAGTTTTGCGAGGCAGCTTCCTCTGTCATTCAACCCAGTACTTGTACCTGACCATTTTAAGAGATGGGGTTATTTTGTTTTGTTTTATTGTGTTTTTTAGGCCGCTTAACACTGACCTGTGAGTCGTTTAATCGTGGAAAACACCTAACCAGAGTTGGATCAATGTTGTCTGCACAAAACACACAACTTATAAAAGAACTAGTTGTAAATTGTAAGTTATTGTGACTGAGAAGCTGATGTATACAGAAGCAGACACTTATCTGAGTCTGTCATGCAAATCCACAAATGGTGTCAACTGACATGTTTGAACACACGTAAGTGTGTTAGACATCAGAATCATTCGGCTGTATTATATGTGTTTAGAAATAAATTTGTTAAAGTAGGATCTTAAATATCACATTACTGTTTGCATTCCAATGAAGCTTTACATTTGAGCTTTGTATTTCACATGTGCCTTCTTTTTGACCTCAAAGTATGTTATATCTTTAAAGCAAATATTGTCAGGAGCAAGAAAATGAGCTGCCCAGTTAGTTTTATATAAATTCATTAATTATACTGTAGTATATATGATAAACTAAAGTTATTTTTTTCCAGCTATTTACAAGTCAATATTTATTATTCATTATCATCTTCTACATAATCTTTGTGTAATTAAAGTCATCGTCATAAACATTATACCCTTATAGACGTCACAAATAGACATTATCAGGATAGTTAAAGGCATTCAAAACCTTGGGGATTCAGCCAACCAGTGTGAAGCTACAGCCTATAGCTTGCACAGCTTGTCACATATTATCAGTATTGTTTAAGGCACTCATGAGGAAAAAACTTTTTCACTTGAAATTTAACACTAAGCAAATTTTACTGAACAATGAAATGAATTCTGCACTTGTACTTTATTCACATAAAAATGAAAAAAAAAAGTACTCAAAATGATGTCAAGTATATTAAAGTCGGTTTAAACAGGACAAATAGCAAAAATCTGCATTTTGAACCTGTATTTACTGCAACATCTTAAACGCCTCAAATTGTGTTAAAAAGAAGAAATAAAATAAACTAAATATTAACAATAATTTAATAGTAATAAATAATTTAATACTATTACAAGTAAAAACCTGCACAGAGAATGAATTGTCTTTGCTCTTGGAGTGCTTCTTATAATTTTTAACACAAACATTTTTAAAGGCAGTTCATGGATTGAAAGTCTGAGTTAAATGCTTAAGGTTCAAGATAATTCTTTAGTATAAAAGCTGAATGACTTCCAGGCTCCCTGAACCACAATGTGAACACACTTTCTGCAAAGCAAGTTTTTATTAAACATTTTTCCACATGTGATCATATGCGCCTGAGACCCAGCATATTCTTTTATGTCCTCTGTAGTGGACGCACAAATCACAAAAACAGTTAAACTGAAAGATTTTTGTCCTCAGTTCTCAGGAGTATATGGAATGTGAACTAGCAGTTATGTGACAAAGCATTTCAAACAAACATTATAGAGTAATGCAAAGTAATGTCATGAACTGTGTAACATCTCTACTTTTTAGAGATGTATTAGAGTTGAAGTAATGCATTATTTTTAAATAAAGCAGGAAATAACTTATAGTTAATAAAAAGGCAGAAGGGAAAGTAAACTCTGTGTTAAGTGTAAAATAAGGTTGAGCCACTTATTCAGTGTGTGTTGCATATAAAATGAAAATTGAGAAAATTTCCTGACTTACTTCCACTTGTTTATGTCTCTTTCTCTCTTGCTTTTGTTTAAGATTTGACTCCAGGTCCTCAGAAGTCATTCACGTTTCCTCTGATAGTCAGTAGAAGTTCTTCATATCATTTCTTACCTTCTGTCAGAATCAGATTTAAAGTTCACAAAGACAGTGGTCCACTTGTGGTGATGTGATGATCTGTACAGCAGCAACAAAGCCTTCCTTTCTAATTTCATGTATTGCAGTGAAGGGATGAGTCTCAAACTCAAAGTTCGTGCCTGCTCTGCAGACAAAATCTGTTTCTCTTCCTACTTTGTGTCTCATATGTAATGGAAGGAAGACAGTGTTGCTTGGAGTAATTAAGCTGTGAGGCATAGCGACTCCTCCTTCCCCTCCCCTTTGCAGCAAAAACATCATGGGGACATGAGACAGGCTCCAAAAACCCTTTAATTCCTTATCCTCAGCAAGCCCCGCTGTCATCCCTTTTTCCACTGTTCTCCAGTGATTGTGGAATTCCATCTGACTGGGAGATCATTCACAAGTAACAATTCAACTTAACATGCATGTCTTTGGACTGTGGGCAGAAGCCCTCGCAGGCACAGGGAGAACACAGAGTGAGATGATAGTAAACCTTCAATAGCTCCTTCAAAAATAGTGTATTCTGTCCTTCTGTCTTTAAATGGGGGATATCTGTAAAACCAAGCAGTGACTGTCCATTCAAACAATTTGCCTGGAGGAGAGGTGGAAGCGTCTGGATACAGTTTGTTATGTTGTCATAGTAATTACTGGTTGCATAACATGTGAGAAACTTTTAACAAATAGTCAGTGACTCAGTGATTTTTTTTTAATTGCACAACATGCTCACAAACTTATGCTGTAAGACATACTTTTATCTTTCCCTCATAGACATCTGATTGAGATGGTTTTTATTTAATTTGGTGAAACTCTAGAAGCTTTTGATTGTGCTTTTTGTTTATTTCCAAATCTTTACAGGGACATTCTCACTGGCTTTGTATCATAATTGCATCTTCAGCTGTAACATTTCTCATTGTGGAGTTGGAGTCCTGTTTGAGAATGACAACAAAGATCCTAAGAGGCATTATGGTACAACAGCAATATTATTCCTATTATTATTTTACATTTTTTGCTTTTAACACTACATTTATCCTGAAGAAAGGTAATAAATATGGAGATGACAAAGAAATGTAGTAATATAATGTAATCATTAAAAACAACTTCCTGAAAAAGAGAGACTCAAGAGGAGCTTCTATCCCCAAGCCATCCGGGCCCTAAACACACACACCCGCCCTCTCACATCATCTATAATTGACTGAGACAGGACTCTCTTCCAAACACTCTAAACCCAGGCACAATGTGCATTCCAAATTCCTTTATTTTTAAATATGTTTATATTGTCTGTTCTGTAAAATAGTCAGATGTCTATTCACCTGCTTGCTGCTACTACTGCACATTCACCTAATGTATATACTACATATATATATATATATATATATATATATATATATATATATATATATATATATATATATATATATATATATATATAATGCTCTTTTTATATATATATATTTTATATATATAAATTGCAATGCTCAATTACATTGGTGGGAACTAGTGCGTTAGCAGGTTAGCTCGTTAACGTGTTGGCTGTCCAGCCCCATGCATGGGGCGATCCGCGGTAGCTCATTAACAGAGATTTGCCGTGTTGTGGTGTTAACGTCATTTCAGATTAACGCTGACAACACTAGTGGGAACACAACGAATATGACTGCACATTTACTCCGACATCATCCTAGTGCAAAGACAAGTGGAAGCAGACAAAAACAACAAGCAGGCATGCTACAAACTTTACCCGAGTCATTTAGACAGCCGTTAGCACATGATTCTCCTTATGGGGACCTGATATGTTTAATATGCTGCTGAGAATATAGCCCAGAAGAAGCGTATAGTATAGCTTTTATTTTGGAAAGAGCCATTACTCTGTAATAAACTCTCTTTTCCAAAGTGATTTCTCAATCAGATATTAATTTTTTTTATTACTTTGTTGTTTCAGCAACATTAAATTTAAAAACTGTACTTTTGAGTTAAAATATATATTTAGAATTTTAATAAATGACAAATTAAAAGGCATGAACATTTTTTTTTGTATCGAAAAAATATCGAACCGTGACACCAAAGTATCGAACCGAACCGAACCGTGAATTTTGTGTATCGTTGCACCCCTAATATATATATATATATATATATATATATATATATATATAATGTTCTTCCTCTACCCCCCCCCCCCCCCCCCCCCCATTTTTGCACATGTCGAGGAGCGTGTCAGGCTACATTTCACTGTGTGTTATACTTGTATATACTTGTAACTATGCATGTGGCAAATAAAGAACCTTGAACCTTGAATTTTAATTGGCTTCATCTGTTATGAACAGTAGCATTATATCTCGAGTGGCAGATGCCCAACTACTGACTCAATGTGTTTGAATTTGCCAATGAGTGCTGGATGCTTTGACTAGGCTTTGCTGTGGGACAGGAAACAAGGCTGCACAGCTTTTTTAGATTGAGCACAGCTGAAACGCATTAAACTCATGTATCTATCAGTATGACATCATAGGCAAATATTTGTTAATCGTTTTGGTTGTTTTGTGCAGCTGTAATATTAACAGTTGAACTGTCAGAACAGCTGATATCATGTAGAGCCAGTGCATCACAGTGGGGTTAGGCTGTAGCAGTAAGAAAAATAGAAACCCAGAGAATTGTTTTTAACCCATTATATTCTTGTTTGGACTTGTATTTGTCTTCTTCGTGTCCTTGAAGAAGTTACTACTTTTGATTGTTCCAACGCTGATATGAGCTGCAAAGGATTCAGAGCCAGTACTGAGGCTTCATCCTATTAATTTCTTTCGTCATTACATGAGGAGATAAAATGCTAAAACACTGCCTGAGGTGTTACTCAGTATTTCCAGTAGATTCCATGATCCTCTTCCATGTGCACATATCTTGTCAACTTGGTGTGTAATTGTTAATAATGAAGGTTCTTCCTCATCCATTTTAGTAGCCAGCAACAACAGGCCCACTACCCTACACTCTGAAAGCACCCCTACAGGACAAAGGGATGCAGCTGAATACCTTCTCCAAGTCCCATAACCACATGTAGACTAGTGGAGTTGAGAAGATGGTGACATGTAATAGCAACAATATTTACATAGATGCACACAAAAAAAGGAAAAAACTACAAACCACTCAACTAACAACAAGAGAAAGAAAGAGAAACAAAAGATAACAGAAGAAAAAAACAAAGGTACATTATGTATATTAATATATTTTCATATACAAAGTAGGCATCAACATTTCATGGCATCACATGCCAGCAACGCCCCTTTCTTTCAGCAGCATCACATCATATCCTGTATCACTTTATGGGAAATTATGTGACTATCAGTTACAATAACTTCAGGTCGTCTGTTACTATACATAATATCTAGAGTACTGGGATCTGTAATGGCTGTATTCTGAGTATTTCAGTGAGAAACAATTATTTTTCCATAGATTCTATTTCTTTTGGTATTCATATAGTATGTGTATTAGTGTGTCTCTACTCTTGTCACACCCCAACACATATCTGATTCCCTCAGTTTTAATTTTGCAATCTTACGGGGAGTCCAGTACCTCCTATGAATGATCCTACATGTCATTTATCTTGTCTGGACTCTTATATACCCACAATTTCTCTCTGTCTCCATAGCTATCACCCCTTGTAGCTTCACTTCCCAAGCTCTCTTGAGACCCTCAAATTTTCGCAGCTGATGTTGTCTCATTGTACTATAACGCCTAGATATCCTGACCTTAGCATTCCAATTACTCTAAATAGTTCCTGTATCATTTTCTCCATTATGCAGCTTCTTAATCAAAGATTAAGATTATCTTTACTGGATACCAGGTGGGAATTGAACTTGTGACTCCCACTCCAAAGGTGTGTAGTCTTACCACTACACTATCCAGCTGCATTATTCTTATGCTGTTTATTTTACCCAACAGAGAGAGCCCTAAATTGGCCCAACTTTGTAAGGCGCTCTCAATTTTCTGAATAAGTAGCGGAAGGTTTTCTTTGTTTATGTCTTTTAAACCAGTGCTAAGTTTGTTGCCTAATTATACAAGACTTGAAGGAAGCTATTTAAACCCCCAAATCTTCCTAATATTTGACGGGCTAGACGATGACATTGCTTCTGATTTCTATACTCACTAAAATTTATTCAACAACCAGTTTACCATTTATTAGGATCATATAATAAAATGTTACTGTGAACTTTCTTTAGTACTGTTGTATTTAGTATGGTTGGCAGTTAGCATACAAGTTTAGCACATTATCACTTCCTTCTGTACTGAATTAAAGTTGACCTTGGCTTGCATGTTTGGAAAAACAAAACCATATTTGTGGCCTAACACCTACACTGATTTATGTAACTGTGTATGGAACACTTGGGTCATGAGTATAGGACACTACAGTGGAATGGAATGTGGCCATGGCTATTTATCAATTTTTTTGTGTACACTGAATAATAATTGAGAGGGAAACAGAAAGGTATCTATATGGGGTAAATTTCCAACCACTAGGCCACAGTGCTGTTGCTTTTACTTAATAAAAACATGTTTTTTGCCGTTTACCGTGGTGGTTTGGCATGCTCTATGGATGTAACCTTAATACAGTCTTTGAACTCAGGTTTTATCAGCTACAGAAGGAAGTATTAGCTAAATAACTGAACATATACCTCTTTGAAAAGGTAATGTGTTTGTTTGATATTTTCACCATAATCGCTTGACCAAAAAGCATCTCACTGTTTATAGAACAATATCTTTATACAGTTTCCATCTATCAGTCCCTGGTCTGCAGATTACATATTGTACATTATACAAACACAAAGCTGCACAAATATTGCAGGCATTTTAACACAGCACCAGTACTTCTGTGTACACTTGTACACAGTTTTTCTCAAATGAAGGTTGTACCAGCAGTTATTGTTCTTCTTCTTTAATTGAAGATAGTTCTTTGTGACTTTCTCTGAATGTCTGGAGACATTGCAGAATGAATTTAGATCAGACACCTTTTTGATCATATTATGTGGATATAAAGTTAAATATAAAGTGCAGAAAATGTTCTACATTATTGTATACGTAGTTATTTTTCTAAAGTACACTGCAGGATAAGGGAGTTTCTGTTCATGCTCAGGGTATGTTTCCACCCCACTATTTTGTAACACTTGAGAAGTTAAAATAAATTGCTGGAAAGTTGGTGACTCAGCAGCTGTTTTCCAGATCACTTGTGACAGAGCTGATGCGATTATTTAAATTGCTTTTACTACACTTTTTCTTAAATTTTAGTAATTATATTATTCTCCTGAGGTTTGCAAATACCAAAACCCCCTATTCATAACCAAAATCCACAAAATAATTCATGTATTCCAGTTGTACAGAAAAATAATATATCCTTTATAAATGAGTAAAAACATTGCAATAACCAATAAAAGCCTAATGCCCATTTTCACTAGAATCTGTAGTGAACAAGATTAACAGTGTGTATCAGTGTTTCCATATAACACATTTGTGTTAATGACTTCCAGGGGAAATCTTCTGGCAGCTCCTCTAGCTCTCACAATTTCTCGCGCTGACTTTATGAGACATTGTGAGAAAGACTAAAAAGAACCAAATACAGAAAACACTGATGCTTCCACACATTAAAGCTTTCATTGAAGTAATAAATTCTTCTGTTGAAATCACTGGGTATGCTTTCAAACCCATCATTATTCCTGTTGTTAGAAGAGTTTAACTAGCTTTTTTGTGCCTTCTACAGGGATCTACCTGTTGGACATTATCTACATTGACTCTGCTTATCCTGCATCAGACAGCATCATAGAGACAGAGCAGAGGACAAATCAGATGAACAATCTTCTGAGAGTTATTTCAGACCTGCAGATGTCATGTAACTATGGTAAGACACAATTACATCAGTAGTTGCAGTAGGAACAGTATAGTGTCTGTTTCCTAATCATGTATATATTGATGATCTTCTGACATCAGAGTTATGGTTGTACAGTACTGTGAAAATGTAATTCCTTTCCTTGATAAAAAAAAAAAAAGCATTTAGTTTTAAAACAGCACTTTGTATTTACAAAGCTTAAGTTTGTTTAATATTTTTTTAATTGTTTGATCTGAAACATGTGACAAATATGAAAAAAACCTAAACATTTTTCACAGCCCTGTATGTCATAAATCTTTAATATGGATGAAGCCAAAATATGTATGTGTTCATAATAACCCAAGTGGATCACCACTGCAGGATGCTAAAGAAATGTGGTCTTTTTAGCTTTTATATGTAAGTTTGGGTTTTTGTATAAAGTTCTAATGGTTTGGTTCTGCTTTAGTGACCTGAGCCTTTATTGCTCTGCTTTGCTTAAGTTACTTTCACTGACGAATTCAGGAAAATTTTCAAGTGTCAGCCAGTCGAACTAAATGTATTCAAGTCCTTAATTGTTTTGGCTAGCATGTGGTGTTTCCAGTGTGCTTTGTGTGGGGAGCTGCTGAGTAATAAAAATGCTCAAGATACCTGCATGAAATGTTGCCCCAGACGGAGGGGCGAGTAGGGGTGAATTTCTGCAATAAATACAAATCCTCTATTACTATTCTGAAGCCTTTTAAATGCTTTATTGAAAAAATCTGGAGATCTTAATTAGTTTAAATATGTTTACCTTTCACTATCTGCAAGTGACTAAAAGTTAGAATAACTCAAATTGTAACTCTAAGCAGGGGAATCATTGAATAAATGAGTGAGTCATTGTAAAGCTTTTGTTTCAGGGAAGTCACTTTTAAGTAAGTTCACAGACAGACAATCACAAAGCGCTGTACACAAATATTAAAATAAACAATAAAATCAATAGACATTATATACAATGTAAACGATCAAATGTAAATAATGTAAAAAATATAAAATATGTAGATCAACAAAAGGCTTGTTTGAACAGAAGAGTTTTTAACTGTTTTTTAAAAGAATCCACAGAGTCAAGCAAACGTAATTGTAGTGGTAAACTGTTCCACAGCCTTGGTGCAACAGACTGAAAGGCTCTGTCCCCTTTTGTCTTCAGTCGTGTACGGGGAACAACTAAGAGACTCTGAGTCTGTGAGTGGAGATGACGAGCAGCAGTGTATTTTATAAGAAGCTTGGATAAGTAATCTGGAGCCTGGCCATTTAGTGCTCTGTATGTTAAAACAAGAATTTTAAAGCGAATTCTAAACTCTATTGGGAGCCAATGTAAGATGGGAGTAATGTGAACACGCTTGGTAGAGCGAGTTAGTAGTCTGGCTGCTGCGTTTTGTATAGCTTGGAGGCGAGAAAGAGATGATTTATCCAAGCTAGTAAACAGAGAATTACAGTAATCTAAGCGTGATGACACAAATGCATGAATGAGTTTTTCCAGTTCAGCTGAGGAAACCATATGACGCAGTTTAGATGTTTCTTAAATGATAGAAATAGGAACGAGACAAAGATTTTACATGAGAGTCAAGGCCCAGAGAAGAGTCAAATATTACACCAAGATTTCGAATATTTGACTTGACAGATGGACAGAAAGAGGCAAGAACCTGACTGATTTTAGAATGTAGCTCAGGAGGAGCTATGATCATGGTCTCGGTCTTGTTAGTATTTAGAACAAGGTAGTTGCTTGAAAGCTAATCAGAAACCTGGGTTAAGCACTGGACTAGGGTGGACAGCCTATCCAGCTGATGAGGCTTAAAGGACATATGGAGCTGAATGTCATCAGCATAAAAATGATAAGACAGGTCGCTAAAAACTTTTGTGTTTTATCATTTCTGTTCCCAAAAATAAGCTTGGCTTGCTGTACCTACATTTTAATGTTATTTTTAAAATGTCATTGCAAAAAAAATGGGCAACATTATAATACGCTCAACTACTAGGGGTAAGTAACTACTGTGTAATAAAATGTAATTACAAGTAATTGATTTGAAATCATGAGTATTTTTACAGGAAAGAAGACAGGCATTGTACTGTAAGCAATTATAAGCAGAGTAATTAATTTTAAGTATAAGAACTGAGACTCAAATTTTATAAATTTGCCTTTATTGGATAATAACAGTGAAGAGGAGAGGAAGCAGGGAGGTGAGAGGCGAAGACATGCAGCAAAGGGCCATGGGTCAGACTCTAACCCCGACTCCTGCTCTTTGGCCATGTGGCATGTGGTCACCTGCTCACACACTGTGCTAAACCGGTGAAATTTAACAAACATGATGAAAAATTATTTTTAAAAATTATTGTATTAATACATATAATCCAGATAATTTTAAACTGACAAAATAAGTTCCTAGTCTTCTATAGATGGCAAATCAGTGGGTTGATTCTGTAATTGCTTTGCCGTCATCCTTGTGCGTTATTGAGTGCTAGCGTTATATAAAATACTGTTGTCCAGATAAAAAATGTACTTCTATGTTTTGCTGTGCATTTACACAGGCGTAAATGAAAGTCCAAGATAAAATTGCTGTCAAGGTGATGAAGAAAGTATACAGGATTACCAGGAGTCGAGGTGCAAGGCCAAGATAGTGGTGGCAAAATCAAAGGAAAAGGCTTATAATTAGTTGCATTCATAGCTAGACACTAAGGAAGGATAACCTACATGGAATGCAGACAGTTGGTTAGAAAGACAGATTGAGCTCAAAAGAGTGTGCACAGATTAGTGTGATGAAAGATAGAAATGTAAATGTACTGATACGCGTAGCTTATGTTGAGAAGGTGGAAGTGTGAGGTGTGAGCAGCAGCATGGCTTCATGCTGTGATGTTTGTTTTGATACTGTTGAGAAGTATAGTGAAGATCAAAAGAAGTTGCACTGTGTCTTTGTGGATCTAGAGAAAGGCTGGTGCAGTACATGTATGAGGACTGCCAGACAGTGATAAGGTGTGCAGTAGGAGTCATTGATGGAAACAAGGTGGATTGTATTAAGAATCAGCTCTAAGCCCCTTCTTGTTTGCAGTAGTGGTGAACAGGTTGGCAGATAAGGTCAGGCAAGAGTCTCTATTGACTATGATATTTACAGACGACATTATTATCTAAAGTGAGAATAGGGAGCAGATGGATGGTAGAGAGCCTAGAGAGGTGAAAGTATAAGAGAAGAGAAATGAAAGATAGATTACACGTGGGTGGATGAGAGGTATACAGGTAATAGTATGACTGAAAAAGTTATATAGTTTATAGTTTTACTACTGTTTATGTTCAGTACTGCCATGTTGGATTGTTAACTCTGCTCTGAGTTTCTGAGTGGGAAAGGAGGCTTTCCACAAACATTTTCTGACTGGGAACTCTGAATTTCTGACCTCCAACTTACTCGGGACCGTTCCAAAAGTTAGAGAGCTAAGGCTTAAAATTGTTTGGGTGGTGCAGAAGAGGAATAGTGGATATATTGGATAAAGGATGCTAAAACTGGAACTACCAGTCAAGAAGAAAAGAGAAAGACCACTGAGGAAATTCATGGATGTACTGAAGGAGAACATAGACAAGAGAAGTAACAATATTTAAAGTTAATTCTCTACCAAGAGTTGTGTTGAAGGTAATTTGCTTTTTCTTTTTTCCATTAGATCACTTGGTGACCCTGCCGCATGTTCAGAAGTATCTGTTGTCAGTTCGCTACATAGAGGAACTCCAGAAGTTTGTAGAGGACGATAAC
This sequence comes from Neolamprologus multifasciatus, assembly GCF_963576455.1. Lineage (NCBI taxonomy): Eukaryota > Metazoa > Chordata > Actinopteri > Cichliformes > Cichlidae > Neolamprologus > Neolamprologus multifasciatus. Next base: position 11,392,198 of record NC_140445.1, read on the forward strand.
TTCAAGTAAGTGTTTTCAATGTGAATGGCATGGGATTGTGAAATTAATTATTTGACATTTGTTTGTATCAGTCGATTATGGCGGGCACATAGAAGAAGCATGGGTGCAAGTGTAAAATTGAGGACGGTCAATACACAGGAAGCAAAATGGAAAGGATCTTTTTCAATAGTGTGTCCTTTCATTCAGCAGACATTGATGGCTTTATCTGACAGAGTCTAGGTTGCTCTGCTTGTTTCTTGGTTTCTTAGAGTCACTTTTGTCATCATAATTTTTCAAGTTGGACATAAATGATATGTCATATAAGCTTTAAATATGAAATGAAATATGATATCATTTGGGACGATAGAGCCAACACAGTAAATTTTTCAAGCACTGTCACAAAGCACTGTGCAACAGAAAACAGTAAAAGAAAAAAGAAAATGAGAAGCCAATTATTAGCAATAAAAATATTCAATAAAATAAACAGGTAAGTACAAAATGAAATCATCAACAAAAAAGTTTTTAAGCAAAAAATATTTTAACTAATTTTAAAAATGAGTCCACAGAATCAGCTAAATGTAGCTGTAGTGGTAGACTGTACCACTGTCTTGGTACCACAGACTGAAAGGCTCTTTCCCTTATAGTCTTTAGTTGTGGATGAGGAACAACTAACAAAAACTCAGAGCTTGGGAATGAAGATGGCAAGTGTCTGTTTATTTTGTTAGAAACTCTGATAAATAATCTGGAGTCTGGTCGTTTAGTATTTTTAAACTAATCCTAAAATGTATAGGGAGCCAATGTAAAATGCATAAAATGAGTGATGTGAACTTGTGTTAATAGTCGGGCCATTTCATTTTGTATAGTTTGGAGATGTGAAAGACATTATTTGTTCAAGCCAGTAAACAGGCCATTACAGTAATATAAGTGTGATGACACAAATTCATTGAGAATTTGCTTGAGTTCAGCTGAGGAGACTATATGTCACAATTAGGAAATATTCCTTAAAGGAAAGAAACAGGAATGTGACAGATTTTACATGCTAACTGACTTCTGCAATTTTGTTAGCAAATTATTCGAAAAATGGCAATTTTGAAATAGGCAAAAAAATGCCATATAGAGCTGGCATCAAGATTAGATTTGCTCTAGTAAAGATGTTACCTTGGTATGTTTAAAGTAGATTGAATGCAGCCTTGCCTCAGTTAGCTGTTAATAATAGCAATGATGGACCAATCCTGGTGAGAGTCCAGATAGCACTGATGGAGGTAATATCTCTAAGGAGCATCTAGCCTATTAATGTAGTTAAGCTATTAAGTGTAATTAGAGAAAAAGCAGTAAATGTCTTAGGACAACAAGGACCATCTTAATTTGTGTGACTCTTTTCTTTGTCAGAGAGACAGACACTGGTGAATGATCACTGATAGTGATAGGATGAATCTGAGTGTCTTTAATATAAAAATAAGGAAGAGGAACAACTTTATTGCCTGACCGACGGGTTTCAGCTTGTGGCCTTCATCAGGCAATAAAGTTGTTCCTCTTCCCTTCAAGTGTTGCTGGATTGTGACTTTTTCATCCTCTTCACGCACCTTGGGAGTAGGTTAAGTTGTGCCAGAGATTTTTGCTTTGATATAAAAGTAGCCTAAGTGAGAATAATAATAATGGATTGGATTTCTATAGTGCTTTTCAAGGCACCCAGAGCGCTTTACAATGCTATTCATTCACTCTCACATTCACACACTGGTGGAGGCAAGCTACGGTTGTAGCTACAGCTGCCCCTCTGGCCAACACCAGTAGGCAGTAGGGTAAAGTGTCTTGCCCAAGGACACAACGACCAGGACAGAGAGCCCGGGGACCGATCCGGCGACCTTCCGGTTACAGATGCGCTTCCCAACCCCCTGAGCCACAGTCGCCCACAATGTGAGTGGTGTCCTAGTGAAAAGATAGCGCAGTCCCTGTAGGGACATATGAATGCAGAGCATTGCAAAGACCAGAATAATTCATTGTTTAAGAATGTCTGTAGCCTGCAGTTCCTTTGAGCTAGTCCTGTACTGAGCCTATAATTTTTTTGGATTAAATGGCTGGTTGAAGTCTCCCCCTATTATGAGTACCTTAGTACCTTGAGACGGCTGTTGTTGTGACAGCAACAACGCTATATAAATAAAATTGAATGGTGAAGTTTATCGTTCTCTTAATGAATATGGCTACAACTCTTTGTTCTGAGTTTTAGCAGGCTGTGCATGTGTGAGAGAACTATAGAGAGGTGAGTGTGTCAAGGTGGAAGGAATCTTGAAGAAAGAAGGCTATGTGACAATTCTGAAAGAAACTCTCAAGTATTTACAGCAAAACTGGGTCTGAGTTGACAACCCAAAACATGTGTCGCTTCTGGTAAAGAAATAACTGCATCACCAAAGTGAATGTTATTGACTAGTGTGCACAAAAACTTGACTTCAGTCCCATTGGAAATCTGTAGGGTGAACAGAAGACCAAGATCCACAGATTCACCAAAGAAGAACAAGCTGGGATTGCTTGGGAGACATGTGAGGTTTCTTGAAAACTATAACAAATGACTTCAGCAAAACAAAATAGACAATTTGCTATTAGTATCAGGAGGTCTATTTTGACCATGATAGTTTTTGGTTTTGTATAATAATTTTGTTTCTAACAAGATTGGGCTGGTGCAGCACAGTGGGGCAGTGGTTAGCACTGACGCATCAAACAAGAAAGCCCTGGTTTTGAATCCACCATCTGGCCAGGGCCTTTCTGTCTGGGGTGTGCATGTTCTCTTGGCTTCCTCCTATAGTCCAAATACATGCAGTTTGTGTGGTTATATTAATTGATGATTATAAATTGCCCTAGGTGTCCGTGTTGAATGTGAATGGTTTTCTGTCTCTCTGTGTTAGCCTTGTGTGTACCCCATCTCTCGCCTTCTCCAGCTTGGCTCATTTGATGAGGCATGTGATTAATAGTGGGTCAGTATAAATAAATACCTGAAGAAGGCTCTTGAATGTGAGGTGAAAAATCTTCAAAAAAAATTTAAAGTCCAGTAACTTTCTTTTTAAACTCTCAAGATGTTCATGATGGAAACAAATTCACCTGGGTGAGATTTCCTGAACAAGTACTGAGACACCCAAAAACCACCCTGTGTAGGATGAGCTTGCACGTACAGAAGATGCATCTTATTAAATAAAGTTGACTCATAGGTCATAGACGGTTATTTAGTGGCAAACTGGGCAGGAACACATGACATGTCTTTTCTTGGCTCTCAAAAAAGTTAATGAATGTAAAGCCTCCATAATACAATTGGTAATCGTTGTGTTGTATGTCATTTCTTTGTTATGCTAGGAAAGTGTTCAGTAGGCGCACTGATTAATGGAAACATGTGAACATGCATTTAAATGCAGCATATAACGCAAAAACAGTTTGTATATTTCTCATGAACTTTAAAGTCAGTATTTGGTATTGCCATCTTTATTGTTCAAAACAGCTTTAACTCTTTTTTGTAATTTCTTTAAGTAGTCTTCAGGAATAGTTGTCCGGGCTTTTAAAGAACATTCCAAACCTCTTCTTTGGATGTTGGTTGAATGGAACTGTTTCAATAATACTAAGGTCCAATCTCTGAGGAGGCTAATCTAAGGCTGATTGTGTCCTCTTCCCTACATCTTAGCAGGGCATTTTATGGCATGAATTTAAAGTTAATTAAAGTTAATTAAAATTAAATTAAAGTTTTAATCCGTATTTCCGAAGAAATTACAATACTGCATAGTATTGTATACTGCATATTAAATCCAGCAGCAAAAGGCAGATCAAAATAAGACTGGTCTAAAAAGAAACTTTCAGTTACTGGCAGACAAGACTTCAACCTTTTGGGGCATTACAAGGCTTGTGTTTTTCATTAAAAAGACATGAATAATAACTAATGATTAAATACTGAGTTGTCTATAAACACATAGTGAGTGAAAAAGCTGAGTGAACAAGAAACAATGCATCATGGGACGCCCCCAGCAGTCTATGCCTATAGCAGCATAAATAAGGGAGGATTCAGGGTCACCAGATCCAATCTTAACTATATACTTTATCAAAAAAGGCAGTCCTACATATTTGTTTAATATCCACAGGACATATCCTGGTCAAAAACTAGTCCAAGACTCCTAACAATATTACTGCTGGCCTATTACTGCTGACTATGTTAAAAAATGAGGAGTGGCAGCAGTAAATCTATCTTTCCTCATTTTTTACATTTAAAAAAAATGTTGCTTAATGCTGTCTGTCTCAGCCCCAGTAAAACTGCATATGCTGTAAGAAATTTGTGGTGATGTGGCAAACAGAGACCAAAGAAAGTGATTGATATTTTGCGAGTATTATGGGCGATGTAACTGCTTGACCTAAGACTTGAGATATAAAAGAAAGTGTGAGTGAGACGGCTTCTATGTAGAAGTAACACAATGTTAATTAAAATAATTTTCTTTGTCAGCAGATGAAGTGACATCGCCTTACTCAGTTGCGTAATGTGTAGTGTGTTTAATAAAATCTGAAACTACCTTTTAACTGACAAACACAACAGCACTGAGCTCTTTTATCTAATGGAAACATTTGTGTTACAGGCTCTCTCTAAAGATTGAACCTGGCAACAGTTCCCCTCGCATTGCTTCTTCTAAAGAAGACCTGGCAGGTAAGTCACACATGGTTGAACTGCACTGATAAAAAGCCCTGCAGATATCCTGCACTTCCACCAAGTTGTACTCAAAACAAAAATGATTAGCTTTTTCTGTCAAGTCCGCAAGGCAGGGTTATTAGAGTTACCTGAAACTGAACTAAAAAGTTCAACTAAATGTGAAAAAAACATTTTAGTTAACTAAAATAAAAATAAAAACTAGACGTAAAAAAACTTTAAAGTAACTGAACTGATTTTTGTGGAGGAAATTTGCTTTGTTTTTAGTATCTATTAGTTTGGTTAAAAAAAGAATTACAACTTGCCTGATGACTCATTGATAGACACGTTTATTGTGTGTTTATGGTAATACCTGTGCTAATTTTCCAAGCCCTCCATGCAGTAATAAATTTAAAAGATATGTGAACTGTGAAACTAATGGAAACTAAAGTAAAACTAAACATTTTAGAACAATAAAAACTAAACTGAAATAAGAAAATCCAAAAACCTGAAATGGAAAAAGGAAATAAAAATAAAACCTAATTAGAAAATACAAAACTATAATAACTCTGCTGCATGTTCATGACCTTAGAGTTTTTATAAAAAGTACATGTAAAGTACACTATGTGAAGTGCCCTGATGACAGTTGTTTTGATTTGGTGCTATTTAAATTTACCTGGGCTCTGATAATTCAATTCTGAATTGAACTGAATTGAAATGAACACTAGCATTTAGCATCAGTATTAACATTTACTTTACACTAAAAACAGAAAAAAAATTGGGTGTGTTAAAAAGAATAATCAGAAATAAACACAACTGTTCCTGTGGTGAAACAGATCACGCACACACACAGGCACACACATATACTTTTCTGTAGCCCTGTAGTTCCCACAGGTACTCCTACTGTTCATATTTTCACCATTTCAGTAACCAAGTGAAAGCTATCAGTAGCTAACAACATGAACAAAGAAGCCATCCTCTTTCTGTTAAACCTTCATTTTTTACAGCATCGTGTACCTGGTGGTTTAGACTCTAATGGTGTATTAGTTTGTAGTCATTACATGCGGGTGTAACCAACATTTACTTCATAATGTCACATGCTGTGCTTTAGTGCACTGCACTGATAGAAACATTTACCATTTAAGTGATGGTGTTCATTTATTAGTGTAGCATGATGAAGACTACATTCAGGGTTATTTTCTACCCATCTCTACCAGGAAGTATCATCATACAGCATCAGCATCATACAGATAGACCCACTTCTCTGTGTTCTTATGGTTTGGGAATATGGGGATGAGCCAGCACCAGGTTTTTAAAAATCTAAAGTCATGGTTTTATAATGAATCTGAAGATTTGACTTGGCAAGGAGTAGTTATTGTCTTGCAGAGGTGGCAAAAGTACAGACATTCTTTACTTATAAGTATAGTATAGTATAAGTACACATAGTTGTGTTAAAAAAATCTAATTCAAAAATGAGAACATTACATTTAGTGCTAGCTAGAAGCTTATAACTTGTGGATAGATGCACTAATAATGCAGTTCAGGGTCATTCTGCTCGCAATAAACTCTGAGTATAGCGCTGTAATTGATACATAAGGTTTTAGCTTGTTTAATCTCTTTGTATATGATAAGTCCCGGTAACAGATACACCAATATGATTGTCTTTTATATGTTATTGTTCCCTAAAATTTGGGCTCAATCAGATTGATGAATTTGATGAATTAAAGGCAAGTAGGAAATAAACATTTTCCTCAGATGTCTTAATGTAACAAGTCTGTTATTAAAATGTAAGGAGTAATAAGTAGAGATATTTTTGTAAAAATGTAGAGAGTGTTCAATTGAAGTACAGATACCTAAAAATTGTATGTTATTTCCCACCCGTTGCCTTGTAAATACTATATGATACTGGTTCTTATATAGCACTTTTCTACTCTTCTGAGCACTCAAAGCGCTTTACACAACTTGTGCATTCACCCATTCACACCCATTCGCATCTGTTTAGCTAGCTAGCTTGATTGAAATAGAAACAAACAATAAAACACACACAAATGTAATGAAATTCAGTTATTAAACATAAACTAAATTGCCAAACACACATATGAATTTGAGTGGCATCCCATATGGTATGTGGCCGACACCATATTGAAGCATACATAGCCTTTAATATGGTGTCGTCCCACTGTTTGCAGCAATAACAACAGCTTTGACTTGATTCTTGTAAGAATGCTTTTCATAAGGTTTAGGAATGTCTTTATAGACTTTTTTTAGGATTCTTCTGGAAGTGCAGGTCAGACAATGCTGTTGAATGAGAAGGCCTGGATTTATATCATCCCAAAGGTGTTCTATCAGATTAAAGGAAAGACTCCTGGTAACCACTAAAACAAAACTCATCAGTCAAATTGCCGGACAGATACGCCTACCTTCTGGAGAGTGTTGTTCACTTAATTGGCTGTTGTGAAGGGTTTCTCTTCACCATGGTAATGATTCTGTGATCATCCACCACTATTTTCTTCTGTCTGCTATTCCTAATGTAGCAATTTCTTGGATGTTCTCCCCACCCCCAACCCTCAACAGAAAAACATTTGCAGCTCAAGGATGGCTTGTTTCACCTGCATGGAGACCTCGTGTGACCGCATGTTGTTTTTTCTCAAAATGTAAATGATCCCCCTTATTGTTTTCATTGAATGGGAAACAGGTATTTTATATTTAAGTATTTCACGCATTTCATCCACGGTCTGTTTAGAATCACCAATAAACCTGATATCTCTCTTTGGACAAATTTGTGTGTATAGGCGTTTTTCTTTCAAGGCGGCTCCATAGTGTAGTAGTTTACATGTCTACTTAACAAGTAAAAGATTTTTGTTTGATCCCTAGCAAAGACACATATACTTTTGGAGTTGCATCAGAAAGGGTATCTAATGTAAACAATCTGCCAACATAAAAATGCAAAGTTCTCTGCTTTGGAGTAATGTGTTTTAATTTAAAAAAATGCTTTGATGAGGCAAAACATTCTAATCAACCTCATATAAAGTGAATAGCACTAATTATTTTGTGACGGAGTCAGAAGCATGAGAAACTTTATTTATCAGGAACCATGCACAGTGGCACTAATCTCATATGCAAAAACATACTTTGTATCAGATTTAACTACCAGTTCATTTTAATTTGCAAATTCTGGGCAGGTGAATATAATGAAAATAAATCTCCAAGTAAGCATGTTGGATGTAAGAGAAATGGTGTAATGTGGCAATTCTTTTGATATCCAAGACTCACTGGTACTTCTTTAGTGCTTTTTTACTCTAGTTGAGCCTTCATTGAAGCATAAGCGCTTCATTCTCACGACAACATTCGCAGAAACACTCCCACTCCAATTAATATATGGGGCATCTCAGGGCTCAGTATCTTTCCCAAAGATGCTTTGACATGTAGACTGGAGGAGCTGGGGACTGAGGCATCTGGGCATTCTCCTGAATTACAATGCTCTGCTCTCATCCAGCTGGCTAAGTAGATAAGAGCAACTAGAACCTGTAATTTAATTGTGCAGTGCTAGTGTAACATAGCAGCAACCTTTTTGTTAAAGCAGTTTTAGATTAGGAACCAGTGGAAAAGATGTTGTAGACATCCAGATTTTGGAGGGGTGGTTTCAGTTTAAAAAAAAAAACAACAAAAAACTAATGTAGAGGTGAACACAATGTTTTGGCTAACTAAGGGATTACCTGATTTACTGTCACCAGGCTGTCTCATACTGTAAGTGCATGATATCAGCTAATGGTACTCTCCTCTTGTTGCTTTGATGAAGATTTGCAGTTACATAACATGGCAGAAAAGGAGTGTTCTGGCTGTGTCCACTGTCTTGTTGGCTCAGTCAGTATAAACAAGTCTCATGCACTTCACACAATGCCAAACCGAAGAATTCGGTTTGCTCACTCTCTTTGTGTAAGACTGAGAAAATGTGGTGGACTGGACTGATCAGTTTCACCATCACTGTGTCTGACAAGGTGAAACCGTTTAAATGTTGCTGCTCTGTGTGACGTTAGCACCCTTACAATTTTCCATTCTCATTTTAATAATTGTCCTTGTAAGCCTGTGACTGAATTCTTCGTGGCAGAGACTCCTCACTGTGGTTAATTTCATCCAATCTGTTTTGTAATGTCTGAGCAGCAGATCAAAAAGCTAAACAAGCCTGTATGTGTGCTTGCCACACAATCACTGGGAATGACTGTTCAAAGAACTGTTGTAAGGTAACAGCAGTATTTTACTGCTGCGGACAACCTGCCAGGCCTGCTTTGTCTGAATTGCTTCTCCTGTTGGCTGTCTGAGAAAAACTAAAGGACTGGTTTTAATTTAAATTATAATCTTTTCATCACACAAAACAAATATATTTTAACCTTTACAGCATACAGACAGAGTATAAGCAGCATGTATTAACTTCCGTAACAGCAAGAAGAGGCAGCCCTCCAGCAGCAGAACCCTTATCTCAACATCATGGAGTTACTCTGAGATTACGAAAACAGGCAAAAAGCACTAAACAATGTGTTTGCTAAGTACCTTCTACCTAGACAAAAGCAGCAAACAAGAGTAGATTTGATTTTTGTGCTAAACCAGTTAACCTGTCTCATAATAACCTAAAAACAGATCCAACATTTTCTAGCGCATTCTGAAAATGCACTTTTCAGCACAGTGTGTCTCAGTTTTTCTTTTTTTCCTCCACATCATTCTACTCTTATTATGAAGAAATGCTGCAGTCATATATTAAAGACTCTTGTCAGCATATCATTTTGGCTTAACTGTTGTTCTTTGGTGAGGTATGGGAGGCAATGGGTAATGTTTTATTTCTTAAAAAAGGCTGAAAAACACACAATGATTCCCACCTCTTGCTGATGAAACTAACCGCCAATAAAATCACTCTCACTTAGAATAGTTACAATCATGTGGTAAATTAAAAAAAATATTTTTGGCAATTAAAGAAATGAAAATTAGAGTTTTCATTAGACTTATTCTGCTGAGTGTGAATGTTTCCAGAGCAAGCAACAATAATCCAAAACAGCAGGAGTTTTTGTCAGCTGATAATTAAGCCATATTAAGAACGTTCTTTCCCGGAAAGATCACTTTATTCCCAGGTTCGGGAAAAGAAACTGCCTTAATGTGTGTTATATTCCTTCAATTTACCTTTACTGCACTGCAATACTGATTGCTAATAGAGCTCTAAATCTATTCCTCCTGCTGGTAGAACGATTCTGATTTCAACAAATTCCACATTACATCATGACTGGGAATGCATCTGCTTTCCCAACAACCCCACCAATAGACACAATCATATACAGCTGCTTGTATGTCTTTTGTTCAGCTCTATATGCTCCATATGAGATCAAAAGATCCTGCTATACTAAAAACTCTTTAAAAAAAAATAACTTCATGCAAATCTAAAGTGTTCAAAGCTGAGCATGCTGAACACAGACTGGCCTTATGGGTCCCAAATGGTCAAAATGACTGGCCCCCAGTGGGTTTCCAGTGAGGGGGAACGCACAGTGACTCAGAGGTTCCACTGGCGCAGAAAGCACATAGGAACAGTGGATCAATTTACTAGTCCATCAGCAGTGCTGCCAGAAACTGTGACTGGACTGATGATAAATTTATGTAGGCACTTACACGGGATGACTGCACTGATTAATTATGTTAACAAAGGCTTTTATGTGGTCAGTTTGCACCTTACCAGTGCCCTCTAGTGGCTGTGGTGTTGAGTTGTTTGTTTTAATACACCCTGAGGTCTCAGAGTGTGGCCAGCAGGCAGTGGAAGCCCTTGGTACCTTTTTATGTGCATTTATAAGGAATGCACTTTTAAGCCCTTTGAAATGAGAACAAGCATATGCATGTATGTGTTTCATTTGTAGCATCCCATTAAATGTAAACCCTGTTTAAATTCAAGTCTGAAAAGATTTGTGATCGGCCAGAGGTCCTCTGTCATCAACTATATTTTATTTTAGTGAATTTGTTTCACACACTAATTGAATTACAATATGATTATGGGTTTTGTTGATTTTTGGCCAGTGATTTCACAAAATTCTGCTTTAATGCTCCATAAGCCTTAATTCTCTGCATTGTCAATAATTTATCTAGTTTCTAATATCAGAAGTGTTCTTTGTGCCTTAATATATTATTTAAGGTCTCACACAGACTAGTAACCAATAAGCGGCACATAACCTGAAAGTCTCAATACCAGGCAAATAAAGGACTCGTACTTGTTCCACTGCTGCTTTTGTTTGCTACTTTGAAGATGTGAAAGAAAGAAATTCCGATATACAGTAACCAATTTATCATGAACCTGTGAAATAATAAATGTGAATGGGATTAAATAAGACGCATGAGTTTCAAGTAACCAAAGTAGCCTACTATAAGTCAATTTAAAAGAGTTGCACATAAGTAAATTGCACATAAGTACTATTAATGACCTTTTATGTTTCAGGTCTGTGTGAGGTATCAGCCTCTATGAGGTATAACCGACGACCTACTTGCCCTGATGCGTCTGTGGGGGTTCATATTCCCACCCCCCCTCCCTCTCACCACAGGAAGAGTCACAGTCTGGGAAACAAGTAAGCATAACAAGCTATTACCAATTTTAATAGTAGTAATAATATTAAAACAATATTATTAAAAGAATTCATCCTCATGGCATGTTCTTGTTTAACATTTTGGAGCACAAGCCTTTATTAGGGAATTAAACAGACTTCACTGAAAGCAACACAGAAAAATACAGTGTACTGAATACAAATAATATGAGTGCTCATAGAAGGACAAACTAATGCTTTTTTAAAAGCAGTAAAATCCAAGTCATTCTTGGCCTATAATGTATAAATCCAAAATGTTTCCAAAAAGCTTTCATTGACTGGTATGGAAAGGAATGGTTTGAAAAGGAATTGTTGTAATATGGACAGTGCACTGTTATGGGAGTGTAGGTAGTCCCATAGTCCAATTCATGGTCTGCAGTGTACAATGACTGATCCATGGTTGCCCATTTGTTCTGTATCTGTATTCTCCAGTTGTTTGATCATTTTGTACACATCAGTATTGTCCTCAACAAAAGCAGAGTAATGAGTTATAAACAAATCTGACTTGGAAAAAAAAAATCTGTGTAATATAATAACTCTGTAAGGTTGTCATTGCCTAACTGGTGTTTGGAATTCCCATGCTGCTCTTTCCATATGAAGGGGTGACAAACAAAGGAGAGTTACCCAACAGGAAGCCATTAAGGCCATTAAATAAGCTGCCTTAAATGAAGACTTATTGTCTTTCTATAAACTGTTTACACCATTTGAGATGCATTCATGTTATTTGTAATTAGTAGTATGATGTGTTGGTTATGGAATATTTGTTTATTTGACAAATATCATAGACTTTACATGCATTCAAAATATTATTTAAAAATAGAGGACTTTGGAGTTGTTTGTTGTTTAATCCCACTAATGTAATGTTAGCCGTTTCCAACAGAGCGCGATAAAATGGTAGAAAGATGGGAACAAAATAAAGAAAACACATGCAACATGTTAGGCACACTTGTCGAACTCCAGGCCTTGAGGACCGGTGTCCTGCAGGTTTTAGATGTGGCGTTGATTCAACACAGCTGATTTAAATGGTTAAATTACCTCATCAAGATTTCTTGAAGTTCTCCAGAGGCCTGGTAATGAACTAATCATTTGATTGGTTGATCTCTGTCCACAGTGTGATGTGTCAGTATGGCATGTCAGAAAGCAGGAGTGCCACATTTCCTATAGAGAAAACACGACACCTGCTGGATGACAGCTTCTTAGAATCTCAGAGCCCAGTCAGAAATGATCCGCACAGTACATCTGTGTCCAATGGCCTGTCATTAGGTATGTGTGATGAAAATATTCCCAAGTATTCAATTTATTAGCAAAACCAAATCTTTAGACTTTTACATTTCTTTTTTCTTTTTTCCCATGATAGGCAGTAGTGAAAGTTCCTTTTGGGAGGAGCTATCACCTGCAGTGGAGAGGTGAGAGACAATTATAATTGTAACAATTTTGAAATAAGAAATTTTTTTAAATGACAGTTTTTTCCCCCCCACAAATTTTCACATTAACAGGAAAAAAGAACTTTGTTTTAGAACCACTAATAGGTTGTAGTACAATGAGATGAAAAGACTATTATCAACAGTATTTTGGTCAGTCTCTTTAGAATTTATCACCCCGTTGTCCTTATACTGAAGCTATGATAAATTCATTTTCAAATTTTCAATGAGGCTTAAAGTTATTAGAACAGCAGTTCTCTATAGTTAACAGATATTCCAGAAAGAGGAAATGCAATTTTGCAAATGAGGTAGATTATTTTCTGTGTAGAGGCTGGGAGTGGACAATATGACCTGTTTAGTTATATATTACTGTAAAGTGTTGACTTTGGTTTACACTTCGCGTTCGATGATGTTGAGCACTGACCTATCCAACCACGAAGGCTGACTATGATAATTTATGACAAACAGGGGCCGCATGTATGCAACACTGGGCCCGAACTGGAGGGTCCCTCTTCGCAACTCTCCCCGGAGCCGAAGCTATGTTTACAGGTACAGTGAATCAACAAAGTAAGAAATCAGTATTACAGTCTTAAAAGGGAATGAAGTCATTATTTGTATTTGACACACTCTAATGTTTGATGTTTTAACTCCCTTCATTTCCTGACTGCTTGGATGTTAGAATGATGTTGCTTTGCTTTCCACTTAATTAAAAAGAGCTTCTCTAGTTATAGAAACACTGACTGTATTTTGTGATATGGTCATTGTTTAAGTCTCTAAAATATCCGTTTACCAAATTAAGTAGGAAAACACCACACAGTGACCTTCATGGTTTGCCAGCAGCTATTTTTAGAAACAATTATGGATGTTCCTTTTGTTTAAAGAGTCTCTTAAAGGTAGCTTTAACTGCACTCACTGAGCTCTGAATACTGTTTTAGTTGCTTACAGTGTTAAATGTTCTTTACTACCCAACATCCTTAGCTACTCTGCTACCAACTCCTGCTATGGATGCAGTGAAGCTGGTAGTGTGACCATTGAAGGACCACTACGAAGGAAAACACTGCTGAAGGAGGGACGGAAGCCCAAGGTATGGTGAACTTTCATTGTTGTTTAAGTTAGTTATTTTTGCATTCAGTCTAGTACTGAATAGAGATGGACCGATCCAATATTACGTATCGGTATAGGTCCGATACTGACCTAAATTACTGGATCGGATATCGGAGAGAAATAAAAAATGTAATCCGATCCTTTAAATATCAAAAAACCACCTCACAAAACTTGCGACACGGCGTAACTCGGCTCATAACCGTAGCACGTAGGAGCAGTGTGGTCAAGTGATAGAGCGGCTGTGTGTATTTGTAGCCTGCTAGCAAACATTTAATCTCCGAGGAAGTTATCTCAGAGAGAAGTAAAGCAAGTGTGTAAGTTCATCTCTGAATGTTTATAAAGCATTCCCGCGTTAAGCTTAACAACCGATATATAGAGCAACTGCCTCTTCTCTCTCTCGCTTCCTCCCTCTTCTTGCTGCTACTTCAATCTGAAACTGCTTAATGATCAGCTGATCGGCTTTTCTCTCACGACTCCGTCTCTCTTCTTTGTTTTTGGCCCACTTTGCACCAGAAAGAGGAAACCAGCAGCTGAACAACAGCAGCACGTTTAAGCTTGATAAGCTGTTGTTAGAATTTATTTAATATTACTTTCTACACCAGGATCTTTTTCTACGTAGCTGACGGCTGGTAACTGTGCAGGGGCGGATCTAGCAAAGTTTAGCCAGGGGGGCCGATAGGGCATGAACAGGGAAAAGGGGGCACAAAGACATACTTTTCTTTCTTATTCTCATTTAAAATATCTAGCTTTTAATTATTTAATAATTATCTGAATCTTACACCCAAAGTTTTAATCTGATGTAAAATATATAGAAGTCCATTACTGTATATAGTAACTATTAAGTCTAATATACCCTAGTAAGCTATAGTACTTTTTCCTTTGGGAAAGTACCATCTGTGCAGTCTGCAATTCTGTTGAAGAAAGATGTTGAATCTATTTAATTATTCTTGAAAAAAAAAAATTTTCTGTGATTTTTTTTCACCCTGCATCAAATTAAAGTTGATTACATTGATTAAGCATCATGAGGAAGAGGGAGGGGGGTGGTTCCCTATTTTCTTTTGCTGGGAGTTTGCAACCCTATTAGTTAGGTTGCTTAACCTCTTAAGCCCCAAGCCTAACTGATCTCCTGCCTTTTGCCCCCGTATCAGGGGGCGTTGGGGCTTAAGAGGTTAATATTTCTGCTAAGTACTCTTTAAAATACCAGAATAGGGAGGATGGAGTAGGTTTAACGTTATTAGATTGATCAGTGTTGCTGAACTATGAAATATTTTGGGTGCAGTGTGTTTTTTTTTTACATACAGGTATAACAGAATAGCTTTAGTGTTGTTGTTGTTTTTTTAACTTGAGTATGAACTTATGCAAAAAGCAGCAAGATATTAAAAAAACAGTTTTATTGATTAAAAAACACACTATATCGGATTCATATCGGTATCGGCAGATATCCAAATTTATGATATCGGTATCGGTATCGGACATAGAAAAGTGGTATCGTGCCATCTCTAGTACTGAATATCAGCAACTTTAAAAAACAAACAAACTGTGAGCTGACAGTGAGCTGTTTTCAGCCTCTCTATATATTTTTATCTAACAGTTGTCCTCGTGGACCAGATTTTGGATCATTTTGTCTGGATCAACACTGACGTTCTATGGAGCAAAAGCACTGAGGGACTCTGAGAGGAAGCATGTAAGTGTGATGCCTTGGAAACATGAGTCTACACCTAAAGTCATGTGAAAAAGAAAATACCCCCTCTTCCAGTTGTAAGGTTTTATGTATGAGCACATAATTACAAAAAAGTCTGTTCTTTACTGTGTTTAAACTTTATTTAAATAAAAGCTCAGATGAAAAACAAAACGAGACAATTGAAAGATGAAGGAGTGTGTGAAAAACTAAATACACCTAATTAGGGCTGCAATTAGCAATTCCTAGTTATTGAGTATTCTGTTGATTAATCAAGTAATTGGATAAGAAATGCTTTTGTCGTATTAATGAAGACTAATAAATATTCAAAATAAAAAAAACACAGGTCTGAACTGCTCATTGGTTTGCATTTCAGAAATTGCAAGGTTTTAAGTTTAACTGCATACAACATCTGTTAAAAAATGTTTTGATTGTATTTAACCCATATAAAATTTTATGTTTTTAAAGAAAAGTAAAATAAAATAAGGCATAAAATAAAACTGCCTATACTCTGCTTTTATGGAATGCTTTCTTAGGGCCCCAATATATCATTTTGTCATTTTAGTTGGCTTTTGGGACAAAAGCAGGTAGTGTGACAATGATAAAATAATAATAAAAGCATTAGGAATTATTTGACATTAACCTTGTCCTTAATTTGGTTGTACTAGATCATGGCAAGAGAAACAAACACGAAACTCTTTAGAACAGAGGCTGCAAACTTTATCTTATTACTGAAAATATATTATTATTGTTATTATAATTATTAGTGTGACTACTAGACGTTGGCGGCCCTTTTGTTTGGCTCTCTGTTAGTGTTCTATTGTGTGTTTTTCTTTCCGGGTGTGCTTTCAGTGCATTGGCAGTGTGTTTGGTATCATTGTCATGATCTTCACAATTAGATGCACTATTTTTATTTCTTAAGAACTTGACTTTCAGACACTGTTCATGTTGTGTAGGGTTTTTTGTTTTTTGTTTTTTTTTATAACTTCTTCATTTGTACTTCACGTGTCTGGAAATACACACTGCATTGAGCTGACAAATGCCAAGTTTTCAGTAACAGCTCTTTGAAAAGCAACTTGTTGAAGAAAAAGTATGCTTCTATGCCTGTCAAACTGTGTTATTTGTGGCACTTTAGTAGATTCCGCTAACACAATGTGATCAAATGATGTGTTTTTGTGACAGCCATCTAGTAACAAAATAACAAAGTTTTTATGTTCAAACAATTGTGTAAGTGGATTATTAAACAAAAAAATCATTCCACTGAAAATGGTCAGGTAGTAAGGACTGGTCTTTAAATGAGTGAAAAAGCAGCCAATATCTAACGAAAAATCTTGAAATGGCTTCAGAAACCCTGGAGAACTGTTGCTCAAGACCACTTTTAAAAAAATACAAGGAAGTCTGACTCCCTGGGGTGCTGTGTAAAATGTCATGTGATTATTTTCCAAACTCATTAACCCATCTTTTATTCAGAACAGAGCATAGGAAACATATCAAATATTTAAAATGAGAAAATAATGTTATAAAGAGTTTGCGCAAACCAAGTTTATTGTAATTTTTTATTAATTTTCAATATCTGCAACAGTGAATAGGGAAATTTTTGTGACTACTGGATGTAATAATTTCAGATTTCTACAGTCATATGATGTGAAAATGATCACAGATGTACCTGGGGACATATTATATGACTTTATTGTGGTGTTTGCAGAAAACTATTTGTGTTCGAATATTTATATATATTTTTATATCTGCTCATGCAGGAGTGAATGGCATAATATAGTGATTTAAAATGAAAGCTAAAAATTTAAAATGCTCCCACCATAAACCTTGAAAATCTTCATAGCTCCACTTGAGGATAGCTTGAACAAGAATATAAAGTTAATAAAAAAAAAAAACTTGATAACAGCTTGGTTATATTATTAGATATACTCCATTGTACAGCAGGACCTTGAGGCAAATTTGCTGGGATGTCCATTCCTGGAAAGATTGACAAATGTCTGAAGTGTTTTCCACCTTGTTGCTTTAGAATTGTGGGCTTTAAATTGTTTGGAAATGTGCTTATTACACTTCCTAGATTAATTGCTGATGTCTTTCCTATTCTTTTATAAAGGTAGCCACAGGTTACTTAATTCCTATTAAAGCAGATAAGGCTTTCCGTTACAAATTTGCACAGTGGTGCCTCTTTATTCGATTATGTTTTCTTTCCTGTTCATAGAAGAAATGAATGAATTGGCCGTCATGCATCAAATGCTGAAAATGAGAAGTTTATTTTTCCTAAAGCCTCTCCTCATTTTGAACAACACATTTGAAAAATGATGGAAAGAAACGTGTTGAATCCGTGTCGCAAAACTCTCAAAGTTAGAACTCATCTTTCCACATCACATTTTTGTCTTTTTCTAGTCTAGAACACACTAAGCTTGTGCTCTGATGTAAAGTTGTAAGGAACTTTGATCTAACCCAAATGGTTAGTATTGGACAACTGGTCAAAATTTTTTGTGGCAAGCTTTAGTGAACAGTGATGACAATTGGACAATTGTCCAAGATATGGCGGGGCATTTGGAAACTACACACTACACTACTACACATAAAGATCTGCTGCTAATGTCTTGACACTTTCAGAGAAACTATCTCCACATTTTGGCTTTAAGTGTGCATTGCACAGCCACATAAAGTTGTATTTAAGGTGAAGGTTTTCCCCTGATAAGTGCAAAATTGTACAGTGAGGGCAAGTGGATAAATTCATTTTGTGCTCTGTGTTTGCCACAGTACAAGTCAAGGCCTTGTAAAAAAGTTTGTGTGACTGGCTGGATGGTGGTACTGCCAGATGACCCAGCCCGACCCAACATCTTCCAGCTCAGTGACCCAGAAAAAGGTCAGCCTCCCACCATCAGCAGAGCTTGCCTATTTTATTTGTCTTTTTTGTCTTTATTCATGTGACTATTTTAGATACTCACATGAAGACCATTTATGTCACTTTACAGGCAATGTTTACAAGTTCCAGACGGGGTCCAGGTTTTCAGCAATCATCTGGCACAAAAACCTAGAGGAGGCTTGTAGAAAAAGTAGACCTCAGGTAAGCTAAGCACACACAACATATCGTTAGGCTCGCTCTTCTGGTTTGGTCAGATTAAACAGTCCTTTTTCATTAAAACGTGATTTAAACAAATTTCATTTTATTTTATTAAAGCAGTATTCCTTCTTGTGTTGTATTTGCAGCACTGGTTGAGCTCAACTAGGTCCTGTTGATTTTTGAGGAGTAGCAGCTCTACTCTGAACCACTCTTAAATGACTGAACTCCTCATCCTGTCTCTAAGAGAGAGGCCAGTCAACCTTTAGAGAAGGTTTGCTTAAACCACTAGCATCTGCTAGCTTATTCTTTCAGTCACTACCTAAAGCTCATGACCATAGGTGAAGGTAGGGACGTAATAAATAAATAAAACTACAGCTTTGCTAGGGATCAATCAGCTGATTTCAGTTCGTGTGTCAGAGGAGAAAAATAGTGGCGCATTCTTCATTGTGGATATGGACATTACTTTTATTTTTATTGCACAAAAGGATGAAAGCGCGATGGTAAAGTGGAGAGTTTTCAAGGACAGAAACAACTGCATTATACTGTTAACACAATTTTGGAACTTTGCAAGCACCTGCAAAGGAAGCATGCTAACACTAAGCTAGCCAAAAATCTAGAGTAATATTAAAGTTGAGTAAATGCTCACTCCAGCCCAGCACCATGATAAAGTCAGCTGCTGCTGAACTTCAACAGGTAACAAACTGATGAGCAGTCAGGCTGCAGCCTCTGTTTCTACCAGTTCAAGTTTCTAAAGTAGAATCACTGTGGCAGTTGCTTTAAAGCAGGAATGTCAAACTCCAGTCCTCGATGGCCAGCATCCTGCTTGCTTTTGAGATATCCCTGCCCTACCTGCTGCTGATTACCTGGATCAGGTGTGCTTTGCCAATAAGAAGCTACAAGGGCATGTTAGTTGGAAAACAAGCAGCACAGCAGCCCTCGAGGTCTGGAGTTCAACACCTGTAATAAAACACCCTTCAAAGTCTCTTTGTGCTGGTTTCCATCTCTGATTTGTCCTGGTGTGTGGGGGCTGTAGCTTGTATTTATATTGTTAAATAGTAATTATGAGACTGTGTGTTTCAGATCATTTTACAGAGTAAAATGAAAGTAACATAACAAGTAGTATAACCAAAGTCTGTCTTCTGGGTGTAATTAAGTAACTTACTGTATTAATTTTAAGAAAAAATGTTCTGTGTATGTGCAATGGTTAATTTTGAGTAATGACCCCAATACTCATCACAACAAAGAGAAGAAATGCCTCCAACATGCACAAACATTTGACCATGCAGCATGTAATTAATTTGCATGAATCAAAGTGGAGCCAAAGAGAAGTGATATCAATAATATAATTGGAATGCTAAATTCTTTTCAATCCCTAGTCATCATTCTCTTCGCCACAACGGACTGGTACAGGATCTGCCTCACTGAAGTCACAGTCCCAATCTGTGTGTCAATCTTCTGCTCCCCTCTCCCCTCACTCATGAACAACATCTCAAAGACTCCTCCACTTGGGGCAGCAGCTTGTCCCTAATGAGTACTGTGCACTCCGCCCTTTTCCAGCTGAGGACCATGGCCTCATTCCTCATTCTTAATCTTTTATAGAATCATCAGACAGATGATGTTGTTTTGTGTTTAGTGAATCAAAAAAAAGGAACTGAAACAGCTATACAAATAGGAATGTGGTGTTTGTTAGTTTCAAAGTGTAAGCAAAAAACACACGTTTGCACATATAGATGCACAGAAATGTTTGTATTCAGTCCTTTAGCTGGTCACCTTCAGCACTTCTGGTCTCCAGCCTGTCACTTACTGTGCATTCCTAGTTTTGCCAAATTATTTTAAAAAAATTATTTTAGTGAGTCAAGGTAAACTGAGGAGCATCTACATATTTGCAGTGCTGTTTCTCTAAACTAACTTGTATTACAGAGTGGTATATGTGATGCATACAGTTGTTTAGAGTTGCTATGAAAAGAATGTAAATTCAATGCTACAATTCAATTCAAGTTAGTTAACGTCAGTGCTAGCAACTTTCACAAGTTAGTTGTCAGCCATTAGGATTATCAAGGACTCAGAAAATAGCGTCATATAAGAAATTTTGGCTATTTTTGTGAACCGTATTGTAGAGATGGATGTTCATTACTGTTGAAAGTGACCAATCACAGGAGAAGACACTAAACATTAAAGGACTGTCTGGGTACACAGTCTAGAAATTCTTCATCATATACCACATTCCCTCTTATTCAACCTACTAGTTGCTTGTTGTAATTTTTTCCATCACTTGTGCTGAATATCTGCTCTGTTCTCTCAACAGATACCTGCAAACCTTATGTCATTTGAATGAGAGCAGCCTTTATTGAGCAGGATATTATCGTGCCAAACTGTTGTTTGACAATTACAGACTGAATAAGGAATTTGATAATGCTGACATCAGCATTAGAGTCAAGAAGCATATGACACTGTCGAAGAAGCTCTGTGATGCTGGATGTGTGACTGTCGTGCCAGTGCACCTGCTTTGATCTTCACCAGAACAAGTCTTATATGATCTCTATAAAAATCCAATCAATGGAAGACTTTTGCGGGGTTGGATTTGTTCCCTAAGTTTCCATGTTCTCTGTTATTTGTTACGCTGCTATAATGTGTGCATGAACACGTTGGTTTTTGGCCCATGTTGGGCTTATAATTGGGTGAAAAGATGCATCAGTGTATAAATGTGGATGACAGTGTTAGATGACTGTTAGATTTAGTTTAGTCTGAGTGTCATCGTCATAAGGAAGTGGAAGGTGGGAAGTGCACGTCCCCACTCATAAACTTTTATTCACCAGAAAAAATGTGACATCATCTCAAGGCCTCGTTAATTTAATGAAGGATCAGTACTGTAGCAAAAATGACAGAAGCTGAGTCTTCATTACCTTCAGCCCTGTGACTTACAGTTTGACTGAATCTAATCCAGAATAGAAGATTTGTACATACAAACGCAGGAATTAACCTTAAAGGTTGTTTTATGATTAAGATGCGATGCTCTTGTGGGGATGAAGCCCTGGATCTGTGTTTACCCCTGCTACCTCAGTTGGTAGTCCTTGTGTAAAATGTGCTTGCAAATGTATGTAACAAGATTTACAAACAATTAATATTTTCTACAGAACAAATTAAAAATAGTAAGATACCATGGAAACAATACTGAACAAAGAGGTGATTCCAGTTAATAAGCAGAAGACAGCCAGCTGTTGTCTACACCAGTATGCTGAGGCAGCTAGTTGAGTAAAATTAAAGTGAATTCCAATGAAATACCAAGTTTTCATTAATCAAATGTGTGTAAATATTGTATTTATGTATAAAAAGAGTTTATTTTTGACAATTGGCTGTAGAAGGGGAAAGGATATGATGGATTGTTGTTGATTCACCAGCTGCTGTGGGATTCTGCTCTTCAGAGACACTGTTGGTAAGCCCACCATAAAACTTGGATGGACTCCTGTTCTCCAACTGAAGGCCATCAGGATAAAACTCCATTAGCAATGGCATTAATTAATGATCTGCATCAAAATCAAAATATTATGTTGATTTTAAATACTAATTCTGTTTTATTGGATGGGACTTATTTTTTTGTAATTTTTACCAATAACTGAATCAGTGGTCAGAGGTGGCAAAAGTACAGCCGTGTGACAGTCAGCGAAGCTAGCCAGCTAGCTGGCTGGCTTAAATGGGTTTTCAAGTGAGAAGAACCATTTACTTTACTTAGGTAGATGTACAAATACTTTTTAGTAAAAAATACTCCAGTAAAAGTTAAAGTACTGATTCAACTTCTTTACTCAAATGAAAAAGTACAGGCTCCTAAATATATATCCAAAGTAAGAAAAGTAGGTCTTTGAAGGACCTTTCCAAGCACGACTGTTTTGTGCAAAGCTAACTGATCCTCTTTCTACAGTGATATAATAGTGGTATATGGGAATACCAACTTTTTTGACTTTGCATCCACACCTAAACAGGAAAAATTTGTACAGTCAGGAGTTAACTTGAAATTTAGCAGGTGGGGGAACAATAAGATCAGTTGCAGTGACTCAACATGGGGAAAAGAATTACAACTCAATAATTTCTATTGTAAGCTATAGTAGATTTTCTTTGTGTACATGCTGTTATCAGCTAACCTGTGTTGAGCTGCTTTGAGGTTTATTGCTGTTTGTGGATTTGCACAACTGAATTCAACAACATGTAACCCAAGTTTTCATGAGTTATCTTGGCTTTCCGTCCCTTACACATACAGTATACTGTTTATATTGTCTTTACTGAGTGAGTTTAAGCATTGTCAGCTTAAATGCAAATTCATCTCTGCTACACTTGCTGTAACCTAACACTGACCATGAACACCACAGCCAGTGTTCCCCTGTGAAAAACAGTGTTTCATCACAGTACAACAAGCTAACCTGTTTATCCTGCATTAAACTGCCAAGTATTTCAATAACACAAAATTAGTATACCTAGTTTGTTTTGCAGGACATTTCACAATATGAAAAACATAACTTCATATCATATACAGGTACAATTTAAATTATAATGAGGACATATGTTTGCTTTAAATTCCCAGTTTATCAAATGTCACTGAGTAGTCCTCTTCTTTAAATAAATAAATCCTGTTTAAATCCTGTCTGTCTTACATCTGTGTTCATCTCTGAGTGAAGTTTTTGTTCTCCCTGCTAAAAACAGCTACTGAGCCATTTGCACACAGACTCACTGTGTAACAAACTGCACACAAACAGTTTGTGTGGTTGGTGATATTGTTAACGTGATATGACACGTTAGAAACATCGCATTTTAAATCACCTGCCTGTTGTTGTTTTTGGGTTTTTTTTAAGATATACATTTAGCATACTTTTTCCCCCTCTATTCTCCTTTTGTATGTGATAAGCAACGATGATTGATATGCCAATAGAATTGTTGATTGATTGATTGATTGCTTGATGTGTGAAGGTGTGTAGTGATGTAAAATAATATCTTACCTCAAATGCGTTACCTCAAAAGTAACAAAGTATATTTGTGTTAAATATTTGTAGAGGGTATAAGTAAAAAGTTGTCAGAAAAATACTCAAGTAGAGTGCAGATACCTGAAAATTATTCTTTAGTGCAATTCTTTCACTTCTGTTAGTAATATGGGAATGCAAGAGTTAAAAGAGTTTACCTTTCTTTAAGTCTGCTTAACCAGTGAGCCAAATGAAGTTATGTCAAGCTTCTTCATTATCAGTTTATTAAAGTCTCCTGTGATTATAAATTCAGCATTATAGCCCATAAAGTGATATGGCAGGTAAAAGGCTCCAAGTAAGTTTGCTTGGAAATGTCTTTGACCTTATCGAAGCAACAACATCCTAATCCTAACAAGAAAGCATCATTAGGATTTGGCTAAACTAGATTATATCATGTGCAGGTAGAGCACATGATAGAGCAGGTCACCTACTGATCAGAAGGTTGGTGGTTCGATCCACCAACCCTCCTCCAGTCTGCATTTCAAGTATCCTTGGGCTAGATGCTAACCCCAAGTTGCTCTCCAGTGCATCCATCAGAGTATGAATGTGTGTGAATGTAGTTAGAAAGCACTGAGTATAGAGAAAGTGCTTGTGAAAATGGGTGGTACTGGGTGAATGTGGCATGTTGTATACAGCGCTTTGAGTACTCCAGGACAGTAAAAAAAAAAAAGCGCTATATAAGAATCAGTCCATTTACCATTTGCATGTGCAACTACATTAGAAGGTGAAATTATTGGTATGACCAGAATGACAACACTAGAAAACAGAGTGAAAAGTCATCATAGAGAGAGAGATCAGCCATGATATATTTTTAAAAAGGGATAACACCTTTTTAAGCCATCTCTTCTAGAAAAAATGAATAATACATAAATAAGAACAGAAGTAATTTAGTAGCAAAAAATCCATATGGTAGGAAATCTGAACGCTGGAATCATCCTATTGGCATCCGTTTGTCTCGTGAGACGATGGTGTAGTGCTATGGGTTGGATGTGGACATCCTAGAGTGGCTGTGGAGTCCCACTCTGGAGGGACAGTCTCTTGTACACTGGCTGCAAACAAAGGTGAAGGTGAAAGATGGCGCTGTAGCAGTGTATGAGCTTGCTGTCCTCTTGGGTCTCCTGTCAGCCAGCTTGGTATTTCTGGTGTTCTCTACCCTGTCAACTCCCTCCTTGATAGTACTATAGCTCTTTTTTCTTTTTTTTCCTTCTTTGGCTCTCGGAGGAAGCAGACGCACTTTTTCTCCTCTCCCTTAGCTTCCCTGCTTATGTCCTTGTCTTGTCTCGTGGGTTTTTTTTGTATTTTCCCTGGAACACTCTCTCACAGTCTGTTCTGTAAAACCTAAAAGAGAAATTATGGATTGGATCAACTGGTCCCTAAATGCAATTAACACCCCTTTCTCAACGAGAAGTTTGGGCTTGGGTGAGCCTGAGTGCTGAAGATATCTACCTATTCGGAACCATGGTAACAGGGTTCTGGCGGATCGGAGCTGGCTTGGCCCTGACTTATCGAAGAATTAAGGAAGCGGAACCGGCTGTTCAAACCCCCACAAGGCTGCCCGCTGGGATTGGAGCGATGGGAGAGGCGTGAGTTTCTCAAAATGGGCTCATTGAGTCAGCACGGATAAGGTCTTGGAGAGGCTAGGGCTGCTGTGAATACTCAGAATAAGATCTCTGACTGCAGACTGGATACATCTCGGAAGGGCTAGCCCGGAATAACATCTCTGGGCGCAAAATTGGATGACATCTCGGGGAGGCACACTGCCGTGAGTTCTCAGAAATTGGCTCCTTGAGCACAAGAAATGACAACATCACAGAACGCAAGTATGGCGAAGCTCGTGGATCTCCAACGGGAGATTGAGAGACCAGTGTTGGACTGTAGAACTGCTTTGAAATTCATATGAGCTGTTCGCACTAAAGTAAAAAAAATAACATCACTTATGCGGATACCCCTTTGGCGCCAGCTGCAAGGCCGGAGCTGAACAAAACACCCTGATAACGATTGTGTTTAGTCTGTTCCTTCCCATTCCATGCAAGGCCACTTGGGTTGGCTGGAAGACTGTTTACTTAGCCTGGCAGGGCGAAGGACACTGTCTCAGCTGAACTATGGACACGCACACACATACATATACTGATACTGATAAGCACTCACCGACGCATCACCCTCCCTATCCCGGATCCAACGCCACCTCCAACGCTTACCTCCCCTCTGATGTGGACATCGGGTCAGTTGGAGGCGCAGTCAAAAGATTGCAGCGGTCCCAGATCAGATGTACACACTGGAACTCTTTCCCATGTTGCTTGTCTGTGTTTATTGTGCTATGGTGTGTTGATATCTGTGCATTCCTGTATTATCCTTTTGTGTTACACAATTCAATGTTTTTTTTCCTCGCTACCTAGCCTGACCTGTCTCCCCAATGTGATGTTTGTGTATTGTATGTACGGTCGGCAAGGTCTGTCATCTCGGTTGTGGGCAAAAGACCTGCAACTGACAAATAAAGGCTATCTCTCTCTCATCTCATCTCATCTCTTCAGGCCTCTCGATAATCTGCTAGCTTTCCCAGGTAGGTGTAGGTTGATATCTGTGAGCTTCATGTCACATTTGCAGACACCTTTGAAGCGGAGTTTGGATTGGCCGACAGGGTGTGAGTCTTCGCACCGTACATTCAGTGTCAACGTACATTCACCGTACAGATTGTCCTTGGAGATGCGACCCGTGTGTGTAGAACATGGCCCAACCATCTAAGTTGTCTCTAATTGAGCAGTGCAGGAAGGCTTACTACTGACTTGCTGTACTACTTTGGTGTTTGGTACTGTGTCCTGCCACTCGATGCACAGAACACATCTAAGACAAAGAAGGTGGAAGGTGTTCAGCCTTCTCTTCTAGTTGGCATTAATCGTCCAGTACTCACTGCCGGAGAGTAGTGTGTCAAGTACACAAGCTTGATAGATGATCTGATATTGTGCCTGGTGTTCAGTCAGCTCGCCACTGAGCAAAGTCTTGGGGCATAGACACTCAGAAGGTTAATGGTGCCTGATGATGCTGGAACACAGAGAATGAGGATTTGCTCTGTTCCACCGGTTTGTGTTTCAATGGCTGCAGTAAGCTAGATTTTCACAGCAAGTTGAAACCATGCTGTCTGGGGCATGCTGTCTCCTGTGACAGACCCTGGCAGAAGAAGGTCTAATTGGACTCTCTAATGTCAGCTAAGCTTGTCTCCTGTAAGCAAGCCATGTTTAGTCTTGCAGATGCTTGTCAATGATTATATGTCTGTGAAGGTTCTCAGTCATCCAGGTCATCGTAGTCAAAGGAGCTTGCAAAGAAAAGCGTCTGGACTTCTTTAAGTTACTTGAAGACGTTTCACCTCTCATCCGAGAAGCTTCTTCAGTTCAGAATGAAGAAGCTTCTCGGATGAGAGGTGAAACGTCTTCAAGTAACTTAAAGAAGTCCAGACGCTTTTCTTTGCAAGCTCCTTTGACGTCAATGATTATAGTTTTGCAAGCATTATTGATCTGCTGGAGATTGTTGGTGAGTCCAGGCCACATGGTCCGCACTTTCCTGCTTGCGAAGAGCTGAAGTTTTCACATTCTTAATTCTATTGTTTTTTCCTAGTGCAACATTACAGCTTCCTTGTCATGGTCAATGACCTCTAAGCCTAACGCACCCGGAGCAGGCAAGCTGTGGCGAGACGATACCTAGCTTGTGGCAGGTGGCAGCTGTCCAATGAGAAACAATGGTCTCTCCCACCATCGGAAATGGTCCCATGCACTCCTTTCCTATGCCAATCAGACTAAGCTTTTTACTGATAACTGCCACTACCCCCTTGTTGTACCATTGTCGCAAGACAACGGTGCCCAGGAGTGTGTTCTCCAGGGCACTATGAGCCTGAGTGAGATATATGGAGACCTTGAGCTGCCTTGACGTCAAGGTCCTTCCCTTGGCATTGCCATTGGCAGGATCAAAGGGAAATGTTAGAGAAATACAGTTTAGTACCATCAGTTGCTGCCATCAGTTGCTGAAGAGTGACAGTAAATAGACATAGGCAAAACATACTTTCCATGAATTATACACACCCTGTTTGTATCATCATCAGTCATTAGAGTCATTTTTAGCCATTTGAAGTTGCTGAATGTTGTTGAATTTTTGTTGCACCTAATTGCCACTTCCTTTGTGGGCATAGCTATCCCCCACCTGCCAAGTCTTTAACTCCTAATTTTATAGTGAATAATTTGCCATTTGCTTCGGTTGACACTGACATATTCACAACTTCAGCTCATTGGAGATACTTCTGTATTCGAGTAATTGTATGCAAAAAATAAAAGAAGGAAATAATACAAAAATGTCATTAATATGGTTTGCGGTAATTTGGAAACACTATGAAGCTTAAAATCCATGTTAGTTCTATAGTTTTGTTAGTCTATTTTGATTGGCTCATGAATAAGCAGTACATTGTGTAGACATCAGAATGAATTGTAGCATTTTTTGGCACATGAAGAACAGTCTCCCTGCCCACTTCAATATACAACCTTTACGGAAGATCTCATTCCAGATATGGACCAGGGCATCACTGAGCTCCTGGGCAGTCTGAGATGCAACCTAACAGCGTTGGATGGATTGAAACATAAGGTCCCAGAGGTGTTCTATTAACTTTAGGTCAGCCAAACATGGAGAGCAAGTCAGTGGTATCAGTTCCTTATCCTTCACTGCCGGCATATTCTCGCCAGACGTGCTGTGAACCAGGAGGAAGCCGGGACTCACTGCACCTGTGTAGCGCCTGACAATAGGTCCAAGGATTTCATCCCGATACCTAATAGCAGTCAGAATGCCATTGTATAGCCTGTGGAGGTCTACGCGTTACACCATAAATATGCCTTCCCAGACCATCACTGACCCACAACCAAAACCACTTAGGTTGAGTAATATGTAACTATGAAGCGCCTTGAGGCGACTTTTGTTGTGATTTGGCGCTATATAAATAAAATTGAATTTAATTGAAATATTACAGGCAGTATAAAGTTCTCCATGGCTTCTCCAGGCCCTTTCACATCTCTCATATGTGCTCAGGGTGAATATGCTCTCATCTGTAAAAAGCACAGGGCACCAATGCTAATCAAACTCCACGGTGCCAGGCAGTGAGCACAGGGCCAACTAGAACACACTAGACCTGGGCCACCATTGTGAAATCTGTTTCTGATTGATTGGTCAGAGAAATTCACACCAGTGGCCTGCTGGCAGTGCTCATCCTGCTCCTCCATGCACAAAGGATACCCATTAGCAGGATTGGCCCTCTATGGCCCTCTGTTTTTTATATATATATATATATATATATATATATATATATATATATATATATATATATATATATATCCGGGAGTAACGGAGTACATGTACCACCGTTACGTATTTAAAATACAAAATATAAGTAACTGTATTATTCAGAATACAGTTACTTTGTTGAAATAAAGGGATTACATGGCGGTCTTTTCCTGTTTCATATGTTAGGCTATGCCCTCTCTATTTTTGGTAATTCCACGCTGGTGGAAACCCAAACAAAACACACATTAAGAGGCTCTAATGCCTGTGTCTCAATCTCGCGGCTCATAATGACGTGAAGAAATATTTTTTTAAATGATTTAATATGAAGGCAATAGGCAGAGTGTTACAGGCATCGCCCTAAAGAATGTAGCCTCATGGGCAGTGTAGTCCGTGCTGCAGGGAGAATGGACTGCCATACCCGTTATGTGTGAGCAAGGGAGGGAGAAAAAGGAGAAAAGTACGAGCTGTCACCTAGTAGAAACGGGAGATGGAAGCATGTAAATATAATAATAACCACTGCAGCCAAAAAGAGTGCCTGACAAGCCCAGTTGTAAGTAAGCTATTAGGACTCGACTGTACACTGTGTTTGTGTTTTCCTCCGAAACAATATGATCCATTGGAGCAGCCTTTCAACGCCTCTCTCTGTCTCTCGCTAGCAAAGTTGACCCACACAACAAAGTAAAGCTGGTTTTCGGAGCCCGACACGGAACCCGACATATTAGCCATAGGTCCCTTTACTTCGGTTCAGAGCCGCGGACCTGTTTTATATACGCGCGGAATAGTTTTCTATACGAGATCGCTGCAAAAAAGTGCAGCCTTACCTAATGTCCACCCTACGGTTACTCATTTTATATTACAATTTAAACATCCAGTGGTATTGGTATGACGAGTAACCCTCAATAAATCACACAGCAATAGTACATTCATGTAGTTGTAAAAAGCATGATAATATATTAAGTAATCCAAAGTATTCAGAATACGTTACTGTCATTGAGTAACGTAATGGAATACGTTACAAAATACATTTTGGGGCATGTATTCTGTAATCTGTAGTGGAATACATTTTAAAAGTAACCTTCCCAACACTGTGTATATATATATATATATATGTGTGTATATATATATGTATGTATATGTATATGTATATGTATGTATATGTATATATATATATGTATATGTATATACATACATATTGATTTTTAACATACATATGAAACAAATATATTGTATGTTAGATTCAGCTTATATGATTCTTTAATGCACCATAATTAAATGAAAAAAATAATTAGGTGAGGAATTTATATGCTGTTTTTAGTTATTTTATGATTTTGATTAATTCCTTTGAGGAAATACCACTTGTGTTCTGAACAGACATGCATGCATTTTTTGTGTTCTAAAACTTTTTGTGTTTTTAGTAATTGTGAATAACATAACCACTGGCTTGTGATTATCAGTCTATCACTTTTTTTGCCAAGTTATTTCCCACCATTGAATTGCTATATGTTGTACTATCACTGAACAGGGAATAAACGTTCTGTACAGATGCGTTTACTTTGTGACTTTATGAGGTGCATCTGTATCTCTTTGTGTGTGACTGTGAAGATTGTATATAAATGTGTCCCTCCCTCATCTGGAATATTACTTCCGTTGTTATAATGAACAGCTCACAATGGGAAGAGGAAAGACAAACTTCATCATCACTTATTCTTTAAATCGAAATAATCATATGGAATTAGACAAAAAGTTGGAGAATTCAATCCAGTTTCTTATACAGCAATTTAAGACCAGACAAATTTGAATACACGTTCTGATATACAACTTTATCTGGGGTATTTGTCTTATTGAATAGTTAACTGCATCTGCGCGTGTTCCTGGTTGTTGTTTTATCTGCTCATTGACTGGAGATAGAAATTGCTTGGTTGCTGGGTCTGGTGCAGTGCATTTTTTCTTTAGGGATATTAATTTCAGATACTGTTCATGTAATTCTAAATAATTTTAGCTGGGATGATTGGCTTATTGCATTGACTTATCAGCTACATTTGTATATATTTTATGTATTTCTATTTGTTATTTGACCTGCTCAGTGAGCGCAGATGGAAGTTAGCTAGTAGTTAAATCTGATACACTGCTGTCACGATCTGCGGGAGCAGACCTTGTGGAGTGTGTGTGAAGGACCCAGGTGCAGACACAGGTGAGGAGACAAAATTAATTTCAACAAAAAGCGAGCCTTTATTTCAGCTGAAATAAGTGAAACATAAATCAAAGAGAAAAACAAACTAGACTGTGAAACTATGACTTAACAAAGAAAACTATGAATCAACTAAGACACCATGACAACTATGAACTGACTATGATTTCTATGATGACGGGAAGATACACAGATGACGTGAGGAGGAGCGAATGGAAACACAGGCTGTATCCCAATTCAGGGTCTGCAGCCTTAAAGTACGCAGCCTTAACGGTCCTCAAGGGCCGCATACTCAAAGACCGCTAAGGCCGGAAGTGCGAGGCTTGTAGGCTTGTGAAATGGGACGGTCTAGTCTCCGTCGCGCTGCCAGGTTGCCTAGCAACCATGATACTAACAGCTGGAAACGTTTCCTACAGCTTTGTTTGACAGAAATGAAGGAGAACATATTTTGTTCATTTGTTTCTACATGAGCTTTGTGTAATTTCATAAGTATCCGAGGCTGAGACTACAGGACTGTAAAACATGATTGCTGGGCTTCATTTCTGTACTGAACAGTCATTTTAAGATTAGCTAGTAAATAACAATTAGCTAATGTCCATGAGACTAAAGTCATCTCACTTTGGTAATGTAAATATACTATGGCCAATATTATAGTTATTATATTAATCATTATTAGTTATTACAGCAGTGAGTTTGAACTCTGTGTAAAATACTGAGCTTCAGTAAAGATTCAAGTTGCATTTATTTATATTGCCTATCACTTTAAATCTTCACTCAAAGAAGAGTATCTTTGACAGTATATATATAGATGTATTATATATAAGAGACAAATATTGTTCTTTTAATATGTTGGCATTAGAGCAGGGCAATATGACCAAAAATATTTATCACGATATATATTTGAAAATTTGCGATAACGACCTAACTCACAATATAATTGACACTAGACAAAATACTTTACAAATCCACAACTTTATTAGTGCAAAAAAAAAAAACGCCCATCAATGTATTTTCACTTGAACAAGCAGCGTTTTTTTACGTGCATTAAAGTTATATAAAAATTTAACGGTGCAAATGCAAATTCCTTGCTGACAGTTTAACCGGAAGGCATTTCCAGTGGAAATTGGCTGACATATCCTCAGCATAACCATGTATAATATCCACAAAACTTAAAAAGAGGTTATATACACACAATACGGTAATATTATGTTGAAGCACAGTATGTATCACTCCGCGAGGCTCCTGCCTATGATAGCCGTAATGCTCCGACAATCCATCAAGCGGTCTGGGTTCGTAGCTTAGCGAAGTCGTACTAAAACATTTCACAGATTTTCGAGCGCTGTGTACCACATAAAATCATTTCGAGGTCAGTAAACACAACCAGAATTCATACATAAGGCACACGGGATTATATTTTCAGAAAAATCAAAGGACTGATTTTAAGTGTGCCGTATTTTCCAAAAAATACGGTAATAATGACGGCCTGCTAGCATGCTCTAGCAAAAATAGTGCTTTGTTGTGTATCTGACGGATGAAAGCTAAAACAGTTCCACACCACTGAAGTTGCAGCATTTTTACAAACTAATTCTGGTTCATTTGTTTCATTCAATGATCCGCTTTCGGCCTTCTCATTCTCCGTCGCAGCCATGCTTTTTCCGCCATGTGCGTATGAAAACAAAGGCACTGCGCATGCGCGTTTTACCCATATTCTATCATGATATTTCATTTTCTTATCGTTGCCCAACATTATACCAGTATTACTGTGAACGGTATGATATGGCCCATCCCTAGTTGGCATTACTAAATTTGGCTCAATGCTTACATATATGTATGCTGTGATAACTGTTGCTGATAGAATGAAGAGTAGACCGATATATTAAATATTCCTTCATTGGGTGAGAAAATCAGACCATGTCATAACTGCTTTAAGTCATACAGAATAGATATCAGAGCCTTAAACAGGCTGACTTCTCCTAAATGGGTCAAACTGGGCAGAAAGTAAACAAAAACATAACATCCTTATAGAATATAATGTAACACTATAGATCAACTTACCTCAGAATATATAAAGCATATCAACAATTACAGCAATATGATGCAAGAAACACAGCAGTACGACTAATCCAAAATACTCAAAGCTTCATAGAACTTAAACAAACATGGACATTTATTTTTAGGTCCATTCTGCTGCTGAAATATACTTTAGGTTTCTGAATATTAAACTTGTATCTGCCTTTCATATTGTGTAACTTGAAGGCCCTGAGTACTTTCTCCCACACTGAAAACACTGGAATGATAAAATTATTTGAACATTACCTAATAAGACTGATTCGGGACAGACAATTAGTTATTTTAAACTTTTCTAGCAGTCCTTCACAAACAGGGAACAGTCTGTCTATTCTCTTCATCTGTCAGCTGCTGCTGGCTCTTCCTCCTCCTCTTCCTCACACACTGCTGAGTTTGTTCTGGTGGATCATCGGGGGTGCAAAGCCTCACAGATGATGTGCAGCAGTGGGTCCCTCAGTCTGTCCTCACTCTGGACACTTGCAGTCGTCACACATGGAAATCAAATGTGTGATAAGCTGCAGGATTCAAACACAAGTGTAACTTATAAATACATGTTCATACTTTTATCACACAATCAGAGAAAAAGAAAAGGAGAGAGAGTGCACAACAGACAGACAGTTGACAGTCTCAGGTGTATACACTGCTACAAAACAGCACAAGAGAAGGAGGATTTAGTGTTTGTGTTATTACGAGTGCTAAATAAGAAGAGTTCCCAGATGGTACAGCGGACACATGTGTGACTCCTGTGATTAAAGCATCTTTCTTTCAGCTTAACGAGTGAACCGTCAGCTCGTTCAAAGAAACGTTAAAGTGCATTTGGCTCGACACCACCGAACAGAGGCAGCAATATAACATAGCTAACATTAACAGTGCAGTGAATCCTGCTTGTGCCGTGATATTCAGGACTGCAAACCAAGCACCATTCACTGACTTTCAGCTTGTTGTGTTTGTGGATATATGACTGACTTTAATTATTCATAAAATCATCACATTCTCTGTAAGATTAAGGTCAACTATTGAATGGTGTATATTTATTTTTTATTTATATACAGCCTGGCTGTGTCCCAATTTAGAGACTGCACGCTTGGAGTACGCATTTTGAGTGCGATTACGTCACCGCCACGCGATGACGGCTGTCCCAATTTGAAGTGTACTTCAAATGCATACTCCAAATGCGCCGTCAATTTCCCCAAATATCAAGCGTGGTCCGGTGCACGCTTCATGGTCCCATATATCCCACAATGCATAGCGTGACGCAGCCAGGTCAGTGCGTAATGATGGCATCAGCTGCGGAGGAGGTTGAAATGGCGGCGGAGGACAGCAACACCCGCAAATGTAAGATATGTGTGAAGGAGCGAAACAAATGCCAAGATGTAAAAGTTATTGGAAGGTTAATAGTAAATGTCAAGGCGAATCATGTGACACCTGTCGGACCCACGTGACCGTAAATGCACAAACCCGCAAAGCTGTGAATCCTGTACCAGACGGAGGGCAGTATGAATAGAAGTATCACCACTACAAGTGCAATCAACTGTACTAATATGACCCTTCCTGAGCCGCAAACAGAAATGTCAACATATACAAGGCAGGAATGTAGCTGTGTCCGCAGCACATCATATATACATTTGCAACGATTATCACACCTGCCATGTCAAATATTTTAAAGGAGATATTTTAAAGCGCCCTGAGACAACTTTTGTTGTGATTTGGCGCTATCTAAATAAAACTGAATTGCAATTAAATGTAATTAAAAATATGACAGAGAACCCCCTGACCCCAACCTAGGGCCTGCTAAAGTAAATGTTTTGCCCCAGTCAGTGCTGCCCCTGTCCCACAATAAACTGTTTTGCCTGACATTGCAGTGTGTATGTCCCACACAGCTGTATATGCTGAACAGACGGCAAACGGAGAACTGCTAAAACAGAAGTGCAGGATGGTGGGGAATGTAATCCAATGTCATGCTGCATTACAGGGACCAATGAGCAGACGGCAGACTTCATCCGACTCTGCCGTGACAATGAGCACCTGTTCACGGGTGCGAAACACTCAGCCGCAGTGGGTTGAAGGTACAGCAACAGTATGAGGTTTACAATTATCGAGGCACAAGGGACAGTGAACTGTCTGCCCTGTGGTCCCAATCCAGTACATCCTGCTGCGGATGCCATAAACAGAATGACTTGATATACATGTGCTCTCATATTTCGTCTGTCAGAGAAATTGTGGAGAAGATGGATCTGGCGGGGAAAATCTCCCCTGTGCAGGCCAAACGCAAATGAGAGAACCTGAAGAGGAAATACAAAGTATGTACAGTGGTAGTGACAGATCTAACTCCACACAGAACACTGAGAAGTCACCTATGTAAACCTGCAATGTTGCTGTTGTAGCCAACTGCCACTTGTGATGTACTCTGCCCTCAGGAGTGCAAGTATCCAGCGACGGGCGAGGGTGCAAGTGGGAAGCCCACTGCCGCAACATGGCCCCGGTTTCAATTCAATTCAATTCAATTTTATTTATATAGCGCCAAATCACAACAAAAGTCGCCTCAAGGCGCTTCATAGATACAGAGAAAAACCCAACAATCATATGACCCCCTATGAGCAAGCACTTTGGCGACAGTGGGAAGGAAAAACTCCCTTTTAACAGGAAGAAACCTCCGGCAGAACCAGGCTCAGGAAGGGGCGGCCATCTGCTGATGGTTTGGTGCCATGGATGAGGTGCTAGGACAGAGGCCCTCCACCAGGCCATCTGTCCTAATATCCTCCAACCAGGAGGACACACCAGGGCCCAGTGCAGCAGTGGGCAACCCACTCCCACACCAGGAGGGGCAGGAGGATGAGGAGCCGCCTGAGGCACGGGTGGCAAAAAGGAGGAGGGACAGGGAGGATGAGCTCATTGCCCTAATAAAAGGACATGGCTCAGCAACGCCAAATGGAGGAACAGAGAGCCGAGAGGATGGACAGGCTGATATGTGTCCTTGAAAAGCTAGTGGAGCAGAAAAAGGACTGAGACGTGTCCAAAGACAGCCACTGTACATAGTTGCACTTTATTTATGCTGGCGCCCCAACCTTTGTTTTGTACAAACATGATTATTTCAGTTGTGTAAATAAAACAGCCAGAACATCCCAACTGTGAGTGCATGCCTGTCACAAACTACATAGCACAATTTCGGGGGGCCTGACCTATTGCACATGCCAAATTGTGAAAATAAAAACAGTGCAACGGAAACACAACATGATTGCGGGAAATGCACTTCCCACTGTGGTCCAGGAAAAACCTGAGTGTCCCAGCATGCACATACATCATCAACCAGGCCTGACGTTTGCCTGGGCACGGAGTCACGGGCAGTGCTGCTTGGTCCGGGACCAGAGAGATGAGGGAGGTGCCACAGGTAAGACCCCGGTTCGCATAGCCAGGTACTGAGTGGAGCATCCCACATAGGCATCCCCAGATGTTGCTCAGGCATGCTCATTCCCACTGTCCATCATCCTCCACTTGGGTCTGCAGGGCTGGTGAAACTGACAGCTGCCATTGTAATCATGGCGGTGGGAAAACGACATGGTAACAACAAGCATGTTAATACAGATCTGTCACGTGAAATCCCAGCACTGTGCAGATGCACCCTAAGGGCTACTTGCCTGATGACAATAATCGTCTGGGGGTACCTCCTCCAGGGCAGACACCTCAGCAGATAGCTGGTCCCGCCAGTGTGCACCGCTGACTGCCTCCACTCCAGTCTCCCCCTCATCTTGGGCATCATCCTCGGGCTCCTCATCTGGGGCCACAATGTCACCAGCACCGATGCAGGTGTTGTGCAGCACGGCACATGCTGTTATGACCTGCGACAGATGTTTAATCTTGTAAGTACAGTGTACATGCCAGATTATACACTACAGTTGCCATTATGATTCGACAAACAACAATGATGTTTGTATTAGCGTGACGTACATGTGGCACAAAGGTGTGGTGCACCTCCAGCGCTTGCAGGAAGATGACACGGAACCTTCATCATTTCAAAGATGTACGTTAAAGCGCTGGGCTCCCGCATCGTGGACTGGTC
This sequence comes from Neolamprologus multifasciatus, assembly GCF_963576455.1. Taxonomy (NCBI): domain Eukaryota; kingdom Metazoa; phylum Chordata; class Actinopteri; order Cichliformes; family Cichlidae; genus Neolamprologus; species Neolamprologus multifasciatus. The sequence continues at coordinate 11,429,328 of NC_140445.1, forward strand.
TCTTGTAGGGAGTGATGAGGGGGAGTGGTTGTTGGAGACATAATAATGATAATAATAATAATAAACTTTATTTATAAAGCACACTTAAAAACCAAGGGTATTCCAAGGTGCTTAACAAGTAAGATAGAAAATAGGAGGAGGATAATAGAAATAGGACCAAAGCAAGTACTAAGTATATGCAAGCAGGTAGCTGTCACTGATACATAGGAAAGCAACAGGTACAGAGCAAACAAGAATTTAAATGAGCATAAAAGTGCATGATATAAAATCATAAAATAAATGTTAACTAGAGGGAAAGGCAAGATTGAATAAGTAGGTTTTTAGTCATGATTTGAACAGTGCAATGGAATCAGATGCGCGGAGGTCGAGAGGAAGAGTATTCCACAGTATCGGGGCAGCCAGAGCAAACGCACGGTCACCCCGGGACTTCAGCCGAGATCTGGGTTGGGTCAGAAGTAGTTGAGTGGCAGATCTGAGTGGTCTAGCAGGAGTATGTGATTTGAGAAGTTCACTAAGCTAACTTGCCGCTAATTTACATGGGTATCCTGCGCAACTGCCTCGTTTGAGTTTTGGACGAAATGGATTCTGGGGTATTGCATTTTGTCATTTCGAGCTGATTGGAGACCAAAGAAGCCAATCAGATTTTTTTGCATCCAAGTCTGTGATTGGCTGGTTTTGTGGCACAAATATAACAGTGTACAGAAAGAGTTGAACGCGCACGGGCAGAAATGTTGAGAGCGCAAGCAACACAAGCGCAAATGCAAAAACTGAGCGACAGGGGCTGCTATTGTGTATGTGTATGGATAATAGCAAACACTGAAATACATTTTTTGCACGCAGCAATGAATTTTGTTCACTCAAATTTAGCTTTTCTTCGCTCAAAATAAATTTCTCCTCAAAATGCAACACTTGCACCTGCAAATTTTTTTTACGTGCGCTCAAATTTTTTTACGTGCACTCAATATTTTTTTTACGTATGCTCAGAATAGTGGCACAAAAATAACGCCATACTTTTCGGTTTAGTTTCAGGGTGGGACTGTCATCAGTCTGGTAAAGTTTGGGGTTGAAGAGTCACCTCAAATTTCCCTTTAATTTCTGGTTTCTGCTCAGTGGTGCTGTGACCATTGTTATATATTCTAACTGAAATTTCTTCAGGGGTGGACATTTCAGAAGTGATTTGATAATAGCTGTGTCCAAATTCAGGGGCTGCATCCTTCGGAAGACCTGGCCTTTGTGGTCTATGACAGTCTAGTCATCAGATTTGCATCACCAAGCTGTCTCAGTGGAGTTTAATAAACTCAGTTGCTGTCTAAAATATAACACGACATTAGCGTAAATTCTCTACCATCTCACACTCTTGTTTAATCAATTTTCTGTTTGACTTTTATTCAGCTGTAATCTCAGCCAAACCGGTTTCCTCACAAACAAAAAAAATACTGAAAAAAGCCAAACAATAATATTTTTACGTTATCTAAGTGACTTATATATCATGTTTAACCAGAGTAACAAAAGACAGCGGGGGGTTCGCTGTTCTCGCTGGCTCTAGTGAGCCTTGACCTCCCGGTTAGATATTGAACTGGTGGGTAACAGACATCTCCGTAAATATCGGAGCACTTTCGCAAATATATGATATCTCTCTTTTTTTTTATTATATTTTTATTGAAAAAAGGACTTGTTACAATAAAGTGCATTGATATTATTTACTAAAAAAAAGAAGACTTTTTCTTAGTCCTTTTGTTTTACATTCAGATAACGAAAAGTGAACTCGGTGGCTTGACAGTGTATACATAATGCAGCATGTTTAACTTATTTACATAGAGTACAACAGATACATATTATGAAGTAGAGGGTCAACCTGATATTGTACAATACATGGGAGATACACCAATTCAGGACTGGTCTTACCTAAATTCAGGGCGGATGGGGGACACAAAGCTAATCCATTTATTCCATATTTTGTAGAATTGGTCTTTTCAAATTTTTAAAAAGAATGTCAATTTTTCCATTTTAAATATTTCAAAAACCACATTAAACCAATCCTCAAGTGTTGGCGGAGTTGGATTTAGCCACTTTCTGGTTATTGATTTTTTGCTGGCCACTAATAGCACTTGAAAGAGCTTTGTGTCCCCTCCCTGGACCGAGCCAGCAACCAGGCCCAATTACAAATTTACAAAATTAATATCAAATTTTAAAAAAACTTTAAACTTTAAAAACCTCACACAGAGTTTTATGAATTCCCAGCCAGTAATTTTTTTAAGTTAGGGCAGTCCCAAAAGATATGGTAATGATGTACCTCTTCTGATCCACATCTTCTCCAGCATTCCGCTGTCCCATTTTTATATTTAGTTTGATGAGGGGTTTTGAAAAATCTAATAATGTTCTTCCAGCAGTGGTCTCTCCAAGATAATGAACTTGTTGAGTACCAATGAAAATTACAAATCCTCTCCCAGTTCTCGTTTGTTATACCCATCCCTGATTCTGATTCCCATTTGATCTTAATGTTTTGAGTAGTATCCTTCCTTGCTTGAAGAAGCACATCATTTAGTTTGGAGATTGCCTTTCTCAGAGAACTATCATATGCTAATTTAACTATCTTAAAAATTTCTGACTCAACCGAGTTTGGGTTTGGGATATTGCAGTGCTTATTAAAATAATCCCGCATTTGAAGAAACCTGAAGAAATCTACTTATCTTAGGCCATTTCTTATTTGTAAAGATTGGGAACTCTGTTGTGACTTTATGTGTGAAGGAATGGAAATCTGAAATCTTTTATCACTTTCATTTGGTTTAAAATCTGTGTCATAAGCACACCATCTAAATAATTCTTTTCATATTCATTCACTACCACATATTTTAATCACTTTATTCCATATTTTTAGAGTGTGGCTTATCCATGGTCTTTTACCTTCTAAACGGTCTGCCAATTTTTTATCCGCAATTGAGACGTGTAGTTGAAATTTAGGGATTGTATTGAATTTCCACTTAGCTTTCAAATTAGGGTTACACCATTGCAGCAGGGGGATGACCTGAGATGCATAATAGTAATATTGTAAACATGGGAGCATTGCCCCACCTTTTGCCTTGCTTAACTGTAAAATACTCAATTTAATTCTTGTTTTTTTCCGCTGCCAAATAAAGAGCGAAATCCATTTGTCCCATTCCCCAAACTGTGTTTGACTTACTTCAACAGGCAAAGTTCTAAATAAATAGAGGAGTCTTGAGAGTATGTTCATTTTCACTGCTGTTATCCTTGAATTTAAATTTAAGAAATGCACCAGATTCCATCTATCTAAATCAGATTTCATGGCCTGTCACAAGGGACCATAATTTACTTGTGATAGATTAGAAGTATTCTTAGTTAGAATTATTCCCAAGTATTTAAGTGTTTCAGCTTCATATTCATATTCAGATATATGATATCTCGATAAATCGAGCAGATATTTGAATTTTACACAGCTACATTCTCACCTGAAAATATCTTAAAAGTTTATTCTGTGACCCAGAAAGAGTACTAAGAGTAATCTTAAAATTAAGTAACTGCCGCCATTGTTGGAAACTGGAAATGGCTGGGCCACACTATGAATTCTGGGATAGGTTGGGCCACTAAGGATACACCCAACCCATCCTTTAAATCTGGGGAAAAGGAGCAATTGGAGGAGTCTTCCAATTTTTGATAGCCTTCGTCGCGCCGCTGTGATGTAATCGGCCTACAGATGCAGCTTTAGGAGGATGCAGCCTCTGAATTTGGACACAGCTAATGTATGTCTGAATGATTGTGCACATTAACACAACACACAACGCAACCTTGGCTGTGAATAAAGAGCAGATAGTTCACAGCTCAGACTTTTAGCAAGGTCAAAACAAAGATCAAGCAATCAAGCAGTTACAGATATGGCCAGTAGTGACTTTATTGTAAACAAGCAGCTGACATGATCAGTTAGTGATGAGATTTGAGAGCACTGATGCGACTGAAGAGTTGGTGAAAAAAAGAAATATAGTCCAAATTCCTATAAACTCTTCCTTTGACAATGGAGCAATCAGGTCAGACATTCCAAAGGAAAGCATTCCACAAGAATTATGTGCCAGGTTGTTTTAGTGGGAGGTTTGCCATTTATCCAAGAGATAACAATGGGTTTTTTTCTTGCAGCATGTGTAAGGATATCATAAAGTCTATTCAACCTCGCATTAGCAAGATTTTTCACACTCAGATGTCCCAAAAGCAGAGATACAGCATCCATTTTCAAAGACGCTCCAAGTATTTTTTCCATATTCTGCAAGATGTGTATCCAATAGGACTGGCTTTTCTGGCAAACAGAGTGTGTGTAGGTTCCTACTGAAGTCTTAAACTTCAGACATAAAGGTAAAAGTTGGTGGTTCCTCTGGTGTCTTTCATTGGGGAGATTTGCACATGATGCAGGATTTTAAATAGCAACGATCTTAAGAAAGACCGTGTGATTACACATATAGATTTTTTTGTTTGTATGGTCCCAAAGTACATTACATTCCTCTTCACTGATGTTTAAATCAAGTTCTTTTTCCCAGAACTGGCTTTTTGAGACCTTTTTGACGTTTTCAGACTTCTCCAGGCCCAGCTATCCGGTCGTTAAGTGATGACATGACGACTCCTACTTCCGGGCCTAAAGTAGTCTGCGTTTAATATGGCTTTTGTGTTGTTAACATGTTTAATGTTTTGTATTTTCTTCTATTTAATCTCAAAAAGCTCCTAAAACAGTCAGTGATCACTGTTGACCTCCCTCAGCTTTTATTACCGCTAATCATTTATTTAAGCTCAGTTTTTAAAACCTTAGGATGTAACTACAGCCCAGCCCATGCAGCAGTATATGAATGACTAACCTCGTATTGTGGATGGATTAACTCAGTTGTTCTCGTGGCTGAGGTTTGGTCCTTTTACAGCATCCTGCCATGCGATTACATTTGTTCCTGACCACCGAGAACACTCACGTTAACTTTTATCGAGTGATAGTGATGTGCGGATCGATCCTGAAATATTGATTCCTCCGATGCCAATCATTTATGTTGTAGAATCGATTCTCACATTAAAATATCGATATCGAAATATATTTTACAGTGTTTATTTATCGGATAAAATACGTTAAATGTCACCGTTATTATTGGCCAGCCCGGAAACAGCGGGGGTGTCCAAATTTAGAGGCTGCTTCCACCTGAGGACCCAGCCTTCGCGGTCTAAAGAAAGCCGGGTAGTACGTCACGAGCTCCCTCGGTGGAGTGAAACTCTGCCGTCTGCTCCTTGCTATCTAAAATATAACAGGGCACTGGCATAAACTCTTGACCATCTCACACTTTGTTTAATTAGTTTTCTGTTTGACGTTTATTCAGCTGTGTGAAAACCCCGGAGTAACCCTCCCGAGGGATTAATAAAGTTAAATTTAATTAAATCTAATCTAATAACTTTAATCTCAGCCAAACCGATTTACTCACGAACAAATAAAACACTGAAAAAGCCAAACAATAACATTTTTAAGTTATCAAAGTGACTTATATATCACGTTTAACCCGAGTAGCGAAAGACCGCGGGGGTTTGAAGAGGATGTGTCGGTTGTTTACACAGCTACATTCTCACCTGAAAATATGTTAAAGGTTCTTTTGCGACCCAGAATTACCCAGTAATAATAAAACTAAGTATCTGCCGCCATTGTTGGAAACTGGAATTGGCTGGAATTCTGCAATATGGTTTTTCAATTTTGTTGTCCGGGTGGAAAATCGTGAGAAATTCGGGAGAATGGTGGCTCCGGGAGATTTTCGGGAGGGGCACTGAAATTCGGTATTCTCCCGGAAAAATCGGGAGGGTTGGCATGTGTGGTTGTGGCAACATCACTAACCTTGTGAAACACCTCAGAGTAAATCATGTCACAGAATATGACGAGCGTATGTTGAGGCAAACTGAAGAGGAGGAGAGGGACAGGTGCTGCTAGGGCGAGACAGACATCTTTCACGGAGTCCTTTAGTGCTGCAGGCAGGCAAGGTGTTCAAATAGCGCACAACTTCAGTTTTTTTTATTTCTATGTGATGAACTCTGCATTATTAAGTGATAAGAACAAGTAATCTGATGTCCTGTAATCCTTATGATGCTATAATTTGAGATACAATAAATAAAATAAGTTTTTGTACAAAGTATCGGTATCGGATCAGTATCGTCGATACCCCCCTGAATATTACTTGGTATCGGATCGGAAAGGAAATCAGTGGAATCGCACATCACTATCGACTGGAAAAAAAGTTAGCTTGTTTATATTATGCTAACATAGCTGTGTCGCTAGCGGTCACGTAGCACATCATTATATACCAGCTAGCCAAACTTCAGTAACCCTACAAACGTCACTGCTGTTTAGTTTTCTGTCTTCATTTATGTTGGAAGTGATAACAGAGCTGTACGTTTTAATTTGTTTCCAAAACCCCGCAGTCAGGACATGCTATATTGTATTTAGATAGAAGCTAGTGAGCTAACTTCCTGCTAACTTCTAACTCCGTTAAATGTCATAAATTCCGTTTTCATGGATGCCTGGATGTTAAACTCAATTGTTACACCTGGTAGAGCAGAACGCTGATCATTTTATTAAAGATGAAAGACTTTAGACAGTTTTTCAACTCTCAGTAATGCCATAGTGATCGTTTGATATATGGACCTGCAGCGGAGTTTAGGCCCAGACACAGCTAGTGACGTCAGACTTAACGACCGGATACAAAAGGAGGGTCATTTTTGATCCATTCTGTTATAAAACTGAGATGGTTTCCAGACCTCCATTTGAACTACGAAGTTGAAATTTTGATATCTTTAACCTTGCTTTTCTTTTGTTCCATATAAAGTCACTTAACAAACTATTAAGTAATTTTTGAGCCTTGTTTGATATAAGTGAAAGAATTATTTGGAGGGGGTATAGCAATCTTAGCATGTCACTCATCTTAGTTATTGATATTTCTTAAATCTAGCGGTTAGAATTTCTGAAATGTATAAAAGGACATCTTCGTGTTGAGCAGTGAAGTTGAAAGCTGCTTGATCTTAGGCCATTAGTGATGATGAAAAGGTAGTGTACAAGAGTTTTAATATATATGTCTCCCAGACCAAATGTATGCAAAACATAAAACAGCCAGTTGACACAATCAAAGGCCTTTTCTGCATCTAATAAAATGATCATACCACATGATGCTGGAACCCTTATTAAAAAATTGAATTAACAGTTCAAGCCATCAGGCCCTGGTGATTTACCATGGTGATAATAAAATTGCCTAAAGGTATTGTTAATATTTATGTCATTTTAATGTCTATCACCATACTGATCTGTCTGTGGACCTGCACAGAAAAACAAGCAACAGTCACACAAAGTCGCTTGTCAGAGCACCATGAATGCAAGGTACCCCTACCTAAAAAGCGAAGACAGTCTTCACTGAAAAGCTCCTGCAGGGATCTGACTGTATAACTGGGAATGTGGGTGTCAGCCCTTTTTTGATGATGTTCACCTATGAGGTGGATAGAATTGAACTTTCACTGGGTAGCCGCTGATCAGGTATTTAAGCCTTGATCTTTATGCAGTTAATTGCCAAACCATCCCCTAAGATGGCTGGGTAGAGATCACCTTCACCTTAGGAGGGAATCACAATTCCAGTTTCACCATTCGCAGAACCATCTCACTGACTCACTGGAGGGATCCAGCTGGTTTTCCATACTGGACCAGGGAAAAGCCTACCACCAATGTTTCATAGCAGAAGGATCAATGTACCTGACAGCTTTCACAATTCCTGGGGGCTATATTAGAGGGGCAGGATGCCATTTGCATTATCAAATGCACCAGCTGCATTTCAAATGTGCATGAAAGGAACATGGAGAGTGGAATATGTAAGTTAATGTAAAAACTTATCATTTAATTGAACATCTGATTTTTAATGACAATAAAATGTTTCTTATTCAGAACATGTAACATCAGCAAGCAACAAATAAACAGCAGCCAAAGTTGTTTGTCCTACATCAGTCCCCTTACCTAAGACCATTCACTTGACTTGGGAGGGATAAGAAAATAGTGCGATCTACTGATGTCCCCTCGTGAGATTTTAAACACTTTTCTCTTTAATATATTGCAACCACAACATTTGTTTAAAACATTTTAGTTACTCATATTTGGGGCAATACCCCCTAATGTTAGCAAGAAAAACAAAACAAAAACAAAGGTTAAACTGGTATATTAAAATATGTCTTTAATAACTGACAAAAATAATGCCATATCATAAATATCGGAAGTAAATGACGACTATCTCGGAGCTGTAAAGAGACTGTTTTTTATTTGTTTGTTTCTTCTTCTTTTTTTTCTTTTTTTTTAAATAAATGGGTCTAACAGGACACTAATAAAATATTATATAATGCTGTAGACTGAATCTTATGGGAGGGTATTGTTGACTCCTCATTCCAACTAAGCAACTGATTATTTGCTACTGATTTTGGGGGTATGGCCACTTCCCATTGTACTTCGCTCCAGTAAACATTTTGCAATCCACATTTGCTAACTAATGCCAATCAGCTGATACAAATGTAATGTCAATAGATAATGATATTGTTTGATTTGTCCTTGAAATAACCAAGTTGTATTTGTCTATAAATTCCTCCACTACTATACCATTTCTGTCCTTCTTCTTGCTTCCCAACAGCTCATTATGTGCATTTAGGTCTTCAACCCACATTAGAGGGACACCGATTTTATCTGTAATTTCTACGAAATAGTCTTCCTCTAATGTAATGCAGAAATTATATGTACTTACAACAGTAAAATTTCCCCTGTCTGTCCACACTTCTGTTATTATGCACTCAATTATTGCATTCATTTCTAGTCCTTTTCTAATAAAGGTTTTACAGGTTCCAGCACCAAAGGTTATCTCCTTATTTTTCCTCTCACATTTGGATCTTGGAATCACAAAACCTAGCCTTGGTTTAAACCAACTTTCTTGTAATATTAACAATGCAAATAATATTAGGCTTTTAATTGTGACCGCTTAGAAAGTGTTTGAATTCCTATCATTTGCCATGAGGCTCCTAGCATTCCACTGCATAACAAACAGCAGTATGCAAATGCTACTAGGTGCCATGATCATAACCTCTTTAGAACAAGTCCTCTGTGTCTGTGTCATCCCATCCTAAGTGCTGACTTTGTTTTGTTCTTTGTGCTTCACTATCCTGAGGATAGGTAATTTGACATATTTCTTCCACATTAATTTCCTTGAATCCTAGCAGCCTAGCTGCCACATATCCATAACTCTGACACTTGAAACATCTCACTGGAGGGCTCTACCCCATCAAAGTGTAACTAATTCATCCCACATTATTTTCCTTGGTAGCATATCCTTCATTAGAGGTGAGGAGTACTGGGGTAGACCTTATACCATTCTTTGCTATCCTATGGAGGCTTGTTTCCACCACTAAAAAAAAGAAATGCTATCCATAATAACTCGAAATTTTGACTTATTTCGAGTTATGGATAGCGGGGGTTTTTTTAGTGGCGGAATGAAGCTTCCATACATAACTAATACATCCCTTTATGCTAAGATTTTCTTTTGGACTACTCGTTTCGATTTTTAATTTTATATTTGTCCTCCAAGTGGTGCTACTTTTACCATTCAAAGCCTGCAGCAAAATTGAACTTTTTCACTTTTTTTATTCGACTTTTTTCTCAAAATAGTATTTGTACTATTTTCCTCGAAATACTTTATTCTCAAAATGATCAATAATATTTTGTTTTCTTAACGTGGCGCTATTACTCCGTCGTACTAATACTCCTTTATGTATTCGAGAATTAAAGAGAATTTTTTCTTTTTAAAAAAGGGTTCTGACTCTGGACACACCTACTCGCGCGAAAACCGGAAGTTAGTTAATCTATTTGTTTTCATGCCAGCAGCATTGTCTTGCAGGCAAGTTGCGTCAAAAGAGGGAACGCTGAAAATAAAAATGCAAAAATGTTATAAAGTATAAGTATACTCAATATGCTGGTGAAGCTACTAAATATGTGGTTGTATATTGTTAAATGTTGCCCGTTGTTTTGAGATAAAAACTCTTACTTTGCCTCCTGTAAGATTATACTGAGGGTGACAACGACCTCTTTATGAAGGGGTAGCGTTTCCATTATATTATAGTTTCATGCTGTCAGAAGGTGCTATCATTTTCCCCTGCTGCATGAAATATCTACACCATAGAGCTGTAACGAAGACTACCGTTACGTGTTTTACGTGTAATTCAAAATTAACAAAAACAAGCACTATCGTGGTTGTTAGCTAACCTCAACTACAAAACTAGCTTTCTTTGGAATCCGTTTAACTTGGTGGTTGCCAGATTAGCTTTCGACAGCTAACTTAGCGATGTGACCTAAACCGGGAAAGTGTTGATCCGGAAACTCCCTGCAACTCTGGTTGGTGGGCAATTTGAATTTCCAATTACAGTTATAAATCATTTAATAGCATATACTGTTCTCTAAGTATTTGAGTGTTTCCACTTGTAGCTAGTTTGCTATAAACAATAACACTGCTACAGAGCTAACGTTAGCTACAAAAGTTGCTAGCTAGTCAGGCTAACTTAGAACGAATGCACAAGCAGACACGGGAGCCCATAAAAGTGGCTTCCTTTAAATTTCGATTTTAAATAAGTGAAACATATACCCGAATGTACTTTATTTTACATTCATGTGTCGTTTTCAGGCTCGGAAGGCTTTATGAAGCCTGACGGAAAGCCTTCTGCAGTTTTGATTATTAGCTACCCTGCTATGGCCGGATCTTAAACGGTGTATGAGTGAGGAGATGATGTTGGTTGATCCAGGTTAAATGTCTGAACCAGGGACACTTCTTAAATCATACATTTTGTACTGTTATTGTTCATGACCTTTCAGGGATTCAGAATTGGCGTCATTCATTCTTCAAGAGATTTAAATGTCAAGGGGTTGGAGGGGCTCAAACGTACTCTTTAAAAAAAAAAAGAAAAAAAAAGATTATTGCAATGACTGGAGGGCATCACCTTTTATCCCAGATGTTGAATCTGTCTCTGTGTATGCTGAGTTTGGTAGTTTTCTCCTGACCAAAGTGATGAGGTCGGACCCTGCATTATTCTTACAGCTCTTGCAGGTCGCTCTCATGTGCCCATGGAGAAGGCAGCATTTGAGGGGTGGCTGGAGTCAGTCTCTGCTACTTTCCTTACTCTAAATGACCAGCAGCGCAACCAGTCTTTGGACCACCTCATATCTTTAAGTGGTGCTGCTCAGCTCCGCCATCTCTCGAATGGACTAGAGACACTGCTGAAACGTGACTTTTTGCGCCTTCTTCCCTTGGAGTTGGCCTTCTACTTGCTGCGCTGGCTGGATCCTCAGACCTTGCTCACCTGCTGCCTAGTCTGCAAACAATGGAACAAGGTAATAATAAAATTACCAGACTCCTTGTTTATCTGACTTTCCTCAAGGAATGAAATGTAAAAGAAAATAATGATTGCAAACATTCACAGTGAAATCTAATGCCTTCTTTCAGTTTTTGATAAAAGTGCAGCTATTAGCTTCTGAAAGAATTGTTTGGTTTGTAGAAGGTACTTATCTGTTATTATGCTGTCTGTAGGTATCCATTTAATCCTCAATAACAACCTAAATCCAAAATTGCAGATATGGCGGTTGTCCATGCCCAAAGATACAGTCAATAGCTAAACTGACAGACATATACAGACAGTGATGTTGTTGCACTGATGTATGCCCACATATGAGCTTCACTGACAGTTCCAACTGTGATATGTTCATGTTGTATTTTCAACATAGTTTTTCTTGGTTTACTGTATCTGTGAAAAAGAATAGTGTTTCTTCAGTGCTCTTATGGAATACGCTTGAGATGGACATCATGTCAGCACTCTGGATTGATCTGTTGATGAATCTGTAATACTGTCACATTAGAAGTATAACATGTGGGAGCCAAAGCATACAAGACTGCGTTTTATGCACTTAAATAATTTTACACATTTATCATGTAGTGTCACTGGTCCAGCCCACTTAACATCAAACTGGGCTGTATGTGGGGCCAGTGATGTAAAATGCATTTGACATTTTGGGATGACTTTTGTTTCCTTGCATGAAAAGCGAACACATATTTAGACTACCAAGACTGTATACATTCTCATAGTTAGATGAATATGAACCTCTCCACCAAGTGGCATATATATTATATATATATTAGTTGTTTGCATGGACTTTCTGATATGTTTGTGTAAATGTATAGATAATGATTATATGAAGCATGAGCAAAGTGAATTACAGGTGGAAATTTAATTGATTAAATGTGTCATACAGCTTAATTTATGTGACACAGATGGATAATCAAGTTTTTAAGGATGTTTATTATTGATCCAGAGAGCCTGACAAAACTTGTTTCACATATCAAATATTCTTACTTTCTTTTTTCTTTTTTTTTTGGTAGGTGATAAACTCTTGCACTGAGGTGTGGCAGGGTGTGTGTCGGGAGCTAGGCTGGAAGACTGATGAGACCATTCAGGATGCATCACATTGGAAGGGGGTCTACCTGAAGGCTAAGCTGCGTATGATGCAGTTAAAGGATCAAGAAGCCTTTGAGACGTCATCACTTATTGGTCACAGTGCTCGAGTATATGCTCTTTATTACAAGGACGGCCTCCTCTGTACAGGTACCCCATGACTGTGTGTTCTGTCTTTATTAGAGTAGCAAAATATCAAATTGGTAGCTCTCAAACGTCTACGATAGAGTCATGACACAGTGCTGTACAGCTCATCAGTTTTATCCAGAGATATTTCTGTCAACCTCATAATACTAACACTCCTTTTAGATTAACTTCACATCATGTCCTGAGAAATGTACCCATACACACATGAAAAACTGCAGTTTGAAAATAGCGTTTAAACAAGTCTATCATCTGACATCTGTCTTTTGGCATAGACAAAGCATATTTCTTATACTCCGGACACATAAGATCTTACCATTGGTTTTTGTTTAGGAAGTAGTTGATCTCTCTCTCGCCTGGAACATTCTTTAGCTGTCTTCTGAGCTTTGACAAATGCACAGTTGCGATAACCACATTTACTCAGGCCCTCTTTGATATGATATCCATTGTCTGTGGGGATGGTGTTCACTCTGTGTTGTAGAGTCCTGATGTCACACAATTTGTGTTTGAGTGGATGATGATAGTCAAAACCTTAAAAACTGATTGGTATGTGTTAGTTTACAACTTTCAAATGTTCCCTGTTGTTCATGGTAATTTAACAGCTCAAGAACACTACCACGTGATTTTGTCTTTCCTTCTGTGGTGAACCTGATGTGTTAATTTGATCAGTGAATTGTTGTACGTCTTGAAATTTGATTTTCACCCAGGAGTCATTCACATGCAATGCGTCCAGAAAGTATTCACAGTACTTCTCTTGTTCCGAAATGGATTTATTTTTAAACTCTATACACCATACCCAATAATGGGTAAATGAAAAAAAAGTTTGCTTTTACTGATTATAGATTTATTCAAAATTTAAATATATGCATATGAGAGGATGTCTGAACTATGCTTTTATTGCAGAATTTTTAATAGTACTCAAATTGGACTTTGATCAGTCGTCATACCAATTTGCATATTAATGATCATGAAACTGCACTTGTGGCTCAATGTTAGGTAATGATGCTAGTTCATGGTTGATATTTGTTATGCACCTGTACAATCTATATAATCTTGGGGAAACCTTATACAGAAAACAGAAGTCACTTGAATGAGTGATCAGAGGTTTCACCTACTGGAAACTCTTAGTCCAGATGAACAGAATCAACTTTCTGGGATTTCATTACTAGGAATATTAAGCATACAACATGATATCTCTTTTCTAGCATCAGCAGGTTTCTCTGATGGGCTCCTGGCCTTAAGATCTTAAAACCACACCTTAATTTGTCCTCTACTGTTTCCATTAACTACCATTTCCTATTGGAAATGGTAGTTAATGGAAACTTTACAACTTAGGAAGCTGCTACCTGAAATACTTTGCCAACTTCTTACACCCCAAACAACACACACACACACACACACACACACCGCATTGATGGTTTCGTATGCTTTTTATTTTACATTTCATATTCCAACACAGTTTTTCCATTCTCTGCACCCTTGTAGGAAGAGGCTGACTTTCACTCAGGTTCATAGTTATCATAAAAACACTTTATTCTTTGAGTCTGTTTTAGCTACTGTTGGTTCTTCTTTGGAGGTTTGATAGATAAAATACAGAAGAGAGAGTTACTAGGAAAAAAGATAGGCGTGTGAGTTGTCCTCTCTTGTCTTGTATGTACATTTATGTCTTGCTTAAAGTGATATATAAATGATAACTAGGGCAGCCCTAATCCAAACCTACCTGGCCATGTGTGAAACAGAAATTGCACCTTAACCCTAATAACTGCTTGTGCCGTTGTTGCCAGCAAGAACTGCACTAAAGTATTTGGGATAACTGTTTTTTGTCTTGTTGTATTTAAAAAAAACAACAAAAAAAACCACACAATTGGTAGTGGACTTGCTCGTGCGTTTCAGATCATTGTCCTGCCGCATAACTTGAGTGCCCTTGCTTCAGGGCCCAAAGTATGACAAACATGCAAAAAATAAAAACTAAGACATATACTTGTGAATGGTACTGTATAGGTTGCTGTTGTCGTTTTTTCATCTGTATCACATTATGGCACAGTAGTTTCTACCAGTAGCACACTCATAAGGGTTGTTTTGAGTATACCCAGTTTTGTCTTCTTTCATGCAGACCATGTCTGGAATAGGTGTGGAAGCATTGTTTGTAATGTTTGTTTCATTCTCAGTGTGTGGTCCTGAGGGCTTGTACATGTTGAGCCTTCTATATACACTCACGTAGGTTGAACCTGTCACTACAGCAGTAACACTGATGGTTTTTACTTGTTTTTCAGGATCTGATGATCTCTCTGCCAAATTATGGGATGTGCGTACTGGACAGTGCATTTATGGAATTCAGACACACACCTGTGCCACAGTAAAATTTGATGAACAGAAGCTGGTGACTGGGTCCTTTGACAACACTATTGCATGCTGGGAGTGGAGTACAGGGGCTAAAATCCAGCAATTCCGTGGCCACACAGGAGCAGGTTGGTTTCAGTGTTGAGCAATTATGTCCTTATCTAGAATAGGAAGCATATTAATGCTAGAGGAGAGGCAGATAACATGTGGTCAATAGCGAAACGGTCAACTTTGCATGGAAGCAGCGTTATTTTTAGTATTTTATGTTATCTCTTTGTGACAGTGCTTTATATGGAAAGGGCACTTTAAAATCTGTCAAAACAAAGCCATTACAAAAAGTCTGATTAGGCAAGAAACACAAGCCCACAGACAGTTTTGAAACAAACCTAAAAGGAAATGGCAAAAATATAACCCAACTGTTTATGCGCATCTGCCACCAATTTGGGGGATTAAAAAGCATAGAGAGATGGAGTACATTGAAACAGTCAGTGGTGGTCATGTAAAACCGACCCAAAGGTCTCTAATCAGAAGTACCTGACCCCGTGGTATAATTCTCAAACACGTACCCTAAAGCAGATGACTCGTAATCTGGAGAGGAAATGGCGTGTCACAAATTTAGAGGATCATCACTTAGCCTGGAGAAATAGTTTGTTGCTTTATAAGAAAGCCCTCTGCAAAGCCAGAACAGCTTACTACTCATCACTGATTGAAGAAAATAAGAACAACCCCAGGTTTCTCTTCAGCACTGTAGCCAGGCTGACAAAAAGTCAGAGCTCTTTTGAGCCAACCATCCCTTTAACGTTAACTAGTGATGACTTCATGAACTTCTTCACAAATAAAATTTTTATCATTAGAGAAAAAATTACCAATAATCATCCCACAGATGTAATATTATCTACAGCTACTCTTAGTACCATTGATGTTAAGTTAGACTCTTTTTCTCCAATCGATCTTTCTGAGTTAACGTCAATAATTACTTCCTCCAAACCATCAACGTGTCTTTTAGACCCCATTCCTACAAAACTGCTCAAAGAAGTCCTGCCATTGATTAATTCTTCGATCTTATATATGATCAACCTATCTCTAATAATCGGCTATGTACCACAGGCCTTCAAGGTGGCTGCAGTTAAACCTTTACTCAAAAAGCCATCTCTAGACCCAGCAGTCTTAGCTAATTATAGGCCAATCTCCAACCTTCCTTTCATATCAAAAATCCTTGAAAGACTAGTTGTCAAACAGCTAACAGATCATCTGCAGAGGAATGGTTTATTTGAAGAGTTTCAGTCAGGTTTCAGAGCTCATCACAGCACAGAAACAGCTTTAGTGAAGGTTACAAATGATCTTCTTATGGCCTCTGACAGTGGACTCATCTCTGTGCTTGTCCTTCTTGACCTTAGTGCAGCATTCGATACTGTTGACCATAATATCCTATTAGAGCGATTAGAACATGCTGTAGGTATTACAGGTACTGCACTGCAGTGGTTTGTATCATATCTATCTAATAGACTCCAATTTGTGCATGTAAATGGAGAGTCCTCTTCACACACTGAGGTTAATTATGGAGTTCCACAGGGTTCAGTGCTAGGACCAATTCTGTTTACATTATACATGCTTCCCCTAGGCAGCATCATTAGAAGACATAGCATACATTTTCACTGCTATGCAGATGACACCCAGCTCTATCTGTCCATGAAGCCAGATAACACACACCAATTAGTTAAACTGCAGGAATGTCTTAAAGACATAAAGACTTGGATGGCCACTAACTTTCTGCTTCTTAACTCAGATAAAACTGAGGTCATTGTACTCGGTGCTGAAAAGCTTAGAAATATGGTATCTAAGCAGATTCTTACTCTGGATGGCATTACCTTGGCCTCCAGTAACACTGTGAGGAACCTTGGAGTCATTTTTGACCAGGATATGTCCTTCAACGCACATATTAAACAAATATGTAAGACTGCGTTCTTCCATTTGCGCAACATCTCTAAAATTAGAAATATCCTGTCTCAGAGTGACGCTGAAAAACTAGTTCATGCATTTATTACTTCCAGGCTGGACTACTGCAATTCATTATTATCAGGATGTCCAAAAAACTCACTGAAAAGCCTTCAGCTAATCCAAAATGCTGCAGTAAGAGTACTGACAGGGACTAGAAAGAAGGAGCATATTTCTCCTGTTTTGGCTTCCCTTCATTGGCTTCCTGTTAAATCCAGAATTGAATTCAAAATCCTGCTCCTCACATACAAGGTCTTAAATAATCAGGCCCCATCTTATCTTAATGACCTTGTAGTACCATATCACCCTATTAGAACACTTCGCTCCCGCTCTGCAGGCCTACTTGTTGTTCCTAGAGTATTTAAAAGTAGAATGGGAGGGAGAGCCTTCAGTTTTCAGGCCCCTCTTCTGTGGAACCAGCTTCCAGTTTGGATTCGGGAGACAGACACTATCTCTACTTTTAAGATTAGGCTTAAAACTTTCCTTTTTGCTAAAGCATATAGTTAGGGCTGGACCAGGTGACCCTGAATCCTCCCTTAGTTATGCTGCAATAGATGTAGGCTGCCGGGGGATTCCCATGATGCATTGAGTTTTTCCTTTCCAGTCACCTTTCTCGCTCTCTATGTATTAACAGACCTCTCCGTGTTGAATCATATCTGTTATTAACCTCTGTCTCTCTTCCACAGCATGTCTTTTATCCTGTCTTCCTTCTCTCACCCCAACCGGTCGCAGCAGATGGCCGCCCCTCCCTGAGCCTGGTTCTGCCGGAGGTTTCTTCCTGTTAAAAGGGAGTTTTTCCTTCCCACTGTCGCCAAAGTGCTTGCTCATAGGGGGTCATATGATTGTTGGGTTTTTCTCTGTATCTATGAAGCGCCTTGAGGCGACTTTTGTTGTGATTTGGCGCTATATAAATAAAATTGAATTGAATTGAATTGAATTAGATTCAAGAGCTGGTGTAAAGATGAGGGTTATCAAGAATGGGACAGTTCCATTTTTGTTATACTAGTGGAACTTCTCCTAGGCAAAGCTTGGTATTATCTGCCAACAAGAATAGCTACATGTTTAATGTGTGCTACAGCTCCTAACTGCGTGTGTGTGCGCATGTGTATGTGCACGTGTGCAGTTTTCAGTGTCGACTACAATGATGAGCTGGATGTACTTGTCAGCGGCTCTGCAGACTTCTCAGTGAAGGTCTGGGCTTTATCTGCTGGTGCCTGTCTCAACACGCTGACTGGACACACTGAGTGGGTAACAAAGGTCAGAATTTTATGTTTTTTTTTTGTCTGAGTTTGTGTGAAACTTATTTCCATTACTTCAATTACTGGCAGGAAATAACCAATCTTAATGTTTTTTGTTTGTTGTTGTTTTAAAGATGTGAAACTTTTGTTGATTTTCTGTTATCAGGTGATACTACAGAAGAGTGAAGTGGAATCAATGGTGCACAGTCCTGGTGATTACATTCTCCTCAGTGCTGACAAGTATGAGATTAAGGTAATGTTCCCTTCCATAGTTAATGTGTTTTAAAGGAAAACGACTTGGTCATCATACATGACCTGCTATATCTAAAGAGTCCATAAGATGGAGCCAGTCCTGTGTTTGGTGTACAGGTATGGCCTTTAGGCCGAGAGATCAACTGCAAGTGTTTAAAGACACTGTCGGTGTCAGAGGACCGCAGCATCAGCCTCCAACCTCGCCTGCAGTTTGATGGACGCTACATCGTATGCAGCTCTGACCTCGGAGTCTATCAGTGGGATTTTGCCAGTTTTGAGATTCTCAGGTAAAATAGGTTGCATAATTTTAGAAAACATGCAGGTGCCTAGTATGAATAAGATGGAACAGAAAATGCAGTGGTTAGTACTGTTGAGTTTCACTCCCCCATCAGACCGGGCCCTTTTTGTGTGGAGTTTGCATGTTCTCCCCGTGTTTGCGTTTTGTTTTCTCCAGGTAATCCGGTTTCCTCCGGCAGTTCCTCCATGAGTGGTTGTCTATCTCTCTGTGTTAGCCCTGTGACAAACTGGAAATCTGTCCAGGGTGTACCTTGCATCTCGCCCTGTGATAGCTGGGATAGGCTCCAGCTCTCCTGCAACCCTCATAAAGATAAGCACAAGAGGATGGATGGATAGAGAAAATCAAATAAAACTACAGCATACGAAAAGCTAGTTAAAAACTGAAATAACCAAGGAAAGTGTCCGTCGATCACCTTGTTCACATTTCCTTCCCAACATGTCCATATGGCATTCTTTTGGGATTTTAAAGTTGTAAGATCATGAGGGTTGTACTAAAGTGGAGGAAATAATTATTTGATCACCTGTTGAATTTGTATTGATGACAAGGCTGTAACCCTGAAATTCAGATTATAATATCCATTCATCCATTCTCTTCAGTTTAACATTTTCAGGGTCGCGGGGGGGACTGGAGTCTATCCCAGCTGTCTTATGGAGAGAGGCAGGGTACACTCTGGAAAGGTCGCTAGTTTGTCACAGGGCTAACACATAGAGACTGGTTAGGAAAAACTTTGTGTCATAAGCACAACATCTGAAAAAATGCAACATGTAAAACCGACCCAAATTGACCACTCTGACATATTTTAGTGTGGTTTATCCATCAGTTTGCTTTTGTTCTAGATTTAACTGCCAGTTCTCTATCAGCAATTATGGCGTGTAAGGGGAAATTTCATAACATACCGAATTCTAGTTCCACCTGGCTCTATAATCTCTATAATTAATCTATAATATGCAGGGGAGACAGACGGTTTACGAAATGTAATGGAGGGAATGAGAGGTGACTTGGCTATCATTTCGGATTTAAATAAATAATATGAAACCTTAATGAAATTACAAGTTGTCATCATTGCAAGAACAGGTTGGAAAATACATTTTGATATAGACTATAGATATAAATATGAAGGCCTATGAGCGTTCTAAACGTTTTATTTCTGGTCTGGGGGGAAAAAAAACCCAATACTAATCTACGTGGTTACAGTAAACACTGAAAAAAATCTGCGAAAATCTAAAACCCCCTTTCCATTAGTATCTACTCTGATCAACTCACCACAGTTTTCAGGGTTTTCCATTAGGCCATTGTACCTGGTACTAGGTACTAAAATAGTACCTACCACATTAGGTGGTAGTGATTGTAAAGGAAAGCTAGTCGATCCAAGTAGAGTCTGAGTGATTTCCACTAGAGATACCCCGATTGACCGGCTATGGACCGGAGTCAGGTAATTTCTTGGTGACCAGCTGACTGGCTTCACGTACTCATTATGAATTCATCCATTTCATACATATAAACATGCACACAGCGGCACAGGCAAATAGTTCCATGCGCTCTCACAGTGAAACACTAACATGTTGATAGCATGGAAACTCTTTACCCTGAGTAGAGGCACATAGTTTGTCAAAGTTAAATACCTCACACCACAAAAACAAACCTAATTATACACTTAAATCACCCTCAACCAACAGAACATGTATATTTTAAAGGAGCTAAGTCAAAGTGGCTAAAAAATACTGTTTGATTGAAAAGTAGCCTGATTAGAGTAGGATTAATCAGCATCCCCAAGTCATACTGTTAGAATCCTCGAAGCATAAGCCGAAGAGTGGCAGCAGTCTTTGACTCCAGTTAAATAATCAACCAAAGACCCAAGCAGAGTTGTAATTAACTTGAAAGGCTAAATCTTAGCCTTGTACATTGTAACTGGAAAACTCACAACGTTATTTGTTGTATTTCATTCTCCTGGCATTTACTCAGTTTCCATCTGAATTCTCAGACTTATCTTATTTAATACTCAGGTCAGGTAAAGTCATTAATATGGGTGATTTTAATATTCATGTAGATATGGGGTGTCCAACTCCAGGCCTCAAGGGCCGGTGTCCTGCAGGTTTTGGATGTGTCCTTGATCCAACACTGCTGATTTAAATGGCTAAATGACCTCCTCAGCATGTCTTGAACTTCTCCAGAGGCCTGGTAATGAACTAATCATTTGATTCAGTTGTGTTGACCCAGGGTGATATCTAAAACCTGCAGGACACCAGCCCTTGAAGCCTGGAGTTGGACACCCCTGTTGTAGATGCTGAGCACACTACACAACATTATATTTAATCTGTTATTAGACTCAGGTGACTTCCATCAAAATGTAAATGAGACCACCCACCACTTAAATCATACTCAAGAAATCCCCCCTTTTTAATAACATTTCGATTTACTATAATTGATTGCACAACAGTGGGGAATATGTTTCATTACAGCAGATGTGTTTCTGAAAGTGGTGTAACTAAGTTCAAATGTAATTCCTCCACTGTTAACATTTTCAATGCTGTGTGCCAACACAATGCAGAACAGCTACATAAACTGTACTCCCACAGAGGTTGATTATCTTGCCAATAGTGTTACATCCTCACTGTGTATGACTATGGATACTGTGGCTCTTCTGAAAAAGCCTTAAATCAGAAGTGCTCGACTCCCTGGTGTGACTCACAAATGTACAGTAATAAGGTCCCATCTTAAACACCTCATATAACCACCCCAATAGAGCACTTTAATCTCAGATTCCTGACTTAGTTGTAGTTCCAAGGATATTTAAAAGTAGCATGGGAGGTAGAGCCTTTAGCTTTCAGGCCCCTTTTCTGTGGATTCAGTTCCAATTTGGATTTGGGCGACAGACGGCCTCTCTACTTTTATGATTGTACTTAAAACAAATGTGTAGACCATTATGCTATAGAGCATCTAGCCATTTAGTTGTTGTTGTTGTTTAAACTCTTTGCATGTACAATCAGAGCAAACTCATGAGTAACCGATTATATTTCGGCAACTTTAAATGCAGCTTATCTTTATTTTCCCAGGGTGATAAAAATGCAAGATCCAGCCAACCTGTCCCTGCTCAGCTTTGGTGAAGTGTTTGCGCTTCTTTTTGACAACCACTTCCTGTATGTGATGGACCTGAGGACAGAGGCTATCTCAGGCCGTTGGCCTCTACCAGCGTATAGAAAATCCAAGCGAGGATCCAGCTTTCTGGCCGGCGTGACCTCTTGGCTTAACGGTTTGGATGGGGGCAATGACTCTGGACTGGTGTTTGCCACCAGCATGCCAGACCATAGCATTCACTTAGTACTGTGGAAGGAGAACGGATAAACACAGACAGGGTCAGTGTACCTGAGACTGCTAGAATATGAGCTGCACCATGCATGCTCTGGAATATATCAACCCTAACTGCCAAGATAGATCATACATGGACCAAAGCATTTTCTTTTTAGCCAGTTCTTCTTCAGCATACAGTCATCCTCTAGAAACCCACATGAACACTCACAGTTGGAAATGGAAGATGAAGAAATCATTTTTTTGACCTTGTACAATCGTTCCTGATTTCTACAGAAGCCTGAAAACCTCTCACTGGTTTTCTTATCTTGGACAAAGAAGAAAAACAGACTTAGTGTGAAGACCAGTAATTGCTAACAGTTGGCCCCCAGAATAAATACCATCATAGAAATTCTCCTGTGATGGCCTCAGCTGTGAAAGAGGAAATGTGTTAGGCAGTTTTGCAGTGTGTGATTGGGTGTTATTTCTGGGTGAACTTTTATAAACACTATTAGGTCATGTTGCATGCACCAAGAGCACATCCATTGTCAAGCCAGTCTCCACACTGACCTGCTTAAATATTGGTCTCCATCAGGAAAAGCAGGGTTGCCTTAAACCAGTGGTTTTTGAACTTCCTCTGGTATTCCTCCTTTCAGAATTTGCAGAAAGTTGACACTCAAGTCTGTCTCACCCTGCAATTTATTTTTTTTATTTATATATATATATATATATATATGTATATATATATATATATATATATATATATAGCCACTGCAGTAAACACAGCAACTGTTTTGAAATAAGATGGGAATATCAAGTTCAACACCACTTAACTGTGTGTTTAAGTGACATTTTTGCTGAATTGGTGTATATGTATACAATGTACAATATTGGGCGCTTTCACTAAATTCCACTGAAGATTATATGATAAGAGGTTTCAGTGTCAGCTTGAGTGAGTTGGGGTGCCTTTTCAGTTCATTTGATGTTAAAAACTAGAAGTCCTGGTAACTTTGGCACATTGCAGTGTTATTACATTGTTCTTTTCTTTTGACATTTTTGTACTTGATATGCTCTCAGTCTCAGATGTCTGGATTTTTATTGCTACTGCCTGGCATAAGTTTCTTGGGGAACAAATGAGAAATTAACTATTCAACATCAATTTTATTTTTGTGAAAGGTCTCAATATTTCACACAGCTGAGATAGTGACTTCTGCCAAACTGACTATTTTAAATTTCAAAAGGAGTTTTGACCAGTTTTTCCATCATGTAAATTCTGTTAAACGTGCCTCATTCTATGTCACCTTTTTATTATCCCCCACTTTTCATTGTCTTTTTTTGGCACTGGCAGGCCTTATATGACCATGGATCAGAGTGCATTCACCAGACTTGATTTATGAGATTTAATTCATTATTAATGATCTTTTTCTTGTATCCTCACATGGATGAATGTACACAGCACACTTACAGACTGCTTTTAGATTAACACTTCCAGTCCAATTAAAACAATACCGCTATACTGTATTCTGACTGTTGTCTTGACCGTTACAACACATTTAAAACACAGTAACATGACTTGTAAATAAAGTGAGAAATGTGAAATAAGAAAATTTCTATGTTCATGTACCTTTCAGAGTTGGTTTCATTGCATTTAAGCACTGCAAAGTTCCTTAGATCACAAATTATTTTGCTCATCTGTAATCATTCTTTGGTTACTTGCACCTATCTATAATCTGCTTCAGTTCTGCAGTCCTTCAAATAAATAATGTAGCAGATGCATCGGTTTGTGTTTTATCGTGCCAAAAATGGTGTATCCAGGCTTTTTCCCTGAAAGCTGAGTTTGTTAACCCAGAAAGAGCTGACTTAACCTATATTTGACTCACTAATTCTGCACATCTAACCTGCTTGCAGGCAGGTTTTCTTAAGCAAGCTCTGACTCCTCCCCTTCTTCTGCACCTGAACTAATTGACTCTTCGTTTAATTTTTGCGTTCATACAGATATCAAAGGAAATGGCGGTTTACAATTAATTTGCCAAAGTTTACAACTTTGTAAACTTGTAGTCCTATTTAGATATTAGAGTTGTGTTATGTGTTTACCATGAGGTAATTTATAAGGCTGACATCACTCAGTGGACATGGATTTTTTTTGTGGATTTTTTTTTAAAGGCACGGGAGATCTATAAAACCTATAGGTTGCATCTTCCTAACACTGTGGGCGAAAGGGTTCCCTAGAAATATTAAAATAAAACTCTGATTGCAAACTGCAACATTTAGTCAGATTCAGTTCCAACTTTTAGATAAATTTGTTTTTTCACTGTTTGCCAGTTTAAATGTTAAATTAGCTTTACTGACATCAACATAACATTGTGAAGTTTTTTTTTCAGGTTTTCTTTCCCAAAATTCAGATGCAAGTTGGTTCAATCAACATCATCATCATGGTTGTTAAACCTGCTTTCTAGAACTAGAAAGAAAAAACATATTTCTCATGTACTGGCTTTTCTTCATTGGCTCCCTGTTAAATCCAGAACTGAATTTTAAAGCCTTCTCATTAAATATGAGGTCCTGAATATCCAGGCCCTTATCTTACCTCAAAGACCTCATAGTACGGTATTACCCCAATAGAGCACTAAGCTCTCAGACTGCAGGTTTGTGGTTCCTAGGGTATTTAAACATAGAATGGGAGGCAGAGCCTTCAGATTCTCAGATTTCTTCTGTGGAACCAGCTCCCAGTTTTAATTTGGGTGACAGAAACCCTCTCTACTTTTAATATTAGTTTTAAAACTAAAAAATAAAGAAAAAACCATATCGTTGGGGCTGGATAAGTTGACCCTGAATCCTCACTTAGGCTGTTGGAGACTTCCTTTGAGTGTTCACTTGCCTTTTTTACTCATTGTATTTATATACCACTGTATTTAATCATTAGTTATTATTAATATCTGGCTCTCAGCTGACTTTTTAGGTAAATTTAACTTCATAGCAACAGAAATGTTTTCAGTGATTTCTAATAACATTGCATAAAGGACACATGCAAAAGTGCCGGCACAGAACCCCATGGAAATCTATGACTGCCTTTTTTGTCTGATGAAAACTTTGTGTTTGTATGAATAAATTGAAATCAATCAGAAAAATATGATTGCCACTGCAGATCATCGGCCTCCATCTCATCGTATCTCTAGCCACATCTTCTTTCACACAGACTCTCTACAAGACCTCCTTCACCATATTCATGAACCAACCATACTCGTGGTTTCCTTCTGCTTTTTTGTGCCATATTTGGTATAATTTGTCTAATTTCTCCACCATCTTTTCTCCGCACCACCAGCCTTGTAACTCTAATCCTGTCTCCAAAGCACTTGAGCTTATATACTAATATACTTGTATATACTTAATAATATATACTATTCAGGTCATTCCTAATTAAAATCTTAACTTCTTCAACTCCGATATCTCCAGCTCCACCTCCTGTCATTTTGCTGATGTCCCCACCTCCAAATTATGCATCATAGCAGGTCTTAATATCTTCCTTTCACTCTTGCTGCTATCCTCCTGTCACAAATCACTCCTGAAACTCAATTTAATTTTATTTATATAGCGCCAAATCACAACAAAAGTCGCCTCAAGGCGCTTCATAGATACAGAGAAAAACCCAACAATCATATGACCCCCTATGAGCAAGCACTTTGGCGACAGTGGGAAGGAAAAACTCCCTTTTAACAGGAAGAAACCTCCGGCAGAACCAGGCTCAGGGAGGGGCGGCCATCTGCTGCGACCGGTTGGGGTGAGAGAAGGAAGACAGGATAAAAGACATGCTGTGGAAGAGAGACAGAGGTTAATAACAGATATGATTCAATGCAGAGAGGTCTGTTAATACATAGTGAGCGAGAAAGGTGACTGGAAAGGAAAAACTCAATGCATCGTGGGAATCCCCCGGCAGCCTACATCTATTGCAGCATAACTAAGGGAGGATTCAGGGTCACCTGGTCCAGCCCTAACTATATGCTTTAGCAAAAAGGAAAGTTTTAAGCCTAATCTTAAAAGTAGAGATAGTGTCTGTCTCCCGAATCCAAACTGGAAGCTGGTTCCACAGAAGAGGGGCCTGAAAACTGAAGGCTCTCCCTCCCATTCTACTTTTAAATACTCTAGGAACAACAAGTAGGCCTGCAGAGCGGGAGCGAAGTGTTCTAATAGGGTGATATGGTACTACAAGGTCATTAAGATAAGATGGGGCCTGATTATTTAAGACCTTGTATGTGAGGAGCAGGATTTTGAATTCAATTCTGGATTTAACAGGAAGCCAATGAAGGGAAGCCAAAACAGGAGAAATATGCTCCTTCTTTCTAGTCCCTGTCAGTACTCTTACTGCAGCATTTTGGATTAGCTGAAGGCTTTTCAGTGAGTTTTTTGGACATCCTGATAATAATGAATTGCAGTAGTCCAGCCTGGAAGTAATAAATGCATGAACTAGTTTTTCAGCGTCACTCTGAGACAGGATATTTCTAATTTTAGAGATGTTGCGCAAATGGAAGAACGCAGTCTTACATATTTGTTTAATATGTGCGTTGAAGGACATATCCTGGTCAAAAATGACTCCAAGGTTCCTCACAGTGTTACTGGAGGCCAAGGTAATGCCATCCAGAGTAAGAATCTGCTTAGATACCATATTTCTAAGCTTTTCAGCGCCGAGTACAATGACCTCAGTTTTATCTGAATTAAGAAGCTGAAAGTTAGCGGCCATCCAGGTCTTTATGTCTTTAAGACATTCCTGCAGTTTAACTAATTGGTGTGTGTTATCTGGCTTCATGGACAGATAGAGCTGGGTGTCATCTGCATAGCAGTGAAAATGTATGCTATGTCTTCTAATGATGCTGCCTAGGGGAAGCATGTATAATGTAAACAGAATTGGTCCTAGCACTGAACCCTGTGGAACTCCATAATTAACCTCAGTGTGTGAAGAGGACTCTCCATTTACATGCACAAATTGGAGTCTATTAGATAGATATGATACAAACCACTGCAGTGCAATACCTGTAATACCTACAGCATGTTCTAATCGCTCTAATAGGATATTATGGTCAACAGTATCGAATGCTGCACTAAGGTCTAGCAGGACAAGCACAGAGATGAGTCCACTGTCAGAGGCCATAAGAAGATCATTTGTAACCTTCACTAAAGGGTGGCTGTAGTGAAGGTTACAAAAATCTTTCTCATTCACAAATGTGTATTCCATCTTGCTTCTACCGACTCTCGATTCTGTCTTTACACTTGCTCCTTACACTCATAACAGATCACAATGTCTGTTAACATGGACACCTTCCTGATCTCATCTGTCAAACTATCTATCACCATGTCAAACAAGATCGGGCTTGGCACCAATCAATGATGTAATCCTAGCCCCACTTTGTACCCATCTGTCTCTTCAACTGCACACCTCACTACTGTTTAGCTCTCCTCATAGACATGACGCACCATCCTCACTTACACTACCAGTCAAAAGCTTTAGAACAACCCACTTTTTTTTCAATTATTTATTGCAATTCAAGTCATTCAAGCCCAATGAATAGCTTGAAATGCTACAGTTACGTTAAGTTAAGTGCTGAACTGCCAGAGGTGAAAAAAAGGAAGGGTTAGCCAAAAACTGAAAAATAATGTACATTTCAGAATTGTACAAAAATGACTTTTTCAAGGAAATATTAGGTCTGCTAGCATGGACCCAAATGCAGATGACAGAGACAGAGTAAAGCTAGCCTTTATTTTGGCTGAAGAAACTACAAACCATAGGCAGCAAGGGAATTAAAAAGACCTAAACTAGGAAAGCTAAACATAAAATATTACATAAAACCTGGAAACACAGGGCAGAAAAGCAGACAAACTAACAATAGACAGAGGAGAACAGAGGACTAAATACTGGGGTGCAACAATACTCGTATCGATATTGAACTGTTCGATAGAGTGCTTTCGGTTCGGTATGCATATGTATCGAACAATACAAAATTTTTTTTATTTATTTTATCAACTTTTCTTCTGACGATGCTGTCTGTGTTGAGCGCTCAGTGGATCAGCGTTCGACTACTCCGCCTAGGCTGCACTGTTGAGCGCAGATCCACTGAGCGCAGCGCAAGCTAGCGAGACAGAAGCTAAGTTTGTTGCAACATGGCAACTGCCTCAACGCTACCCGAAAATGAACCTCCCCCACCCTCATTCAGATCTGGCCTTTGGAACTATCTTGGTTTTCATGTGAAGTATGACCCTGATGATAAACGCGTCATGGACAAAAGAAAAACAGTATGTCGGATGTGCCACGCAATGCTCAATTGGTGGGAACTAGTGCGTTAGAGCAGTTAGCTTGTTAACGTGTTGACGCCATCCAGCCCGTGTGTTGTGGCGTGTTGTGGCGTTAACGTCATTTCAGATTAATGCTGACAGCACTAGTGGGAACAAAATGCATATGACTGCACATGACATCATCCTAGTGCAAAGACAAGTGGAAGCAGACAAAAACAACAAGCACACATGCTACAAACTTTACCCGAGTCATTTAGACAGCCGTTAGCACATGATTCTCCTTATGGGGACCTGATATGTTTAATATGCTGCTGAGAGTATACCCCAGAAGAAGCGTATAGTATAGCTTTTATTTTGGAAAGAGCCATTTCTCTGTAATAAACTCTCTTTTCCAAAGATGAGTGATTTCTCGATCAGATTTTTTTCCCCATTATTTTGTTGTTTCAGCAACATTAAATTCAAAAACTGTACTTCTGAGTTAAAATATATATTTATAATTTTAATAACTGACAAATTAAAAAGGCATGAACATTTTTTTGTATCGAAAAAATATCGAACCGTGACACCAAAGTATCGAACCTAACCGAACCATGAATTTTGTATATCATTGCACCTCTACTAAATACACAAAGGGATAACGAGGGAATGAGGACCAGGAGGGAAACAGCTGGGACTAATCACGCACATGAGACAGGGCGGAAGCAAAACAGAATACTCTAACACAGGACACGAGACTGTCAAAGTAAAACAGGAACTACAGGAACATAGAGACAGGAATGACGAGGAACACAAGGAACATAGGGGAGGTAGTAACAAAACCTAAAGACTAGAAATCACAAAATACGAAAGAATAACTAAGGGAGCTAGAAATACAAAAGAATAAACCACTAGAAAAACCACTAAATCACAGAATATTATTAATCAAAACATAAGCACTGGGTTACCAGACCCAGGACCATGACAGCAACACAAAATAGGTTAATAATTTAAAGTTATTCTGCAGCAATGGAGGTTGATCGAGTCCTGAAAGCTGGTGCTACTAATCCCTGCAGGTGTTCCAACTTTTCTGGATTACTTACAACCCCCTCTATGTGCATAAAAGCAGTACTGGAACACACTGCTAGTACCATACCCTCATGAGCATCAGTTGAACAATATTGTACTGCAGAAAGTAGTTTGTTGCTACAAAAATACGAGAAAAAGGCAATTAAAAATGGAAGAGACAGATCATCATAACACTTGAAAGTGTAGGTCTTTCCTACAGAAAAATTGGAAAGAAAGTCAAGGTGTCAGTGAGTACAGTTTCCTTCACCATCAAAAGGCACTCAGAAACTGGAGCAAACTCAGGAAGAGGTCTGGCAGACCCAAAGCCACAACTGAATCAGAAGACAAGTTTCTGAAAGTTATCAGCTTGTGTGATAGGCAGCTCATAGAACAACAGCTTCAAGCACAGCTTAATAGTGGTTGTAGTAAGCAAGTCTGAGTTTCAACTTTGAAGAGAAGACTTCGAGCTGCAGGTTTGACAGGACGAGTTGCAGCAAGAAAGTCAGATGTCTGAATAAGACAAAGAGGCTTGCCTGGGCCATGTAACACCACAATTGGACTACTGAAGACTTGAAGAAGGTATTATGGACTGATGAATCAAAATTTCAGATCTTCGGTTCATCACGTAGGATTTTTGTATGCCGTCAAGTAGACGAAAGGATGGTTCCACAGTGTGTGGCATCAACTGTCAAACATGGAGGAGGAATTGTGATGGTCTAGGGCTGTTTTGCTGGATCCAGGGTCGGTGACTTGTACAGAGTTGAGAGGTCCCCTGAACGGCTACCGCAGCATTCTGCAGCACCATGCAATACCCTCTGACATGTCCCTAGTTGGTCAATGGTTCATCCTACAGCAAGATTATGACCCAAAACACAAGCCAAAGCTATACCAGAACTACCTCAGGAAAAAAGCTTGAAAACATGGAGTGGCCAGCACAGTCTCTAAACCCCATTGAGCTGGTTTGGGATGAACTGGACAGAAGAGTGAAAGCAAAGCAACCTGCAAGTACCACACATTTATGGGAACTTCTGCAACAGATATGGGAAGAACTTTCTGGAGAATATTTGATTTCTATTGTAGAAAGATTACCATTCAGCTTTTATACAGTGGCTTGCAAAAGTATCCGGCCCCCTTGAACTTTACCACATTTTGTCACATTACAGCCACAAACATGAATCAATTTTAATTGGAATTCCACGTGAAAGACCAATACAAAGTGGTGTACACGTGAGAAGTGGAACAAAAATCATACATGATTCCAAACATTTTTTACAAATAAATAACTGAAAAGTGGGGTGTGCGTAATTATTCAGCCCCCTGAGTCAATACTTTGTAGAACCACCTTTTGCTGCAATTACAACTGCCAGTCTTTTAGGGTATGTCTCTACCAGCTTTGCACATCTAGAGACTGAAATCCTTGCCCATTCTTCTTTGCAAAACAGCTCCAGCTCAGTCAGATTAGATGGACAGCGTTTGTAAACAGCAGTTTTCAGATCTTGCCACAGATTCTCGATTGGATTTAGATCTGGACTTTGACTGGGCCATTCTAACACATGGATATGTTTTGTTTTAAACCATTCCATTGTTGCCCTGGCTTTATGTTTAGGGTCGTTGTCCTGCTGGAAAGTGAACCTCCACCCCAGTCTCAAGTCTTTTGCAGACTCCAAGAGGTTTTCTTCCAAGATTGCCCTGTATTTGGCTCCATCCATCTTCCCATCAACTCTTACCAGCTTCCCTGTCCCTGCTGAAGAGAAGCACCCCCAGAGCATGATGCTGCCGCCACCATATTTGATTTTGAAAAGCCTCAACAGGATCTTGAGCTTTATTATGGAAGGTTTATGTGGAACATAAACAAGCAGACACGCGATGCTGTTATCGTCGTTGTTGCTAACCACAACGCATAAAAACAGGCGCTTGTCCATCCGTCCACAGTGTGGTTATATAAAATATAAGAGAAAGAGAGAACTTTAAGAAATTAATATAGCCACTACAGTGACCATC
This sequence comes from Neolamprologus multifasciatus, assembly GCF_963576455.1. NCBI lineage: Eukaryota > Metazoa > Chordata > Actinopteri > Cichliformes > Cichlidae > Neolamprologus > Neolamprologus multifasciatus. The sequence continues at coordinate 11,460,732 of NC_140445.1, forward strand.
AAAACGATGAAAAAATATTGCCGTAAACAGTTTATTTTGCGACACCACGAAACAAACGATAGCGTAAAATGAAACGATAGACGTTTTTATATCGTCATCCGATATATATCGTTATATCGAACAGCCCTATTAAGTATTACAACAAAAACAACAAGTCTGCTGAGTATTCTTGAAACCAAGGAGTCTTCATTTACAGTATTACAAATATTGCTTTAAAAACCTGTACGAATCTTCTCAGCAGTGTATGTAAACAACGCACACGCTTGAATTTTTAATTATTATTTTTTTAAACGCAGTTTTGTTTTCAGGCAAGTCTGTTGTTTAAATCCTGATCTTATTCATTCCTCCAGTGCACTCATTGTTACAGTGCACAATATCTAGATCACGTGCTAGTGACATAAAGTTCACTGATCCAAATCTGTCCATTAGAGGGTAAGGTATTGGGGGCAGCCAATGTTTAAGGTGAAGTGTGGCATTAAGGCTGTAACAAGTGAAGTAACAAGTCTCTAACTGGCTAATTGGTGGATGTCTGACTGCTAAGCTCCACACTACAAAGGAGCCACTAAAGCTGATAACGACATTAATGGACCAGGGACTAAACCCTGGCCTGGATTCACTGGACTGTACAAGTTAACACAGTGCAACAGGCTGAATTCAATTCAATTTTATTTATATAGCGCCAAATCACAACAAATGTCGCCTCAAGGCGCTTCATAGATACAGAGAAAAGCCCAACAATCATATGACCCCCTATGAGCAAGCACTTTGGCGACAGTGGGAAGGAAAAACTCCCTTTTAACAGGAAGAAACCTCCGGCAGAACCAGGCTCAGGGAGGGGCGGCCATCTGCTGCGACCGGTTGGGGTGAGAGAAGGAAGACAGGATAAAGACATGCTGTGGAAGAGAGACAGAAGTTAATAACAGATATGATTCAATACAGAGAGGTCTGTTAATACATAGTGAGTGAGAAAAGTGACTGGAAAGGAAAAACTCAATGCATCATGGGAATCCCCCGGCAGCCTACATCTATTGCAGCATAACTAAGGGAGGATTCAGGGTCACCTGGTCCAGCCCTAACTATATGCTTTAGCAAAAAGGAAAGTTTTAAGCCTAATCTTAAAAGTAGAGATAGTGTCTGTCTCCCGAATCCGAATGGTTTACATCATTCAGGTTACACATACAGACCAACATGACCTCGCCTGAAAGTCATTGGGTGCTAATTTGTCAATGTGTTTTTGCAACCAAGGCTCAGACAGTGGTTTATTTCTTTTGTTTTTTGAAAAAAAAACCTACATTTATTTATTTATTTTTACAAGTTTTACATAATACACCGCTTATTTCTTTAAGGTGTAAATGTAACTGGTAGATGTTGGAACTGATGTAAATTAGAAAATCCATCCATATAATGCACCCACTGTCAAAACCAAACAAGTATATATATATATCTTTTTTATTTATTGTGGGTGCATTTTTGCTTTTGGTTTAGAGTTGAGTGTAGATACAAATGTATTGAAAACCCCCCGGGTATTGTGGTGTCTCATGCAGAAAAAGGGCTACATTCAAAGAGATGTACCTTTGAGAGATGTACTATTACAAAACAATACCGAAACTCTGTTTTTGAAGCTTCTACATTCAGTTTTTGCTGATTTCAGAGTGATAATTTTACCTTATTTGTTATGTTATTGAACTTGTCATAGACCTTGCACAAGAATGCTTTTCCACTTGGCAGCCATCTTGAAATAACTGTAGACTCCTATTTGTGCTGTTACTTTTGAAGAGTTTGACTTTTATTTCAATAGTCACCAGGGATAAAAGCTGCATAAACTAGAATCATTAGTCAAATGTGACTACAAAATATAAGAAAAAAAAGATAAATGTTTAAGAACTTTCCGAATTATCTTTGCTGTGGTGGATTTCTCTCATATATTTCTTCTGTCTGTCAGTTGGGTGGACTGTCACCTCACCTCAAATGGTTGAAGCTGATGGCCAGCCTTATAGATTATTTCTGTTTTTCTTCAAAGTTCTGCTAAATGGGAATGGTTGGCTTTTCCACTTTAGTATTTCAAGTTGTTTATCTTTAGCTGAAGTGAATTGAACAGGGATTTTACACATTGCACTTTTTCACAAAAAGTTGCAGAATTAAAAGATTTGGCCTAAAGCGCTTCTAAGAATCATTCCATTTACCATTTGCTTTTGTTGTTTCTTACTTTTTTCTGTTTCTAGGTGGGACAGTTAAACGGTTTGAGGGCCTCTGAATGAAAAACACTATTAGCGGGTGCTAATCCAGTTCATGTTTTCCTGTTTTCTTTCACGTGGCTGATTATGCTCCAGTCTAAAGCAGGGAGGGCTTTCGGTCTGTATCCAAGCATGAGTATTGGGGCAACCGCAACACAGCGAGGAGCCTTTACATTGCACAGCAACATGCCATTACTGTAGGACCTCTTCACTTGTTTTTTTTTTCTACTGAAAAACAAATTGATATTTCCTTGTGGTTTTACATACCCCAGTCTGTGATTGTGCCATGGAGTTGGGGAAAGTTCATGTGAATTTAAAGACGGTGCTGCTGACAATGATGATGTTCAAATGGGGTGAGTACAAACACACTTAACACTTTTGTTTTAGAGAAGGCAACTGATTACATTACAAGAGTAATCACAGGGATATTAAAAAAATGGAGAACTATTTTAAAAATACATATATTTACAATATTCTTTAAGATATTTCTTTTTCTCAACATTTATTTGTTTATTTATTTGATAGTCATGAGGAGTCCTGAGGATTCTCTCTTTTACAAACCAGTAAGAGGAGCAGGTCCTAGAAATGCCATGAGTGAAAAGAAGTTTCAGGGAGGTGCTATATTGTGTTCTCAACAGTGACAGGACTGAAAACAATAAGTGAGAATATTGAGAAAACATAGGCATGTCCATAACCATTACTTTAATTACTAGGCTGTTGTCAGACAAATATCTTTAGCAGATTTTTAAATATTAGTAGTTAAAATGTGGCTAGATCATTCAATAGAGAAGTTGATTTGTTAGAGACAGAATTCCTCATTTGCTTCTAGTTTTTGAAAGCTCTATCTGTCAGATTTTACACATGATTGGATCTGAATGAGAGATTGTGCTCCTTAGTCATGCATTCCTAATCAGTGCAACCAGATGACTGGAGAGAAGCTCATTCACACCTACATGTGCATGAAAGGAGAGCAAAAACAAGGTCACATCTTGGTCACAAAGGTTTAAAGCACAAACCATGTTTTCAGCTTTTTAAAATCTCCCTTTTAACAAAAAGAAAGGCCCAGCAAATGCAGGCACTTCCTGAACACCAAAGAGAGCCAGAGTCCCACCACCAATTAACACCAATTTCACAGAAAATAGGAAAACTCTAGAGAGTATCCTGAACAGATATATTACTATGGGATTCAGGAATGGCAAACCACAGGAGTGCAATTCTATAAAATCTTAAACAGGGCATTCTTCCACCCATCCATGACATCTTCCAGCCATTGTTTCCACATAGCCTTTGCTGTTGTAAAGTATCCCATCCACTCCACACTGCTCATGCTCATTGTACCAGGTGTTTAGCTCCTCCTTGGCCTTCTTTAGTAATGATACTTGTAATAAACGTAGCTTGTTTGCAGCTCTGGAGGTCCAGATCTCTAAATTAGAGTCCCAGCTTTGCACCCTCGAAAAACCTCTGTAGCCAGTTCAGCTGAAGGTAGCATAGCCCCTGTTAGCAGATTGTCCAGAGTGTAGTCCTAAACAGAAGCCCCCAGTACACTGCATCAAGTCATTCATGTGTCTAATCGTTTTTCCCCACTCGGCAAAACACCTGCTGGGAAACAAACTCTAAAGATTCTGTTTTGAGATGTGAAGCTGGAGACACCAGCGACCTTCCAAGGACCAGAAGGAAATTTGAGGGAAATATGAAATCAGAGGTCACTAAATTAGTGTCTAACGTTGGCAAAACAATGTCGGACTCTCTAGTTTTCTCTGGTCTCCTCTCCAATCGCACCAGGAGTGACGTCTTCAGCCGCATGTTCTCCCTATATTGCAATAATCGCAAAGAAAATAGTATTAGTAGTATCCACAACTGCACAAAAGAGAAAATGTGGATTTTTAGACATTAGGTGTCTGTCATTTCTAAGCCCTTATATTACATGAATTAATAATTGGTCACCAATCAATTTACTCTGCCTCACAGAAACCCGATTATTTTGTTAGTTTAAATGAATCAACACACCTGAGTTGTACAAATTGTCAGACTCCTAGAAGCACAACCTGAGGAGCAGGTGTGGCAACAATCTTCGATTCCAACTTGTTAATCAACCACAGACACAGGTTTTATTTTTAATTACAATTTTTATTACTTTGAAAGCCTGACACTTAGCCTTGTCCACCCCAGCTGGAAAACTCAAAAAAGAGTTTTATTTGTTGTCATTTACCATCCACCTGGGTCTTGGTCAGAGTTTCTGTCTGATTTCTTGGATTTTTTTTACCTGTTTAAGTGCTCAGCTCAGACAAAACAAGTATAGTGGGTGATTTTAACATCCATGTAGATGCTAAAAATTACAGCCTTGACACGGCATTTAATCTGTTACTAGACTCAGTTGGCTTCTTTCAAACTGTGAAAGAAACTACTTTAATCACACTCTAGATATGTTCTGACATATGACATAGAAACTGAACATATAACAGTATTTGCTAAAAACAAACAAACAAACAAACAAAAAACAACTAACATTTAAATTTACAATAATGGATTACATTTCATCACAGTCTTCTGAAAGTGCTGCAACTGAATTGAACGATATAATTCATCCACCGTCATCTTCATTGTCTTGTGCCAACACAGTGCAGAGCAGATACCTGATTGGTACTCCCACATAGGTTGATTATTTTGTTAATAATTTTACATTTTTACTCTGTACAATTCTGGATACTGTATGGAAAAAGAAAGCTTCCAATCAGAAGTACCTGACTCCCTGGTATAACTCTCAAATATGCACCTTAAAGCAGATAACTTGTAACCTGGAGAGAAAATGGTATCTCGCTAATTTAGAAGCTCATCATTTAGCCTGGAAAAGCAGTTTTATTACTCTATAAAAATCCCTCCATAAAGCTAGAACATCTGACTATCACTGATTGAAGGAATTAAAAGCAACCCTAGATTTCTCTTCAGCACTGCAGCCAGGCTGACAAAAAGTCAGAGCAAAGCAAATATTTAACGTTAACTAGTAATGGCTTCATGAACGTCTTCGCAAATAAAAATTTAACCATTAGAGAAAAATTACTCAGAACCACCACACAGATATATCATTATGCACAAGCAAATCACTATTTTTTCTCCAATTGATCTTCAATAATTACTTCCTCCAAACCATCAATGTTTTTTTTTGGACTCCATTCCTACAAGACTGCTCAAAGAAGTCCTACCATTAATCATATTTGTTTCGGTCTCAAATATGATCAACCTATGTCTATTAATTGGCTATGTACCACAGGCCTTCAAGATGGCAGTAGCTCTGGTAGTGGACTCATTTCTGTGCTTGTCCTGCTAGACTTCAGTGCTCAGTTTGATACTATTGCCCATTATATTTTATTACAGTGATTAAAGCATGCTGTATGTACACTGAAAAAAAGGGATTGGTCATCTCTTGGATTCATGTAAGCATCTTGCGTGTATTCAACACAATTGCCTCATGCTTTAAAGTTAAGTGTAACTATATAGTGCAGAAACTACATGATATGCAGAGAGGGTATATTAAATTGTTCATATCATGTTCGAGTGAAGTAAGTCAATAATATAGCAATGTTAAATCTCGCTACACTGCACGTGATTTCATTGCGCACTTTGGATAGTGGTTTGAGGAAGGCTTCAATCTCAGTCAAGTCGAGCAGCCACCTTTATTTTTTTTGGTATACCAAAAAAAGGACATTAGGTGGTTGTTACATTTACAAAATTCTAACTTGTAATTTGAAAAAAAAAATAATTCATGTTTCTATGGTGAATGTAATTAAATCATGTAGGATCTGTAAGAAATTCAACAACTTAATTTGTTCTTGTTGATTTGACATGATACAATCTAGTAAGAGTGGTTAGTTGCTGGAGTCATGAAATTCACAAGATCACATAAGATTTCAAACTGCAGGGAAATCACTGGAGTCATAAGAGGCAGACAACTACACACACACCACATGTTCGCTATCGCTAATTAGATTGGTGGCATGGTGGATAGTGCTGTTGCTTTCCGGCAAGGTGGTCCTAGGTCCTAGTTTTCAAATCCACAACCTGGCTAGTTTGCAGTGGGTTCTTTCTGGTTATTCTGGTTTCCTCCCACAGTTAAAAGTCATGCAATTACAGTTAGGTTAATTGATGATTCTAGATTACCCATGAATCTAAGTGCAAATGGTTGTTTGTCTCTATGTGATAGACTGGTGAGCTGTCCAGGGTATACCCTGCCTCTTAACCTATCATTTTGGGGTTATGCCCCAGCCCCCCTGCAACCCGGAAAAGATAGGAGGATGGTGGTCATTGTAAATCCATTCAATTTTTATGTTAACCAGACTCTAGACTTTGTTTAACATCATGTAATATGAAGACAACAAGTAGTATTTAAGTGACCAAGTAGTATTGGGGTAAAAGTTATAGAATAGTGTTAGAATAAAATGACAAAATTGTGAAGGATTAAAATATTCCAAGAGCTCAACTTACTTCATCTAAACATGTTTTAGTCACGTTTTATCAACACAAAAAGGTTTATTGAATATGAATAAGTTGTGTTGATTTAAGATTTAAGTTTCTGCCAAAGCAAAACAATTGTGTGCAACCAATGTCCACTATTGAATTAAATAATAATAATAATGGATTGGATTTATATAGTGCTTTTCAAGGCACCCAAAGCGCTTTACAATGCTACTATTCATTCACTCTCGCATTCACACACTGGTGGAGGCAGCTACGGTTGTAGCCACAGCTACATTAGGCCTATAGGTTTATGTAGTTAAATGGCAATTATGAGACAGTGCATTTTACAGAGAAACATGAAAGCAATGTAGTAAGCACTGTAACGAATGACCTTCGCCTGGGAATAATTAAGTAACGCACTGCATTACTTTTTTTTTTTTTTTAATGTGTCCAGCAGTTGTAACAAGCAGAATTATGATCGGAATGCTTTCTAGTGACAGACATATTTGCTTTGCCAAAAGAAGGACCTCTCTCTAAGTTCCTTTTGCTAAAATACAAACCCTAAGGGTGCAGGCCAGCAACCATGCCAAAATGCCCTGTCAAATCCCAAGGGGAGGAGAGGGGCAGTGGCGACCAGTGGCGACAGCAAGGAGAGCAATCCCCTGCATTACTTTTAGAAAACATGTTCTGTGTAATATGTGTAATACAATGCTTTGTTTGAGTAACAACCTCAACATTGATGACAATATACATAAACATTTGACCACACACTATACAATTAATTTGCTCACATGTGATATCCTTGATATGCTGCTTGCCCATGGTGGTGACTTTCAAAGCGGAGCCAATGGGAATTCAATAAGAACCAATGGGAGAATTGATAAGGAATCAAATATCAGTAATGGAATCCGAATTGCAATTCCTATCTCTACTGACAAGCCAGATGGGGAGGAGGCAAGACTTCCTGCACCCATTTCCTGTACTATATCTGGGGCCTCAGTTGGCTAGTGGTTTGGTGCTAGGCTAACTGCATATCAAGGTCATTGCTAGTTTTGGTGTGTTCTTCTCCCTGCTGCTCGCCACTGGTTATTGTGGACAGCCTGGGTCTCCTTGGTATTTCTCTGTCCACCTCTGGCTCCCAGGGGGCATTGTTGGAGTCTCTCACTCTCATTATCAAGTACCTTTTATGACAAGCGCTCATACAGAGACACTCATATTCTTTTTCTCTCACTCACACACACACTCACACACACATACACATATGTATGTCTGTTTGTGTAACCACCTCTGTTTTGTTAAAGATGCAGCAACTTTTCACTTCTCCACCCCTTTTTTTCTCTCTTTCTGTCTCATTTTCTTTTTCTGTTCCACGTCCTTTTATCTTTATGTTATTATCTCTTCTCTTTCATCAAAATGGCCCTCACCTCTTTTCAGCAACGGCTCCACTCAGATAATAAAATAACATAAAAAGAGTGACAAGAGGAGCCTCTTCAGAGCTCATCTTGGCAAAAGAAAATCTGTTTGGGGCAAAAAAGCATTCAGACCATGATTCTGCTGACTAAAACTGCCGAACAGAACCAGTTAGAAAAAATAAAAAAAAATCTTCTCTTGGCACAATGCAGTCAGACATGTGTTGTTCTCCAAGCAACCACTAAGCCCGCACTCATCCATCTGTGACACGTCAGACCAAAAGGGTGACTAGCTCAGCAGGTAGAGCAGGTCACCTACTGATCAGAAGGTTGGTGTTCGATCCCTGGCTCCTCCAGTCTGTATGCCAAGTATCCTTGGGCAAGATACTGACCCCAAGTTGCTCTCCAATACATCCATTTCAGCGTGAATGTAGTTAGGAAGCATTCAGTTTAGTTTAGAGGAAAGTAAATGTTGTATAGAGTGCTTTGAGTACTCTGGGAGAGTAGAAAGGTCCGCTCCAACTATTACCATATTACTAATGAGCTGTATTGTAAAGTGCTACTGGTTTTCTAAATGAGTATGAAACAGTATGGATCGTTTCTTTGTTTTACTGCAATTGTAACACAACCTATGGTGGCAAATCTGAACTTTGGTAGGTTACTTGAGTGGAAACAAGCTAGAGGTTGAAGCTGTAAGCTATAAGCTCTTCGCCACCTGGAGATTACAAGAGCAAGGGGATTGACCCAAAGAGGCCAGAGGGATTACAACATGGAAAGGCTCTGGAGGCCTTCTGGTGAAAGAGAGGGACAGTAACGCTGTCTAATTAATCTCAGGTATACATCAAATGAGTGAGAAAATGTGTAAAATATGAAATGGTTAGTAATCCAATCCAACTTTATTTATAAAGCACTTTAAAATATCCAGCACAGGATCAGAGTGCTGTACAGTAAATAAGTTAAGAACAATAGAATAAAACAAAACAGCAAAAAATAAAACACATAATACATAAAATGACAATTAAAACAGCCCCATATTAAAAAAACAACATAAAACAACACAGAGTCAACTAATAAAAACTAATAAAAAATAAACTGAAAAAACAACATGTCACGTGGTGTCAAAGGCCAGGGAAAGGTAAATGGGTGCTTTCTTATACAGTAATTTTTCTACTGTACTTAAGCACTCAAAGTACTTTGTACAACATGTCCCATTCACACATAAATTCATACAAGCGCTTTGCGTATCTAAGTGCTTTCTATCTAATGGTCACACACACACACATTCACACTTTGATGAATCTGTTTTCAGTCTTCGCCAAGGTTATTTTAGTTATGGAATAGCCAAAGATTCAAATGACCAACCTTCCAATTGTTCAACCTTTTCAGGCGCAACATGTAATAACACTATAATAGGTGTTAAATTAAAAAGCCCTTTTAAGTCTTTATAAGGTGCTTAATAAAAAGTAATATGTTAATAAGAACTGAAAAAAGAAACATATGTTAAATGTTTTGTGTGTTTATATGTTATTCTATAAAGCAACACACAATGCATAAGTAAGTGTTTAATAATGAAATACTAAGTAAATTAGGTGAACTTATTAATATTGTTAAATTAGAAGTTTCCCTTCAAGAATATCCTACAAATGAATTCTAAATCTGTTTCTAATTCTAAAATTCAACACTCTCTGTTCACTTATTTAAAAATAAACCATATTGTAAATATTTATAAATTTTATTATCCGTAAACTAAGGACTTAGCAAAGTCCTTATATTAAGCATCAAATAGCTATGCTACTTAATATAGCCATGAGCCTGGGAAGAGATGTAAATCCTTTGGACTTTGTTTCAGAATGGATATCCAGGCATAATAAATCTCCCAAATCAAATATGTAGAGCTACCAGCTGTGACAATCTGTGATGGGAGCAGCTAAAAGTAGCTTTTAATGTAGCTACTTATTTATTTCTATATTTATCCAACTGCTTCTTTATTTGTTAGTAGTAAAAAGGGACTACATCACAGCAATTTTTCTGCACAAGAAACAAAAGGATATAGAAGCGTTACTATATTATATTCAAATATACCAAAATACATATGCAATGTATGATATACAAATTTAAAAAAAAAAGACAGACATTTAGTATTATTGGCTATTTCACCTCTCCTTGATGTAGTGGTACAGAGAAAAGATAATGCAATACATTTGTTAAAATACTTACTGTTCATGTCAAAGTCAAAGTCAGCTTTATTATTAAAAACCATATTTACAGATCATACACAGGAATTTGAAAGTGCAATGCTCCCACGACCCGCAGGGTACACTAAACAACATAAAGATAAAAAGATAAAAATAAAATAAAAGTCTTATATACAACACAATACAATCTTATATAGACAACAATGTCCAACACAATCCGAGTGTTTGTGGGCAAGAGTTTGTGTGCAAGGGGGTTGGGGGAGTCAGTTAAAGGGCGATGTCCCCCTACAATGTGTAATTTGATAAGATTTATCGCAACATGTCTATGTCACTTAATTACTATGTTTATCCTATACTCCATCTTACATCAAGAAGACTTGAAGCTAATCTTGAATCCTTACAGCATCCTGGAGCACATCCAGCCTACAGGTGGCTAACACTCCTCTGGAGTCACTGTAATCTGGAAAGATCAAACACAGTTAGTGTCTAATGTTTGGATTGAGGGCAGAAGGCACCTTAACCAGAACTGGAAATGGTAACACCCTTCTACTTTAACAGAGTGACTGTGGATAATGCCTGCCTTGAGGCCACACTTGAGGAGTTTACTTTTTTTGTGTGCATGGTTATTCTGTAAATGAGACAAATTACAACATACTAATTAATTGTAGAGGCAGGGTAATAATACATTAAATAATAGGAATAATTAGTCAGAGTTCAAAATATTTCTAATTATTAAAATTATAATTTAATTCTAAAAAAATAAATTTAAAAATATGTTGTTGTTTTTTTAGCTCTGTCTGGGTTTGGGAGTTACGATCTCTCTTCTTAGATCATCATCCCCATGATATGGCTGAATGGATGGATGGATGTGTCTAAAGTCCATTCTCAAGACACAAATAAAAGACCTCAATAGTATTGGGGAGCTCGTATTGCAGTATTTTTCACAGTATCAGATTGATATTAGATTTTTGGGGGGGGGCATGACGAAAATATGTGCGAGTGATTGGTGTCCAAACTTCCACACTACCTGCAACATGGCTCCATCTTGTTTCCTCAAATTCTGATAAATATTATTTTTATAGTCTTGGGACCACCAACCCATTCATGTCTATAATTGTTTTTCCCCACTCAGCGACACACCTGCCAAGGAACATGCTGCAGTTATTGGATAAACTTTTTTGAGACATGTAAAACAACAGCAACCATAGTGTCCATTATTTGTCTAGTGAACTATTGGAAACCTGAAACTGCTGGCTAAGGATTAATGTAAATACCTTAAAACTGTAATTCATGTCAACAGTAATGACAACAGGTAACATGAATTGGAGGACACTAAAATTACTTTTCCAAAACAATGTCAGACTCTATACATTGCTGGCTGGCTGAGTGTCTTACACACCCCTTTGCAGCTCCTCTCCTCCCCTTATCTCCCCAAAACTCCATCCTGTAAGAGACTGTCTGGCCCCAGACCACCAAAAAAACATTCAAAATTCAGCAAAGCCAATTTTAAAAAAGAGCAATGTAGTATCTAAAACTGCACCAAAGACTCAAACAGTGAAATGTGGATTTTTAAACATTAGGTGTCTCTCTTCTAAATCTCTGTTAGGCCATCAATTAACTGAACTTACAAAATATAAACAACATAATTCTGAAATCAACAATAGCATACAGATTAAAGCTAAAGAGTATCATCAACATATCCTGGAGAACATTTACTAATAAGATGAAGTTAGCTAAATAAGCAATCTCATTCCTAGAGTATTTAAAACGTAGAATGGGAGGCAGAGCCTTCAGCTAATGATTGAAGTTATTATATCTTAATCATTAGTTATTATTAATATCTGGCCCATCTATATATACATACATAAACAATAGGATCAGATATAAGGATATTGCATGTTAAAACTGCACCTGAGTTATTTATGTACTATGCGTATATCTTTAGATGGGTACACATACATAGATGGTTATACAGTCATGTGCATACAGACAATACAGGAAGGGGCTCAGCACACAGCTTTGGGGAACTTCAGTGCTCAAAGTGAAGATGGTGTGCTTGTCCCTATCTTAACATTTTGAGGGTGGTTGATGAGAAAATATAACATACAGTTACATATTGAGGGGGCACTAGTTTGAGAAGTTTGTCTTAAGTTTGACTTAAGTGTTGTGTTTGACTCCATGAGTAAGGGCTGTGTGGAAGAGCCACACAGACTCTTTAGTTGATCTTTTTTGATCTAGATCAGCTGGGATGGATTCCTTGATGAGAGTGGGTATCAGTCATTCAAAGCATTTTGAAAAGGTTGGGGTAAGAACATTTGGGGGGGGGGGGGGGGTTGTTTTTTTTACATACATGAGGAATGTGCCGACCTCTGCCAGTTGGTCGGCACAGGACTGTAGTGGGTATCCATGTACACCATTAGGAGAAGCTACTCCTTCTGTTGATCCAATGGAAAAACCATCATTCCTGATGAGTCAATAGAAAAGAGGACCCAAAATATTGGGCTATTGCAGCTATCAAATTGTACAAATAAGGTAAGTTAAGGTAATCTACGATGCTGACGAAGTTGTTGGATTGTACATGTTACATTTTCTTGGTATGATATGTGATGGACTGAGTGCACTGCCACATCTGCTGTCTGCTGCCAGTACTACAAAAGTCCTCTCCAATCCTAGCATGTAGTTATTTGTATTTTTATTTAATTTCTTTTAGCTTTTCTCAAGTCTGCTCTGGTAGTCCCATAAGCTGAGATGTCTTCTTATTTAAAGGTAGTGTCTTTGGCTGTGAGCAATCATTTGATATCACTGTTCTACTATGATTTCAGTTAGTCCACAGTGATGTAAAACTTGCTTCACTGGGCACAGTGTCAGTGATACTGGTGTTCTGGCGGTTTCCAATTCACAGTAGGCTTGAGCTTGGTGGTTCCTAGGTTATTCTTGAATTTCCAAACCATTTTCTCCTCATCCTTCCCCAGACCTATCTCAAAGTCATACATCCAGAAAAACTATTTGAACTGATTTATGTGATGTTTGAACTTGGAATTTGTGGTTGTTCAGGAATGAGACCTCTCCAGCTTGTATAAATCTACAATTCTCCTTTGTACATGTTTAATCTGTTCCTTGGACTTAAAAAATATACCTGATCTGACTGCATCGCTTTCTAACTTTGCTACACCTGCTGTCACTGAAGATAACAGCATTTGAGATTCTAAATCTCAAGCTTTGCACAGAAAGACAAGAAGTCAGACACAGATATAGGATAGAGAACTCAGTAGGCTTTTAAAAAATAAAGATGTGCAGACTAAATGCTCTAGTTCTAAAAAGTTCACAGTATGATTTGACATGGTGTAAGGAAGAAAACAAAACTGCACTGTAGGTGATGTAATCCCAGGTTGAGGTTTTGTGGTCTATGATTTTATAATGATGGAAGTTAAGATTTGTAGCATAGTATATTTACAGTCATTGATCCTTATTTCTTATATTTTTGCACATTTGTCACACTTCCATGTTTTAGACATAAAACAAATTTTAAATGTTTGATAAATCACAAATGAATGTTGATTAACCAAAAATGACTTCGTTAATTACCAGTATTGTTAGCTTAGGGTACCTGTGGCATAAACATTACATTGGGTGGTGGTCTAATAAATTTATACAAAATTGCAACTTGTGTATGCCACTTTTCACTATGATGAAAACTGGGGACATAAACTGTAAGAGCAAATAAGAGCAAACGAAAGAATAACACATATAATCTTTTGGCTTGATTACTTTCTATTTTGCAACAGAATTTTGTAACAGAAAAAATGCAGGCAATTTGTAATCATAACCATGTTTCTTTACTTTTATTATTTATCTCTCTTTTCTTTTACACTGTCACTCTGCTCCCACATTCCTCTCCTCTGCAACTCAGTCACTTTTAATATCTTCCACTCCAGTGAGAATTTGGAACCATAACACTGATCAAAGAACTGGGGACCGGGAGGTAGACTGGGGTATTTTGGATAGTGTGTTGAGACTGGCCTATTTAAAAGGAATGTGAACTGATTCTACTGAGACCTAGTAGCACTGGCTGATGAGGGCACACATTAATATGTATTGAAAGAATTCACTGTACTTGCCCAGCCATTTTCCCTAGATACCCACAAATGTGAAAAATGGACTGATATTTAGATACTGCATATCTGCCTTAAATTGGTAGTCACAGTGTTTTTCCAGTGTAGGTTTTAGTTCCCATTAGTTATGGTCAATGGCCAAATGAAGGTCACTGAAGCTTGTATTGAAGAAGGATCTACTAGATCTACTAGTAGAGGTGCTACTTGAAGCTTTTCAACACAGCCCTCTTTGGTGGCATCTGGTGGCGAGAAATATTAAGACCAGCCTGAATCAAAATGAACTGCTTCATCATGATTGCCTGCTCAAGAAAACTGATTTGACAGCTTCTGTTTGAATTTGAATCGAGATTTACACATTTAAAGACCAGCTCAAGAACAACTTTGTAATCGTTAAATTGAAAAAAACAAACAAAAACAAAACAGTAAATGATGAGGAGCTTATCAAAAAAATGTTTGGCAGTATCCAGACAAACCAAGACTTAACAAAACGTAACACTTTACATTGCAGGAAATCTGTACAGTGGACAAACATATAGTTTTTCTCCTACGCTCTGATCGAGAGCTGTCATGTCTGCCACACACTCCAGTTACTCATCTTTGTATAGGTCATCTTTGTAACAAGACTTTGAGAATACAGAGGATGTGGCAGTAATATGCTGAATGAAAGGGACTAGGTAAGGGAGTGATTTGACCATGGAGCTATATGTATGCTTGGAAAGGTTTAAACTGAAAAGAGACAATCTGACAGATTTTATAAAGGCTGTCCAAGTTTATATCTATTATGATGGATGAAATGGATACTAATGCATCAGTATTCTAATAGGATAATAAAATCGGATATATTAGCCTAGAATGAAGTAAAAGATATTGAGAGTCTTTTTAGCAATTAGCTACAGCATATTCTTCCTCTTCTTTTTCACTCACTTCTTCTTTACTAATATTCATGCTCCAATGAACACATCCGGAGCAACTTCAGTATTTTGTTCAAGAGTCCTTTCACATGTAGACTGGAGCAGCGAGGGATCGACCCACCAACCTTTAACACAGAAACCTAGAAAATGATCTGCTCTACACAGCCAGCCTGGAAATAAACCCAATTCTAAAGAAGTTGGGAAGCTATGTAAAATGTAAAAGAGAATACAATGACTTTCAAATCTCATAAATCCATGTTTTATACCCAATAGAACATAGAAGACATATTAAATGTTTAAACAGAGACATTAACTCAATGTATTTCCTTTTTTTCTCACAGGAACATTCTGCACAGCCACAGCAGACAGATGCTTGTCTGCACCCTGCCAAAATGGTGCTACCTGTGTGGACACAATGGATGATTATGCCTGTATTTGTGCCAGAGATGGGGTGAGGTACATGGGCAAAAACTGTGATGAACTCTATGACGCCTGCTCTTTTGCTCCGTGCGAGGACTGCAGTAGTGTTCCTGGCACCACAGAGTACCACTGCATCTGTCCAGACGGACTGACAGGAGATAACTGCACAGAGGAGGTGGATGAGTGTCAGAGCAATCCTTGTTTCAAGCCTCGTTCTCTGTGTGTAGACCAGCTGAATGGCTACTTCTGCAGGTGTCCATCTGGGTATGGAGGACGAGACTGCAGGACACCTGTAACCGATTGCATTGATGAACCCTGCAAGAACAATGGAACGTGTTTATTACAACCCGAAGGGTTCGAATGCCATTGTGCACCTGGGTTTGAGGGAAAGACCTGTGAGGAAGATATAAATGAGTGTTCATCAGAGCCCTGTCAGAATGGTGCCATCTGTATAGATGGAGTGGGAGAATTTCACTGCTTCTGTGTCCCAGGTTTTCAGGGCTATAATTGTGAAATTGATATCAATGAGTGTGCTTCAAGACCCTGTGAGAACAACGCCACTTGCATTAATGAGAAGGACCACTATAAGTGTGAGTGCCTGATGGGCTTTAAAGGTACATTCAAAAGTTGCATACACACACATCAAAGACATAGAGAGGAAAACTGTGTCCATATTACGTTATAGGCATATATTTCTAAAAAGGCCTAAAACTATACTAATACTAAAGTGGCTAAGGCCAATTACAATTTATTTAAATGGCACATTTCATGATATGAAAACTCAATGTGGTTAACAGAGAAAATGAAGACATAAGAACCTGCAAAGGTTTACAGTGCCTTGATGCAATGAAAACAGCAAAACAACAAAGCACCACAAAACATAACAGTAGCAATTAAATGTATGCATGTGTGAAAGGTTTTGAGCGTGTTTTTGAATGTACACAGAGTTGTAATGGCTCTCAAATGAGCAGGCAATTTGTAACAAAGAATATGACCAGAATATCTGAAAACGCACTCAGCAAACTGAGATATGGAATTGTTAAAAGATAATCACCAAACTGACTTAAATTCATGAGCCCAACTTAACCAAAGTTAATCCAAGTATAGGCAGAGGCAACATCTACGCTAGGAGTTCCCAAGGAGTGCTCTCTCACATAAAACAGAAGTTCATTTTTAGAAATTAGTCATCAAACTGAAATGGATTATGTGCTTCCAGCTACAGGTTGAGATGTCATTTACTTTGTATTCCTACCACTTTTAGGCAATGTGAACCAAAGTCTCACATAGGCAAGACTTCCATGGTAGTAATAATACAGAAAAAGCAACAACAGTAAAAAAAATAAAAATAAAAACAAACAAACAAACAGACAAAAAACAGATGAACAAGCAGTTGGTGACAGGTGGAAGTAAAAAGCCAACAACCAGCAGTCTGAGATGATGGGGCCTGATTGTTTAAAACCTTGTATGTGATGAGGAGGATTTTGAATTTGATTCTGGATTTAACTGGGAGCCTAACTGGGAGCCAATGAAGCAAAGCCAGTTTGGGAGGAATATGCTCTCCATCGAGTCTAATCAACTCAAGGCTTTTAGGACAGCTTGATAATGATGAAAACAATCCAGATATGAAGTGATAAATGCATGAACTACTTTTTCAGTATCACTCTGAGACACAACATTTCTAATTTTAGAGATATTGTGCAAGTGGAAGAAAGCAGTCCTACATATTTGTTTAATATGTGCATTAAAAGACATATCCTGGTCCAATACAACTCCAAGAGTGTTACTGGAGGCCAAGGTAATGCCATCCAGAGTAAGTATCTGGCTAAATACTACCGGTATGTTTAACCAAGATTTTTAGGACTGAGTACAAAAATCTCAGGGTTATTTGAATTTAGAAGTAGGAAGTTAACCTGCTTTCCAGATTTCTTCTGATATTTTTGCACTGGTTCCTTGTATATTTGCTCCCAATTTCACAGAAAGTTTTCAGGGTCTTTATAAATATATTAACTCTTCAGTTGTGCAGAAGCTAAAGAGTCTTTATGTTTTGTACATAACTGCAGCAAGGTGCTACCTTAAATCAATGGACCACGGGGATTACCTTTTTAATTACAAAATGTATTGTGAAAAAATGGAAAAATGAAAGAACCTCCACATTGTTAATGCGCTGACAAATACACTTCAAAAATATGTATTTTAAGAGTATATGTTACCACTAATTGTGGTCTGAACAGAAACTGGTTAATTTGATTATTTGCTTGGTCCACACATAAATTTTTGTTTCATATCACATACTCATTTTCACTAAGAATGCATCAGTAGGAAGACCGGTGCTCGCTCACATCGTAGAGGCATTTCTGCTTCTGCTAATTCTATTGTTTTGTTTGTCGTTGATAAACTGGGCACAGCCGCACAGAGAGTATTTTAAGCATCTCTCATTCAATTAGTTTGTTTAAGGATTTTACCAGAAGCTTTTAATCATCAAGGGTATCTGAAGACGAGAATAGACACACTAATGTTGATGGTCGCTGATCTCAATGGGTAGTTGATTGTGCTTTGTTTTCTTGACATGACAACTTATTATTCTTTCATCGCTTTGATTTATCTCCTTTGCTTGACTCCCCCCTTCTCTTCCAGGAGTCAACTGTGAGACTGAAATAGATGAATGTGAGTCAAATCCCTGTCGCAACGGAGCCGATTGTCATGACCTCATAGGAATGTACTCTTGTGAGTGTCTACCTGGATTTGGTGGCATCCACTGTGAAGTTGATGTTGATGAGTGTGCCAGTATGCCCTGTCAGAACAGTGCAGTCTGTCATGATATGATTAACAGGTAGGCCAGTCCATCTGTAGCTGCCACAATAGCATAGACCATAAAATACTAAAGACAGATACTAGAAAGCTACCAGGTTACTGTTTTAAGGAGCTGATCACACCCACTAAAGACAGTAGTCGAGTAGTCACACTAATTCTCTCAGTCAGCACTAATGATTTGTGCAGGACGCTGTTAATACACAACATACAGTTTAAACATGAGGAAAGCAGTAATATCATATACTATAATGTGTGCTTTTTTGAACATGAAAAATAGACATAATAATCATAATAACTTAACATATTTTTTTTTAAATCCTAGTACCTTATTTTAGATAGGCTGTTTATTGCCATTGTGCAATTTTGTTCAGCAAAACTCTTTAATGGCAGTCTTTTTCAAAGCAGCATATAGAATAAATGATATAAAAAGAAAAAAAGGAATAGGAGGTACTAAATTGACTATTACTAAGTAGTTTGAGTTCAATAGTGCAATTATGAAAAGAAAAATAATAATAAATATCAGACAAATTATGGCTCATGTGAATGTCCAATGAATGTGACGTGTTGGGTGTAAGGTGCAATTTGCCAGTCCAGCTCAATCTTCAATCAGAGCTTTCACAGCCCTTGGAAAGAAGCTATTTTTCAGTCTTTCTGTGTGTGCTTTATTGACCCTGAGCCTGCTAGAGGGGAGGGAATAAGAAAAAAAACCTAGTCCATGACTGTCTGAGATGGAGGCTGGGAAGACTTCAGTGTAGACCTGGTCCAGTGTTTTTTCATTCCATGTTCCCATGTGGATGTTTTTGTGTTGTTTTTTGTTTTGGTAAAACAGACTTCAGGTTTGTTTGGTGAAAGCCACACAAACTAATGAGGAGTAAACTGGGAATGGGCGGTCTGTGGATAGCCTGATGCAGCCTGGCTTTGTATGATCTCTATCCAGTGTTATGGATTATCCAAAATGGATAATGAACATAGTGAACACATCTAAGAAGAGCTGAAGAGTTTCATTCAGGTTTCAGAGCTCACAGTACAGAAACAGTACTAGTGTCCTCTGACAGTGGACTCATCTGTGTGGCTCTCTTCCACAGCATGTCTCTTATCCTGTCTTCCTTCTCTCACCCTAACCGGTTGCAGCAGATGGCCGACCCTCCCTGAGCCTGGTTCTGCCAGAGGTTTCTTCCTGTTAAAAGGGAGTTTTTCCTTCCCACTGTCGCCATAGTGCTTGCTCATAGGGGGTCATATGCAGTGTTGGGAAGGTTACTTTTAAAATGTATTCCATTACAGAATACAGAATACATGTCCCAAAATGTATTCTGTAACGTATTCCGTTACGTTACTCAAAGAGAGTAACGTATTCTGAATACTTTGGATTACTTAATATATTATCATGCTGTTTACAACTACATGAATGTACTATTGCTGTGATTTATTACTGTTACTGAAGGTCCGCGGCTCCGAACCGTAGTAAAGGGACCTCTGGCTAATACGGTGGGTTCGTGTCGGGCTCGTAGCCGAAAACTAGCTTTACTTTGTTGTCTGGGTCAACTTTGCTAGCAGAGACAGAGAGAGGCGTTGAAAGGCTGCTCCAACAGAACTTATTGTTTCAGAGGAAAACACGAACACGGTGTACAGTCGAGTCTTAATAGCTTACTTACAGCTGGGCTCGTCAGGCTCTCTTCTTGGCTGCAGTGGTTATTATTATATTTACATGCTTCCAGTTCCCGTTTCTGCTCGATGACAGCTCGTACTTTTCCTTTTTCTCCCTCCCTCGCTCACAGACACATAACGGGTATGGCAGTCCATTCTCCCTGCAGCACGGACTACACTGCCCATGATGCTACATTCTTTAGAGCTATACCTGTAGCATTCTGCCTATTAGCTTAGCACAACAACAACAACAAGGCCTCTCTCAACACTGGTCATATGATTGTTGGGATTTTCCCTGTATGTATTATTGTAGGGTCTACCTTACAATATAAAGCACCTTGAGACAACTGTTGTTGTAATTTGGTGCTATATGAATAAAATAAAATAAAATTGAATTGAATTAAATCTCTGGGCTTCTCCTGCTAAGCCTCAGTTCTCAGTTCGATACTGTTGGCTGTAATATTTTATGGAAGCTATTTGAGTATACAGTAGGTCTTGTAAGCTGCTGTGCTGCAGTGGTTTGAATCATATCTATCTAATAGACTCCAATTTGTTCATGTAAATGGAGAGTCCTCTTTACACACTAAGGTTAATTATGGAATTCCACAGGGTTATGTGGACCATTTACTGCCTAATGCTTCCCTTAGGCAGTATCATTTAGAATGCATAACATACATTTCCACTGCTATGCAGATAATACCCAACTTTATCGATCCATGAAGCCAGATAATACACACCAATCAGTTAAACTACAGGCTCTAATTTCCTGCCTCTTAATTCAAATAAAATTGAGGTTATTGTATTCAGCGCTAAAATCTTAGAATATGGTATCTGACCAGATGCTTACTGTGGATGGCATTTGCTTGGCCTCCAGTAACACTGTGAGGAATCTTGGAGTTGTTTTTGACCAGGATATGTCCTTCAGTGTGTATATCAGGGACTGGAAAGAGAGAGTATATTCCTCCTACATTGGCTACTCTTCATTGGCTCCCTGTCAAATCCAGAATCAAACTTACAATCCTGATCCTCAAATATAAGGTCTTCAATAATCAGACCCCTCTTATCTTTATGAGTTTACACTACCGTATCACCCTATGAGAGCACTTTGCTCTCAGATTGTGGGCTTACATTATAAAATGATGTAAAAATCTGGGCTTCCAATGTGCAGTATTTAACATTTTAGTCCTTGTAAGGCTCATTTCATTTTGTCATGTTAGTGATGTCATTATCATTGTTTCTATTATCATAGCTACTGCACTAATGTATAGAATACCCTTTTAACCACATTCACCATGCTCATATGCTTATTTTATATATTTATTTTAAATGCTGGGCTACCTCACGATAGAAATTGTTACATTATAGCTGTCAAAGATATTCAGCATTCATCTATTGCAAGTTAGCTATAAACATTACAATACTTATGTGATGTAACTTAATGTGATGTAACTAAATGTAATGCATCTTAAATGTAACACAATTAAAACTTTAATAATTTCTGCTTAAGTTGCTTCAGATCAGATAATGAATTTCCATGACCTCAAATTACTTTTTTATGTCATTAACTTCCACTTAGCTCTATAAGCTCAATAATATTGTTATTCTCTTAAGACAAAAATGCCTTCAATCTGCCTATATAATTCACTATCAAATATGTGTTTACACATAACAAAGTTTTTTTTAATCTTGTGGAGTTTATGCTAAACCCCAAAAATCTTTATTTTTCACTTGATTTCATTCATGAGACACAAACTAAAACTAAATACCACAGATATTTTTCCATAGTTCCTCCTTTATTAGAACAATAAATTTCTATTACAATAACAATATTAAATTTCTGAGGTTAAATTAGAAGAGAAAATTAGCATTGACCTTCAGATGGTTGGACACTTTGTTCCACCTTCTCTGAATGTTGATATCCTTGTGTCTTTTACAGCTACGCATGTGACTGCTCTGATACAGGATATGAGGGCAATCACTGTGAGATAGATATTCCTGAATGTCTGTCTGATCCCTGCCAGCATGGTGGTACTTGCCAAGAAGGAGTCAAAGAATACACCTGTCTCTGCTGGCAAGGTACTGATCTACAAGCTCCAATCCAAACATTTCTGTCCCAGACACAAGAGTACAAACTGTGAATGTCTCTAATGTTCACAACTCTCTCTAATAACACCCCATCTATTTTTGTTGTTGTTTTTGTGTGTTTTTAACCAAACCACAATGAGATACTGGAAGTGCCTACAGAAGAAATCAGAGTTGCACTTCACTAAATCAGAGTCATGTTTTTTTTGTGTGTGTTTGTTTTTTTAAATATTTTCAGTGTGTGACGCACACCTTTTTTTCTCTCTAGGTTATGAAGGACCAAACTGTGAAGCTGATATAGATGAGTGTGCTGATCAGCCCTGTGAGAACAATGGGGAGTGTTTTGAACGCTCTGATGCATCTCACTGGGAGCTAGACTGGGAGCTGAGCTTTGCAGATGCAGCTGGATATATTTGCCAGTGTCAGTCGGGATTTGCAGGTCAATAAAAGTAAAGGAATCAGTGAGCAAAGAATTATCTACCTATCTATCTATAGAGATATCTATCTATCGATCGATCGATCGATCGATCGATCGATCGATCGATCGATCGATCGATAGATAGATAGATAGATAGATAGATAGATAGATAGATAGATAGATAGATAGATGGATAGATAGATAGATATTAAAACTACTGATAATGTTATATTTTGTTTGGCATAACAGGAGAGAACTGCTCTGTCAACATTGATGAGTGTGAATCTGAACCCTGTCAAAATGGAGGCATTTGTAAAGACACGATCAATGGATATACCTGCACATGTCCTGCTGGATTTTTAGGTGGGTCTTATAATCTTGTAATACAGAGACAGAATTCCCTGTCACACTCAAAATTTAAATTCTGTATTAGTGTGTCTGTGTTTCCTAGTTTATAGTGAATTAAACAAAAGGTGAATCTTGCAAACCATTCTCTCTTATAAAATAAATTAGTAATACATGCACACAATTAAGCAACATTGGATTTCAATTCTGTTAAAAACAAACAAATGACAAAAAGTCTTTGTCTCCTGGGATTTTCACCTTGAAGATGAGGAATATACTCCTGTGTGTGACCTTTACACGACTTTCTATTTTTTACTATATATTTTTTATTACGATTAATCTTTATTATTCATTTTTTTAAACCTGTTTATATAAGTCTGGACAGCAAAACTACTCATCTAGGTCACTTTCTGGGTTACCAGAAGTAACCTTGGTTACTTCTGAATGTGTGTGAATGTTAGATAGGAAGCACTTAGAAAGAAAGTGCTGGTGTGAATGGGTGAATGTACAAGTTGTGTAATGCGCTTTGAGTCTTCAGATAGAACAGAAAAGCGCTATATAAGAACCAGTCCATTTACCATCTCTGTTTTTTCTAATACAGCACAGTATCAGGTGGTCATCTACCTCCACCATATCTAACCACCAATTTTCTCCTTCCAGGTGAGTTGTGTGAAGTGAACATTGATGAATGTGAGAGCCAGCCCTGCCAGAACGGTGGCTGGTGTGAAGATGGCAGGGCCACCTACACCTGTCACTGTCCTGAGGCAGCTGCAGGTGACCTTCCTTGGGGAGGTCGTCACTGTAATTTGAAACTCCTTGGTTGCGTTGACCATAAATGTCAGAATGGAGCCACCTGCCATCCATGGCTAGAGAATGGAGAACATGGTCACACATGCTTGTGCCCTCATGGATTCCTAGATGAGAAATGCTCCACCAGAACAACATTCTCCTTCTCCACTCCTGGATTTATTCACATTCAAGTTGTTGTAGAAGAAAGAATTCGGCGGGAAGTTGACCACCATGTTCACAAAGGTCTCGGGATACAGCTTCGCTTCCGGACAACTATATCTAATATGTTGGTCTTCTTCAGAGGGGATGTGGACAACCACCTCTTTCTAGAGATTGTGAATGGTAGTCTTCATGCAAAAGCCTCATCTGAGGAATCGGAGTTGGATGTAATATTTCCTGGCTTGGTTAGTGATGGAAAATGGAGGGACGCTCACGTGTTTATGGCTCAGGAAGGTCTAGTCTTAAATCTGAAAGGTCCTGCCTGTGACAATGATGGATGCACAGTTATAGATAGTGGTGCAGGTGAACCACCTTTCGAGCTCTCTGAAGCCTTTACTCATATTTATATAGGCGGAGCACCAGAGGACCTTTTAGAGTACTCTAAAAGTGGTGCAGGATTCATTGGGTGTATGGAAGACCTGATGATTGACTCTAAGCCTATTCTACCACAAACACTTCCAGAGGACCAAGGCCATGAACTGGGATGTACTAAGACTGAGTGGTGTAATACTGAACCCTGCAATGGCCATGGACGGTGTGTGGACCTGTGGACCAGTTACCAGTGTGACTGCTACCGTCCCTTCCACGGTGAAAACTGTTCTGAAGGTAAAAATGTTTACCACAGGCAAATCTTTCCTTGTCAAGCTTGTTATATGTTGCAATCCCAATTTCCCAGAAACTAAAGCCTGTAATAATACAGTGGGGCAAAAAAGTATTTAGTCAGCCACCGATTGTGCAAGTTCCCCCACTTAAAATGATGACAGAGGTCAGTAATTTGCACCAGAGGTACACTTCAACTGTGAGAGACAGAATGTGAAAAAAAAATCCATGAATTCACATGGTAGGATTTGTAAAGAATTTATTCGTAAATCAGGGTGGAAAATAAGTATTTGGTCAATAACAAAAATACAACTCAATACTTTGTAACATAACCTTTGTTGGCAATAACAGAGGTCAAACGTTTACTATAGGTCTTTACCAGGTTTGCACACACAGTAGCTGGTATTTTGGCCCATTCCTCCATGCAGATCTTCTCAAGAGCAGTGATGTTTTGGGGCTGTCGCCGAGCAACACGGACTTTCAACTCCCGCCACAGATTTTCTATGGGGTTGAGGTCTGGAGACTGGCTAGGCCACTCCAGGACTTTCAAATGCTTCTTACGGAGCCACTCCTTTGTTGCCCGGGCGGTGTGTTTTGGATCATTGTCATGTTGGAAGACCCAGCCTCGTTTCATCTTCAAAGTTCTCACTGATGGAAGGAGGTTTTGGCTCAAAATCTCACGATACTTGGCCCCATTCATTCTGTTCATTCACGACGAGTTGAGTTTATACCAAAAAGTTCTACTTTGGTTTCATCTGACCACATGACATTCTCCCAATCCTCTGCTGTATCATCCATGTGCTCTCTGGCAAACTTCAGACGGGCCTGGACATGCACTGGCTTCAGCAGCAGAACACGTCTGGCACTGCGAGATTTGATTCCCTGCCGTTGTAGTGTGTTACTGATGGTGACCTTTGTTACTTTGGTCCCAGCTCTCTGCAGGTCATTCACCAGGTCCCCCCGTGTGGTTCTGGGATCTTTGCTCACCGTTCTCATGATCATTTTGACCCCACGGGATGAGATCTTGCGTGGAGCCCCAGATCGAGGGAGATTATCAGTGGTCTTGTATGTCTTCCATTTTCTGATGATTGCTCCCACAGTTGATTTTTTCACACCAAGCTGCTTGCCTATTGTAGATTCACTCTTCCCAGTCTGGTGCAGGTCTACAATTCTTTTCCTGGTGTCCTTCGAAAGCTCTTTGGTCTTGGCCATGGCGGAGTTTGGAGTCTGACTGGTTGAGGCTGTGGACAGGTGTCTTTTATACAGATGATGAGGTCAAACAGGTGCCATTATACAGGTAACGAGTGGGGGACAGAAAAGCTTCTTACAGAAGACGTTACAGGTCTGTGAGAAGCCAGGGATTTTCCTTGTTTGAGGTGACCAAATACTTATTTTCCACCCTGATTTACGAATAAATTCTTTACAAATCCTACCATGTGAATTCATGGATTTTTTTTTCACATTCTGTCTCTCACAGTTGAAGTGTACCTCTGGTGCAAATTACTGACCTCTGTCATCATTTTAAGTGGGGGAACTTGCACAATCGGTGGCTGACTAAATACTTTTTTGCCCCACTGTATATATGGGGAACCATTGGGAGGTAATTGAAGGGATTTATCCATTCCCCTTACCTATTACTTTGCTTTACCTTCTAAAAAAAAAAAAATCAAATTCATTGATTTTATAAAGAATAATGATGATTATGTAAAGAATAATGATTACATTTCCTTAGACTACTATGATCTGGATGACTGAGAACCTTCACAGACAATAATGATTAAAACTAAAACCTGAGATAGTCCAGCTAAAATAATAAGCAAATAAAAGTCAGTTTAAAGGAACTTAAATTCATATTACTGAAGAAGGAATGTGAATTCAAAGGAAATTAGACCAGCTGACAACTAGACCAGCTCTTTGTAAACCACACACACAGAGACATCACTTTACATTGATTATATGGTTTTCCTTTGAAAAGTACCAATCTCCATTTTATTTTTTTTAAATGCTAATTTTACTGGCCTGAGATTCACATTTGATTTTAGTTTCAAAGAGATATGAATGTAAAAGGTATATATACATAGCGTATGTGAGAGAAATAACACAGGGAAAAATATTAAACATGCTAACTGAAATTTGTAAAATTACTGAAACACTTGGTACAAAAGCTTTTGTTGGTGAGAGGTTATACTTACTGATAGTAATTAGATTAGTAATAGATTTCATAGGAATGGATTTCAGCAAATGTCATGACTTTCCATGCCTTTTTGCGCCCAACTTTCTTTGTGTGTTCAATACTTTTTTACTGTGTCATTTCTCCTTAAAATACTTAATTTAAGCATATCTATGCACGCTATACTCAGAAATATGAAGCTAAAGTACACTCCAGCTCTTCCAGCTGCATGGGCTCCAGCAGGAGATGTGAAACCAATTTAAAACAGCTGGGGAAGAATTACTGGAGTGATATTCAAGTGATATCCAGTCAAATCAATGACAGATCTATAAAGGTAATGCTGAAATGTAACCAGTGGCGACATGTATAGACACTTATCATCTTTTGACCAAAATAGACAAAATAATTATTGTTGGGCACTTTATTTTTATATTACATTTTAATAATAACATTCCAATTGGCGTCCATCAAAATGTTAATGAATAATAATTATTTGATTCCCTACTGAATTTTTAAGTTTCCTCATTTATAAAGAACAGTCTCAATTTTTTATGGGCCTTTTATTTTCATGGAGAGTCAAAATATCAACCAATATCAAGAAAGAAAATATCAAGAAAAAACACATTCAGCAGACATTATTGAGTGAAATACGTATTTGAATCACAAGCAAAGCATGACCAAGTACTTGGTGGAGAAAACCTTTTTGGTCTACTCCCCTTTACAGAAACTCTACTTGAAGGCAACTTGAAGCTTTTGCTCCCACCACAGATTTTCTATAGGTTTAAGGTTTGAAGAATTTCTAGGTCACTCCATTCCTTAATATGCTTCTTATTTAGCCACTGCATTATTGCCTTAATGGTAAGTGATCATTATCATGCTGGAAGACCAATTCACAATCCATTCTGTGTTCTGGCTGAGGAAAGTAGTTTCTTATGCAAGATTTCATGATACAACCATTGTCCTCTCACTGTGGTAAAATCATCCTCACCAGATCCTTACCCTTACCAGAAAAATAGTCCTGAAGCATAATGTAACTCTGTGCTTGACTGTGGATGGTGTTCTGTGGGTCATAGACAGCATTTCTCTTTCTCTGGAGCTGCAGCCCAAAACAGAACTCCTGCACACCCACCAAGGAACAAACTCTGGTTATTGGCAATTCAGTTTTAAGAAATATGACACTAGAGACACCAGCAACCATTGCTAATTGTCGTCCAGGGGCCAGAGCAGGGGGCACTGAAGAAACGCTGAAACTGTTAGCTAAGGATAAACGGAAATTTCATGAAACAGTAATTCCCATAATAATGAAATCCTGTTAAATCAATCAGAGACATTTAAAATGAATGTTTATTTGTTGTGTAACTTTGCCAAAACATTTAGAATCCAACTTTATTCATCCCTGAGGAAATTACGTGGTTACAGTTGCTCCAAGACAGTAAGAACAGTAATTAACTGAACTAAATTAAATAATACAATATATTGTCAGACTCTTCTTTTCTGGTCCCCTCCCCAATCGGACCAGTAGTGACATTCTCATCAAATTCCTGGCTCTCAGAGTGGTGTCCAAAATATGATGTGGGCTTTACTGATAATTGGGAAACCTTCTGGGGAAACCCTGGTCTTGTTAGAAAAGATGGCATACATCCCACCTTCTTGTTTCAAGAAATCTGGCCAAATTTATTAAACCCCCAAAACATGAACCACCCCAAAGAAAAAAGGGCACTAGAATCCCAAAAAATTGTGGAGTCTGCCTGGCCATGAATCAAGACTAGCAGGGATGGATAGTAGGACCAAGCTGGGGAGCTGCTCAGGAGGGGGTAATCCCAACAACAGCGAGATGAATTCATCAGAAATTATAAGGTCTTTGGTTTGTATCATATCTTTCTAATAGGCTCCAATTTGTTCATGTAAATTGAGTCCTCTTCACACACTAAGGTGAATTATGGAATTCCACAGGGTTCTGTGCTACGGCCATTTATTACGCATAAGATACATTTTCACTGCTATGCAGATAATATCCAACATCGATTCATGGAGCCAGATAATACACACCAATTAGTTAAACTACAGGCTTTGATTTCCTGCCTCTTAATTCAAATAAAACTGAGGTTATTGTATTCAGCGCTAGAAATCTCAGAAATATGGTATCTAACCAGATGCTTACTGTGGATGGCATTAGCTTGGCCTCCAGTAACACTGTGGGGAATCTTGGAGTTATTTTATTGACCAAGATATGTCCTTCAATGTGTATATTAAACAAATATGTAGGACTGCTTTTTCCATTTGCACAATATCTCTAAAATTAGAAACATCCTGTCTCTGAGTGACACGAAAAAAAACTAGATAATGCATTTATTACTTCTAGGCTGGACTACTGTAATTCATTTCATTCATAATCAGGCCCCATCTTAATGACCTTATAGTACCATATCACCCCATTAGAGCACTTCACTCTCAAACTGCGGGCTTACTTGTTGATCCTAGACTATTTAAAAGTAGAACGGGAGGGAGAGACTTCAGTTTTCAGGCCCCTCTTCTGTGGAACCAGCTTCCACTTTGGATTGGGCCTAATCTCTACTTTTAAGATTAGGCTTAAAACTTTCCTTTTTGCTATAGCATATCGTTAGGGCTGGATCAGGTGACCCTGAATCGTCCCTTAGTTATGTGCATAGGCTGCTGGGTGATTCCCACGATGCATTGAGTATTTCTTCTTCAGTCACTTTTTTCGCTCACTATGTGTTAATAGATCTCTCTGCATTGAACTATACTTGTTATTGATCTCTGGCACTCTTCCACAGCGTGTCTTTTGTCTTTTCTTCCTTCTCTTACCCCAACCGGTCGCAGCAGATGGCCGCCCCTCCCTGAGTCTGGTTCTGCTAGAGGTTTCTTCCTGTTAAAAGGGAGTTTTTCCTTCCCACTGTCACCAAAGTGGTTGCTAATAGGGGGTCATATGATTGTTAGGTTTCTCTCTGTATGTTTTATTCTAGGGTCTACCTTACAATATAAAGTGTCTTGAGGCGACTGTTGTTGTGATTTGGTGCCCTATAAATAAAATTGAATTGAATTGAATTAGATGTATCATTACGTACATTTACTTTCAATACTACTGATGTTTATTTAGACTTTTTCTCTCCGTTTAAACATTCTGAGCTAACTTCAGTAATATCTTCTTCAAAGCCATCAATGTGCCTATTAAATGTTTGCCATGATTAATCTGTTTATAAATGGGCAACATACTATAGCCTTCGAGTGGAGGTAATTAAACCATTACTTAAAAAGCCATTGCTTAACCCAGTTGTCTCAGCTAATTATAGGCCAATCTCCAATCTTCCTTTTATCTCAACATTTTTTGAAAGAGTAAATTTTATCTGATCATCTGCAGAACTCGCCTCCAACTCTGGAGACCCACAAACTCACCACACTTGATTCCTACTTCCGCTTGATAGGTCCCTTTACCTCTGGTGTCCATCATTTGTTCAGGGGATTACTGCCACGACAGGCCACAGCTTTGTACTGCTGTCTCGGCATTTAACACAAGCCATTCAGGCTCAATCTCTCTATTCTCCATCATAAAGTTGTGTTGGTGGTGTGATTCAAAAATCTCATGGGGCTTCTGCCAGACACTCTCAGTGTACCCTCACTCTATGTTTGGTTACACCAGACTTATCCACCATCCTCCCCATGGTGTTTGTTATGGACAAACTGTGATTAGTACAGAAGTCCAACAAACAACTTGGAGGTTTAGGTTTAGCTCAACTCTCCCTGAAATGTCACCATAAGAATACAAGGACTAGAAAGATGTCCTATTTCTCCTATACTGGCTGCTATTCATTGGCTTCCTCTTAAATAAACAATTTAATTTAAATTCCTTCTCTTCACATACAAAGTAAACAATCAGACCCTATCCTAAAGACCTCTTAGTAGCATATTATGCCAATAGAGAACTTTGCTTTCAGAGTGCAGGGTTACTTGCCATTTCAAAAAGAAGAACAGAAGGCAGAACCTTCAGCTATCAGATCCCTCTCCTGTGGAACCAGTTACCAGATTCCCTGCCTAATTTTAAGATTAGGCTTAAGACTCCTTTTTGGTAAAGCTTATAGTTTCACTCACTGAGCCTTGTTCTGCTGAAGGGCTTTTCATGTTGCAAGGAATTTCTTCCTTCCAGTTGTTGCTAAGTGCTTGCTCATAGGGGATTGTCTGTTCGTGTTTTGGGGTCCAGGGTTGTTTTTTTTTTACCAATATAAAATACTACAGTGAAATTGAAAGCTATGTATAAACTATCTGTATGAATGAGTGAATATGGTTTTTAGTGTAAAAGTGCTTTGAGTGGTCAGCAAAACAGAAATTACAACACAAATACATGTCCAATTACCTTGCTATCACCTAATGTAGACTTTACTACTTTTACTACAGACATCCAGGTGTACATATTTTTTACAGAACATTTTAACTTAGATGTGTGCTAAACATAAAATATAACTGGACTTTATTAATGGAACACCATGGGGCATTGTTGCAGAGGTGTACATGATGTTTTTAATGTAGTTCAATTATTGTTCCCTGACAGAATTTTCTTGGTGGACCTACAACCATGAAGACACAGTGAGTTCCAGTGGATATGATATTGTTAAAAGCCACGGGAGCAGCTTCAGTGTGTCTTTCATCCTGCGCTCTTTAAAGCCAGATGGGTTGCTTTTCCAGCTGAGGAGGCCCACAGAGGAGGCCTACTTCTCAGTTTACCTGGGCATGGGGAGGCTTTTTGTTAGCTCTCTGCCAAGTAGTGCTCCACTTACAGCTCCAATATTTGTGACTAATGGTGAGAAGCAGCTTCTGCAGGTGGAAGTGCAACACAGACAGGTCATCTTTGAACATGCGGGAATTCGCTACAGAATGGGAGAGATCCCTGAAGTTAGTGTTAACAGTGGAGATCAGGCCTATGTGGGAGGACTTCCAAAGGAATGGCCCTCTGATACCTGGAGGGGACGTTTCAAAGGTTGCCTTCAGGATCTTCGTTTAGACTCCGTGCATTTGGATGTGGACGGTTGGAACACCTTGAATAAAGTGGACATTTATTCATTAACCTATTCTGAGAATGTAAAGAAGGGATGTGTCAGTGACAATACCTGCAAGGTAGGACAAACTTCCTAAATCTTTTTATATTCTTTTGTGTCTTTGTGTTCTTGTGAAAAATACCTTTAGGTATGTTGTTCACCTTCATGTTGTTTGGATGTGCAGTTCTCAGTGAGTGTATAACTATTGTCTTTTTGAAAAAGTAACTTAACTGTCTGCTTATGGTGTATTTAATGGACATCAGTAAACTGCTATTATAAAAAGACAGGTTACACTTTTCCTTAAACCATCTCTAAACTAATGAGGTGATATTTAGGCCAAAATGGTACCCACTTTGTTAAAATATGACCCAAAGGGGAAAGTGTTATAAATGAAACACAGACCATTTTGATACTAGTCCAAAGCCAACAGTTCTGGGCGGCTCTCACTTCATGTTGGCTTTCTCTGCGTTACAGTTTCACGTCCTGTTCTTGTTACAACGCACAATGGTGTCTTTGTGTAGCATATCTGTGTAGCCCATTTAATTCAAATTGTTTATATAATTTCTTATTTCATAGATCAGTCTTCACATCTTTTATCCAAAGCACACTCTGTGTTGAATCACCTGCTAATTATATTCACAGTAATTTGAATATAATAAGTAATAATTAGTCCTCCAGTCCGCACCCTTGAAAATCTGCAGCTAGCCACGCCCCTGTGATCACTGTGGTCAAAGTGATAAACACTGTTAGCACTCCCCCAGCAGACTGTCCTCTGAGTGGTGTCCAAAAATGATGTGGGCTTCATAGATGATTGGGAAACGTCTGGGGAAAACCTGGTTTTGTCCAAATTTATTAAACCCTCAAAAACATGTCTATGCAGAATCAGGACGAGAAAGCAGAGTTGCAGTCTTGCAATTCTCTCTGCAGCTCATCACTTCCTGTTATCCCCCCGAAACCCCATTATTATTAAAGATTAGGTCTCTCTTAGTACATCAATTATTAATCTAACAACAAACTTTTCATTGATTTATTCTGCCTTACCGAAAACTGGTTACAGTAAGATGATTACATTAGTTTATATGAATCAACACCCCTGATTTAGTGCTCATGTAATATGAAATAATTATTGTTATTATGTTATGTAATTATTGATTTTAAGATCTGTGTAGATGCTGAAAATGACAGACTCAACACAGCATTAAGTCAATGATCAATTATTAGACTCAACTGGCTTCTCTCAAAATGTAAAAGAAACCACACATTATTTTAATCACACTGGATTTTGTTCTGACATATGGCATAAAAACAAACATTTAACAATATTACCCCAGATCCCTCTTTTGTGTGATCATTCCCTAAAACATTTAAATGTACAATAACACACTAGAGAATTGGGGAATACATTTTATCACAATAGATGCCTTTTAAGTATACAATTCCTCTTCTGTTTCCTTTTTCAATGCCACTTGCCAACACAGTGCAGAGCAGTTACCTAAATTCTACTCCCACAGTGGCCAATTATTCTATTCAGTTTTATTCAGTTTTATTTATTTAGCATCAAATCACAACAACAGTTGCTTCAAAAAAATTATTATTGTAATGACCCTAAAACAAAGGGAAAAAAAGGAAAAATGGTAACAATCAGATGAGGCCTTTTGCGCAAGTGCTTTGGCAACAGTGGGAAGGGAAAAGCTTTTAACAGGAAGAAAGAACCACCTCAGAACCATGCTGAGTTAGGGGCAGCCCTCTGCAGCAAACAGTTGGGGGTGAGGGGAGGAAAAAGACATACTATGGAGAAGAGTGAGAGATTAATAATAATTAATGATTAAATGCAGTGTGGGGTATAAACACATGGTGAGTTAAGAAGAAACAGTGCATCATGGGAAGCTTCCTGGAGCCTTGACCAATTGCAGTGTAACTAAGGGAAAATTCAGGGTCATCTAATCCAGCCCTAAATATTTGCTTTATTAAAAAGGAAAGTTTTAAGCCTAATCTTAAAAGTAGAGAGGGTGTCTGTCTCCCCAATCCAAGCTGGAAGCTGGTTCCCAGAAGAAGGACCTGCAAGCTGAACAAGGCTCTCTCTGCCAGGCCTTCAGCCTGGGATGCATGAGGTTCGCCCTGAGTTCCCAAAGGCACTGGATGTTGTAGGGCTGCCTTGATTGATGTTTCTCATTTTCAAGATATTGCACAAATAAAAGGAAAGCAGTCTTGCATATTTGTTTAATATACGCATTGGACATATCGTGGCCAAAAATGACTTCAGATTCTTCACAGGGTTACTGGATGTCAAGGTAATGCTATACAGAGTAGACAACTAGTTAGATTTCTAGGGGTGAATACAATAACCTGAGTTTAGAACCAGAAAATTTGAGGTTATTTTTATCTGAATTTAGGTCTTTAAACCTTTAAGACATTCCTGCAGTTTAACTACTTGTTAAACTGTATGGTATGTATGGTATGTTATCTGGCTTCGTGGATAGATAACCTTCGGTATCATTCGCATAGTATTGAAAATACATGCTATGTCTTCTAATGATACTGCTAACAGAAGCATGTATAATGTCATAGCACCTAATTCTGTGGAACTCCATAAATAACCTTAGCATTCAATTTAATTCAATTCTGTTTATATTTCGCCAAATCATAAGTTTCAAGGTACTTTACATTTTAGTTTAAAAAAAAAACCCACTACAATAATATACAGAAAACAGAAAATTACAACAATGATATCCCCCTTGGAGCAAGCACTTTGCATTGGGAAGGAAAAACTCCTTTTTAACAGGAAGAAACCTCGAGCAGAACCATGCTCAGAGAGGGGCAGCAATTTGCAACATCTAGCTGGGGTTAGGGGAGGAAGACAGGACACTGACACTGTGGAAGAGAGCCAGAAATGAATAATAACTAATAATTAAATGCAGAGAGGTGTATAAACACAGAGATTGAAAACAAGTGACTGAAGAAAGTAGCTGTGTGAAGAGGACTATCCATTTACATGTATAAACTGGATATCTGCAAGCCAATCTAACTTCTTTTTATCTCAAAAAATCTTGAAAGAATAATTACAAAACAGCTACAGAGAAATGTTTTATTTAAAGAGTTTCAGTCATGTTTTAGAGCTCATCACTGTCCTGAAATAGTGCTAGTGAAGGTTAAAAATTATCCTTCTAGGATAATTTTTATCCATCTCCGTGCTTGTCCTGCAAGATCTCAGCGTTCGATACTGTTGACCAAAATATTTTATTACAGCAATAAGAGCATGATGTAGGTATTAAAGCACTGTACTGCAGTGATTTGAATCATGTCTATGTAATAGATTCCAATTTGTTCATTTGTAAATCCTTTTAGAAGCTTAGAGAGTCTTCTTCACACACTAAGGTCAATTATGGAGTTCCACAGGGTTCTGTGCTAGGACCAGTTGTCCTTACATTATACATGCTTCCCTTCGGCAGTATCATTAGAAGGGATAGCATACGTTTCCATTGCTATGTCGATGACACCCAACTTTATCTATCCATGAAGACAGATAACACACACCAATTAGTTTAAACTGCAGGAAAGTCTTAAAATTGACCTAAAATTTCTCCGAGTGATGTTGAAAAGCTTTTCCATGCATTTATTACTACTAGTAATATTACTTTATTACTTCTGGACTACTGTAATTCATTATTTTCAGGATTTCCCCAAAACTCCATGAAAAGCCTCCATTTGAACCAAAATTACTGACAGGGACTAGAAAAAAAGAGCATATTTCACACATACTGGCTTCACATCATTGGCTCCAAAGTGCAGAACCAAGTGCTGAGTCAGCTGAAGTAGTTTTAATCAGTGTTGGGTAAGTTACTTTAAAATAGTAACTTAGTTACATTACTAGTTACTTCTATCAAAAGTAACTCAGTTACTTCAAGTTACTCGTTACTTTCAAAGTAACTAGTTACTAGGGAAAGTAACTTTGGTTTTATTCTCTTGTTAATGTGTTGCTTCCACAACTTTGCCAGTCTTCTAGCTAGCTTACTTGCCACAAGTGCACTGTGCCACCTACCAATAGAAAGGAAAAGATAATGTGCATATTTCCACGAGAGAAATCCCACACCTGGACTGCCATTGACTGCTGCCATGATTCTAGCCTACGTCACAGCGTCATGTGCGCCTTTTACATCCAACACAAAAACTGCAGTCGTGGTGCTTTGATTGTACTCAGAACTCAGAAATTCTGCCTTCTGAGTAGGAAGATGTAGGTAACACCAGACTGCAGATGAGCTGCATACAGGGCTGGACTGGGACAAAAAATCGGCCCGGGCATTTTGACTAGAGACCGGCCGCCATTATAGGAAAAATCATAAAGCCTTTGAATGAAAACAAACGCTGTTGTGACAGTGATGTTCACTGTTTTGATGGTATATATGCATCAATCTATCAATCCTTTGTTGTAAGATTCAGATAATTATTTTTTAAAAGCTAGACATTTTAAATGAGAATAAGAAAGAAAAGTATTTCTTTGTGCCCCCCTCTCCCTGTTAATGCCCTACCTGCCCCCCTGGCAACACTTTGCTAGACCCGCCCCTGCACAGTTACCAGCTGTCAGCTCCTTAGAAAAGGATCCTGGTGTTATTTGTCTCTCAGAAACAGTACATAACTTCCCTTCAACTCATTCATGTCACCTAAAAGGTAAACCTGTTTCTCCATCACCTGTTCAGCTCTGATGATTCAGTAAGGACATCTCCTGGTTTCATCTTCATGTTTCCCTCTCACCACATATCCAAACCCACATCATGACCAGCAGCTTTTTTGCAGCTGTGGCTCCAGCAAACATCTGCTGATACTAGAAATTAATATTAAATAAATTCTAACAACAGCTGATCAAGCTTAAACGTGCTGCTGTTGTTTAGCGCGACATCGGCTGGTTTCCTGTTTCTGGCGCAAAGTGGGCGATAAACAAACAAGAGAGCCGATCAGCTGATCATTGACCAGTTTTCATGATTGAAGTAGAAATGGGAGAGGGAGGGGAGAATGAAAGAAGAAGAGGCAGCTGTGCAGCAAAGACACAGAATAACTCCAGCTTTGTGTCTTTTTCATTGTAGCTGAAGTCCGGGACAAACTGTTCCTTTTCAGCTCAATAAGAAACGCGTAATATTTTCTCTGAATACCAGACGGGATGGTTGGCAACTCTAATAACTTATGAACAAAATAAAGTTCAACATCATTAACTTCATAGCACCCACCCAGCTGTATAGAAACTCCGTCATGCTAGCTAGTACGCAGTACGGAAAAAGTCAGAATAACGAAAATAAACTCCACCTAAACTTGGTTTATATCTGACCCAGATAGCCTGCAGGTCATAACTTCTTACCTGAAGTTCAGTTCACACTTGGACCGGCGGCCGCCTCGGGTCTCTTTTCCTCCTGCCTCCCCTTTCCCTCATCCACCTGCTGCCTCCACCACTTGCTAATGTTACAGAATCTGTGGAAGCTCCGCGATAGCCACCACACGAAGTAACGAGTAACGACCCTATCTAAATCCCAGTAACGACTAACGCGTTCCTGATTTTGGCATAATACTTAGTTACCGTGCTCGTTACCACAATAATAACGTAGTTACTGTAACGCATTACTTAATAACGCGTTAGTCCCAACACTGGTTTTAATAGACTTTATTATCTTTGCAACAAACAGAATAATAACTTGGCATAGAAAAGTAGCAAACTTAAAGTGAACACAATATTTAACTTTGATGGATGAGGGGTTTGGGCCTGGGAGGGCTAGTGAAGAGGACTGAGTCGTGGCAGGTAATACAAGTTATTGCACTGAACGGAAAGGGAAAAGGAGGTTAGAGTGATCATAGAACTTCTCCAGGTGAATGTGGATCTTAAAAGAGGGAATAGCTTGTGCTGCAGGTGGAGTCAGAGGTACTTTAAGAGGAGGAGGTGAAATTCCAGGTGAGCTGAACAGAGAGAAATGACTGAGCTGGGTCCCAAAAAATCCTGTGAGCAATGGTGGCAGGAGGGCAGGCAGGTGTTGAGCAGGAAGTTTTCCCAGTAACAATGAGTATAACTGGGAATCCGAGGAGTGAGCGAAGCTGAAGAACGGAGCTGAGATGTGACCAGAAAACTGCAGCACAAGATAACAAGGGAAGTGCAAGGACTAGAAACAATAGCAGTGAGAGAGTGTGAGAGCCTGTTACCAACATGGATTAGTTGACAAACTGATGGTGAAGAGACGTCAACGCAGGTCTTAAGTAATGTGGACACAGGTGAATCAAGAACCCAGTGGAATTTTTCCGCAGCTCACCCAGCCTGTGACACTCTGCTCACTTACAAGGTCTTGAATAATCAGATAATAATAATAAAATATCCTATCTTAAAGACATCCAAGTAACATATCACCCAAAAAGACCACTTCACTCTTAGACTGCTGGTTTTCTTGTGGTTCCTGAGGTATGTAAAAGTAGAGGGAGGCAGATCTCCAGCTTTCAGGCCACTCTTCTGTGGAGCCAGCTTCCAGTTTGGATTCAGGAGACAGATACCCTCTCTGCTTTTAAAATTGGGCTGTTCTTTTTGATAAAACATATAGTTAGGGCTGGATCAGGTAACCCCAAATCATCCCTTAGTTACATTGCAATAGGCCTAGCTGGGGCTGAAGTGTTTCTCCTTCTCTCATCCCTTGTGTTTTTACACAACTCTGTATTTAATTATTAGTTATTATTAATCTCTGTCTCTCTTCCACTGCCTTTGTCCTGTTTTCTTCCCTTTACTCCCAACCAGTCACAGCAGATCGCTGCCCCTCCCTAAGCCTGGTTCTGCCAGAGGTTTTTCCTGCTAAAAGGGAGTTTTTCTTTCCCAGTGTCACCAAGGCCCTTGTTTATAGGAGATCATCTTATTGTTTAGATTTTCTGTCTTTTCTCTGTATTATTGTAGGGCCTTAAATCAAACCAAATGTTGGTGTGATTTTGCACTATATAAATAAAATTATTTGAATAAAATAATAAAATGTAATTGATTATTTACATATCAGTTCATTGTTCTACAGAAATGTAATCTGCATGCTTCCTTTTATAGATGAAGCCTTGCCAAAATGGAGGATGGTGTACCATCACATTCAACGATTTTACATGTTCTTGTCCTGAGGAATACACTGGGAAGACCTGCAAAAAACGTGTGTGGTGTGTCAGCCACCCATGTGTCAATGGTGGCCAATGTGTGGATCTACCTGATGGATATGAATGTAAGTTTATAAAACTTCAACTCCTATTATGCCATGGATCAAAAAAATATATATTTCTGTTCGCCTACCACCCAGGCAGATTCTCTTGTTTCCCTAGGCACACAAAAACCAAGGGCTGAAAGTAAAGAATAAATATAATTAGTTTATTTGTCCAACAGATAATTAACAAAAAAGATAAAATATTATTGCAAAATAATAAATAGTAATAATAGTAACTGTTTTAGCACAAAATCCGAAACCAGATTCTTAGATACACTATATTACCAAAAGTATTTGTTTATCTACCTTTACACCTATATGAAATTTGAGGGACATCTCAAGTGACATTAAATATAATGCTGTCCCACCTGTTGCAGTTACAACAGCTTCAACTCTTTTGGGAAGGCTTTCCTTAAGGTTTAGGATTGTGTTTATAGGAATTTTTGACCATTCTTTGAGAAGCACATTTGTGAGGTCAGACACTCATGTTGGACGAGAAGGCCCGGCTTTGTAGTCGCTGCTCTAATTAATCCCAAGGGGTTCTGTCGAGTTGTGGTCAGTACTCTGTGCAGGCCAGTCAAGGTCTTCATGTCTTTATGGACCTTGCTTTGTGCATTGGTGTGCGGCCATGTTGGAACAGGAACGGACTGCTCCCACAAAGTTGGGAGCATGAAATTGTCCAAAATATCCTGGTATCATGAATCATTAAGAGTTTTTTTCATTGATACTAAGGGGCTGAGCCTAACTCCTGAAAAACAACCCCACACCATAATCCCTCTCCACCAAACTTTACACTCAGCCCTGTGCAGTCAGACAAGTACTGTTCTCTTGGCAACCACCATACCCAGCCTCGTCCATTGGATTGCCAGATAGACTCCAGAGTCGAGTGGTTCTACACTGTGTAGTGGTGTGTGTCCAAGTGTGACTCTATGTTCAGAATTATGTATAATGATGTGTCAGACACACATTTCCTATCTTTCACATTCCTGCAGCCAGTCTCAGACACACAAAGGCATTAATCTGCCACGATGAAAGCTGGATCATGTCTACACACACAAAATTCAGACATTAGAATCATTGTCATTACCCAAACTACATTTGTAATTCAACATATTGATTAGACTTATACTTTGATTATATTTTTTGATTAAGAATTAAAGATGATTTACTATTAGCAAATGCACATATGGATCAATGGTACTGGCTAAAAAAATAAAGCTAAGAGGAATGGTTTAGGATGAGCTTACCCTCTGAATCAAGTGTTGCAGAGGTCAGTATATCACCAGACTCAGGGGTAACTGATTCAGCCACAGGGAGAAGATCTTCAGCAGTAAGCCTGGGCAAAAGAAGATCAGTGTCCAGGGTAACTAGCTCAGATACAGGAAGAACACTCTCTGGGTAGTTTGCACAGTGTTCACACAACCTGTAATGTTACTGGAGGTGAGTTAGGGAGGTAAACATATAAGGTCCATCTCAGTCCATGTGTCTATGTGCAAGCACGTTTCTCCCACACTCAACAGAGAGCAGTGGCACATCCAAAAAATCACTCCTAAACTGTTTTTTTTTTTCAATGTATTGGGGTGGGGGGCTGTAGCCTATCCCAGCTGTCTTAGGACAAGAGGGAGGGTACACCCTGGACAGGTCACCAGTCTGTCGCAGGGCAAACACATAGACACAGAAAACCATTCACTCTCACTTTCAAATCTACGGGCAATTTAGAGTTTCCAATTAACCAGTTTCCAATTAAATATCTTCTACACGACATCCATATTTGAAATAATAAGGAAAAATTGTTCATTTTGTTCATTTTGACTCCTAGGTGTTTACAATGTCACATTTGAGAACAATGCTGTGCAGTACAGTTCTGGAGGCTCCCTGGTTGAGCCTGTCACTAACATATACATGGAGTTGAGGACCCGGTCAGAAAATGCTGTGCTCCTGAGGGCCTCCTGGGGCTCTGATCTCCTAATGGTGGGTCTGTTGGACTCATCAGTCCGGGTGGAGATCCAGCTAAGCAACAGCTTTGAGCCTCTGACCTTTACAGGCGTCCGTCAGGTTGCAGACGGGAGCTGGCACCGTGTGAACATTTCCATGACTGAAAAGGACCGCAAAGCCTCCCCCTGGATCATCACTGTGGATGGAATCACAGATGCTAACAGTGTGCCAGAGCGCACAGGTAGTATTCGCTTTCTCAATCAGAAAGGGGCGTTACTAGCCCTTGCAGAGAGCTTCAATGGTTGCATGGGTGCAGTGAGGCTCGGAGGAGTTTACCTTCCTTTGTGGATGATTATAAGGCCCCACAACCTTCTCAGTTCCATTTAATTGGAAAACCAAAGATTTATTTGGGCTGCACTGGTACCCCTGTTTGTGATTCAGATCCATGTCTAAATGGAGGCATGTGTGAAGACCTCTTTAATAAATTTGGTTGTATCTGCAACTCTGGTTGGGAGGGAGACCAGTGTGAGATGGACACTGATGACTGTGCATCTCAGCCCTGTGTTCATGGAAGCTGTAAGGACTACTTGGCTGGTTTTCAGTGCCATTGCCACCTGGGATATGCTGGCACTCTCTGTGATGAAGATATTGATGAGTGTGAACATCATAATTGTGAACATGGAGGAACCTGTCAGGATGGACCCAACATGTACACCTGCATATGCCCTAAGGAGTACAGGGGCCCACACTGCCAGTGAGTTCTCACTAATTGATCATTTGTTTATTCCCTGTAGTTAAAGGTGAACTGCTGTAGTGAAGCCAAACTACA
Organism: Neolamprologus multifasciatus; assembly: GCF_963576455.1. NCBI lineage: Eukaryota > Metazoa > Chordata > Actinopteri > Cichliformes > Cichlidae > Neolamprologus > Neolamprologus multifasciatus. Next base: position 11,502,551 of record NC_140445.1, read on the forward strand.
CAAAAGTATTGGGCCACCTGTGCATTACCCCTAGAGGAATTGCTCGGCCATAGAAATTCATTCCATAAAACTCTCTGCAGACTGATGTTTTTTGCTGATGTTAATGCCAATCCTACTCTGTTTTATATGCTCATCCACTTTATGGCTGAATTAAAACCACTTTGCAATGTTAGTAGTTATGACTGATTATGGATCACTGATCTTGAAGAAATTTCCTAAAATGACTTGTTGCAGCACTGGCATCCTATTACAATACTATGCTCAAATTCAGTGAGCTCTTTAGAATGACCCATTCTTTCACGAATATTTGTAAAGGTAGATTGTATGACTAGGTGCTTGATATTATACATGTGGCCATGATACTGAAAACACTCAAATTCAAAGATTCAAATGTTTTGCCCAATACTTTTGTTCCTATGGTGTATGTAAGATATGCATGCTGCCAGCTTGTGCTGAGTGAGTTAAGAGCACAACTAATCTGCCTCATTTTACACCATATTTGTCTTCACAATTAAAAAAAATGCAAGGAAGCGTTATTGTTTTTCTGTCTTTGTTTACATTTTTTTGTTTATTAGTTTGAAAAGACAATAACATTGTAGATTTAGCACACACTACACATGCACTCAAGAATTCCTGCACATCTTGCCAAGATAAACACTAATACTATTTCCTCCAGGTGGGTCTATCCTCCTATACAGTGTGGTAAAGATGTTATGTGTGCAAACGATGGTGTCTGCAATGATGGACTGTGGGGGGCTAACTGTACATGCATGCCAGGTTTCACAGGCACCAGGTAAGCTCACATCTGAGTCATTTTACTCTAACTGTTACTAAATTTAAGTAATACCACATGTGTGTATGTATATCATGGTAGAGGGGATATATATATATATATAAATATATAACCATAAATATGACTATAATTTTTTTTTTAATATCTCCATAGCTTCAGAGTTGTTAATGTAACAGTTAATGTTGACTTCAGGTAATTTCTGGTAATTCAGGTAATTTTTGTCTTGCAGATGTGAAATGGAGATCAATGAGTGTGGGTCTAACCCCTGTAGAAATGGAGGTTCCTGTTTGGATCGATTTAACATGTTTGTATGTGAATGCCCGCCCGGTTACAGTGGTCCAGTCTGTGACAGTAACGTATGCTCGCTTCAATTTCTTCTTCAGAGCTAGATAGACGAGATCAATAACTTAGTTGCAACATTTAACGAATGATATATTATATGTGTTTCCCAAACTAAATTCCTTTTCATATTTTACATGAAGTTTTACAACAGCAGTATAAACTTGATTTAGATTCACATCTTTCTAATTTTGAAATGACTGAAAATCAAACTATGTAATGGAAACAACCATCAGTAAGACCAAACCTCTACACTTTTTGTCTCTGCAGAAAGAAGCCCGTATACAGGGAATCCCCTGGCTGCTAATTGTGATCCCGTTGCTCTGCCTGTGCATTCTCCTAATGATTATTGGCTTGACCTTTGTAGTGCTCACAGCAAGGAAGAAGCGCCAGTCAGAGGGCGCTTATAGCCCCAGTGCTCAGGAACTAGCTGGAGCACGGCTAGAGATGGACAGCATGCTCAAAGTACCACCGGAGGAGAGGCTTATCTGATCTGACAGGAACACAAATGGATAAAGGGAGCTAGAGGTGATCCGATGCTGTGGGAAGGTGCACAGGGCTGTCACTGTCAAACTGTTAGATCCTCTGAATGTCCAGGCTCATCTGATGTTATAAGCCCCTCCTTATAGACCTGTACTACAGAAATATATTGACAATGTAGATTGTGCATATTTCATCATCTGAGGAAATAAGCCCTATGAACTTCAGGAACTCATAGCCATCAGTTTATCCTCTGATGACCCCCTCTTATGAGAAATCATGCCAGTTTTTTATGCTCAAAACTGCTAAACAGAGGACAAATAAGCTCTCCGCTACATGGTCACCTTTGGAAAATGTCCAACAGGTTCATGACACACCAGTGGTGCTGCTGCTGGAAACTTTGCTCCAGTGGAGACAGTATGGCTCTGAGAAAACTCTTTACTGTTCTTTCTTTTCTGATAGACATGTTTGGCAACATGACTTATTTTTCAGTTTTCCTGGTAATGTGGGACTTTGTAGCAATTTTTAGAAATGCTTTTTCTTGTAAAAGATTACATTTATTTACATTTGTGTTCACTTGTATGCACATTAATTAAATCTATAAATGTAATAAAGGTGAACTAGAGGTTTTTACTGCTTGGCCAGGAAGAATGCTTGTTATAAAGAATTTAGACAGTAGAGATAAAGTTAAATTGTTTCCTGTTATTTTTAATTCTAGTCTAGATTTTCATTGTCTCTTGTGCTCAGATTTACTTTCCGTCAAGGTTTTTTTCCTAGTTTTTGTTTTTTTGTTTTGTTTTGTTTTTTTCAAAAAAAGCAAACAAACAAACAAAAACGACATCCCATTTTTTATATTAGGGTCATTCGGTCTCAAATCAACCAAGGGTTCTGCTCAACTGTCTCTGATTTGCATACAAATTTGAGAAAATTTGATCATTTGGTATATCTTAAAAGGTATTTCATATATGAAGCTTTGGTCTATTAACTCGTAGTGAGTGAGGAAGGTGAGTGAAGAAGAAATACTCAATGCATCATGGGAATCCCCCAGCAGCCTACACCTATTGCATCTGCTGCGACCGGTTGGGGTGAGAGAAGGAAGACAGGATAAAAGACATGCTGTGGAAGAGAGACAGAGGTTAATAACAGATATGATTCAACACAGAGAGGTCTGTTAATACATAGAGAGCGAGAAAGGTGACTGGAAAGGAAAAACTCAATGCATCATGGGAATCCCCTGGCAGCCTACATCTATTGCAGCATAACTAAGGCAGGATTCAGGATCAGCTGGTCCAGCCCTAACTGTATGCTTTAGCAAAAAGGGAAAGTTTTAAGCTTAATCTTAAAAGTAAAAATAGTGTCTGTCTTTCGAATCCAAGATAGAAGCTGGTTCCATAGAAGAAGCCCATATGGAAAAGATATATATAAATCTTATAAAGTTTGTATCTGTCTTATGTGAAACTTGTATGAAAAGCATACAAGAGTGAAAACAGATATAAGATCCCATAAATAATTATATAAATGAAACTTGTATGTTTTGGATACTTACTAAAACAATATATGAAAGTAATGAGAAAGTGGCCACTTTCATGAGTAAATGAGATAAGCCTTATATGATTCACTATATGAAGTAGGCAACATCTTATGCAAGTCTTTTATAAGTTTTTTCTATTTCTTTTCCATATGGGAGGGCCTGAAAATTGAAGGCTCTCCCTCCCATTCTACTTTTAAATACTCTAGGAACAACAAGTACGCCTGCAGTGCAAGAGCGAAGTGCTCTAATGGGGTGATATGGTACTACAAGGTCATTAAGATAAGATGGGGCCTGATTATTTAAGACCTTGTATGTGAGGAGCAGGATTTTGAATTCAGTTCTGGATTTAACAGGGAGCCAGTGAAGGGAAGCAAATACAGGAGAAATCTGCTCTCTCTTTCTAGTCCCTGTCAGTACTCTTGCTGCAGCATTTTGGATTAACTGAAGGCTTTTCAGGGAGTTTTTAGGACATCCTGATAATAATGAATTGCAGTAGTCCAGCCTGAAAGTAATAAATGCATGAACTAGTTTTCCAGCGTCACTCTGAGACAGGAAATTTCTAATTTTAAAGATATTGCACAAATAGAAGAAAGCAGTCTTACATATTTGTTTAATATGTGCATTGAAGGACATATCCTGGTCAAAAATGACTCCAAGGTTCCTCACAGTGTTACTGGAGGGCAAATAATGCCATCCAGAGTAAGAATCTGGTTATATACCACGTTTCAGGGCCGAGTAAAATAACCTCAATTGTATCAGATTTAAGAAGCAGAAAATTAGAGGCGATCCAGGTCTTTATGACTTTAAGACAGTCCTGCAGTTTAACTAATTGTTGTGTGTTAACTGTCTTCATGGATAGATAACCTTCGGTATCATCCGCATAGCAATGAAAGTGTATGCTATGCCTTCTGTTGATAAGAGAAGCATGTATAATGTAAACAGAATTGGTCCTAGCACTGAGCTGTTTGACAACTACTCTTTCAAGAATTTTTGATATGAAAAAAAGGTAGGAGATTGGCCTATAATTAGCTGGCTTTTTAAGTAACGGTTTAACTGCTGCCAGCTTGAAGGCCTGTGGTACATAGCCGATTATTAGAGATAGGTTGATCATGTTTAAGACTGAAGCATTAATTAATGGTAGGACTTCTTTGAACAGTCTTGTAGGAATGGTGTCTAAAAGACATAGTTTGGAGGAAGTAATTACTGAAGTTAACTCAGAAAGATCAATTGGAAAAAAAGACTAAATAAATATCAATGGTACTGAAAGTAGGTGTAGATAATGTTACATCTGTGAGACGATTATGAGTAATTTTTTCTCTGATGGTTAAAATTTTATTTGTGAAGAAGTTCATGAAGTCATTACGTTAAAGGGATGGTTGGCTCAACAGTGCACTGACTTTTTGTCAGCCTGGCTACTGTGCTGAAGAGAAACCTGGGGTTGTTCTTATTTTTTTCAATCAGTGACGAATAGTAAGATGTTCAAGCTTTACGGAGGGCTTTCTTATAAAGCAACAAACTATTTCTCCAGTCTAAATGATGATCTTCTAAATTTATGACACACCATTATCTCTCCAGCTTACGAGTTATCTGCTTTAGGCTACGTGTTTGAGAATTATACCAGGGAGTCAAGTACTTCTGATTTGAGGCCTTAGTTTTCACAGGAGCTACAGTATCCAGAGTCATACGTAGTGAGGAGGTAAAATTATTAACAAGATAATCGACCTCTGTTGGAGGAGCGTTCAGATAGCTGCTCTGCTCTATGTTGGTACAGGGCATTGAAGATGATAACAGTGGGTGGATTATATTCTTAAACTTAGTTACAGCGCTTTCAGAAAGACATTTACTGTGATGAAATCTACTCCCCACTGCTGTGTAATTAATTAGTGTAAATTTAAGTGTTATCAGGAAATGATCAGACAAGAGAAGGTTTTCAGGAAAAACTGTTAAATGTTCAGTTTCTATGCCACATGTTAGATCAAGATCTAGAGTGTGATTAAAGTGGTGGGTGGGTTCTTTTACATTTTGAGAGAAGCCAATTGAGTCTAGTAAACAGATTAAATGCCATGTTGAGGCTGTCATTTTTAGCATCTACATGAATGTTAAAATCACCCACAATAATTATTTTATCTAAGCTGAGCACTAAATCAGATAAAAAGTCTGAGAAATCAGACAGAAACTCAGTGTGAGGCCTGACGGACAATAGATGAAAGCAAATAACACTGGTTTTGAATTTGTCAAGAAAGTAAAAGTCTGTCTTGGTCTTTGGTTGATTAATAGGGTGGTGTGGAAAATTGCTGCCAAACCGCCCCCTCAGGCTGTGCTTTGAGGTTTCTGATAGTTAGTATGACTTGGGGGTGTCATTTAAACTAACATAATCATCCTATTGTAACCAGGTTTCTGTAAGGAGGAGTAAATCGATTTGTTGATCAATTATTAACTGATGTACTAACAGAGACTTGGAAGAGAGAGACCTAATGTTTAATAAAACACATTTCACTGTTTTACTCTTTGGTGCTGTTGAGAATACTGTATTGTTCTTTCTTTGTGATTTTTTATGTTTAAATAGTTTTTTTTTGCTTTGTTTTTTGTGTGTTTGGGAGCTGACACAGTCTCTAAGGGGATAGGGTTTTGAGGGGATAACAGGAGGAGAGAAGCTGCAACTTTGCTTCCTGGTCCCAATTCTGGAGAGCCACGTTTTATGGGGGTTTTGGGTTTTTTGTTTCTGTTTGTTTTGTTTTGTTTTTTTGTTTGTTTGGGGGTTGTTGTTTTTTTTTTTGGGGGGGGGGGGGGGGTTAATAAATTTGGCCAGATTTCTAGAAATAAGAGCTGCTCCATTCAAAGTGGGATGGATGCCGTCTCTCCTAACAAGACCAGGTTCCCTCCACAAAGTTTCCCAATTATCCATATCGTACTGTTTTCAGAATAAAACAGTATTCTGAAAACAGTTAGGTACAAGGACTACATGGAAAATAAATGGAAAAGCAGCATATGTCCAAAGAAAAACCTGAGCAAAATCTTCAGCAAGCCTGGAGAACTATTGATCAGTAGCGCTTAAAAAACATCTGGGAAGTAGGGATTCATCAAGACTTTTGTCAGTATTTTTTTATCAATGCATTATAATGATGAAATTAAAAAAAACGTGGGTTGTGTGGGTTGGACTTTAATTTTATCCATGCAAATTATCCTCATCATCACTACAAGCAAACTTATCACACAGAAGGTGTTCTTTATGAAGAACCAGAAGGTTCTTTCAATAGGTTGCCTTAAACCAAGAGTGTTGCATCCATTCTTGCATGCTACAGAGTAAAGGTAAATAAACGATTCTGGATGGACATGAATGGACAGGACAGGATGGTTATTGGGGTAGTTAGTTGTAGCACAGGGGGTAGAGCTATAGCCAGCAACCTCCTTGGTAGATGCTCAGGAGGTAGTCTTCCCTTGCCCTTTGTTGTGTTCTCCCTCAAGCTGTGTGTCCCTCTTCACATGGCTACAGAGGATCCTTTCCAGGATGATCTGTAACTGGCTTATGTTGTGTTTACTTTGTATGCTCTGCAGTAAAACTGTTTCGGAGTCTAGTTGGGTTCAATTCTACCAGCCACACAGCAAGCCTTAACAAGACTGCTAAGAAATTGATGATGCCAGCTTTTACATGACTAAAAAGCATGACTGGTGTAATTATAAACTTTAATTTTAATTCAGTTCAATTCAGTTCAATTCCATCCATCCATTCTATTCTGCTTATCCAATTCAGGGTTATGGGGAAATTGGCCACAGCTGCTATAGGGTGAGAAGCAGGGTATACCCTGAGCAAGACAGCAGTCTGTTGTAGGGCTAACACAGAGAGACAGACAACCATTCACACTTACATTCATACCTATGGCCAATTTACAATCACCAGTTAACCTAACCAATAACTGCATGTCTTTGTGAGGAAGGCGGAGTACCCGGAGAGAACCCACACAGGCACGGAGAAAATATGCACCTTCCACACAGAAAGGGCCCAGCCAAATGGTGGAGTCAAACACAGAACCTTCTGGCTCTTAAGGTCATTTCAGAAGGCCACTTTATATTGTACCACAGTGCTGCCCAATTTAATTTAGTTCAGTTTAATTCACTTCACATAGAGTGAAATCACAACAGTCATCTTAACAGTCACTGCTTTATATTGTAAATTAAAGACCAATACAAATTGGTGTATGAACACATAGTGAGAATTATTATGGTAAGCCCCCCACTAGTGTAAGTCCATTGAGGTCTAACTAAGAGAGAATTCACGGTCAACTAACCCAGCCTTAACTATGCGCTATAGCAAAAAGGCACATTTTAAGCCTAATGTTAAAAGTAAAGATAGTGTCTTTCTCCAGAATCCAAACTGGGAGCTGGTTCCAGAGAAGAGGGGCCTGAAAGCTGAAGGTGCTGCCTCCAATTCCACTTTTAAAGACCCTAGGAACCACAGGCAAACCAGTCATCTGAGAGTGAAGTGGGTGATGCACTACTATGCAGTCTTTAAGATAAGATGGGGCCTGATTATTCAAGACCATGTACGAGAGGAGAGGATTTTAAATTCCATTCTGAATTTAACAGGTAGTGTATGAAGAAAAGCAAGTATGGTCAAAATATGCTCTCTCTTTCCTTGTCAGTACTCTCGCTTCAGCTGCATTTTACCACCCCACTTGCACATTATAGGTGAGATTTTCTAATCTGGATGATTTCGTAGTTAGCACAAGGCGAGTCTCCTGGCCTGCATCAGCTCCAGAACCCTGCATTATCTACTGGGTAAGACTAATAGGATCAGGGGTTAAGACTTAGGGGTTAAGAACAGCTCAACTTGATGAAAAGAAGGAAATACAGAGAGAAGATTTTGAGGAGACACCTGAATCCTCCATAGTACTAAAGGGAATGAGCAGGACCCAACAATCATCACACAGGATTACTGCACATTACTGCACAGCGAGAGGAAAGCAGTAGCTGGTATTGTCTCACACAGGAGCATCTCTGTAGACCCATTCCAGGTCAGGTATGGAATTATTGGAGAGATAAAGTGACTGGTGCAATGTCATGGTATGCTGTGGCAGGCAGGATGTAGGACCCAAACGCAGGACTTGGAGACTGAATGATTAACTAAGGGTGGCAGCTTTATCGCTGGAGAAAAAAAACACGTACAGGACAAGGACTAACAAATTAAAACAGGAAATACATGACAGGCACAGAGGCACGGACATGCCACTGAACAGAGGGAACACGGAGCGCAGGGACAGGAATAACAAACTGCGACATGAGACTGAATGACTCATGTCTACTGAACAATGACAACTGAACAAGAAAATGAAGATAAAGACAGAACCTACACTAAAAATGAGGGACACAGGAACAAAACACAAGAACTAGAAATCACAAAACAAAGAAGAACTAGAAAGCTAGAAATACAGAACCATAAACCAAAAGACTAATAATGATAAACCATAATGAAATCAAAGCTTAATAATAACACAAAACACTAGGTCACCAACCCAGGACCGTGAGATGCAAGCCAGAAAAGCCAGATCTGCTGCACTGAAGTCAGAAATTCAGCTTACCTCAACTCCTTTGTCAAGCCAGACACCTGACAGGGTATAGATTGAGCCTTTTGTCCAACAGTTGTCAAGCTCTCGGAGTCCTCTGGAAGGTACCATGTGACCTCCACACATCTGATGGACGGGAGGCATGTTTTAAATGGACTGAAATAACCAGCTGGAAAATAGGCCAATGAGACTGCTGCAGGAGTGGATTTGTATGTGTGGGCAGTCAGTGCCGCGGAGGAATTGATGAAGCTGATAGAAAGGGCCAGGGGACAAAAACAAGGGTTTTTCTCTATTTCCTAGTGATAAAGCATTTTTATCAAAGAGAAATCAAAATATAAATTTGACCAGTATATAAATGGGAAATGTCGTTTGAGTAGTAAAATGTCTCTAATGTCTGAGTTTTCTGGTGGCGTGTGTGCACGTGAGCCAGCTACAACCTTGGCAGTTTTGTGTCTGTGGCGGAGGTGTGGTCCCGGGCGCGGCTGCAGGGGAGGAGTGGTGCAGTGAGCTCAACGGGGCGGTGCTGGAGACGCAGGTGAGAACAGCTGATGGCGTTTGGACTGATGATGGTTTCCTTCCCTTTTTATAGTGAGATGGGAGAGGAGCGGAGGGAGAGCTGGAAATCAGCTGAGACCGGAGCTGTCAGACTGTGGACGGTCATAACAAATGAAAATAAACGTGGCATCTGGCGACAAACAACTGTGCGTGTGTGTACGTGTGTGAAGTGCATTTCACAGTGTCCATCTGGAGGAATGCGGGAAGATATGTGTTATAACTGTTAAACACAGAACCATGATTTATATGTGGTTAACATGAGATCAAAATATAACCTAACATATTGAACATAAATATGTATCAATTTCCATACTTAATATGTGGTTATACCAGCTAAATTATGCTCAATTATACTGGTATGTTGAACATGGAGGCATGTTGCTATTGACCCTGCAGAAGGTTGGTGATCTTCGTGCATAAGATTAACCTTCATGCATCTCAGCATCTCATTCACTGTGTGATTTTCACATGGCCTAGTTGTGTTAACTTTGTTACACTTTAACTGAATTCATTGAACTAAATGTACATTTTATACCTAGATTTGCAGGCAGACTGGACATGTCTGTGAAAACAGATATTAATCAAGCATAACATTCTACCATTAATCCATTAATTAATAATTGTAATTTAGTATATTAATCCAAAAATAATAAGTTGCTTTACTATTATTTCAGCATTTTTTGAAAATTTATATACAATTGTTGCCAAGCATGAAAGTATCATTTTGACTAAAGTGATTTTGGTAATTACAAGTACTGTAGCTTTAGGACAGCTGTGGTTAATGCCACAGCTGTCCTCAATTTACACAGCCATGGCATAAACCAGACCACAGTGTAATGGTGTTATACATTTAGGGGGTTCAATTTGGCCCAGTCTCTTGGAGCATTAAATTTTTTGATGGTCATTAAACCTGTGTTTTTCAAATATTTTTCACTTATGTTGTATGTTTAGTAACAGTTCAAAAAATAAGTCACCACATCACACCAGTTCAAGCTAACAAAATCCAGCTTTAACCACATAGAAATATCTAATGGCAACATCAGATTTAATTAAAAAAAAAAAAAAAAGTTAAAGTAATATAGAAAGTTAAAAAAAAACACACACACACACACACAGACAGTGTCGTCGACACAAAACATTGTGAAATATGTAATTTTAATGAAACTGATATTTGTAGATTTAAATTATATGCAAATGCAGTAGGATACTATTCAGCAGTCTTTAGTCATTCTTAGAACAAATATAGTGTTGTCTTTACAAATAGGCACACAAGACAGCAGCTACAGCTGATCTGCACAGCACTTTCAAGCTGTTAATTTTTTTGGTATTCACCACACATGAACGCATCAAAAATATCTGGAACTCAGTAAAAAGCTGAGAAAGACACTGACACAATTGTGTAATGGTAGCGAGGTCAGAGCAGATAATTTAGAAACTGATGGCCAAAGTGTGAGAAGCTATTATTATTCCTCTTACATCACAATGTTTAAGCAGCCTCATTAGCTAATCACAGTTGCAAAAAACAAAAAAAGGAAAATATATCAGGAACAGGCTTGTCCAAAAGATCCAGCAAAACAATACTATACAACAAGGGGTTTTAAAGTATTCATATATTTAGCAGACAAACAACTTTAAAATATTCCAGGAAATGTAATGTAATCTTATGCTTGAAGACGGTCTTAAAAATTATTGACAACACATTTTTTCAGGTCAGAGAGAGAAGCATTAAACAGAATTTATCATGAAAGCAACAAACAAAACAAAACAAAACAAAAAAAACAAAAAAAACACACCCAAGCAAAGAATTCATTGTGTACAAAGCTACTAAAACATCAATAGAAGAACTATGCACATGTGAGGTGCACTATATTTTGTAGCGACAGCCACTTAATTCCATTAGGATGTTCTTTTGCTATAGAAGACTAGCTAAAAATAATAATGCGAGCTAATCATAGAAGCTGACTTCATGAAAACGTGTGCTATTGTGACATTTATGCGCTTTCAGGAAATAATGGGTGCTATTCTTAAAGTTTATACACAGATAATGGGATGGCACTGAAGACAAATGACCCACAAGAGAGCTGCGCAATGAAATGTACAAGCAAATGTTTTGGTAAATGCCTTTACAGAAAGGCATTTTCCCCAGGAAAATCACACATGACGTAACACAAGTTCACATTTTGTAGAAATGCATCCACGTTTCCCAATCTGTTTAATAGAAAGAGTTTGTCACTGGTCATCAATCAGAGGGTGAGGGTGTCATCACGTGATCATTTTTACCTTCTATATCAGGACCTTCTGTTGCAGTTAATCGGTGCTTTTGAAGCAAACTGCTCTGGAGCCCACTAAAAGGTAATAGCCTACTGAGAAGCTCCACAGAGGACTTTATAGGTACAAATTTCTTCCATCAACTTTGAAATGATGGCTACAGCTGGGTATTTACAAATCAACATCACTTTGCATTTCCTCTGAACAAACCATTTTACTGCTTGTTTTGGTTTATTTTTTGAGGATAACACAGCGCTATTGTCTAAACAACTAATACTCTAGGGACCTTTAATTTTTTTTAAATTGCTTTTGCAATTTCACATTCATGCATTTGACCAAAAACAGTATACCACAGTTCCTCTTGTGCCCTGAAGACTACTACACTAAAGAAGAATTAAAACAAAAAACCAGTCTGTATTATACTTGCTTATGAACACAATCATGGACACTTGGAATAAAGAGGACCTCAGCATATTCAAAGAATTACAACACCTGCGTAAGAACTGTTGTCATGTTGACTTCTGTAGTTCAGTGTTAGAGGCTTCGAACTACAAAAAAAGTAACTGGTTTGAAAATCACTTCATTTCTAATGCATCTACACAGATAGACTCGTGACATGACAACAGAATGACTAATGTACCCAGCACAAGGAAGGTGGTTTTTAATGGGGCAGCTGATTAATGT